>NW_026126413.1:21195000-21917056 GCF_943737965.1 Phodopus roborovskii
TGTCCACATAAAGATGGGGCCTTTGCCTCCCTTCCCTCAAAGCATCTTTCCAGTTGTAGGGAATCTTTAGCTTCCATGCTCAAGTTTTCTGCATACCATTTCAACGGCATGCTTAACGGAGGTACAGCAGCTCGTGGATGGCAATGATATGTCTTTCATTAAGTGAGAACCACTCACTTGGAGGAAAACAAGATCTCCCTACCTCTGGTCTGTCACTGCCCCGCAAGGAGGGATCCTAGCTGTATGAGTGACAGTGCTTTTAGCATAAGGCTCTGCGCAAGTAGAGCGACCAATTTCTAAATGTCAGGACTCAGCTAGGCATTCAGCCTCCCATTACAACATTAGGACCCAGATAGGTGCAGGGAAGAAGCCAAGATTCGCAGCATCCCCAGGGCCGATCTTTGTAAATGAGACTGATGAGACTCCTCTAGTCGTCAGGCTGAAGGAACAGCAAGCTCTTTGAAGGGGGAACCATAGGTTTGGATCCTTTCAGCAAGGATTTGGGAGTCGGGTTCTACCAAATTGTCAAAGCGGGAAATGAAGGCTCATTTTAATGAATGTTTGCTGCTTCCTCCTTTCAAAGGAAATGGAAAGGAGCTTTTGCCAGATGGTGGTGTAAGCCAACTTCTCTGCATTAGCTATCTTGCTCAGCAGAGTTGAGGCAAACGCTTCTCTCTCTCTCTCTCTCTCTCTCTCTCTCTCTCTCTCTCTCTCTCTCTCTTTCTGGAAATCATCATGATTTTCTATTGATTTTCTATGTTGAAAAAACATTTTGTGTCTACCTGGTAAATCATGGCAGTTGGAACTGTTCCTTCCCAGGGAGCAGGTACAGAATGCAAGCTCTGGAATGTATGGGGAACCTGGTCACCCTGTTCTTCTGCAACAACCTGCAAGTACGTGGGCTCAGTGAGTGTGTGTGTGTGTGTGTGTGTGTGTGTGTGTGTGTGTGTGTGTGTGTGTGTGTGTGTGTGTGGTGCACTGCTGGAGAACACCAGAGCCCAATAATCTAGTGTCGGCGGGGACAGATTTCTGAGTTTCCTCTTGCTTCTGTACTAAAGGGGTTGGAGGCTAGAGAAAAGCACACTCATGGAGATATTCCTTTCAAAAAGTCATATTACTGACTGTGGTTTCACAATGAAGCATAAGACTCTTCTATGGTGAAGACTATTCTATACTTCTGAGAAAAAGTCATGACCTGATGCTCAGGTGCCCTTAAGTGGAAAACCAGCCTATGTAAAAGCTGGCATTAAGAGGCTTATCACACTATGTATAAGTATATTCATGTTTCAATGAGAAAACCATGCATCACCTCCAACACCTTTTGGGGTACGGAATTACAGCTCTACCTATTTTTTTTTTTTTTGAATATTGATCTTAGAGACACAAGATGTGTGTCACCAGAAGGTCTCTAAGCTCAGCATTACCTAAAAATAATTGAAAGTTTTATTACATCCCCTGCATAAATAGTTTTGTTATAACTGTAATGTGTCTTGACATATCAATTCATGTGAGTTTGGCTTTTCCTTTGAATTAGTCTTACTACCTGCTTCAGATCAGAAGAGTAAATTCTCTGGTATGCACTCTTTTGTATCTCTATGGAAATCATGAATTTACCTTTTCTTGGCAAACTATATTTTATGAGATAATAAATAAGAAAAGATATAATCTCCTCAGATGGCTTGTTTTGGGTAAGATACATTATTAATAGGATAAATAATACACAGAAAATTTAAAAACAGGATTTTTTTTCCATTCAGGAAGTGAATTTCCATGATATTCATGAACTATATAGTCCTGGGAGGAAAAACACATTGTAAAATTATATTTTACATCCCCAGGTATCCCAAGATTTAAATGATAGTAACAGTTTTAAAGAAGTAAAAACCACTATTGAGAGCCCCAGTGTCTAAGATGGTCATCTTCAGTTTGTCTGCTGCTGAGGATGCATATTGTTAATAGCCCCAAATAACAGCTGTGCACCAGCACACCCCAGATTTCAATACCTAGCATAAAATAAAGTGTATACTATCCCAGTTACTTTATATTTACTAAATGTTAAAATGGTATGATTTAAGCCAAATCAGGTTGAGTAAAATTCAGTTACAATGAATTTCATTTCTGTTTGTTTTTAAATACATAATGGAATATTATGGATATACCTCATATTTGGTATATAAGCAAAAAGATATTACTGCTTTATTAAGTATTGTTGACATATCTTTGTGGTTCAAAATCCATGCTAAAAAAGAAAGAACTAAAATAAATAAGAACACAGAAAGGTCATAAACTGAAGAGTAGTTACCTGGGAATTCATGCAAAATTAATATGCTTGCTCTTATGAACAATAATACAGAATTTACTTTTCATCAGTTATAGTACATAAAGATAGGGTAGCTAATGAAACAGCTGTGGTGGATGGCTTAAAGATCAATAAACATATTTAGTTTTATATCTTTTATCTTTTGTCCTTGATGGGAGACAAACAGTGGTGTGTGTGTGTGTGTGTGTGTGTGTGTGTGTGTGTGTGTGTGTGAAGTTCAAGGTTTCTATGTGGAAAGGAAAAAAACCTAAATCTTTAAAGTGTAGAGGGATGTGGAGCTTAGCTAGGTTTCTAGAGACACGATTGGTTACCTTGGAAACCATTTAGATTATTATATTAAACAAGATTCTCTAAATTGACCTTCTTTATTTGCAGAGAAAAGATGTTTGTTTACCCCAATTCAGTAGGAAGATATTTATGGATACAGCAAACAAGTATATAATTCTTATTTATAATGAAAGGACAAATCATAAAACTAATAGGTAAAAGAGTAATTAATATGAGGCTGAATTAAGCTTTTCCAGGGGATTGCCTTCAAAATATTTTTGAAGATTTACTTACTTTTATTTTACATGTATGAGTGTTTACTTGCATGTATATATGTGCACTTCTTGTACATGCCTGATACAGAATAAGGTGCCAGATCTCCCGGAACTGCAGTTACAGACAGTTGGGAGCCACTGTGTAGAGTCTGGGAACTGAAGCTTGATGCTCTACAAGAGCTGTGATCTGAAACACCAATTTATCTCTCTCTAATCCCCTTCAAAATATTTAAAATAAGCTGTTTCATTTGTTTTTCTGATGAAAAAATAATGATAACAATAGTAAATTTAATTAGCAAGGAATTCTAAAGGAATAAGATGAGGAAATCACTCCCTTCAGTCCAGCCTCTTGATCAGAGATTCCCACCCCACACACACACACAGTGAATGTAATACTTGATGTTCTATAACCTGTCTTAAATGACCATGGTACTATCTCTTTCTGGAAAACTAAAATGCTTAATTAATACATCTCTCTGACTGGGAGTGCTGACCCAGCATACAGCTTCCTCTGCCTGTCATGCTTATCTGACCTGCTACAGTGAAGTTGCTAGACATCAGCATCTATTAGCTAGGCTGTCTCCATTAGCTAGGCTGAAGTACACTGAAGGCAGAAATTGAACAGCCTTAGTGAATTTGCAAAAATGCTTTCCTTGTAATTACTATTTTTTGTTTCTAGTCTACGTCTACTAATTTTACAAGATATTCTAGGTCCCAAACACCAGGCGATAAGGGAGCACAGACCAACTGCTTGCTGAACAGAAATGTTCACATGAATGGGCACAAGCGGTCAGAGGCAACACTATGTTCTGGGCGGGATTTTTGCAAATCGCCTTTTAAGACTGATGATGCTTCAATGAAGCTTAGAAGTCACCACCGAGTCACTATTGTGAGTACATTGCACATATAAAGTCACTTAGCCTCATAATAACCCTATTGCATAGCCACTTTAAAATTTCCAATTAATGATGAAGAATATGATATATTTCTAAGCATACCGACAAGTGAGTATGGGCATCTTGACCCTGGGCCTCATCTTACATGGGGAGCCTATATTCCCAAATTTTCAAGTCTTTTCTATTTAGTCACTGGAGACAAGAAGTAACAGTTAAAAGGTCTGAACAAACGCCCGATCCTCTTGAGGCAAAAGTCCTCCATGTTAGATCCTATGTGTTATGATACTGTTTTTAGGCTTGTAACTAATGAATGACAATGATCCATTCATGGGAGGGATGAGAACTGGGTATTAAGATATGATTCAGTTTCTTGTCTAGACAACAGAGAACATAAAAGAAGGAAGAAATGTGAGCTCCTGGGTTCCCTTTGTTATTTTCATTAGCTGCTTCATGACAGAGCCATTTTAACAAGGAACGGCACTCCTCTGACCTAGTTTTCATCCTTGAAATTTGCCATCATGTGGTTTATGTTACAAGCTAAATGATTCATCACTAATTAATCAATACCCGTGATGAGAAATTTTGACCATAAGTATGAACCCAAGCCAAGTTAATCTGGCTTTCAGTTAATTGAGAAAATCTATTTGGGGACGAGCTGGGTCTTCTGAACATAAAAAACGTGCTTTGAAATGTAAAGGCATCAGCAAAAAAATTTAATAGTGGAGGACTTTAAAATGATGTCCTCAACATTTAGTTAAGATCACACTATGTGGTACAACTTCCAACAGTAAATACTATAAAGACTTTGATACTGAATCTTGTCAAGGTTATCATAGGCATGCACAAACTCATTCTTTGACAAATGCAACTGTGGATCAGACTCTGAGGTGTGGGGTGACTTAGGACATCAGGTGTATGTACCTGCTTCTCTTACGACTTTACAAATGCTGCATGGGGGATACTTGTGAAAGCTTGTGGGCTCTGGAAAACTTGAGGTATCCTTTAAGGATCTCCTTCATTTCTTCTAGACTTCATTTCTTCTAGAAAGCCTTTTCTGCATGTTTACCTTGTTTCTACCACTCCTGAGAGTCTCCTTTCAGAGTGTCCCTCAGGACCATGCATTAACTATTGTGGCAGAGTCAATCACAGTACCTTCTATTTGTTTCCATTGAAACCTACACACTAATGAAAATAAGTGCATATCTTGTCCACCATTATTTTCCACGTACTGCCCCATGGTGTGTTCTTGTTATTCAGTGAGACAGGGGGTGTTGCTTAGTGTAGAGTTCATTGTTTAGCTATTTCATCTTTTATATCTCAGTGTTGAAGCTCCTTGAATGGAGTCACTGGATTGATAATGTCAAATCCAAACGTGGGACTCGTAAGGGAAGCAACAGAGGGAGTGTGTTCTAGTTCCGCTAATAAGATTGCTGCAATTCAGTTGGAAGACGACTAAAAAAAATGGAAAAGGACCAGATGATTCCAATAAAACATGTAAAAGAGAATAATTGGATTGTGGCTGTCTGTATTTCTATATACAAATGTATGCACTATACTCCTTCATGCAAGGAAATACTGGCTATAACTCATCATTGCTCATTGTTATATATCAGGAGATAGTAGAGTATTTAGGATATGTAGAAAAATCAGTAAGTATTCACTGGATAAAAGCGAGTAAAACATTATTCAATTAAAATTTTATTGTGAATTACAAGCTTGGAAAAAAATTCTTAGATCTATATGGATAATAACTAAAAACATTCCAAGGAGCTTTTGCATGCCGTGGAACTGTAAGAGCGGAGGCAGGTGTGAAGGTACTGGAATGGGAATATTGTTTTACAAGTCTTTTATTGAAGATGGTGTCGGATGAGATTTTTCAATGGAGGCTAATGCTAGAGGGAAAACTTGATGAGTTGCTAGACATTGGCATGTCTTTAAAGTGTCTCCCACAGAGGATTTATTAGTTTCAGGGGAGAAATTAGGCAGCAGTGATATAGTGAGGAAAATCAGAGGTCTATTGGCTGGTGATTAAAGTTAGCATCACCAGTGAGGGACAGATGGACATTGTGTACGTACAGACATGACATGCTGCTGCAGAACACAACCAGGCACCTGCCACTTTCCAACAGAGTGCATCACAAGGAACTGACAGGCAAAATCCAACAGAGGACTGACTATTCTATTTGAGCTAAAGCTACAAGGATGGCTACTCTACTTCCAAAATGTCAATACTGGAAAACGGAAAGGAAAGATGTAGACATGTACACTGAATGAGGGTAAACACCATGGAAATAAACACAATATCAGAGCACAGATTGAGTCCTGTCCCAGAGGAGAGATTGCTACAAAGGGCATCACCGGCTCATCTGATTGCAATGGCATTGGAAGATAAAAGACAGACTAATGAAAGTTACTGGTCTTAACTGTAGCAAGTCTGCTAACTCTCCTACATAAGTAAGGGAATATAATGCCTTTAGGAAATAGATGCTGCAGTTGGGGTTCAGGTCCATACTATTTGTAACTTATCGCTGGTTGGTTTTTGATAAAACAATGTATGATTGATATATATATATATATATATATATATATATCACAATATTTATCACATATATCTCATATACATATATGATGTGGAAAAATGTGTATATATATATATATATATATATATATATATATATATATATATATATGAGAATGAGATGGGTATAGAAATAGCTCTGAAAAACAATTATACAGAGTGCTAACAAATGTTTCTTGATAAAAGATAAATGAGCATTTTGGAAAATTAGGTAAAAATTTAAAAGGTATACATATGTCAAGATGTATCAATATAATAATAACATCATTTCATAAAAATACTTGTGTGAGTTTTAATATTTCAACTGGTTAACACTGTGTTAATTTTTTCCATTCTAAATTTAAAATTGATCCTGGCACCCTAATAATTGGTTTCAATTCAAAGATCAAAGTAAAATAAAACCAGTGAGCGGATAAAGGTTTGCAAACCATAGCATGGCACTCGGCAGCCTTTAAACCTAGCAGTCCTTGCCTTCCGAGGATTGGAGTGGAGATGCCTAGATACTCTGCCTGGACACCATCTCCAAAACGAAGCAGACTGCTTTCTGTGGCACAGCTCACAGTGGGCAATTTCCTACTCAGTATGACAGTCTCCCTCATATGTCCTCAGCTGTGGTTCGGTGTTGCCCCTTTGCAAGCCTGATGTGGAGCTGCATCCCAAGCCACCCAGGACTCTGCACAGAAACCCACAGAGTCATTGCTATATTCACACACATGGTTATCGGTGATAACTTCCAGCCCATAATGGTACCCAAAATACAAACACCTGTCATGATACAGTCAAGACACATACTGTGCCTTAAGGGATGGCAATATGGGTCACATAAAAGCAAATCACCAGGTTAAGGGGAAATGTGGATTGCAAGTAGCCAATTTAGCATTTGTTTTGCCGGATTGGTTCAGGCTTCTGACTACCTTAAAGCAGGTCATCAACTGCATTGCCTTAAAGTAAGAGGTCAAAAGGCACAGTATCACTGTCACTTCTGGAAATTACCCACATGCTTTCCCTCCTTGAGGGCACAGGCTCTTGGTGACAATTTCGTGTGTGCCTGCCATTCTTCCGGAGTTGGGGTTGTGTGCATGATCGGAAAATGATGTTGGGCCTTTGTGGGCTCCAACTACTTGTAGAACGGCCACTCTGTTAAAGTGCTCTTGGGTTTTGGTTTGATATTGTTTCCTCTTTGGTTTCTCTCCCCAGGTCACTTCAATTTAAGTTAGGCTGACAGAAAAGATTCCATCAACTTATGGAGCAGAAAAACAATCCGATAAGAAAGTAAAACCAAGAATTTGTATTTTGCTACATGGGTGATGCTGAGTGGCCCAAGGCAGTGGCAGGGGACAAGAGAGGAGGGAGTCTCATTGTAATAAATACTAGAGGGACAGCAATGATACAGTTTATGACTCGTGCCTACACTTTTCTTTATTTCAAGAAGGAACATGATGCCAATATATTGACTATGATATGCATTCTATTTATGGTTTTTCTTTGCTCCTGTGGTTCTGTAGCTAGCACAGTTGCATGCATTTTTCTTCTATATATATTTGGTCTGAGAGTGTATGATTCCTGAAGAGGTAGTTAACATCTCCTGTGCATAGTCTCTTTTTTACCACAACAGCTCTTGGGCTCTAGGCACATTCATGCTGACAGGGATACTGACCTTTACCTTTCTGCCTGTTGCTGAACATTTATCTAGAATCTAATATATGGAATGTCCCTGGGCTAAGAAAAGCCAAATTCGCGCTGAGAGATGGCTCAGGGGATAAGAGGGTAAAATCTCATACTGCTCTTACAAAGGACTCATATTGAGTGGCTCACAAACACCTGTAAGACTAGCTCACAGAGATCTGGTCTCCATAGGCACCTACACTCATGTGCATATATCTACACACACCCACTCTTAAAAATCAAATAAATCTTAAAAGGAATGCCAAACTAGAAAGAAGTCATCTTAGGCCACCATAAGAAGCTTTGCCCTCTGCAGATTAAATCTAGATGCAGTCCCTGTAAGTTACTAAGTGATAGTTTCTCCTCTCCCTCACCCTCTTCCACTTTTGCCCTTACTCCTCATCTCTCCTAAAACTTGAGACAGAACCACACTAAGTTGCCCAGGCTTGCCTTGAACTCACCCTGTGAACCACACTCTCCTTGGACTTGTGAACTTCTTGTCTCAGCCTCTAAGAATCTGGTGCTATAGGTGAGTGCCTCTAGGTCTGACAGTTTCCATACAACTTCCGGAGATTGCAGAGATAGCTGTCAGTCATTTATCTGGGCATGGTTGCACACTTCTTTAGTCCTAACTACTAGGGAGACTGAAGCAAGAGGATTATTTGAGCCCAGAAGTAGGAGAAAACACAGTGAGTCCTTGTCTCAAGGGGGTGATGCTAAAGCTAATTTGATTATACAGTCAAGCCTCCATGTCAGAGAAACAGAGGATACTGTGTACTTCAGTTTCTTAATAACAGGGAGACGAAGTTAAGACAAACTTGTAAGCACCAAAATGTAGGACTTTCATGATGTAATTCTACCTAAAGTTATACATAACTCTTCCATCAAAGGGAGACTTCTCCCACCTCTACTTAAGACCTTTTCTTACCTCCAAGATCCTAGCGGATGAATGGCAAGTCCTGCCACTTTATTCTAGCATTTACTCTTCCTGTCCTCTCCATTTAAAGCTGGAATGTTTACATTTTAAAATTATGATGATGATGGCAAATAGTCTCTGTGGCAGAGGGCAACTCTACGGAGCTGGTTCTGTCTACTTCGGTATGGATTCAGGAGATCAAGTTTAGGCCGCTAGGGTACGACAACACTCACTTTGACCAGGTAAGCCACTTCACTGGACCAAAGCTGGAGTACTTAAAATGCTACAGGTGAAAGTGCAGAAGTTGTAGGTCCTACTTGTGAGCTAATCGGTCTCTCTATTTTATTTTTAAAGACTTGTTTGTTTGTTTATTATCTATACACAGTGTTCTGCCTGCATGTGTCCTTGCAGGCCAGAAGATGGCACCAGATCTCAGTACAGGTAGATGTGAGCCACTCTGTGGTTGCTGGGAACCAAACTCAGAACCTCTGGAAGAACTCCCTTCCTTGTGTAAGGCCTAGGCATCCTGGACCCAAGGCAGGCACTCCATCCATCGCCATGCATCGACAACACACTGCATATTGCGGCTCTGGCCCTGCCATGCTCTTGTGTCTGGGCGCTTCTTGCCTATCTGCAGGTTCCTTACTCTCTTCTTCTGCAGCCAGCTGCTCAGTTTACTGGAGGCAAATTCTTCCGGTTGGTTCCAGTTGTCCATCCTGCTGCTTTCCCGATGTCCACCGAGGACTTTCTTCTCACCTTGCAGGATGACTAGGGTGAGGGAGGTAGATGACAGTGAAGGATTTCCATTGGATTTGAACATTATGTGGGAAGGCGGGACCTTCTGTAAAACTATATTCTGACTGCTTAAGCATTGCTCTATAAATGGGTGGGAACTTACTGGACATCTCTTAAAATCTTTGAAGAAGTGGCCATTGAAGATATTTTATTTCTGGATTAAGGAGTAGCATATGCCTCATTCTCTTTTCTCTCTCTCTCTTAATTTCTTAAAAAAACAAGTTACATCTGTAGTTCCGTTCAGGATTCCTCTACACAGAGAAAAAGCACATGGATAATACCCATTTAGTCTCTTTCACATATTTCAAAATAGATGCAGCCTCCAGACAGGGCACCCACCTTAGCAGCAGCAGCTTAAGCTTCAAATAACTAATTGATTCAATGAATATTTATGAATCTTGGAGTATTTTGAGTCGGCTAGAAACATCCTATTATCTACCTTTTCAATAGCAATGTCATTTTTTTTTTTGGTACCTTTTAAAAATAGTTTTTTTTTTTTTCATTCTTTAAGAACCTCACTAACACCAACACTACCCGGCATCTTGAAATTATGGGTCACATTTCAACAGTCATAAAACGTTTAGTGTAAATCTCCACAGGTGGTCAAATTATCAGTAACCCTGTTTTCAGATTGGGAGTGAATTTCCATAATTTAGTCTTTTGGCAACCTTGCAAATGATTACATTATTCAAATAATGCACTATATTTTAAACTTATGAATAAATCTACATTTTTAAGCAGTAGATTAAACAAATAATAAAATTGAGAAAAATGGTTGTAGAAATTTCAGAGCTTCGTATGTTCTCCCCAAAGATGTAATTTCTTTCTTGTTTGACATTTAACCCAACAGCTGGAGACAGTTCATCAGTAATCCAGTTAACAATTTGTGGCCAAGCAAAAGGGTGACTTTTGAGAATCTCCTTACCTGGAATCACTGGTAAGAAGTTGGAAAATAAAAGAGGTAAGAATTTGGCATGGGCATACACAAATGCCCAATGCCTTTATTTCAAATACCTTTTTTTTTTTTTTTTTTTCCCCTTCAGTTGATTCAGTGAATTTTCTGCAATGTGGTCCTAGACCCAGCCTATCCCAAAGCAACCCCAGATTAAGCATATTCCTTTGAGACACGGTCCTGTTAGTTGTCATAGCTGGCTGTGTTCCCAAGTCCCTTGTGCATAATTAGGGGTCAATACCGTTCCCTATCCAAGCACTGAATTACAGCTTTCTTATTATGTTGTAACAATGATATTTTAAGAACTGAGACCGACATTTCTTCCTGTAGGGGACATTGCTTAGTCAACACTTTTCTTATCAAATATTTACATACTTCTTTATTCAGAAGTAATGTGTACATTATGGTTTTCCGGAATTTAGCTTTTTAAAATGTGCTACAGTTTGAGTTAAAGAAGAAAACTTGAAAGTCTGTGAACTTTTTATTAGCAGTTTAAAAAAAAATTCTGGAGTTCTAAATATATTTAACTGCTTCATGTTTCTGAAAGCTTATTTCCAATTCTACTCTCACGCTTTATTGCTATTAAAACTCTGGCCATTTTGTTTGATGTAGATCTGAAAAGATCTTGCTTTAGAGGCATCAAAGGAAGGAAAACCAACAATTTTCCTTTAATATATATTTCAATGATTAGCCTACAGCTTTATTTACAATTACTGACAGGGTAGTTTTAGTTTTGAAAAACAACGAAAGACATCCCTCTCACCAAATGCAAAGTCAAGTAAATGAAAATAAATGTAGAGACTTTTCTCCCACTTGACCAGTCACTCTCTGCCCACTGAGTCCCCACAGTGACTTATGAAAGAATTTCACAGAGGCTAATATTAAAATTTTAATTGTTTGGCCAATGGCTCAAGCGTCTTACTGGCTAGCTCTATCTATAAATCAAACCATTTCTAATATTCTATATTTTTACCAAAATAGTTTCTACTAAGGGAAAGTAAGCGCTGATCTCAATGCACTTTCAAAAACGGCCTACTGTGTCCCAAAAGAACTTAGAGAATCCCATATGCCCTTTGTCTTCAAAAGGCAGAGGTTATATTGTACACTGTGTAAAGCTAAGGAGCCAGCCTCCTCACATCTCTCTTCCATTTCCTGCACTAAAGCTTCCATTTAAACCAGTTGCCTTCATCCAGCCCACACTCTAGTCCCCGGTCCCTTTCTCAGCCTCCCTGCCCCAGACTCCTGATCCCCATGAGCTCCTTTGCTGACTGGAGATCATGCTTGATCCTACCCTACTTCAAGTCATTTGGAAGATAAGTGTCTGCTGTGTGTCTTCAAGTGTGGTCTGTTACCAGAGAGAGGGCAGACATTCCTCTATTTTACCTTGCAGATCCCTGACTCAACTATGATTCCATTTTGGGTCTTGTCACCACCCCACAAACAGTAATAGCCAATGTCTATAAATGGCGACATACATTTTAAGTATTTAAATAAATGTAGCATCATTTTGGAATCTTAGCTAATTTACATTTTCAATATGAGTGCATGAGTTATGATAAGCTACATAAGGTAAAATGTGAAAGGCTTACACTTTGATTAAGAAGGCTATATGGATAGAATAATTTCCATATATATTAAAAGATGGAGTAAAATCTTAGGCTCAGCCTCTTTTAGAGAGACAAACACTTTTTTCTTCTTTCTAAACCTTTTTTTAGCTTAATTTTTCAATGCTTTCTAATAAGTATTCATTAAATTTTAAAATGACTTTTATAAGCAGTTGCGGAATGAAACTCTTTCTTAGCTCATTCTTAGATTCCTGATACATAGTGAAATAGCCTGGGAATAATTCAGTTCTACCCATATGTCAGGAACTACTTCTCAAAGTCTTAGAGTTCTGAAGAACAATGAGATGGTTGACCTTCAAGCTCTTACTAAAGCAATGAGTGGAAGTCATCATCTATATGGCTTGCTATTTTTCATAAACCTTCCAATTCCTTCTCATCCATGTTACTTATTTGTCAGTCTTATGATTCTGGGACTTGGTTCTTGTTACTTATTTGTCAGTCTCATGATTCTGGGACTTGGTTCTTGTTACTTATTTGTCAGTCTTATGATTCTGGGACTTGGTTCTTGCTAGAGAGAGACTATATTAGATCAAGAAGAGAGAGAGAAGGGAGACAAGCACTGTGGAGCTGGCTCTGAGATAGACAGTAGTTGTCAAAGTCGTGTGACAAGATCCACACATTTAATATCTTATAACACTGTATGAAATAAATTAACAAGTAAGTGTTGATTAATAAACATAAATTCATAACGGATGAAAATAGTATCTGTTTTCACATGCAAATTCAAATTCCAGATGGATTAAAGAATCACGTTGTTTCCAAACCCCTAGTTTTAAATAGTTATTGATGCAAAGGAGTAAATTATTGGTGAGAAAGTTAACAAAATATTTTGTTTAGAAAAACGGCACAAGTAAACCTTGGAAAGTTATTTCTGATGAATAAATAAGCTTTCATATGATAGTACAGTCACATCCAAGACAATGTTCTCTCCTGTACAAATGGTTAGCAGGTGGAAACAGAGATTCATACCTTTGACAAACCTCATGTCCATCCTGTGACACCTAACACAATGTCTCTTCTAGGAGGCTCTACTCATCGGCTTGGCATGAAGAAAGCACTATCTGCCACTTTTTTTTTTTTTCCTGAGTGATTTATTCACATTGTTCTATTTTCTCTAAATCCCTTTGTCATTTGTCCTTATGTGCCCAATTCTTCTGTAAACCCACCAACTAATACCTCTTTCTACCCCAAGGTCTCAGATGTGTGTTCTGCATAATAGGGATTAGATCAAGGTTTGCTAACTGAAAAGTCATACAGAGCCGCTCACTCTAAAGTTATTTAAGAATTATGATCCCTCAAACAGAGACCTTTTCCAAACTTGGGAGGGGGGATGGGAAATGACAAATGCTAACAGTGCGTCCTACACTGTGGCTTTCAAAGCAGAGGGGGAAGTGAACGGTGGAGAATGGAAGTAAGCCAATATTGGAAAGCATAGTATCTTTGGAGCAGACAATCATGATAGAAATGTCCTCCCTGTCCACCCAGTGTCCTGAGTGATTGCTTCTAAAGAGCTGGCTGAGGACACTGTCTAGTAGGTTCTAGAAAGCCAGGTCCCTTCCGTCTCGTGGCCCTAGATTTTTTTTACTGTATTGACTCTAATATTCAATGATTGGAAGGGTTAACCATCTTCGTGTTTGCACATCACTCTCACAGGGTTAATAGATCTTTCGCATTTGGAATCTTCCCTATAATGTGGGATGGAATGTCTTTATCTTTGCTGTTATCAATAAGCATGGAGACTGGTGGAGGAAAGCCAGCAGTAAAGGACTCCAATCCCTTACATGTTTTGTTCCTATCCATTATTCTGCATTCATACTGCAGTTAACATTGCATCCCCATGTGTTGACAGTGTAGGTAGTCTACCCCTTCCCTACCCAAGAAGATGCCTGAAAAAAACATGACTTCTTAAATAGGCATCATAAATAAGCAATATCAATTTCCCTTTGGAACTATTAAACCTTATGACATCTATTTAAAGATCTCCACTGTACTATTTGCTGTTATGTAAAATAAATATTACCTTTATTTTAGATGTAGACAAATTCTTTTAATCTCAACATTTGGGACGGTGAACAGGTGGCTCATGAATTCAGAGCGAGCCTAACTTGAAAGACCAAATCTCCAAGAGCTCCAAATTAAAATTTAAAAATATTACTAAATATTTACAAAGTAACTGACTCAGTGCTGAGAACTGTTAGGTTTATAAAATTTACTTTGTTATCCTAAGCTAAAGATTTAAAAAATTGTACCGGGAACAAGAAAGATATTTAAATGAAGATCACACACATTTGTTGCATGTACACATGTTCATATGTATATGCAACATATAATATGCATATACATGTGAAAGAAAGGAGAAGGGGAGTATGGGAAGGGCATGTGTAGGGGAAAGCAGGGAAGAGTTGGAGCCATGATGCATAAAGCAATTAACACCCATTATGTCGTTTTCTTTGTGATAGTTTTACATTGCAGTCTTCAGCTCATGTGCTTTGTGCAGAAATAATATCTTGACTGAAAATAGATAAGCTTGTAGCAAGAATTGAATGAGAATCTCAGAGAGAAATCTGAGCTATTGCATGCTTTCAAAAATTTTCACTGTGTTCAGGTTATCTATAGGTCTTTAATTACCAAGAGAAGCACAGAATATCCAGCTAAAATAGGAGAATGATATTTTCTCATATAATCATTTCCCAAAGACAGCAAAGAAAATGCTTCAAATTTCTTCATTTGTCTGAAATTCCATTGAATCAGTTTGTATGTTGGCTTTGTGGGGTTGGCAACCTTACTGAAATATTTGTAGGATATTATACTTTGTGTATTGCTGTCTCAGAGCTACACATAGAACAGATTAAGAAGTTAATGTAGATGGTTCAGCATTGATACCGGATCAATGAAAGTCCTTTCATCTCTTGGTGTGTTTAATTCCTGAGAGGATTTAGAGGACTCGAAGTTCCCCTCAGAGTAATTACTAATGTCAAAAAAAAAGTCCCCGCCTTCAGGCTCCACTCTTCCCACCAGTGGTGTGAGCCTCTTGAAGGACAATTTAACAGTCAAGTGATGAACTAACTAGTCAAACAGCTCTCTTATCTCCATGCCTAAATCAACAAGATTAACATCAACACTAGTTGTCAAATCATGAATATGTCTATATTTACTGTACTGCCGTTTTGGAATCTTTTCTGAATCTGTTAGTACATTTGACTCCTGAAATGTCTTCATGGAAGCTTTTCGACTTCAGCACCACCCACAGAGGGTTCTTGATCTTGGATCAACTGTGAATTACCTCTGCTGCGACAAATATTGCTTTGCCTCCTATGTCAAACCTGTGCTTTATGGATGAATTAATCATTATGCAGGGTGGTGCTGGATTATGTGGATGTGTGGTGGCTGCTAATGAGAAGCCATAAGTCACTCCTTAATGCTCAGCTCAAGCCGCCACATGCAGCTCTATGTGTAGCTGTGCGTGTACGCATATTTTAGCAGTGACCACCTCTGCTAGCTGCTCCCCAAATTTCTGCTAAAATATTCATAACAGAACCCATCTCTTTTCTCTAGTGGGTATCTTTGTTTTCCTAACAGTCCCACATGTTGGCAGAGCTCTTGGAATTATAAGGAAAGGCTAGACTGTCAAGAGCCCCATGGACTCCTGCTTCTGTGAAATTTTCCAGGGATACTAAGAGTTACAGAGAGATGGCCACTTGCCTAAAATAAAGATGGACTTTTTCTTTTATTTTCTCCTCACCTCAGCTAGGTGCAAAGACACCAAATGTCTAAACCCATTAGACATTAGAGTTTAGGGATTTCAAAGTTCAGCGTTCCTATCTACTTTATCAAATCAATTACAAATGTATATAACCCGAGAATTGTTTTTAACTTACTTAGTCCCTGTAAAGTAGCGAAGCAAATCAGCTGAGAGGAGTTGTTTAATAAGGAGGAAACATTGGGGTATGAGGCTGGGCACAGACATTTTCTCATTCATTCATTCATTCATTCATTCATCATCTGTTGAATATAAGTGGAGTGCCTACTAAGTATTCGATTCTTTGAGAGAGAGATGCCCGAGTAAGCGGACAAATCTCCTCAGCCAGCACAATGGAGGCAATGAACTGAAGAAACGATGCTCACACTCCACAGGTAATGAAGCCACTGACCCTGGCGACAGGAGAGGTGGACATCTAAGGGGTACCTGCCTCGTGGCTCGACATTGGCAGACTGCACACACAAGATGGGTCAGGGAGACATGGATGAAGGAAGTGAGCATGGGATGGGGAGGAGGGCTGCAGAGATGAGAAGGAGGCCTCAGTCTGGTGGGACAACAGTGCCACTCAGCTTTGGATGACAGCTGTTGGCCTGACTAGTTCACACTCTGAAGACACAGGGCATCATTCTAATACATCTACTTCCTGACTAGCAGGAGGGGAGGCGGGAGTTCTGAAACAGGGTGGAGTGAAAGCCTTGGCACAGCAGAGGGTGGAAGGGAAGACAGCAGGTGACAGGCTGAAAATGAAAGTGATGGCCTACTCACTACGTTTAACTGCCCCCGAGAGACCCTGAAATCCCTGAGCCCCAGATGCCATCCACTCGCGTCTCATTGGTGGGGATGGCCATGCAGAAACCCTCCACTGAGAAAATGACACAAGGAGCCCGAGAGATGGCTCCCAGGTTAAAAGAAAATGATTCAAACCCTCTGTGAGTTGAATGCAACCTTGTGGCTGCATGCAGCAGACGGTAGTCTTCACGTTCAAGTTTAAAGATTGTAATACTTGGAATGCCACAGATGGGACCACCTGCCTCCTCATCAGAAGTTCAGGACCTCAGTTCTTGCCTCTCCTACCCAGTCCTCTCAACAGAAACAACAACACACCCCATGGCTGGAACAGCGTTCACCCCTCATTTCAAACGACCTGTTAGCCACTGCTCATGCTGGTGGGAATCTTATCCCAGGTTGCAGTTTGGAGAGATTGTAAACCATATGACTCTGCATGTTTGCTAGTGTTTGTTCCAGGCCTGCAGGGGCATTTTCTCTATCACTTTTCTTTGTTTGTGTCTATTAATAAGACAGTGATGTCTTATGAACCCTGCAGAGATGGCACTGTGCAAACCTTACTACAGCAACTCAGTCCCCATTATTGCATATTTTCCATGGCAGTTACTTGACCCTGTCCCTGGGTGCAGGCCTATTATTTCCTCACCTTGGTTATAGAAAACAGGAATCCCTGCCATTGGTCTTGAGTTTGATGGTGACACCTGTGACATGCAAGTTCTGTTGCTCTACACAACTTGATTTAAATGTTTTTGGTGTTGTCCAAATGCTATGACAAGTGTCTTTGTGACTCTGCCATGGACTGTCTGAAAAATGCTGACAAATGTTTAGCATTTAGAGTTAGTTCTAGCCAGGTGGAGGTGGCACACACCAGTACTTGGGAGGCAGAGGCAGGCAGATGGATCTCTGTGAGTTTGAGACCAGCCTGGTCTACAGAGCAAGTTCCAGGACAGGTTCCAAAGCTACACAGAAAAAGCCTGTCTCAAAAAACAACAACAACAACAACAAAAAGAGTTAGCTCTAATTGGAATGCATTGGTTGGAGAGATAGAGAAACTAATCACGATACAAAATCTTACTATACAAGAGGTTCAGGCACCACACAAGATCTGGATTCTCATCCATGATGTGGGGTATAACTCCAAGAACCCTTGGCCAGAACTTGCCTTGGGAGAAGATTTCTCTTTTCAGTGTGACCCCACATTACAACCATGTGGAGAGACGTTCTAAAGAGTCAGGGGCTGGAGTTACAAATACAGAGCCCATGCGTGGCTAAAGCGGCAGAAGATAGGCACGCCTTCAGCAGCTCTCCGGTGGGTCGCCTGTGTAGGCCAGATTAGACAGTGCTGTCTGAAGGAGATCAAAGGCCCAAAAGTCATTTGCTGCTCCATTAGATCTTTCCTCTATTCTCTGCAGGTATCTTGTAGGTCAGGAACTCTGTCTCCATTTTTAATTGCCTCAAATGAGGTTGAGAAAGACTAGATGCCAGCAGATCCCCACAGCCTTTGGGTTTGTTGTTGTGTTTTCCCTAACTTGGAGGCACTTTGGGGAAGTCTGAAGCCTTCCCGACTCTCTTCACTGTACCCAGAACTCACAGCATCTTCACTTTTCCCTTCTTTTGAAGGGGCTTCGTCAAACAACCCTGTCCTTACCAGGTTTCCTTCTTCTGCCTTCTCTTATCACCCTCCCTCTCTGACATTGTTCGCTTTAAAATTCGATGTTCAAAAAGAAAAGAACTCCCCGCCATGGCTTACGGAAAAATTTCCCAAGATAAGCTGTCTTATCTAGCTCCGTAAATTAAGTCATATTTAGCACATTTCAAATACATATAATATGGCGATAGATGTAAAATTCTGCTCTATCAGTTCAGAAAGGACTCGTGTCTAGAATATCAAATCGGGATGTGGGGATTTACATAAATTACCATATTAATGCACACATTTAAAATTCACAATTTATCAAAAATGGAATGATAAGAAAATGACTTCAGCTGTAGCAAGCCTTCTGTCTTCAAGCAGCTTACATATTTGATATGTAATTAGGAAGCGCTGGATATGAGTTGGAGGGAGGCACAACTAGTTTTTTTTTTTTATTATACTCACTGCTGAAATATGAAATGTGTCAAAAATGTCGTGATTAATCAAGCCTTGTGGAATTCAGGGTAGAAGGTGACAAAAAGGAGTTTGATTAGAGCTGGGGTTATAGATAAAAGGGTCAAATGTTTATTGCACAATTTGCAAAGGAAAAAAGAGGACTATGCTGCCATTTTGGCATAAGCATTTTGATGAGGGAGAATTAAGATGACCTTGTCACTTCACTTCAGAAGCAATGAAAACCCTGATTTGAATGACAAATGTTGGGGACACCAGCAAAGGTGGCAGAGGGAAGGAGCTGTGGGAGCTAATATGCAGAGGGTGATTACTGTGGCCACTAGGCACGTCTGTCCGCCACATGGCACCTTGGTGGAGTTGTTCAGGGCAGTTTTCTGCAAAGTGGCATTCACAAGGGAACTGAAAGCAATCATTCCGAGTTTCCATCTACTTCTGAATAATCTATTGGATTTATCGTTTTAAAAGCAATTTCTCTACTTGCCATAACTTGCCCTGCAAATTTCCCAAATCTGCCCCCTCCCCAATAAAGGAAGGAGTGGGCTCCAGAGTTCTTTACGTAGATTAAAGGGTTCTGAATTTAGTAAACAGTCTTACAGATTTGAAGTTAGACAGAGAGGGGCCCTGGGTTGAAGAAGATTGGGTTTTTATCCATTCCACAATGCAGAGGCTGCTTGTATACTGATGGTTGGGCAACTAAAACAATGAAGACCAGAGAAATGTTTCACGCAACATAAAACACACGTTCCCTGAAGTTAAGAAACAGATTGAATGGAAAGTGTTCATGATGGACAGAGAGATTATGGGAATATTCAATAAGTCACAGGTGAACAATGAACCATTCTTGGCAAGGTCTGAGATACTGTCTTCTAGACATGATGATCCTAAGTTATCTCAGAGGTTTGGCTTAAATGACAACCTAGAGCAAAAACATCCACAAACCAAGCTAAAGACCCAGAGCTAGAAAATGGGCTTTATCACAGTTCTCTCCCTGGTAACTATATGACAGTTATAATTATTGTGTTTTGAGATAAATTTACCCCTGGAATGTAGGCAACTCATTTTAAAAGAAATTATACTGTAATAATTGGAGACTGGGGAAAATCAGTTGAAAAACACTGGAATTTATCACAGATATTATGACACAAACCTGTACATTAGCAGCTTTCAGAAAGCATATTTTTGGAACGTAAGTGAAGTAAAATAAGTATCAATCACATTTACATAACATCTTGCATTTGAGAGTTCAAGTTTTCAGTTTATAAATGTCCTTATATTTACCTAACTAGGACGTGACTGTCTGTTATACGATTCATACAAAAATTTAGCTTCTAGTCTTCATTTTAGTGTTTATACATAAGGCATATTAACATTTACAAAGTACAGTTGAGGTTAATTAAATATGAAAACAGAATCATTCAGTGTGGGTGTTTCTTTTGATTTCCCATTCCCTCTTCTATATTAAGGGTTAGCATATTAACTGTTAATCTGTATTGCAAGCCATTTGCTCTTTCCTGGGTCAAATATACACACAAAACCATTCTCTGTGACCAAGTTTACTTGTTTGATTCAAGCAGGTATTAGGTAAATGGAATTCTTAATTGAGATATCTCTGACATAAGGTTTTACCATCTGCTTTCTTGACAGAGCTAATTTCTATGTTGGTGTCCAATGTTGGAAGTCAGAAGTATAAAAGTTAAGAAGAATGTGTTAAAAAAAAAAAAAACAGAGTGTGGAGAGAGTACCACTGGGAAAGAGTCAATGTGACTATTTCAATTGCTCCTGGGGATCCATGGGATTTTCTGTCCAGCCAAACTAGCTTTCTTGGTGAACTCCATGTTAATGAGAGGCTCTTTCTCAAAAGAAAAAAAGAGGTGAATGTCAACTTTCCACATATTATGTGCTATAGTGTATGTACTCAACACACACACACACACACACACACACACACACCACAACCTAGAGATAGAAAGTTGGCTAACAACATAGAAACAGTAAAAGACTTTTTTACCTGAAGCTGTGAGTTCTGAACTATTTGTGTTTCTTTTATGTATTATACTTTTATTTTGTACTAACCTATCCCACAAATATACCCCTTTGAAAACAAAATAGTAACTTCAGTAATACAATCTGTAAGATAAGGCAGTCCCAATCAAATATTCCATGGGTATTCTGGGAAGGGCAGGATTCTCACTGTGGAAGGAGAAGATACAGTGAAATGTACAGTGCCTCCTCTCATGATCTGAACTGAGGGCATTAATTGGTTTGCTTTCTTCATCATACATTGAAATTATTTCCATTGTTATTCATCAACTGTGCGTGGAAAACATACCATTCATGTTTCTGGATCTGTGCTCTACTATGAAGACTTAAATTGGTTAAGATACAAACTTACATCTTGTATATATAGTTACAAGAACTATATAATTACAGAGACCATAATTCTGGGTAAGAGGGACAAAGATTCTTGTCCCATGAAACTTTCATTCACAGTGGGGATACAACTAATGAACATGGTAAGCAAGTTAATTATAAATGCTAAGGAAGACTGATGGGAGATGTCATTCTATTTGGTTAATGAATAAAGTACTGTTGGCCAATAGGAAAGCAAGATAGGTGGGACTAGGCGACAAGGAGGATTCGGAGAGAGGTAGGAAGAGATTCAAAATGTAGGACCAAGAGAGCAGAGGTCCCGACCCTTTCTCTGGTAATCCAAGACCACGTGGAAATCCTTAGATTGATAGAAATGGGTAATATTTAAGACAGAGCTAGCCAACAAGAAATGCTAGTAACAGGCCAACAGCTTTTTTTTTTTTATCTAATATGGAGTCTCTGTGTGTTATTTGGGGCTGGCGTGGGTGTGGGATCAGGCTGGCAGGAAAACTATTCATAACAGGAGACTATTAATGCTATGGGAAAACAAGAAGTGGAGAGATGGGGTAGAGAGGGCTGTAGAAGGTCACGATATGAAACTGTGTGGTGAGCAAAAGGCCTTCCTGAGGACACAGTACAATGAGTGTACGTGAGGTGGTGGGCTTCATACTACTATTTGGGAAAGAGACTCTGTTGTGAGACAGAGACGTGCCTTTTCTGTTCCAGGAAGAACAAAAACAAATGAACAAAACAAAACAGAAACAACAACAACAACAAAAACCCAAAACAAAGCAAAACAGAAATAACCAGCTGGTATGCATAGACAAGTGTGCAGATAAGACGGGGCAAGGTTGGAAAATGCAAGGGTAGAGTGCATGGAGACTTGTGGCTGTGACAGAGACTTCGGCTTTAGTGTAGGAGAGGGGAGATAGTATAACTATTGGATTCAAGGAATGACCTTATTTAACTTATGTTTTGAAAGCCTCACTGCAGTTGATTCTAGAATATTCTGGAGATTGGACAATCTCCAGACAGCAAGGAGTCAAGTTGGATTGTTTCATGAACCCAGGAAAGGATAGCCAGGGAGCAGCAACATGTTGAGTTGAATTGTTTCCTTATTGATCCTCTCAAGATGACAAGTCATACCCCCAATACCTGTAAATATAGCTTAATTTAGAAATAATCTGTAACTTAATTTGGAAATAGAATGATCAAATTAACATGATGCCATTAGAGTGGGCCCCAATCCAATATGCCTACGACCTTGTGAAAAGCAGATTAACAAATGGAGAGAGATGGAGAGTTTCAGAGTGCCCAGTACATGGCTGCTTGTTCCTGTATGTCTGGATGGAAGGAACATCACGGAGTCAGGAGCATAAACTGAGACAGGAAACAGCAAAAGACAGGTATTTCCAAGTACCAGTTCCCAGTGACCCAGTTCTTGGCACAGTGTCTCGGCTCTTCACATTTCCACAGCCTCTCTAAGCAGAGGCACCATCTGACAACCAAAGGGTCACATACACATTCAAAAGATATTATGCAACACATTTTCTCCTGCTTGAACCACTTAGCTTGAAACACTCTGCTATAGAGGCCTTAGCAAGCTAATGCAAATGGTGGGCTATGAAAATCCTATTGGTTGTCATTTCTTACAGATGTGAGATGGTGGCCAAGGGCTCTGAGTCATCTGTTGCACACACTATTGTAGCTGGCAGTGAGTTTGACCACCCTATGTTTTCTTTTGGCATCCACAGTGAACATTTCCCACATTATACATGTTGCCATAATTTATACTGTGTGTGTGTGTGTGTGTGATTTTGTGTGTATTTGTGTGACTTTACTGTAAAAAAAAAAATGGTCCTCAGGCATATTGATGAAATACTTCTTGGAGTTTCTGAGCACCACAAGGCTGTGATGTGTCTTAAAGAGAACATATGTGTGTTAGATAAGGTTCTTCCAGGCATGAGTCATAGACAGCATACTGGTCATGAGTTCAATGTCAGTATAACAGCAATACATATGTTAAAAATGTCTTTTTGTATACACACACACACACACACACACAAATCATGGTTAGTAATCATTCGGCTACTATAGTTACGAGATAATTCAGTGATAATTTGTTAAATCAACATTCATAGCACCCTTGTATGGAATAATTATGAGTAAAGAGAAAAGACTACACTCCAAAATTCAGTCTGCGATATAAAAGTATGCTTTCCTTTGAAGGCCTGGATATGAGATCTGAGAAAATGAGAAATGAAGGATGAAACACCCGTGTTTTAGCAGGTGCTAATTAACATACAATGGAGGAAATAGTTACTTGGGTTTTGTTGCTGTTTGATCTGAAAAGGGCCGCAAATTGGTCAAGCAGCCATTTATCTTCTAAGTGTACCTTGAGTTTAAGTGGGCTTTCACACACAAGTAAATTGTTTACTCAAGAGTCTGATAAGCAATAAAAATGGTAGACATCATTGCCATTGTTGTTCATGGAGGAAGAATGAGCAGCTTGAGGTCCAGTGTGGGGCTGTGGTGAAAGACAAAGGTCAGACATGTTGCCCTAGTCCTGCCGCTATTCCTTCTAAGCTGTGCCAGAGATGATTTAAAAGATGAGAAGAAGAATGAGCAGTTATGAACAAAACCACAGCAGCTGCTCACTGGATCTTAGTTGTTATCTTAAGTTAAAATATTTTTATATTAACACACGATCACCTTAAGGTTGATTGTTAGAGCCAAGCAGTGATGGCATATGCCTTTAATCCCAGCATTTGGGGGACAGAGGCAGGCAGATCTCTGTGAGTTCGAGACCAGCTGGTTTACAAAGTGAGTTCCAGGACAGCCAGGGCTACACAGAGAAACCCTGTTTCTGGGGTGGGGGTGGGGGGATTGGTCGTTAGATATGTTTGGAAGGTGAAGGAAAAGAGAAAACTGCAGAGAAACATAATGTGTGAAGGTGACATTCCATTCTAGTTCTGGTACATCTGTAGGCATCCGAATGTCACAGGGAGAATTATTTAAAACTGGTGGGAGGATGCTGTTAGACTTTAATCCCCAGTCTGGAGCTGAACAATCAATCTGCTCTCCAGATTTCCTGCCTGAAAAAGAACCCTTTTATATTTATAGTTCTGCACTGTGTCATAAAATGTAAATAAATAAGATGAGGGCGGAGTTGCAAGCCAAAGACGTTCTCTAAGAAAAAGGACCTCAGATTGTGATCCATGTCACACTTGGAACAAAAAGATGTAAAGTCACAGATGCGGCAGATTTCTCAGTCAGATTAAAGCGCACAGTGATGTATGTAGGTGCAGCGAGTCAAAGTGCTAGAATTCTGTAAGAATGAGGGGCGCCCATCTACAGTCTATGTTCTTGGAGACAAGGCCCACCTGAGATCCAGAAGATGCACTGAACACAGCCATCTGTAAAACTATCCCAAAAGTGACGAGAGGTCTTAATGGGGATCTTTTCCTGGAGCTATTTAACCTAGTGGAGACCGTTTTATTTAACACACACTCTTTAGCTTATTTCTTAACTAAAATTTTAGTGAAAGAATAGAATTATTACTTTCTTTAATAACTGGTAGCCTCATTTACCACAGTACTACAGTGCCACTCAATTGTTGAGTTTGCCTCTATATCGTAGCAAACTGCAGGCTTGAGCAAGGGGATGCAGGCACCTGTCTGTATTCTGACTCTATTACACACATTTTCACCAAGAAGTCTTTGCTCGTGCAGTGTGACTGAACAGCAATCTCCTTTCTTCTGCTCAATTCTACTTCCCCTACACCAATAAAGTATTAACATACACACCCTTCTTTCCGGTCTCTACGGTGAATTTAAACAATTATCCTCTCCCAATTCTTTAGAATTAGTTTCTGTCTTATTAACTTCATTGTGTGCACCCTTTGTGTTTAGCTTATCATGCCGTTTTTGAAACTTTATAAAAACTAGGTAATCTTATATTTGTGCTCAGAATGACCTTTGCTTTGTGTTAGTTTTACAAAACTGGGCACTCTGACAAAATTCAAGAGAGCACATTATTAAATCAATAAAATTCTATCAGAAAATTCAAAGTCACAATTGCAATGCGGGGCAGCAGATTGGTATTTTTTTTTTTTTTTAAGAGCTGTGGGAAATTAAAAGTATAGAGCATTAAGCTTAGCAAGGTCAGATGAGTTTTGGAGATGGAGGGCAGGAATGGCTGCACAGCAAAATTAATGCCTTTAATACAACTGAACTACAACTGTTCACTGCAGAATAATTAACATGATTTTTTTAAATGTTTATTTGTTTTTGAGGCAGGGTCTCTTTGTGTAGCTCCGGCTGTTCTGGAACTTGCTCTGTAGACCAAAGTGGCCTTGAACTCACAGAGATCCACCTACTTCAACCTTCTGAGTGCTGGGATTAAAGGCATGTCATGGCTGGCTGGTCTATGTATTTGCCGCAATTTACATGTTAGAAAAAATATAAGAAAACATGTTGCATTGTACTGTATTTAGTACTGGGGAAAATTAACAAACTCCCAATCTGGTATGTGAGGTAATTTGTGCTCAGACGACAACAGTCTTGGAGGTTATTTGTGTGTGCCGTGGAAAAAGGAAATGTAACATGGTTGCAGAGACGAGGGTGACGCTGGTCTCTGTGGGCAGAGACGAGGGTGACGCTGGCCTCTGTGGGCAGAGACGAGGGTGACGCTGGTCTCTGTGGGCAGAGACGAGGGTGACGCTGGCCTCTATGGGCAGAGACGAGGGTGACGCTGGCCTCTGTGGGCAGAGACGAGGGTGACGCTGGCCTCTGTGGGCAGAGACGAGGGTGACGCTGGTCTCTGTGGGCAGAGACGAGGGTGACGCTGGTCTCTGTGGGCAGAGATGAGGTAACAGGAGGGTAGAAATCTATTGTTAAGCTGTGGAGAAGACTTGGCATTTGGGTTTGGCTTGGAAGGTACTTCAAAATATTCAGACTGTCAGGAGAGAAGATTGTGTAGGCAGAAGAGCAGATGTAGCGGATGGATGGATGAAACGTTGGTCAATGATGAAAGCTCTGTCTGGGGGAAGCATAGAATACATGGAGAAGAGCGTTTGGAGATGGTGTCAGCAGGGTGACTTTGGATTTCATTCCAAACCAATGGTCTTTGTGAGAAGTGGACTTCAGAGTCACTTGTGTTAATATGGAAACAGCCAGATTCACATTTCTCACGGGAGATTTGGTTTAGTGGGTCCAGCATGGAGCCTGCGTTAATACCTGTCAAAGCTTCACGGTGATTTACCTGTGTTTTCGTAATCATTACCTCAGGGCATGAGAAACTACTGAAAGTATTTTTATAACAAGACAGATGGAGACAAGCTAGAAAGTCCCTAAGTGACAGTTTGAATTAAGTCAATGAGAATAGAGAGAAAGGAGAAGGGAGAGGAATTCAGGAAGTCAGAATTATTGGAATAATCAGAAGACCAAGATGTTAGACCTGAGTCATATAACTGGTTTATGGCAGACTACTAATAAAGCAAATGTTGGCATAGCATGTCTGGCCTTTAGCTATCAGGATAGACACTCAGTAACTGTTGGCTGAATGAATACTAAATAAATTTAAATTCCCAATAAATGACTAGCTATGTAAATGAGTAAATAATAGTGGTTTCCCAGGATGGGCTTTCTTATTCTTCAGTTTTGGAGAAATCTAGCTGCCTGCAGATGGATGGAACAGGGAGCTACAGAAGAAATGTATACAAATCCCAAAGATGCGTAACAGAAAATGCTGAAAGTTGGGAATGCTTGGGGGAAGTCTCAGAAAGGCTGTGGTTCCTGCTTTTCTCTGCAATACAGAGAAATGATGCCACAGTGTGACAGCATCAGCATGAGGTGGTGTGTCTGAAGCCAAACTGGGGAAGTTCCAACTCAGCACGCAACGGCGATCCATGGCTTTTGGACAGGCGACTTTCAGAAACATCAAAATCATGTGCGTTGGGAGACCCTAAAAGCACCCAAGGGGGAGGACGGATTGAGGAAGAAAGAAATTTAGGTCAAGAAAATCGGAAGTTTCCAATGAGGGTATGAGCAAAATACAGCCACAGGAAACTAACCGAGGATGGCTGAAGAAGAAGGAAGAAGGGAGGGAAAGGAGGGAGAGGATTCCCTGTTAAATAAGTGAATATGCATGAGCTGGCCCAAGTCCAGGTAGTGAAAGTAGGGAGTTAAGTCAGGAAGGTGAGCAGTCTCAGGTGAAGATAAATGACTTCGAGCTGGAATAAATATTCTGAATACCTGGAAATGCAATAGCAATTTACAAACCACAGCCAGACGTTTAAGTGATAAGTGAAGTTAGGGGAGTGAATGACATGACCAAGGACAGGACACAGAGAAACGTCACCAGTGGGTTCGTAGGAGGAGTAGGAAGAGGGATGGGAGGAAGAAGTGTGATTTGGAAAGTGTGCCTTTCAGGAACAGGAAAGGGAGCCTCAGAAGGATGGGGGCGGGGCCGTGGGTTGTCTAGAGAATTTGAGGTAGAGGCAGACTGAGGTAAGGTGAGTCTGCCCACACACAGCGAAGTATAAACACTAGTGTGATGACGTCTAGCTCACCGGATCACAGAGGGATGCTCAGAGAGGCAGACGCTGATAGTAGACTCAGCAGGGTTGACTGTGAGCCTCCTGGTATCACTGACATTTCCTTTTAATGAGCCCAGTGTATCACTGTAAGTTTTCTAGGTGGTGAAATAACTCATATTCAAGCAACCGGGCAAGAGGAAGTGTATACAGACAGCATCAGATTGCTGATGCATGAAAACTTCAGTGAGAAGTTTTTCTGAATCCTCGCTCAGGTCTCGGCATTTCTTGCAGAGTAATCAGCATTAAAATGACTGCGGCTGGGAATGTCAGTTAGGTGTCATACATATAACTGGTCCTCTGGGAACATGGGTATCCACGCTGGTTTTTGTTTGTTTGTTTGGTTTTTGTTTTTTGTTTTTTTTTTTTAATCAGAAACGAAATCCTCATACAGATATATCTGTCTCTGGACTTTGTAGCCCATTCCATTTTTGTGACAGACTGGTTGGAATTTAATTGGCCTTACCTGGAAGTTATAGATTAACTTGAGAACTTTCATTTTTTCAATAGTCAATGTACTACAGAGAGGTTCTATAAGCCTTCTTCTACATCTCTCAGAGGAAGATAATTGCTTTTCATATAGGTCCTAAAGATGACTTTTGACAATTTATAACTTTTTCTCTATTGAGTTACTGTTGTCATTGTATAACATCATACATAGGAAATGTGTATGCCATGCATATATGTATTGTACAAGTATATATGAATGTGTGTACATGCATATGTATGTATGTATACATGGATGTGTATGTATGTATATGTGTAGGTATGTATGTGTGTACATATATGTGTGTACGTGTGTGTATGTGTATATGTACGTATATATATATATATGTGTGTGTGTGTAGGTGTGTGTGACAGATGTAGATGTCCTCCCAGAAGGACAAATTCAAGTTTCTAACAACATCAGATCCTAATACACATACAAAATCAGTGGATAATAGTAGCATAGGAAATAAAAAAATAAATCCTGTTTGTTTTGCCAGTATACTGCTTGTCTGATGCTTCTTATGCTGAACTATAATTCTATAGCATTTAAATGTGGTATCTGCTCAGCCATCCCTGGATACCAGGAGCTGCATTCTGGAACTTTCCACAAAATTCCTACTCCTTTCCGCCCTGTGCTGGGATTCATGACCATGCTCTGGATTCTTACTATTCTGGGAATCTAGGGAAAGGAACTCACAACAGAAAGCCCCCCCCCCCCCCACTGCACACCGCTCTCATTGTAGATACAAATATTTCCAGAGTCTGGTAGAGCTGTGAGTCACAACGGGTCCAGGTGCGACCTTGCTTTTATCCTAAGTCCCTTTAAATGCTCTAGTTTGAACACTCTACTTAACAACAGTTCTAGGGAAGGAATAAGCAAAGGTTCCTTCCAAATATTCTGAGAGAAATGTTTTGGCCTCTGCAGGCCACGTGGATCCTGCTGTAGCTACTTACCGTGTCTTTTGTGGTGTCAAAGCATCTCGGAGAATAAACAAATGAGCCTGACTGTGTTCCAATAAAGCTTTAGTTAACCAGTTGTGGGCCAAGGTCCACCAGCATTATTTTCTAGATCCTTACATTATAGCAACACACTCCCAAGTCATTATTTACATTTTAGCAACACACTCAATTCTACAGAAGGAAGACTCATGGGATGCAAAACATTGAAGGGAACAAAATGAAGAAAAGTCACCAAAAATGACATCTTGCTAATCTCTTGACAATGGTTGTGAGCATGATCAACTTTTCTTTGTCTAAGGGCACAAGTTGGATTGTAGCTCACAATAAACATACAAAGGACATTGCCCCATGGCCATTGCTGTGGGAGGAATAGGTTGTCAAAAGGAAAATGATCACCATTTATACTAGCAGTAACTTACCAATCTTGTACAGCATTGAAGGATTCTTCATTTGTGATGTCATACATTAAAATGAAGCCCATGGCCCCTCGATAATAGGCTGTGGTGATGGTCCTGTACCTCTCCTGGCCTGCTGTGTCCTAATAAACAAAACAGTGAAGTCATCTCATCAATAGGGCAAGATACTGGGGAAGTGATTGATACTTTCCAGAGTAGTCACAATAGCATCTAAGACAGTGTGCGTATAAACACAGCTCTTTTACCCCTTAGTTTTGCTTTTCCTATTGATACTCAAAGTCAGTTCTGCAGTACTCTCAGAAATTCCTCCCTGCCCCTCCCTCTCCTCTTCCTTCCTTTTTTCTTCACTTTGTACCAATGAATATCGAAGTTTACTCTGCACCAACCAGCATACAACTATAGGAAAGAAAAGATTACATCAGTCTCAGATTGGTGACTCTTGACATACTTCAAAGCTAAAGGGTAACTTGGGTTCCATCACAACGTCCTTATACATTGCCTGCCCACGAGTACCAGCTGGTATGAGAACAAAGGGAACACGCTCTTCCTTTAAGGAGGTTACAGCCCAATGTCAGTTTAATCAACTCTGAGAGGACAACAAAGCACTTTCTTTCAAACGTGAGCTGGAGTTCCTGCTCCTCTGTCACGTGGTTGAGGGTCAGGGACAAGTATCTGAACCTTTGTAAATCGAACCCTTCTAAAGTTAAGCAAGTGGGTTGGGGTTCCAGAGCTTCTCAAACAGCACAAGACAAAGAGTGGCTAATCATTCACAAGGGCGAGTGTCATTCCTGTGAAGTCAGGGCTAACTTAGGATTGTAGATAGATGCCAACTTACAAATGAAGGGAGTAATGTCTGCAAAAGCCACGGCATGCCGCCGTGAAATCAGGACTCTGAGACACACAAATCCTCTAAAGGAATCCACTACCCCTCGCAGATACTGCTCAGGAAGAAAGGTTCCTCGGCTCACACTGTGGCTCCTCCTCTCTTCTATCAGGATTGAAAGCATCATTTCTAATTGACTTTCCCCTTTCCCATGCTCTTTGAAGAGTGTGCTTAGCTTCTCTTTTTATAAACTCTATAGGATCTTGATCTTTCTAACTTAGCATGGACCCTCTTCCTCAATCGTCCATAAGATGCCTCTTTTATAAAGAGTGCATCCCATATCCCTCTAAGACCTAGTAGGCCTCAGAGGGAGAGCTAACTTGTTGGATGATGCAAAAGAAGCTTTCCATGCCATCAAAATGACATTGCGATCCCATAGAGTTCATGTCGGATTCTGAATTTCACCCATAGACATCGCCCCAGTAGGGTCCTGACATCTCACAATGCAGCAGAGAGGAACATAAGATTTCTCACAGTTCTTCAATATTTTGTGTGCCACATTCATCTGCCACTCAGGTTCAGAGAAGAAGAAGAAGAAGAAGAAGAGGAGGAGGAGGAGGAGGAGGAGGAAGAAGAAGAAGAAGGTGACACTTAAGCATAGAAGTCAAGTCACAGCAAGGGGCCAGATTTCCAGCATCATTCTGACTGAACCCAGAAACAATCCAACTGGAAGTATTTGACACTAAAGCACTCAGGCAAAACAAGAAACTTTACCAAAGAAGGCAGGTGTAGGAAAAAGTACTGATAGAAAAATTCCTCCCCAAATGAGAACAATGTAAACAATAAACCTAGTCTAATACTCTCACACCAAACTTCCTCCCTGCTGGCTTTGGTATTGAAAACAATTTCAGGATTGCAAGTTTAATACCATTTCCTTACCATTTTACTGGTAAGAGGAAGGCAGGAAAATGATTCATTACATTTGACATTTGCTAATGATGATAAAAGGTTATATTTAAAATAAAGGAACATTTTATAATGTCAAGTGACACTTCTGTAATTAAACATGAGCAGTCTAGAAGATAGCGGACAAAACGGTGTCTGTCCTCGCTGGGTTCAGACATCTTAGTGTTGTTCTTCCTCCTGGTTTACTAACAGCTGGGACTATCTGTTGATGTCCTATAAATGTCACGTTCTCATGATGGAAAAAATGTGATTGGGAATACCTTACAGAGAAAACAATGAATAGAAATGTGACTACAAGATGAGAAATGCTCCTTCCACAAGCAAAACTCTTATTCCTCTTTATAGAAAAAAAATGTTTAGTTCTATACAAATATTGTTTTCAGGAGGCAGTTTTAATGTAATGGTGGGTTTGGTAACCAATGCTTGACTATCTGTCACGAAAAGACTCGTAAAATGGAAAATATTAGCAGCTTGATAAAAAGTAGCTAAGAACTCTTTCAATGTGAACTGTGCCATTTCTGTCTTTGCTCTTTGCCTTCAGTGATTTTCCTCAATGGAACTTCATCTTAATTGCACTTTCAAAGCATTCTGAAGTCAAGCAGAGATAATGTACAGTTTTAAGACTGTGGAAATAGCTTTCATTTGTAAAGTATGGGTTACACTACAATTTATTTCTTCTTTCCCTACTCATTTCCATATCAAATTAAAGGGAAAATAGAATGACCTATTAGTAAAGAAATGTAATGAAATATAATCACAATCAAATGCATTTATTGAATGTCTACACATACACACAATTAAACTGAAGAACAGAAAATAATGGCATGAAATAAAGCAGGCATCATTTTTTTAGTAGCTGGAGAAACCAAATCAAAGTGTATCTGTATTAACTGAGCGACAAAAGTAATTTAATTAAGATAAATGAAGTCATATATAATAGGTCAGTGGGAAAACAGCAGAAATGGGGGAGGGGTAGGAACACTGTAGCCCAAGACATAAACTCAATTTCACCAGTCAGTATCCAAACGGACACAAAGAAAGTGGAATAAATATCCAGTCATTCAAGCAGCTGGTGATCTTTTAACTAATATCTAACTACAGTTTTACCTCAAGGAATTGTTTGGAATAATCAAGAAAGATTAAATTATATCAGTATAGTTTAATATTAACATTGCTCCATCCATCCATCCAATAAATCTCTAATAAGCATTTATTAATAGCTATGGAAGGTAAAGGTATATTGCATATATCCATTCTAGGTAGATTTTGGATACTGCGAAATTTTACCCATTGAAAGAACTTCACTAAGCAGAACACCATTGTTTCAAAAATAAAAAAGAAAAAGGATCAACATTTTGAAAGATACATACAAAGAATCAGAAAGCATCGTGATTTAAAACTGTGATGGAAACAGTTTCTTGGGACATGGAGTCCTTCAGTTCAGTGGCTGTTATGGATTGGTTATCCTAAAGCTGTCATCTCAGGCCTTGTGAATATGACCTTACTAAAGAAACTGTCTTTGCAAACGCAACCTAACATAAGCGATACCATGCAAGATTAGGTGGCTTCTACTGTGACTTCATTTTCCTGAAATGAGAAGACTAGAGGGCTGGAGAGATGGCTCATTGGCTTAAGAAGATATAATGCTCATGTAGAGGACCCAGATTCAACACATCACACCATGTCAGAAAGCTTGCAAATGGACTCCAGTTCCAGGGGGATTTCATACCTCTGGCCTCCGCAGGCACCTGTATCCTATCTCACACCCACCCTCAACACATACATGTATTTTTTAAAAAGAAAAAAGGTATTAAAACAAAGAGCGAGACAAAACACAATAAATAGAAACAAAGCAACTATAAAGGCATAGAATGGGACTGGAATATTGCATCTGCAAGTCAGGGTATGCCAAGAATTGCAGGTATGCTCCAGAGACTAAAGGAAAGGCAGGGAAAATCATCTCTCCTAGACTGCAGAAAGCAAGGCCTTGGCTGCACTACAAAGTCAGATTTGCAGCTTCCAGAAGTGTGAGACAATGAATGCTGGTTGTTTAGACCAATCAATTTATGACACTTCAATAAGCTGCACTGGGAAATGAATGTAGCCACCGATTCTGATTTCCCGTTTGGTGAGCAGAGCAAAAGCAATATAAATTTCACAGCTACCTGCACAACCTTTATTAAGTTACTGCAGAAAAAATAAAGAAAATTAAAGGTAGCCTTACAGAAAAGTCTAAGCCTAGTCTCCTGTGAAGCCTAGTCTCCTGTGACATCAGGAAAGATATAATGCTAAAATATACTACCATATTCTACTTAGATAAAATTTATCATCTAAAGAGATGATTTGATATATACTATCTTAAAAAAATTGGACCGTCTCCTTCCCTCCCTATTCTAGCAATTATGTCCTATTAGAAAATGGAACAATTTTGTTTGATGTGACAAAATGTATGTGTTCCCTCATGTTAGAATTTTACTCCTAAATGATTGTTTAAAGATAAACAGTCAATGTCACTGGAGACATGGCTCCCTCAATAAAAGCAAAATAATGACTACACATATTACTTTATAATATATCACTCTCTCCTAAGATGCATTTATTCTTTTATTCCTATAAACAGGCACCAAACAAGCATTCCGCTTAGTCTTATGAAGACAGCAAACAATATATAGGACTTTTTGCTGCATACTTGTTTTGGGAATGAAATAATAACTTTTTCTTTATCACAGCTAGTCACCCATTAAAATGAAATTTACAAACCACTTTCCCCTGCTGACCATGTGCAAACTCTCAGTGTGAATCTATTTACACACACATTGTTACACACACATCTGTGAAAATGAGCCCACGTTTTAGAAAAGAACAGTAATCAGCTAGTCCCTAAACACTCATTTAATCAACTAAGTCTTCTCCTAACCTATATGGGAGAGCTTATTGATCAGATTTGACTTGCTACAATGTTTAGCTCTGAAATACCCAAACCTTCATTTTACAATGGCATCTACTTCTAAGTAAAGCCTAATAAATTCAGCCTGAGGCAGAGGGATAAAACTTGACCTATTATTTCCTGGTAGTGTTGCCATGGCAATTCATCTTTGCTAGCAGAGAGGAATGGCCATATATAGCTCTTTGACTCTGCTGTCAGAAACACCCCGACATACATCCCTCTTATGTGTTTCTGCTTATGAAACTCAGAGGCATTATTTTTAGTTAAGTATGACTTAAATAACTTAAATACTAAGATCTTTACGATCTTAATAAAACTACCAACCCAAACTGTGTAAAGGCACATTTTTTTTTCTTGTTTTATTTAAGGAGTTTTGTTTTTCTGTGATTGTTTAGCACAAAGACAGAGAGACACCATGTTTACTTTCTTTCTAATTAATCTTTTTTGACATGCTTCTTCCCAGTAGGATTTTGATTATGCTCATTTTCCCCCCTTGAAATCCCCAGGCGTAAATACATAAATGCAGGCAATTTTGAGCTGTTGGTGAAGATGGCTGATTCTTCATCTTCACAGAGCACAATACAAAATGCTTCCATCAGACCAAATGCACTACACTTACAGGCTCGTGTGTGGGACTTTTCCTTTCACTCGCCTACTAAGGTTCAAAGGGATTCCTCACAACGGATGGAAGTTTTCACTCACCACAAGCCCAGAGCTGTGACTGTTTGAATGGTACCTACTCAAGCAATGGAACTGTTGATCTGCATTGAGTAGAAATAGTTGTTGCCTATTTGAGAAGGGGAGGCAGAAGAAAGGAGCCCCCCCCCCCACAGGTTAACATTGTGGACATATTATGTGAGCATTCCCAGAAACAAGAAACACCACAGCAAGGAATTGTACTGGAGACAAGTTGCAGTTAAGCTACTTCCAGAAAATCTGTCTCACAGGTAAGTGTTGAGAAATATAAGGTATCTAGTGGGGAAAAGGGAGATAAAGGAAGGATAAACTGCTGTTGCTTGCAACTGTGCAGAGAGAGCCCTGGGTGTCTCACTGAAGGTGTCACACAGAAAACCAGCATTGCTGCAGGACAGATGCCCAGGAGAAGCCGAGCAAGAGCTGCAACTCCCTGTCTGTCCCGGTGGACATGCTCCTCCCGTATCCCAACTCTCCTTCAGTCCCCCACAGGGAAAGGAGGAACGGAAAAGGGCTCTGCAAACCCCTTTCCTTATTTTATTGGCAGTCTGGGAATCTAGTCTGTTCTATCACTAGATGGTCAGACACAAATATAAATGCCAAGCTGGGTGTCACAATGGCAATTTCAAATAGATTCAACGATCCCAAGCTTTTGTTTTCAAACGATGGACTTCTTTATTTTTTGCTTTAAGAGAAGTTTTAGATTCTCATCAAAACTGAGCAAAAGGTATGGAGGCTCTATATGCATTTTTCCACCACACACGGGTGGCATTCTGCACCATGAACATCCTTCACCACAACAGTACGTATCACAGGCTATGAACCTACCCCGGCAGGTCATGTCCTTCAAAGTCCACCTGCGGTGTGTACCTACAAGTGTCCTTACCTTAAAAGAGTTATCCATTACACCGGATCTCATTTTAAGTGAAACAAAAGTGACAGGAAGCCTACGAGATATATTCAGCTCAGGAAAAGGCACAGGCAATTGGGCACAACTGCTACAAACAGTGTCACAGTAGAAATCTGTGAGGGGGTGAAGGCACTGACAGGCAGTTTTCATTTGTGTATCGTCCTCTCCCTTCCCTTCTAAACAACGTTGGAAGAGTATTGCAGACATTTTGCCTGGCAATTGAAAATTCAATGGGTTCTAAGGTTGAGCAATATAAACCCTTACTACTTTTGCCTCTCATCATCTAGAGACAAGGGAAAGGTTCCTGAGGGCAAATCCCTGTTTGTGCTAGAGCAGCCTTCATAATATAGAATGGGAAGGGTTAATTCCCGACCTGATACCAGCTACATGATTGTGGGCAGCGAAATTAATTCCTTAGAGCTTTCACTTTCTGGATGAAAAAGCGACATTGTTTACCTTCACAAGGCTGTTGGGATAAATACATGGCATATATTAACATAAAGATCTCTTGTGTGTCTCGAGTGCTCAATAAATGGGAACACCCCACACCCTGCAGCAGCAACAATGGAAACAGTAAGGGCTTGGTAGTTAGAACAACTGGGATCCTACCACACCTGTGGGATGCATAGGCTGATAGCTTTAGATGGCCTTCTGTCCTTCTGAACAGGCTCCTTGAATTTGACAATGAAATAACACCTCATTCTGAGTATAACCGTAAGTATTAAATATGAACGCATTCTCTATATATTATACCTATATTTTTTATTGTTATTACCATCCATATTAGTAAGCTCTAAGAATGGAAGCCTGCCTGCAAGGTCCCAGCAGGAAGTACGTGAACAGAAAACTGGACTATCAGTAGAACATTGTTTCTTACTCATCCCTCCCCTACAGGAGAAAAGAAAGGCATTTGTCCTTCAGGATTATCCGGTATCCCTCTTTTCTCCTTCCATCTTCCCTTCCTTAAAAAGAGAACAGCATTCAGAGATGAAACGCACAGTCCAACTCCTACCATGACTATCAGCTGCTACCGTTCATTGATTTCTCTGAGGATTTCTGCTCACTTTTATTTCAGTGACTACTCTGATCTTTAATGAAGCCTGAGACATGATAGGTTACAGGAGTTCAAGATTAAAGCAGAATTTCTGTATTTCAAACTACTTCAGCTGAAGGCAAAAAAAACTTAAAAATCTAAGCTTATGTCTGATGGATAAGTCTCTAAAATATAAAGAGAGACAATGGGGAGTGACCATGCAGAAATCAGATGCTAGAAAAAGAGAGACACATCGATAGTGTCTCCTTGTGCACTGCAAGCACACAGGAGGACGGAGCATCCAGCAAGCAGCTGCCTGATGTGAGTACCATGAGATTGACAGGCTTGCCTGGGGCACACGGGAGAGCAAAGGCAAGAGAGCTATATAAGAAATGGCTGGCAAGGAGAAATCCTTAGCATGACTTAAAAATAACACAACTACAGTCTTAGGGTTTCTATGGTTGTGATACAACACCATGACCAAAAAATACCATGGGAAGGATAGATCTCAGGTCCCGATTCATTGCTGAGGGAAGTCAGGGCAGGAGCTCAAGGCAGGAACCTGGAGGCAGAAACTGAAGCAGAGGCTACATGGACTGCGCTTACTGGCTTGCTCAGCCTGCTTTCTTAAGCCATCCAGGACCACCAGGCCAGGGGTGGCATGAGCTGGACCCTTCCATGTCAATCGTTAATCATTAAGAAAACACCCTATAGACATCCCTACAGGCAGAGCTATCTTATAGGTCCTTTTTGTTTTTTTCAATTGAGAGTCCCTCTTCCCAAATACTCCCGCTTGTATCACGTTGACAACTAATTAGATGGCAAACCCTAACTTTTGTCCCCACACTTTGGTGATGTGGGAGCTAGAGTTGGCCTTGGTTGCTGCTTTAATCATTCACTCTTTCCTTTCTGAGCTGAGCAGACACTAGGCTTGAGCCGACACTGGTTCTTGCCTCCATAGCCAGAGTAACTGAAATCATAGTCTGGAGTCAGAGCCTGCCTCAAAGTCAATTTTAGAAAGGCTTTGTTGGATATACTGATGGTACACCTCTAAAAGGCCACAGTCACCCGATGGCTTCTTTCTACCAGGCTTTCATCAGCCTTGAGGATGCGAGGTAGTCCTTAGAACAGAACTGCATCTTCATTCCACACAGGACTAAAGTTTATTGAGGGAAACGGGGCCTCATCCTCACCTGCACAAAATGGAGCAGCTTAGAAATCATCCTAGCTTGAGAATTGCACTTCCCTCTGTAGAAGGAGCACCACCAGTGAGGGCCAAAGTGGAGAGCAGAAGTGAGCACCGTGAGACTCAGGGAGCACAGTGGGGCTAAGGGAGCACTGTGAAACTCAGGGAGCACCGTGAGACTCAGGGAGGACTGTGAGACTCAGGGAGCACTGTAAGACTCAGGGAGCACAGTGAGACTCAGGGAGCACCATGAGACTCAGGGAGAACCGTGAGACTCAGGGAGCACAGTGGGGCTAAGGAAGCACTGTGAGACTCAGGGAGCACTGTGAGACTCAGGGAGCACGGTGGGGCCTCAGGGAGCACCGTGAGACTCAGGGAGCACGGTGGGGGCTCAGGGTCCCCTTCACGCTGGTATTGTCATTGTTGGCTTTGAAAAATGATAAAAACCTGATGAAAACCACAAGAATACAACATTTAAAATCAGATTAGAGACCCTGAAACCCGATAACAGCTGATGGACAGAGTAACATCTATAGCATTTATTCTACAGAATTGGCGTCACATTCTCTGCTGTCAGAAAAAGGAAACTTCTAAGAGTTATAAACGGACCAGTCCTAAAATTTCTAGGTCAAAAAAAAAGAGGAAATTAAAAAAAAAAAATAAGAAAGCACCTATGTTGATGTATGTCTACAGTAGAAACAAGACAGGCTCTCCATAATGATAAAACATTATGTCAATGTTTCAAATCTAAATTAAGAAAATAAACTGTTTTTGTGGATGTTTTGTTTCATTTTTGACCTTGAACCCACAAACATTCACCTGGTTCTCTGGTGCCGGGATGAAAAGCATGCATGCATAGGAAACCTGATATTTCAAATTGAAGAAGAAAGGTTATCTTGGATATTTAAATTTTTTTCTGGGGAATAAAAGGTGCATATAAGCAGAATTTATGTTTTTAAAAAGTTTTTCATTGCGAAGAACTGCCTCATGAAATCGCAGTATTGCAAACAGAGCAGATCAGCTTAAATCATCCCAGGATACAGCTAGCAGCCCGGAAAAGCGTTTTCTCACATTTCAATTTCACTGTCAACATGGTTGGTGGATTGGGAAGCCAGGATCGGTTTAGTTAGTGTTCAGTCATTCACATTTCCATTTTCACACAAAACTTCCTTTTAGGGCTCCTGTGCCAGACAGTATATTTTTCTTACTCTGCAAACAGACTGTGCTGCCTGGAAAGCTTGATGGGAGAATAGGAGCAGAGGCGTGGGCACCTCAGGACCCTCTGCAGGAAACACTAAGCATCTCCAGCTGGACGGCTTAGGCTGCGAGCTGCTGCACTCATAAGGCTATCCTGTAACCCCTGTGTTCTTTCCTCTGCTCCAAGCCACAGGCTACAAGCACAGCCTGCTGAGGTACCTCACAGAGTGAGAAGCAGACAGATGGGCAAGAGGGTAAGGCTGCATTTGGTTGGGTGAATTCATCATGCTTCATAGAAAGATGAAGGGACCGTTCTTGGTACCTAAGGATGCTGCAAGCTGCTGGAAAGCGTAGCCAGGAGAATGGCTTCTTTCCTTTTGTAGTTGGCCACTAGTATTCTGATGTTTCTCCGAGTTGGCCTGGGATGTCCTCTTACTCCGCCTTTCAGGGAAATAGTAGGGTACCAATCCATTCTCACCAGTTTATTTATAAATGGCATCCGACAGCAAGGTGCAGTAGTCTCAGAAGTTCATCCTGAGTAGTCTTGGCAACTGATTCTGGTGATTGGCACATTCTGGTGCAGACATTACCAGTGATGAGTAAGGAAAGGTACCATAGGACTAAATGATGTGGTTCATCTCCATGGTTTGAGTTGGTGACTATGGGCAAATCCATCAATTTCTCCACAGTAATTTCTTCATCTGACAAATGAAGTATTTGAGAATAGAAGGTTTTGATGACCAAACATGTTGTCACAAGTAACTTGCGTGGCCTGGGCCCTCACCTGCAGTGATTATGAGGCAAGCTGCCTCATAATTGCTCTTTAGTCTTGCATATCTTTTTCACATACATTGTTTGAGTTTTTAAATTCTTAAACTTTTCATAGAATAATGAAAATATTAATGTGGAATCTAATTTGGGAGATAATTTTCAAGATATGGTTATAAATTATTAGTAATCGCTCCTTTTTGAAACATGATAACAGATAACGAAATAAAAATGCTTTTATAAATGGCTATATTCGTTTTCCTCAACTAAAATGAAAATGATGGTTGTAGTTGCCTGATTTGCTTAAAGTTGATATGTTTTATAAGATCTTTCTGCCAGAAAACCTATTTGTGAATGAAATGCCCAAAGTAGATAAACAGCAAAGATAAACAGATAAATAAGTAAAAGGACCAAGATGACTGAGATGGCCCTGGAACCTTCTCTAAGTTGACTTGACAATGGGATTAACCCCCCACCACCACCCAGTGGTGATAATGATTACAGAGACCATTGACTCAAAATCAGACGCTTCATAATAAAATGTATATTGTTTAGTGACTTCAACAACTTGTTTAAAAAGAAACTTCTGCATTCTACAAGAGATTTGACTATAAGTTGTAAGTTATTGATAATATTGACAATACAGTATTGGAAGCTTAATGTAGATATTTTTTAATAATTGCATTAGATATTAAATATCTATGCAAGAACAAAGTCAAATAATAGTAATTTTAATTTGGGGGCCAGGTAAAAACTTTTAGGCATAGATCTTCTGAAATTAACAGCCCATGAAAAGAAGGGCTATCATATCAGGAATTTATTTTTCACTATTTTAATCACTGTTTTTCCTTTGTCTTTATCTATCTATCTATCTATCCATCATCTATCTATAAATTTATTATAAGGTAGGCCAGGAAACGAGGAAGATTGGCCATTTATTTGTAAAAAAAAGACATAAATTTGGGCTGGATGTTTATTATTAAATGTGACCAGCATGTATTATTCCCAAACACAACAGGCTTCTATACTTGGTGTCTTATTTATACCTTTTTTCCTAGATCATCCAGTGTTTTTGGCACCTAATAATTTTTATTTGAATTTCTAAAATGCAACCTAAATTGCCCTAGAAATAGAACTCAAAGAGCCCCCATTCCTATACCTGAGTGACTAAGTGAAAATTGCTATCTAGCCCCACCCCCATCAGTGAATACACTACAGGGCTTCAGGGAACAGTGTGACAGCAAAAGGGGTAGATCAAGCAATGGGGCCACAGGCAGAAGATGGGTGCGTACAATCTGCACCGAGACATGCAAAATTCAATTTGTCCATTTCCAGATACAAGCTAATTAATTTAGGAACAACGAGTACCATTCTAAAAAGAAGGAGGGAGAGAGAAGGCGAACATTCAGGGAACATTGTGGGATAATAGTGCCTGGGAACAAATCAGGTTATGCACGAAATCCGAATGGAAAGTTGAGTATGGTCTAGCTCTACTCCACAAGCCCAGTATCCTTTACAAGATGACTTCTCTTAGCTTTATTGACAACCATAAATGTCCATTAAAACATGCTTGTTTTTTAAACCACAGATAATAAAGTCAAGTAGATCTTACTTCCTTTCCTTATAAAAGCAACCTGATTTCATGTTATAAATTTATCATCAACGTTTTTAATAGTTTATGGAAAGAACTCAACTTTTTTTTTTTTTTTTTTTTTTTTTTTTTTTAATCTCTGGTAATTCCAGCTAACATGGGCACTAGAAAATTGTAGACTAGAAACCCAAAGAATCTTGTTCTGTCTACACAGGACCTGTTGCTACAATTTCTTTTGCAATGAAATTCAGTCATGAGAAGCTAATTTTTGTCAGAAAAATAAAGTTTGCTTTACCTGCTCATAGAATGAGAATGGTTAAAAGTAAATCCTATGATGGAGAAGTTCCTTTAAACACATTTTCATGTAACATATAATACAAGATCCTAAATAATCAGAAGGATAGAAAACATATGAAACATCTAAAGTATTAAAAGGTATTTAAATCACTGTGAAAAAAATATTCAATTCTGAATACATTGTACTGTTACTTGCTTTATCTTACAGGGAATGAAGTAAAAGGGAATTCACAGTTAGTTACCAGTCAGAGTTCTTTCTGACTTAGCAACTCGGGTTCCTGGGGATTATTGCATTAATCAGTAGGGAGCACAAGGGTGGAGTGAAGTATGGATACTCCTCACTCAAATGGGGACAAACTCCCAATTAGAGAGCAAGCAAAGGTCACAACAAGAAGCAAGAACAAAGGCCAGCTCCCCTGTAGACATCTGAAAATATGACAACCAAAATATTCAGGGAAAGAAAAAGTCAAAGTCATTCTATTGGCCTTTCAGTTTTTCAAGACTTCAAAAGAATGAATGTAGAAAAGAAAATGAGAAAAGAAGCTCAGCAACAAACACATCTAGTAGAAATTCTTTTAATAACATTTTCTCCATATCTTTTGCAACAAAATTCTCAGTACCTTCAAGAGCTCTGTATGTGGAATTTTATTTAGCTGTTTAAACTCCTCCCTAAATAAGGGGAGTTCTTCCCCACTCAAGAGGCAGAGATGCATATGGGGTTCATATTTTTCAAGGTACTTCAGTTTGGAAGCCTTATTGCTTCTCTTATCAGAATATTCCAGCAGGCAAACTTAGGCATCACAGGCCACAAATAGCATACAAACTCCAAGCCGTATGCAGTAAGCTAAGGAGATGGCATTACTCTACAGTGTTCGCAATTCCCTTAAAGTCAGGCTTGTTTCTCTTTAAAGGCTAAAACGTGTTCCTATAAAGAAATTAGTTTCAAGATTTGTATTCTGAAAGTAAAGTAGCAAGGATTAAAACAGCACCGAGCATGAGAACGGAAGGGCTTGTGCTGGGTAATGCAACAGATAAAGTAGTTTGGGTAAGGGAGAATGCAAAGGGAGGCTGCGGCCTGGGTATCAGAAGTCTTCTACCCAGGGCAAGTCTTCCACAAATCAGATGAAGATGTGGTCACTTCATCTTGTCAATTCCCTTGGTTACCAAAAGGCTTGATTGAGTCCTTAGAATTTCAGGATCTCCGCCTGTCACATCTAGAGAATCCTTGGGGTCAGGGCTTTTTAAAGGAATTGGTTTCTGGGGAGGTTTAACATTGCTACTATTGGGTCCCTAGAGAACTCTTTTGGTGGGCTCATTTTTAAAGGTTATCTTAGTTTTGGCGCAATGATCAGCAGGCTTTCCTAAGCACTGGGACCTGTTAAAAGTAGCATCCCCATGCTGACTGATGACTGATTGAGCAGGCTGCTGTAGCCGTGGGTACCTATGATTGCCAGAGGCCTCCAAGAAACTCTGCTGTGGGTGCTGTGCAGACCTCGCTTCAAAGCCAGACTAGTGGCTTGAAAGAACTAAACAGTGACTCTAAGACTCCATTTAGTGTTGAGAAAGCTGCTTCATGAGGATGTTAAGTCACAATGACCAGTCCAAATCCAAAGTCTTGTTAACAGAAGAGAAAATTTGGTGTGATTCACATGAGTGGTCAATTTGGAGGCCACATACTATTTCTAAGTCATCTTTTCTTTATTAACAAGTGTTTACATTTCTGTTTCTCATAGGAACTCAGCTTTAGCTACTATATATCATGAAGAGCTATTAAACTACCATGAAGGTTGTCCTGGATTGCTTTTTCTATCAGTTTCTGGTTTATAACCCCTATTCATCATTCAGATGTAAGCTACCAAGGAAGTTCTATAGTACAAACTCAGTATTGTCAAAGTACATAGAGCTAGATATTGGAAAAGAAAAACTCAAAATATGCGAGTCTTAGTAGTCTAGTCTAGTCGTCTCTACAGGACTACTTATAGGGGTGTTAAGTTTCTGCTAACCCCTATATGTCTTCCTATTTTTTAAACAAAGGCTATTCCATTCTACTGTGATCATCTCTTCAGAAATCAGACAAAGGGAAACGAGAGGGAAGGCACTGGGGAAAGAAACGGCAGGGAGGCGAGGAAAGCAGGGAAGCGGTGTGTGTCCTGTGCTACGGTGAAAGACAGACAGATGGGCCAGGGTGTCTGAGAGGAGAGGAGTCGGGAGAAAGCACAGAGGAAGAAGAGAAGCCAAAGAAAGATTAGAGAAAGGAACTTACTTACAGTGTAGATTTTTCATACAACAATACATTGATTCTTCACAAATATGTTATCTAAACGTTTAAGGACACACTGAATATTCTATTAGATAGTCTAAACATCTAATAAAAAATTTTAACATACCCTATAAGGGTATATATATGATGTATGCCTTCCCTTCTCTCCTCCACTTCTGCCACACTGATTTTCTTCTGCCCTTGATCAACGGCTATTATGATTAGATAGTATGTCAATACACTTAAGTGACCACAACCTTTCCCTGTGTTCTTAGTGAATCTTATGTACAGGATCAATAGCACTAGCACCTGGAGTATGGAACACAGAGTTTGCACTGACATCAGGCTTCCTTCTTTCTCTTTGAATTGGGCATCCTTGTTTTCTGGATTATTTCTCAGTTTATGCCATATTCACATAAGCCAGGAATTCTTAGGTGAAATTTTTCTGGCATCCAATAATTAGTGTTTCCTAAACACAGGGGAAATCTTAACTATTCCATGAAGCAAATTGTCACTGGACAGTTTGCCCAGGTTACTCACTGGCAATTTCCTTTGCTGTTGCCCACTGTTATTAAGTCTGCAGTTACTTCATTTTTAGCCTATGTCTAGCAAACTGATAAGCAGTGACATTGAAACCAGATGACTTGCAAACACCATCACCTGTCTACCATGCACTGGTGCTAGAAATACAAAGAACTTGGTATAAAAATCAATCCTGGTGTGGTTCCTTCTCTTCTGAAACTTGGCATAAAATACAATCTGGAGAGTGAATGCATGCTCTGAGAAGACAGCAGGCTATTTTCGTATCTAAGTGGGTGGACAAATGAACCACAATCATTTCTAGAAGGGCTTTAACGTGAAGGCTGACAAGATGATGCTCTTCCCAACTAACCGCAAAAGTAAACAAAGGCAATTACAATGTCATTTTCAGTCACTGGAGAACCGGGTGGTTCGGGTTGTTAGCAGCAGAAAACATCTTTGGGTTCTTGGCCACTGACTGGAAATTATTTTGAGATTTAAAATTTAAAGTTTTTTTTCCAGCTCTATTTTGAGGATTATTGGACTCCCATCAAATCTGTTGTGGTTGTTGGAAAGATCTTACATACATTAGAAATTCTACCTCCTTCCAATTGACTCTATTAATGGTATTTGTCCTTTCCTGGACAATTAGATGGGCAAAGAGGTGACCTGCTATTTATAAGTTTATTTCTAGGTCAAAGGTATCCACAGGTATCTCCTCCTCTTCACCTTTATTGTCTGATTAGGACAGCTGGGCCCCTGAATTAAACTTGACTCTGTATGCTGTGTGTGGGTAAAAGTGTGAGGTTGGGGTGGGGAGGGCATCAGTAAGTTAGGTAGAAGCAGGTAAGTGGCACCACCTAATGTCACAGTTGCCTTGACGGCCTTGGTCGTCAAGGTGCTCAGCCTTATAAGTGTTGTAGCTCTGGCGTAGGCTTTGTGTATCAGAACCCTAGGCTCTTGTTGCAGATCAGTCTTTCCAGGTCTAAGTCAAGGTCTGAGACCTTGCCTTTGAAGACTTGCTTGCGCTCTTGGACTTGTCCTGGTGACCCGGGCTTGTAGGTTTTCTTCGCAGGCTCCTGGCAGGCTCCAGCAGCTCTCTGCCCTCTCCTATCCATCTCTTTATTTTTGCTTCTTTTCTTTGTTCTGCCCAGACAGCCTGAAACTTCTTCAGTTGCAGGCAGGGGGCTGCCTGATTCCTTCCACAACTTGGTGGCCACTGCCAGCATGACTTGTCTCTGTCCAGACCACTGTGACGAATGAGGGACTTGTCAGGGGACACCCCACTACCTGGTAACGGCTCAGCAGCTCAGCCTCTGAGCAGAACACAACCGCTTGGGCATGGGCACCAATAGATGGTGAGACTGTCAGGTAGAGGTAGGAAAGATGAGTGGCAGGCCAGTACTGCACCTCTGGACTGTTACCTGTCCAGCAGAAGTTGTTGATGAACGGTGCTTGGGAATTAGGGCTGGAGGTGGGAACCGGGCACTGGATCTAAGCTGGGCCCTTTCAGATTACAGCATTGACAATCGAAAGCCAGGAGCTATTAAATTTGTGTGCGCCTGGCTGGCTTTTTCAGATGTCAAGCTGCCTCTTTGACTATCAAGCTTCCACAGAGGTCCACACTTTTCAGCTGCCAGTCAAGTTTTGCCTGCTGTTGTTCCCGCCTCCCTCCCTTGGTAGTCTATTTATTGTGTTCTTGTCTCCAGGTCAGCTTACACTACAGAGTACAAGCAAGAAAAGACCACTGGGGGGGGGGGGGAAGCTTTTATTGAGTCTGAACTTACGACATCAGTAGAGGCAGCACAACCTCGGCTTCTTCATTAAATATGCATATTTCTTTGCCTTGAGTGTAGCTAAGTTCTCTCCAAGGAAATTAATGGTTGGTCATCAAGATCAGTCAGTAGGGCTGGTGTACCCTTGATCTAATGCTTGCAGATTAATAATCATCACTTACATGGAAGCTTAGGCCATTGGTTCTTTCTCCAGTGGCCACCATTGTCATTCCTGGTAATGTACTAAATATGATTAACACTGGAACACAATCTTCTTCACCTCAAATTATACCCACTGTTCTCAGAGGAACTTCATGTAAGTTCCTAGCCTCCCATCCTTGACCTTCACAACTCTTGACAATCGCCTCCTAGTCCTTGCTTTCAGACTACTTTATAGATATATGCTATGCATATTATTTGAACTTCTAAAAATTATACTTGCTTTCTGTAATTATACCATTTATATTCTTGTAGTTTGTCAACACAGGCCATCTACTACATCTGCTTGTTTGTTTTTTTTTTTTTTTACCCAGACTTCTAATTCCTGGGTTGTGTTGATTATTTCTTTTATGTCGTTTTTCGTCCTCCACCCAGGGCCTTTCAGCTTTGACACTATTCCATATATTTACTGTAAAATTGCCCAGTGATATTTTCTTTACTTTCAAATTTTTATTTATACTTACTTTCAGGTATGCATGTGTATTTGCCATAGCATGTATGTCTGGGGGCAGAAGTCAGAGCATATCTTTCAGGACCTGGGAGATGAACTCAGGTCATCGGGCTTGAGTGCCTTTACCTGGCAAGCCTTCTCACCTGGCCAACGTTGATGGTTTTCAATGTTTTTGACCTCCTTTGACTGACTCTGCTCTTTGATGCTCCCAATGCTGTATGTTTACTTAGACTATTATCACTTTAGCCTGGACTGAAATCGTCTCTCCTACCTGGCCTTAAATATGGCCCAGTTCCTTTCCAGTTCACATTTCAGCCATAAGTATCTTCACAAATTATCTTTATAAAATCATTTCCACCTTTTTCTAAAGTCAATTTCTGAAGATCAAGTCCAAATTTTGCAGTGTAAGTACATTTCTGTGTGGATATGCTATTACCGTACGTAACTCTATACGTAATGGAAAGTTATTTTCATAGACTAGGACAAGCCCCCTCAAGGACAGGGAACTTGATGAGCTTATTTACGACAGCACCACTCTTTCCTAAATGCTTCATCTTACCTCTCTTCACCTTGGCTCCTAATAGTTAAATTAGCATCTATTCTCATGCCATACCTTGTCCTCCTAGCAACAGAAGTGAAGGGTGTTCGTTTACTTAGGATTCCTAAGCTGCTTCACCTTAAGTTTTGCAAGGTCTGCTCTTGTGGGGAATAAATGTTTCTCATCACATCCGCTGGTCCAACTGCTTCTTTAATTTTCCAAAGCAATATCCCATTTTAGTGTCATTAACGAATAAAGCAAAACTTTGCATTGGCAGGATCTCAGTATCCCTATTGTAATATTTATAAATGTTTTAGTACGTTTCTTAAATATGGATATGTTTGTCAATTAAAGGTATTTCATTTTTAATGAAATGAAGTAGACATGGGAAACAATACCACATTCATTCTTCTCCCTGTGGTCAGACATTTTCACTTGTTTTGTGGATGATAAACAATCAAGTCTTGATATAAGCAATGAATAAGCATATAACTATATTTCCCCATAAACACAATTAGTTATCTGTTGATGGATCTACAAATGTTGAAGAAAAATCTAAGCCTTTCTCCCCTTAAGATTTAATTAACTAGTTTTTAAAATAGAGCCATGAAACGAGGCGTATGCGATAGGCTAATAATATCCGTCCAATCATGTCCACGCCTTGAGCCTGTGACATACCAATTCACAGGCAAAAGGGTTGTAGAAAATGTGACTGAATTAATCTTTCACCTTGGGATATTATCCTGGGGTGTCTACCTGGGCCAAATGTAAAAACAGAGTCCTTACAAGGATGACACAGGAAAATTGGGGAGGCAAAATGTGATAATGGACAGGGCCAGGAACTTGTGAGCCCAGGCTTATTCTCTGCTGGACCCTTCAGAAGGAACACACCCTGGCTTGGGTCCAGGGACACTGATTTTGGATTTCTGATCCTGATAACTGTAAAATAATAATTGTGTGGCATTTAAAGTATTAAGTTGGTAGTAACATATTATATAAATGGCAAACTAATAGAAAACTAATTTTTTTTTTCTAAGTTGTTGCTTACTAGTTTTTGTTTAGGTAAAATGCGCAATTATCAAGGTCATTTTCTTTTCACAATTCATTTCAATAAAGCCACCTACATCAAGAAAAGTATGATCTTTTTAAATTGTCCCTGACATGGTTTTTATGCATAGTAAGTTCCTTTGGTCAAATGAGCTGGCAGTCATTCATTTATTTAGGTCAGTGTCTAGGATCTTAAAGGAGAAAGCCATGGTCCAATGGGATGGCACATCTTCTTTGGATGAGAAACTTCTTAGCACTTGTTCACAAATGAACTAACTCCTTCCTTTTCTTTGACTAATTAAGGATATGCTGCCCTCACAACACACAACACTATTTATTCCTTTATTTAATTCAGCTTTTGCTTTAGTGCCCAATGGCCACTTTAAAGGTCAGAGAAATAAGCAAAAATTTGAATGGCAAAAAAATCTGCCGACAAACCAAAACTCAGAAAGAATGAGCTCAGAATCCCTTTCTGCACCAAGCCAAACATTCTATTTCTTAACGGCTGGGCTTGCTGTTCTCCAGCCGAAGGCAACACTCCCTCTATTTTATTCTCCGTGCAAAGAAAAGCCTAGGCAAGTTTGCTGACTGGCTCAAACTTGGAGTCTCTGGTTCTGATTCTAATTTCCAAACCAAAGAGCGACATTAAACATTTATGTGGTTTAAAATAAATCTCCTACTCGTAATTTGAAATAAAAGATTGCAAGAGCTGAAAAATGTGACCTGCCTCCAGATGATAGTATTTTAATGCTTCCTACAAGATACTCATGGAAGATTATACATGGAAGCAAACAATACTGTTTTCTTGAGAAGACACCACTTCATAGATTTGTTTTTTGTTTGTTTTTTGGTTTTCACTTTTCATGTAGTCAGTGTCTGACCATGTTGTTTGGTCATGTGAAGCATCTTAAAGAAACTAATCAGTCCCCTGGCTGACACCATATGCTTTCTCAAATTGCATGCACGCAATGATAGCCACTTGGAATGTAGATATAATTTATGCCATGACAATTTCAGTTGTTTACAGAACATTTCAAGTTCGTATTTATATGTTTATAATATCAGACATAATTCAAGTAACTTTCATTTTCAAGTATCCATTAAAAATGAGTTTGCATTATTTTCTTTGACTTTCCTGTATTTATGTAAACTGTTTATGTCTAGGTTACCTCACTCGAGATTTTTTTTTTCTATCTCCATTCATTTAACTGAGAATTCACTTTTTTACACTTGAATAATATTCCATTGTATAAATATATACTCTGTTTTAATTACCTATTCATTAGTTTATGGACATGTAGGCTATTGACAATTTCTGGCGATTATGGACAGAGCCTGAATAAGCCAAGATAAGCAAGTATCACTGTACTAGGACGTGGACTCCTTTGGCTGTATGCCCACAAGTGAGTTAGCTGCAGCCCAGCTTCCTGAGGAAGGACCACACTAGTTTCCATTGTGGTTGTACAGCTTGTGCTCCTACCAGTAATGAGCAAGTGTTCTGCTTTCCCTCATCTTCAACAGCAGGATCTGTCATTAGTTATATTGATCAGCCATCATCTTCTTGAAGCAGAAGGGAACTGACACAGAGACCTACAACCAGACAATGTGCAGAGAGGGAGAGATGTTGCTCATTCAGTCCTAACTGGGGATGTCTTCATCAAGCCGCCCCCTTGGTGGGGGGGGGGGGCTCATGGACCTATGTGGAAGAGATGGTGGGAAGATTATAAGAGCCAAAGGTGATCTATGACACCAAAGAAACAGTGTTCTCCAGGCACAATAACACATATGAACTCCCAGAGACTGTGGCAGCAGGCATGGGTTCAAGCCAGAGAGGATCCCAATGCTGACAGGGGGAAGTGAATCCTGACTTTTACCCTTAATCAAGAAGCTATCTGCAACGTGTACCTACTTGTAAAGAAAAAAAATTATTTAGTCTGCTCCAATGGAGTATCAATGGTTGTATTAAACACACTTTGTGGTAGGTCCCATGCCCAGGAGGAGAGCGCCAACACAAAATGAACTCAATGGTATTTTTGTAGACTTTTGGTCTCATATAACTTTGTTTTGGGAGCATCTTATTGGACTTTTGCTTGTATATTTTGGTTTCCAATTTTGTGGGATTTATTTATTTATTTATGTGTGTATATGTGAGTTTCTTGGATTTTTGAAGAAATATTGGGTGGGTGTGGAGATGGGGAGGATCTGGGAAGACTTGGGAGAGGTAAAAAGCATAATCAAAAGTAATTGCATGAAAAATATTTTTCAGTAAAGCAAATGCAATAACATTTTAGGACATTGTGGAGGCTCGTAATGTTTCAAGATCTTAATAATCAAGCCAATTATGCTGTCAAAACTGAGTAGGAATTAGTGCCTAGAGTGCTCACAAATTGATGTTAGTCTCCTTTTTTTTTTTTTTTAACACTGATTATGCTGTGATTACATGGTCACATATCAAGTAAATGAATAAATCAAATGAAATTCTAAAAAGAAAAACGTTTATGAATTTAGCACTGAAGAATATTTTTTTTTCTACCATTTGAAAGGGTCTGAACCTATGCTTTATTATAATGTCTCTAAAACTGCTTCTCGAGCCTCTAAGGCTACTCTTCCTTCTCTTGAGGGCTCTCTTCACAGTCACTATACACAGGCACACATGTAAAGACAACCTTTCACCCAAATAATCTAATACCCCTCAGGAAAATTTGAAATCTGTAGTGAGATATTTACCCTGCCCATACCTGTTGCACTGACCATGTCCATTGCGGGTTGGGACAGGTGTGGACGTGACCTACGAGAACTAGGTCTGGGGTGGGGGACCCCTGAGCTCTCTTGCTTCCTGGTTGGAGACAGCATCCAGAGGCATGCTTAGGCTGGGAACCTACTGGCGGTCATCTGCCTCTGTTGTAAGTTATTTCTCCCTGAATACACATCTATTCAGCCTATCTGTTTTCCCCGATCCACATCTGTTCAGCCTCCTTTCCCCATCCGTATTTTTCCACGATAGAAATCTGTCTTTAAAATGAAGGAGAGAGGGTGGGGCAGAAAGGATGTAAATATATAGCGTTCACACATACATGCAAGTCTTGAAAAGTGTAGGAGAAAAATTGCTTCACTGCTAGGTCATGGTGATATCTCCTTTGTACTCTGACAATAAAGCTTGCCTGAAGATCAGAGGGCAGAGCTAGCCACTAGCTAACCATAGAGGTCTGTACAGACAGACAGGAAGTGAGATGGCTTGGGGCGAGAAGAATATAAGGTGGGAGGAGACATGAGCTTGCTCTCTTTTCAGTCTGAGGATTTCATAGAGGTGAGAGCTCCAGCAGCTGCTGCTCTGCTTCTCTGAGCTTCCAGCTTTCACCCACTGATGTCTGACTCCAGGGTTTTATTATTAAGACCTGTTGGAACTCATGCTACACTGGGTTGTTATTCCCTCTCTGAGGCTAGAAATGAAGATATGAGCCAATCATGTCACCTCCAACCTGTACTTCCAGCAGTGCAGAAAGAGGTAGGAGGATTTATGCTTCAAGGTCAGTCTGGATACAGAGTTAATCTCTGAGCAAGGAGGTTCATAGGAGCTCCATTTAACTTGCTTTGTTAAGTAGAGAATTTTTCTTTTAATCCAGTAGTCTTTTGGATCATTGCAACCGTGGGCTTTATTATTTCTCTAAGATTTCTTCAGAACACAAGAATAAGCTTGTGGCTCTTTCTCCCTTTATCAGTTCAAATAGAGATCATCTAATTGGAAAATCAGCAATTTAGTTCTATGGCCAAGCTTAAATGCATTTATTGGGTGCTTTCATTTGTTTGGGAGTTCTGCTAGACCTAGTAAGACTCATTAGTAACATATTTAGGTAAATTTTTACTCCTATCCATTCCCTTATACAAAATCCATTTCAAGTAGAGCACAGATGGAAAAACAAAGCAAAAGTAAGGAATCAGGAGAAAGATAACAGAAGTCAGGTATAAAACTAGCTACTCGAATCTCCTGTAATAAAGATTAGATAATGTTAAACAACAAATTACAGGCTGAATTGTGTCTTGTCTCAAATACCAACCCATAGTACCTCCTAATGTCTTTTTATTTAAAAATAGGATCATCCACAAAGTAACCAGTGAAATCAGAATCATCTTATATGAAAGCAGAGCAGCTTCTTTTCCAGCAAGACTGGCTTCTCAATGAGAAGTGAAATTTGAACCGACATGTACACAAGGAAAAGCTCAAGACTAGTTAAATGGTCACAAGCCGAGGAAGCAATAGGCACCAAGACCAAGACCAAAGAGAGATGTTTCTCTACACCTTCAGGATGGCATAATTTCAGGGGCCTGACCTGCAGAATTAAAAAAAAAAAAAAAAAAACTTGCCTCATACTTGGTTATGATGACCCTACTCAATTAGTATAGTGCAATAAAGTCTAGAGATAACAAAACAAAGTCCTGTCTTGGGAATTTAGCAGAGCTCCCAAACCATAGATAGGAAAGGAAGTATGATCAAGGATTTGAGCTGCCTAAACCAAGCTTACAAAGGGACTGGGTGATGAAACCCGGGACTGCCAAAACCAGTCTACCTCTCATGTCTTGTTAGCGTTTTTCTGTCTCTTTCTATCCAGCCAGGCCTGGGCTTGAGAGTTCAGAGTGCCCTTGATTCTTCACAACCCAGAGCAAATTGTCTGAGTTCTGTGGAATTTGCTTATTGCTCATTTTGGTTTTGGTTTAGATTTATTTTACCATGATGTACATGAATGTTTTGCCTGTGCATCATACAGGTATTATGTGACTTCCTTTGGAGGTCGGGAGATGGGATAGATCCCTTGGAAGTGGAGTTAGGCATGGTTGTCACCCTCCATGTGGGTGCTAGGAACCGAACCCATGTCCTCTGCAAGAGCAATAAGTGCTGTCAACTCCCGAGTCATCTCTCCAGCCCCCATTATTAACTTCCTACTAGAGTAATGGTGGACATGGGCTTCAGGGAAGAACTCAGAAAGAACAATCAATATTACCCCAGAACACACAGGGTTCTTTCTTTGGCGTAAGCTTCCAGGGCAAAGATGGAGACAGGAGGTTGCTGACAGAGCAGAGTATAGAGAGGCTTGTCCTTCCACAGGGCAGCAAAGTGAGGGCACAAAAGGGATTCCCTAGGCCACATGGGGACCAGCAAAAGAGCTAGGCTCTACACAGAAAAGACCTGCCTAGTAGAACCAGTATTTATCCCTAGTGCATGACCGGGCTTTGGGAGTCCACTTCCTATGGTCAGTTACTCTCTCAGCCTAGATACACAGGGAGGGCCTAGGCCCTACCCCAAATGATGTGACAGACTTTGATGATCCCCTGTGGGAGGCCTCACCCTCCCTGAATAATGAATGAGGGGGGAGTATTGTGGTAAATAAGGATCAGGATAAACAAATAGGCCGAATAGATGTTTATTCAGGGAGAAATAACTTACAACCTAGACAGATGAACACCAGGAAATTCAACCCAATCCTCTCCTGTCCGAGTCATGCCAGAAAGAGAGCGCCTTTTCTGGCCCCCTCCAACCTCCTTCCACAGGTCACTTCTGCCCATGGCTCCACCCCCCAATGGGCGTGGTCAGTGCCACAGAAGGACTATCTCACTACAATTCCCCTTTTAGTCTAAAGAAAAGATTTAGGCTTAATACAAAACTATATACAAAACAGTGAATAACAAGTGTGCGCCAAGACAAGGAAAATCGAGAACAAAATGACCTACATATCTAGTCCTAGGGTGAGGGCATAATGGAGTTTACAATAGAGTTGTCCTAAGCTGGAAAACGTAAGTCTAGTACCTAATATATCTAACTAGGAAGAGAGAATAATAGTTGTGATAGTTTAATCTTCAACCTCATCAAGACCTGAGAAGGAAACTAACAACACTAGAGTAGACAGGAAATGCGGATGGACAACTTCCAAAAGGTGCAGCAAGGACAGAAACAGCAAGCCACCTGAACAGTCACCCTAGGTCTCACAGCGACGTTGGTACACCCAGATTTGGCTAAGGCCAAGAGAACTTGACAGACCACAACAACAGCAGGGAAATAGAATGGCTGTCTTACCCTGACTTGGCAAGGTCAAGCAGTCTTCTATATTTGTCTCCTGCAAGCACATAGGACTGCATGTCCAAATCAGTGGTCAAGGTGGGGGCAATTCTATGCCCAACAGGCCATTAGCTGAGGCGAGATTGAACTCCAGCAGGAGCAACAACAGTGTCCAACATATTTTCGGGAAAGTGCACGGTGCTGTCAGGAGCAACAGTGTCTCATGTCAATGGAGTACTAATATTTAAACATTTAAATGCCATGTTTTGCATGTCTAAGAAGTGATTGAAGATTAAGCATCTATATCTGACTAATCTCATAGGTACAGGAAATGTGAGTGAAGATAATCTGTAATACTCGGGAACTTAGCTAAAAAGACTGATTAAAACTTTCCTGAGTAAAGCAGGAACAAATACTTAAACAATATAACTATTTACATATACGTACATGTAAATCCCTAAAATAGAGGTAGAGTATAAGTGTCAAGACAAGAGGTAGAACTATAAAGGGCAGCAAGATAAATATCCCAAATTGTATCAATATACAAAATGTCTTGAATACAAGAAAAGTATACATATATAGAATATGGTAAAAAATAATGTGCATAAAACATTGTAAGTGGAAATATTTAACACAATATAACAAAATATAAACTTAATTTTACATAGCTTACCACATAAGAATACACAACAATGTAAGCTGTAAAATACTATCTCATTCTTACTCAAATTCTCAAGAAAATAGGCTAATCTACCTATATCCCATCTAAACCATACCTTTCCCAACCATTCCCTATTCCTGTCTAAAAGATAAACCCGAGTGTAAGCATCACCCAATCCCAAATAACTAAAACCAACCCAAAGACGATGACTATTATCCCAAAATTCCAAGGGTAGGGAAAGGGGGCGTAGTCATATTAAGATTACTATGACAAGCAGAATTTTGTTAAAAGGGAACTTTTGGAGTTACTTGTAACACAAGACGAAACGCGTGCAAGCTGGGCGGGTGCCGCCGGGCGGCTCTGAGCAAATGCAAAGTCCCGTGCAGAAAAGGGCAAAAAATGTTAAGCGGTAAGTGCCTTCTCAGGTCTGCTTTAGCGGCAAAGATCTCCTTTGCAGTAAGGAAGAGGCAAATGTCCCAAAGCTGTGGTGAGTCCACCTGGTTAAACCCTGCCCTTTGGGGAAGGTGGGGGGAGGGGGGCGGCTTCTGCCGCCTGGGGGCAAAACCCAGGTAAATCCCGCTTCTGACACCAGATATTGCGGTAAATAAGGATCAGGATAAACAAATAGGCCGAATAGATGTTTATTCAGGGAGAAATAACTTACAACCTAGACAGATGAACACCAGGAAATTCAACCCGATCCTCTCCTGTCCGAGTCCTGCCAGAAAGAGAGAGCCTTTCCTGGCCCCCTCCGACCTCCTTCCACAGGTCACTTCCGCCCATGGCTCCACCCCCCAATGGGCGTGGTCAGTGCCACAGAAGGACTATCTCACTACAGGGGAGGAATGGGGGGATGATGAGGGGAATGGAAAGACTGGAGGGAGAGGGAACTGGGATTGGTATGTATAGTAAGATTGTCTTTTAATTTACATGAAAATTAATTTCTTAAAAAGAGCCTACCCAGAAGAACCACTTGGGAAAGAAAAGTGAGGCCAGCAGGGGTCACTAATGGGAAACTTCAAGGCCACTCAGAAGGCAGATTATCAAAGATTCAGAAGAAAATATTGATAATAAAAATCTTACACTGTAAATGACTACATCTAGTGATTTGTGTAATGGTTGGAGATGTTACTGAGTTGTCTTTGGTTTCTTTCAGTGCTCATTGTGTGTGTGTGTGTGTTTTAAAGAAACGAAAAGACAGACAGACAGACAGACAAATGGCCTTAGATGGGAGACTGACAGGAAGTGCATTTCCTCCCCCTTTGAGCATTGCTGTGACTTCTGTCTGCTGTACTTGAATGCCTGCCATGTATGCAAAGGTAGCAAAGGGGAAGGTTTCTGCTGAGGAGAAAATCTGCATAGCAAATGGACATTTCAATTACAATGGGCAGAGTGCTTTAAATATATCCTTAGAAGTGAACATGAAAAGTGTCTTACTGGGCAGTGTTCCTGCAGCAGTGGATGCCACATGGTAGCATTATGTGTGGAGAAAGCTAGGAGCTTCTCTTCTAAGGAGATACATTTAATGAGTGCTACAATGGAATCCCAAACAGCCTGAAATCATGGGATGGGATATCGTGGTTTAATAAGGATCTACTCCTTACACTGGGATAGGCACAAGGCAGTTAAGGTGAAGGAGACTTGAAGAAAGGTGCACATTGAGCCTGGGACAGGTTCATGTTTTTAGGAAGCTGTGTTTGATGAGTGAGTGTGAGAGAATGATTCTAAGATCCATCACAAGACTTGTGATAAAACTTGCTGTTCAACATAGGTAGCCCAATCTCACCCAAAAGGTGTTGAGTTTATCAACAAGGAAAGTAATTGAATTAACATACATATTTTTCCCTCGGTACTTTCTTTGATTTCAAAAGAAATGTAATGTTTATGAAATAACAACAAACTACATTTCATCTTTATTTTCATTAGCATCTTGACTTCCCAATGCACTCTTACATCTTCTAGCATAATACCTTGTAGAAACGAGCTCTTCATGAAAACAAAGCACTGAGATCTTAACATATAAGTGAAACTTCTGGCTAAGAAATCCAACTCCAAAACCTGATTTTTGTGAAAAAGAAATATAACATTATTTCTTCAATATAGAAATTTCAAAAACTGAATACATGGAAGGCAATAGATGCCTCCAACTGACAATTATTTACACACAGCTGAATCTCTTCTTGGCATATAACTATGACAAATAAGGGTTTAAAAAGCACACAGTGTTACTACAATAGAGAGCTGTGTTCTCTCAGAGTATCCACGGATCTGAGACATCAGAATCAATGCTCTTCATGTTACTACATGTTATTTTTTTCTTTTTCTTTTCTTTTTTTTGGACTAATGACCATTTCATAATGTATTTGTGCAGCAAATAACCACAGTGTACACCTTAATATATATATATATATATATATATATATATATATATATGTTAATTTTAATATCATAACTCCAGAAAACATTTAAAAAATAACAGGATGTTCTGTAAGAGGCAGGAATGGGAATCATACACACCAGGGATAATTTCCTGTGTTTGGGCCTGGTTTAGATGACTCAAACTTAATTGACATTTCATTTTGCGTTTACTGTTAGGGATGATGACATCTAAACCGTTACAAATTCATAACTACCAGTGCATTATGTATCCTTACACATTTTCAGTCTCCAGATAGATAAATGTTGAGAATGTGCTCGTCTTTTAAATGAACTGAGGCTATAAGGCTAATTTAGAAGGTACTGTTGTAGTTGGAGAACACACAATTCCAGACTCCTCATGTAAAGGCTATTTTTGCTCTATCTTATTATTCTAAAAACACTGGAACATTCTATTTTAATTTAGTTTCAGTTCAAATGTAGCATAACATATTTAAGGCAATTTATCATAAATTCCTCACTCAATAGCAGCCAGTTCATAATATACCAAGTTGGATGAATGAGGGAGGAGAAGTTAATGGGTAGGTATGCTATACTTAGTTATCATTGCAGCTGTTTTTAGAGCTTGTTTATTTACATACTGTTTTAGTATGTATTAATATTACTGAATTTTTCAATCTTGAATGGAAGCTATTATCTTCAGTATTCCTAAATATCATTTGTACTGCATCAGCCATCTATTTCCTATAAAAATGAAGCCACTAAATATTTTAGAGATCAACCCATCTAAAAGCGGATGAAAGTGCATGCTCATGTGAATGGGGGCCATGTAAATTATGTGCAGAATTCCTTGTCTTAAGTGATATTTAAAACCCACGCAGTTGGTGACTTGCGCATCTGTTGCTGGGGGGCTGATATGGAGAGCTAGCAAGGCCGTGTCTGAAAGTCAAGTGTACTTGATAAAAAAAATAATTTACATCAAGTTGTTTTAGGAGAACAATTGTTTTCTAAATGGTCACAATTCCAAGTAGGCATCTCTCAGCTAAATATCTCAAGTCCAGGAAGTGTGATGGAAATTAAGAAACTTGTCCCAAGAATCCTGACTAGGAACATCCTACAAGCCTCATCCTGCATCTTGTTGGTTCTGGGAGGTGAGAGAGGGATTGATGCTTCTGCTAAACACTTCTTCATTTTCCAAAAGGTGATAACAGAATCTATATGATAAAGTGGTAACGAGATTTAAAACACTGTCTGACATTCATAAATTTCAGGAAAAGAATAAACACACAATGAACAAGCAGCCACTGGTGAGACTCATGGGGTGTGCAATGCACACACTCAATGAGACCTAAAACATGGGTACTCAACTTGCGGGTCCTGACCCTTTAGGCAAATCTCTATCTCTAAAACAATTTAATTGCGATTCATAATAGTAGCAAAATTACAGTTATGAGGTAGCAATAAGAATAATTTTATAGTCAGAGGTTGCCATTAAAGGTGTATTAAAGGGCCATAGCAGTGGAGAGTTATTGCCTTACATTCTGCTCTACAATTAACAGCCAAGTAACTGTTCAGTAGTATGGAGTGTCCTAGAAGTTTGCTTTTGTGTCTATAAGGAGTATATAGGATCTATTAAGAGAGTATCTAGAATCTAATAGTTGGGATCTATAAAAAAAACATCTAGAGTCTATAAAGAATATCTAGGATCCATAAGGAATATTTAGAATCTATAAGGAATATCTAGGATCTATATCTAGGATCTATAAAGCTCTCCAAAAACACCAAAAACTCAAATAATCACTTGCCAGTCAATATATGACCAAATGAAATGAACAGATAGTTCCCAAAATATCAAGTACAAATGGCCAATAAATATATAAAGAACACTCACTAGCCAATCTTGAGAGTCACTGACTTAGAGTCAAGTGATTCAATTACCACTGGACATGAAGCCCCCAGTGTTTGCCAACCTGCCAATAGAGTTGAGAGCTGAGTTCTGCTAGGCTAGTCGCTCCTAGCTGACCTGTGTCCAAGTGTCCTTCTTAGTTCCAATCATGCAGTCATGCACAGCCTTTTGTGTGAGTGTGATTTTGTAGATGCCATCTCATACTGATAGGAATGGTGGGTACTCAGAGAGTGTTCTTTGAGGGAGGCGTCAGAGCAAAGTTAGTCATGGAAATAAGACCAAGGCTTTCATTTTTATGTGGCTTAGATTGCATGATGTAATAAATGATCTCAGAGTTCCCAGCTGTCACATAAGTTAGGCATAGGGAACCTGCTTAAATTACCAGCTATACCTTATTCAGACAGTTCAGACAAGCAGTAAAGTTTTTATAATCTACACTTTCGATAAATACATGAGTTGTCTCTTAAAACATTTCTCACATGCACCTTAACTCCTTAGGCTGGCAATGTGTAGTTATATAACTCTTATTTAAAATTTGGCAGGTTGTGATGAGATTTGGCTAATGAGTCTCATCACATTTAACGTAGCTTAGGGAGTCCAATGTCAAATGTGTCTTTTTCTCAGATGTTGAGTGCAAATCCCTTTTGTTGTTTGGCACATTTTTTGTTTCTTCAGCTATATCTGAGCCAAGGTTTAAAAATGGTTTCAACCCATCATTTGGAATATGCTCTTAAGATGTATACATGAGCTTAAAATAGATGGACTTTTATCACCATTTGCCTTTCCAGAGAGTGAGGATAGCTGTTATCACATTCTTCTCTTTGTACATAGTGATCAGTTCCAGAAGATATTTTCATTCCAATATAGCATCTACCGTGAACACTCTATTGTCCTCTCATGTCCCTACCCACTACTCCTGCTCATTTGCCCACACAGTTCCCTTCTACTTTCATGTCACATGCATATAACACATATGCAAATCTCAATACCACAAAAGAGAGGGACATGCAATATATGTCTTTCTAAGACCTGTCTATTTCACTTATTATGGTTACCTTCAACTCCACTCCCATCAGCGGTAAGGGCTCTACTTCCCCACATCCCCTCAGGGTTTACAGTTTCTTTCCTTCAGGATAGCCACTCTGATTGGGCTGAGACGGAATCGCAATACAGCTTTAAATTTCATTCTCTAGTTGGCTAAGGACACCCAGCATGTTTTACATGTCTATTGGCCATTTGTACTTCACCTTTAAGGAACTAGCTATTCATTTCATCTTGCTGCATATTGACCGGCAATCTATTATTTGAGTTTTTTGCCTCTGAATCTTGGAGTTCTTTGTAGATCCTAGATATTAACCTCCTGCCAGATGTATAGCTGATAAAGACTTTCCATCTATCATATAGGTCATTTTCTTTTAACCCTGGCTCTTTTCTTGGCTGTGTAGACAGCCTTTAATTTCGTGCAATCCCATTTCCTGTTCTTGGTATTATGAGCTTTCAGTTGGCATCCTTTTCAAAAAGTCCTTGCCTGTGGGCGTCTTGATGCGTTTGCTTCTAATTGCTTCCAAGAGAAGCATGCTATAGTTAACAAGACTAGAGGAAGTGAGCTATCTGAAGAGCACTATGACATCAAACATGGAGATGCAGAATTTGGACTTAATTCTGCAGGGTTTTAGTCTTGTTTTGGTCCAGTATCTCCTTACTATACTTTCTTTCCTTCGTTTTGGAATGGTAGTGCGTATTTCATGTCATTGTAGGTTTGTTAGAAATATGTTACCTCTTTTTAAATTTTGATTTTGCAGGGGATGAAGAAAGGGTAGGCACACAAATAGAGATGGGGTTGTCTTGGTCATAATTAGAGGCTGCACTGCTCCAGAATCTCAGCCTGTTTATTATACACAGTTGGACAAGGAGTCAGGGTTAATGCTCACTGCTCATCCAGGAGACCAGATTATTTCGTACAGATAAACAAGGAAGTAGAATTACAAATTCCTGAACAAAGAGGCGGGTTTAGCTACTCTGTAGAAGTCTCTAGGGGAGCAATCTTCAGGCCATGAACACTGTGGGGTGGGATTGGACATCTACGTCAGACGTTTTCTGCAGGTACTGTTAACATGTGTACTCAGACAGGAGGAAGGCTTGCATCCCTGTCTCACCAGGGAAACAGGAAAAGGCTTTGTCTCTCCCACAGGTCTGAGGCAAGGAGTCTCTGGTCCATGTCCAAGTCACACAGTTACATTCAGCCATGCTTCCTATAATTTGGGATGGAAACTTGATTCACCAATGAGAAAGGACTCATCTGAAGGTCATTAATTGTGTAAGCCTATAATCATAAAATCAGACACATTTAGTGCTATTTATAATATGAAAAATAACAATAAATAATTTTAAAAACAAGTTTCAACTGATTTTATTCTCAATGTGAGATAGACTGTGTGTGTGTGTGTTTATATATATATATATATATATATATATATATATATTTATATATTCACTATAAAGTAATAAATGTCACTATCTTGAAGTGAAGTCAGGTTAGGATAAATTGATTTTATCCAAATAAATATATCCTGTTATAATTACAGGTATGTCTAAAAGACACTATTGTTTCTCTTTCGAAACTCTGAATACAAGAGCATGATGCATCTGATGGGGACGCAGTCAGGATTAAACAAAGCCACGCATATCCAATTCTTACAGAACTGGTGGGCTATGTAGTAGAATCTGGCATATAGGAACCAAGTGATAACTGCTTCATTTGCTAAGAATTTTATTTGTCTCCATAAAATAAGCCCCAAGAGCAGCTGCTTAACCAAACAAATATACATATTTTTAGGCAACAAAGCTGTGGCAGGCAGCCCAGGGCAAGTAAGGAATCTCCATAATGCCAACAGCTCCCCCGAGCATCTCATCTTCCCACTTGGCTGTTCCAACGCTTTTTGGATTCGCTTCTACACATCCAGAACTCAGACATCCAGGGAACAAGAAAGACATACCCAAGAGCATACTACAGTCAATTCTGCCCTTTCATTTCCTTCAATCAGGAGCACAGCAGATTCCAAGAATCCACAGAGCCGAAGTCTGGCCATGTCTCCTACAGCAGAGGTCTGGTCATGTCACCTACTTGTTTATAAAGAGCCACATAACTATTAGAAGAAGTCGAGGCACAGTTGCGACATCTATATCACCTCTTTCCCAAGGCTTCGAGACCATAGCAGAAAAGGGTGCACACAGATTCCAAGAGCAGGAGGGCAGGAGCCCTGGAGGCAAACAGTGTCTTCTGGGAATGAGAGGCTACCACACTCAGACTCACAGTGGCCACCATTACCTGCACAATATCAAGCCACTCAATGTTCAAGCATGGAGGGAAGGGATTCAAGAGGCCCCATCCCTGACTGAGGGTCTATGGACAGATTACGGCTTCCGGGGAATGGAAGTGTCAATTTTCATGAAAGTGAGTCTTCTAGTAGGTTGACTATGCTCCAGCAAATGGTCTCACACGTTGTACTCACTGTGTTATTAAATAATAATAATAATGATAATAAGGACATGAAGTTAGAGGGCACAGGGAAGTGTGAGGATATGGGGAGCAAAGTAGGTGGATATGATCAAAATTCATTCTATTAAATTGTAAAGGATAAAAACATTTTTAAGTTGAGAAAAAAAATCATTACAGAGTACACAGCTAGCATATATAAAAACCTGGCCTTGTTATTATTTCAATGGGAGCATTAAATTAATTCTCTCTTGTCCCCAATTATTACAATGCTGTGGCTCTGCTGATGGAGAGAGAGGCGGGAGAGGTTAGGCGAACAGCCAGAAATGTTTTCCATGACTGCTTCTGTGACTCTTTTATACGTCATGGAGCCTGTCTGAAAGTATCAGATAATTTTGTTCTCTAGTAATAATTGCAATCGGTTGTCTCCCTAGGAAAAATGGTTTTGAAGGCTCATATGCAATGAAAGAAATCTTTGGCTCTGGTCTGACGCCCACCAACGTCACTGTCCCTTTGCTTTCGTATCTCTATTCAAGTCTGAAGTGCTGTTTTCCATGAACCATCTCCATTATCCCATGAGTCACCACATACATAATCAGTTTCACATTCACCTGTCTTAGGAGAAGTCACAATTTCCTTTTGCAGAGGACATGGGTCTTCTTGCTCCTAACTGGGCTCAGACCTCAGAGTAGCTCCAGCAGCCTGGTTTGCCAATCAGAAATTCATTTTCTTGTGCCTGCTTGGGTTTCCTGCAGTCAGAATCTCTGGGTGTAGAGCCCAAGAGCATTCCATTTTAACAACTATTTCATGTGGTTCTCATTCATGCTCAAGTGTGAGGGTGTCCTGGTGTTCCTGCTGTTTTCAGCTCCCTAAAGACTCAGCAGGACTGGATAGAGATGCTACCCCCCACCCCCACCGTGCACACACAGAGCAACAGATTACTCTCCGCTGTCAGATACTCACCAGCAGGAAATGCTTCCAAAGCTTTGCGTTTAATTATATTGGAATATAACCCAGATGACTCTGGGAAACAAGAACATAACAAACATTATAAAATGGAGTTAATTGTACAGCATGCTACTGTATGAGAGACAATAAATTGTAGCTCTTTCAATAGCTAACTGCTCATTGTTTCACCCTCTCAGCCCTACGTGTTGTAACACGCCAGAAGCACTGAATTAAAAACATTGCGCAGCTCATTTGTCTATTCGCTGTATAAAGCACAGGGAAGTTTGCCTGTAGGCAAACCCAAACTGGATTCTTCGTGTCCCTTAATAATTTAGTGAGAGGTGCTGGTCTCTGTGGTCCTTTGTAGACATGAAAATTGCCCATTAACTTTACCTAATAATTTCTAAAAGTATATTTCAGAATTTTTTTCCTAGTTTCACACAAAATCAGTGTGTGTGTGTGTGTGTGTGTGTGTGTGTGTGTGTAGGGGAAGACATGTGATTCATAAGTAGAAAGGCAGGTGTTGGGGTTCAAAGTAAAGGAATAGAGAGGTATGGAAGAGGAAGAGGTCAGAAGAACCAAAAAAAAAAAAAAAAAAAAAAAAAACCAAATTATATGAAAATTCCATAATAAAACCTATTGCTCTGCAGCACACTAGATAAATAAACATGAAAAAACTTCTCAAAAGTCCCTATTCCTAAATATGCAAATTTAAGTAAGCGTTCTTTTCTATTTGTTCTTTTATTTTGAAACTCATTCATGGAAAGCCTGCAGTGTACCAGGCATATTATGATACCATGAGACACTGAGTAAGTCAGATTAAGGAAACAGTATTGGTCAACTACACAGAACAGTGAGTGAATTATCTGAGAAGATAGAGGCATCAAGTTCAAGCCTTGGAATATCTGGGATATGGTAAGAAGGCAAATGTAGTTAATTGCAAAGTCCCCTTTGGGGACTGCTTTTTTCTCTCGACAGAATTCTTTGGCCAAATCATGTAGCCTGGTGGGTGCATCATAGTGCATTTACCTTTATTGATGACTTGGATTCTATGGTATGGATACACTACAGTTTACTTAGTGATTCATTTACTGAAGTAATTTTAGATTGTTTACAGATTAAAGGTAAGAATAATGCTTCTATCAACATATGTCTGTAGAATTTTGTGTGACCATAGGCAATGTACATATATTTGGTAAACTGCCTTGTGTTGTTTGAGCTGAGCTGAAAAACTAGCCCCTCATCCTCTCCCTGCCTCTTGAAACCAGAGCCTGCTTGTATCAAATGATCTCCAGGCCCTGTGTCTGGATATACAGTGCCATTCCCTCTGTCAGGGACGAGAAAATGACATAAAAGCCCAAGAACAGAAGCACTCTGCTCCTGGAAATAGCTACAAAGTAAACCATTTCTAACAGATTGCTACTGATAACCCTGTAGTATAGACTTGCTTACAGCAGGAAGAAGCTGTAGGTCAGCTGTGGGAAGCTCATCCATAGAAAGTAAGCACAATCAGGAGCTCCAGCTAAACACCTCAACAGGACTCTGCCGGTCAGGTTCTGTTGGGTGTTTTGAGTTCCTGATCTGATGGTGCCTTGCTCTATTAATCTGTCTCTCCATACATCTATCTATGTATCTATCTATCATTTATTATTGTTATTATTTTACTTACTTATTTATTTATTTTTACTTTAGCTTGCCATGTACTTATTGAACTCATTCAAAACTCAAAGTATAAGTATCAGATCAGACCATTCTCTGGGCCAAAATAATAATAATAATAAAAACAAAGCTTTTCAATTTCAGGAATACATGTATTCTTCAGAGGTACAAATGACTGTGTGTTGATACAGCAGTAATAGGAATACTCTATCATATTCTCATGGTTTACACTGGTTCATGGGAGCCACGGTTGATAGGTTGTCTAATTGCTTTCACAGCAAGGTAGCAGATGCATGCAAGGCAGCTTCCTCATTCTCTCCAAATATTACTAACAGACTGAGAAGGGGTATATCATTATGTACTGCAAAATACAAAGAGGAATAAAAATTGGAGGGAATAAAGAGAGCTGCTTTGAATGCATCCGCTCTTCACTCTTCTGGACATCCAAAGCCATCGTGCCTTTCCCAGCGTCCTCTGCGTTGGCAGTCGGATATGCAACTCTTTGACTTTGGCATTCAGCTGAGGTTCAGCTAACAGCGTGGCCACCGGCCCTCTGCCCACTTCTACTTTATAAGGATGCCTATGCTATTTGTGGAAGAGATATTGAAAACTATTATGTATTTGCTGTGAATTACAGTCTTTAGCATCACATTTGAAATGTACTTAAAATGTTAAATGTTATCTATTTTGCCTCGACAAATTTTCTACTGGCTTATAGGACACAACAAGGTGTTTTGGTAAGTGTGTATTTTGAGGGATCATTAATTCAAGGTAGTAAATCTGCATCCCCCATAATCGTCACTTTTGTTGAGAGAACATTATAATCTACTCTCAGCAATTTTCAAGCATGCAAGACTTCCCTATTAACCTTGATCATGATGCTGTAGTTTGGAAGTCTTGAGCATTATGCGGCGTTTGCTTTATTTCTCCCTTTTGGTTTGGGCCCGGATCTTGCTTTGTGGGGGAAGGATAGGGACAACTGTTTTGCTTTTGTCTGTCTCTGCCTTTCTCTCACCATGGTTTCTTTTGTTTCTGCCTCTTCAGCTTCCTTTGTTTGGTGTTCCTCTTACAACCCATGTAAGAAGTGGATTTTACTTTGTCAGCAACCTAGAATGCTTTCATCTAGTAAACAATACACGCCTATGCTCATTGGTATGCAAGGAGGCTGGAGCTTACTCTGTCACAGTGGTTAAGCTATTTTTACGATGACATTTTATTATGTATCTTCTCTAGGGGAAAAAAAATATTTCTTTGTCTTAAAACCCTATTAATAAGGACGATTTCTGTTTTCCCTAACCTTCCATTCATCTATTTTACTCCTTGCCACCTTGCTAACCTCAGTTCTCCACAATATTCTATTGCTCAGTGTGTCAGATTTAAATATACCATTGACTCCCAGCTAGTAACAACAGAAATCAGTTTAACCTGGAGATTTATCATTCTCTGTCCCTCCTCCATTTCTCAAGTTTGTTATTTCTATTCTGTCAAAACATGTACCTCCTGGGCTGGAGAGATAGCTTAGTGGATAAAAGTGCCAACCTTAGAAGCCTGATTGCCAGAGTTCAGTTCCCAGAACCCACATTAAAAGCCGATCCAGCCAAATGAATCTAACCTCATCTCTCTGCTCTGAGATGGGAGTGGGGACAGGAGAATTGGCCAGAAGCTCCAGGGCCAGCTAGCCTGGAGCACATAGTGTAGCAGGCGGACTGAACAAAAGAGACATTACACCAACGAGATGGAAGGCTAGGTGTGGCTCTTGAAGGTTGTTCACTGAGCTATATATGCATATTATGGCATGTGTGCCCATTCTTACACACACAAACACAATTTATTGCTGTCATTCTCTGATATTTTGCCACTTTTGTTTTTAATTAATTTTAATAGACACTACTTCACATCCTTTGCCAAATGCTACTGACTCATTTCCTTCTTCTTACCATTTTAAAAACTGAAGCTTGGAATTGACCATAGAGCTTCACATGTGCTAAGTAATTACTCTAACCACTGAGACATACCTCCAGTCCCTTACTCACTTCTTGATTGAATGGGGCTCATCTTTAGTTGTTCGCACAGGAATAAACTTGACTATAGCATCCCCAGTAGTCGCCTACCTTTGTGTCCAAATCATTATGTAAGTTTGAATTTTAGATGTTTTCATTTGTTCTTATTGAGCTGCTTAGTTTAGCTAGAGAAGCAGGAAGTACCAGACATAGTAAGACACTTCCAGTCTATAGATTCTTCTCTATTCCCTTTGTTCTGCTTTAATTTTCATTAATAGCTATCAAAAAGAAAGAGAAGACCACAGAGACAGCTTTATACAAGAACTTTGTCATCCCTAAAACATATATTTTTTTTAATCATTATTTTTCTTATCCACAAAAGTCAAGCTCTTTGATGCATTTTTACATACTATCCTACCACAAAGAATAGTACCTACGACACAAAGGGCTCTCAATAAATGTAGAGTGAAATGAAGGAAAATAATGAAAAATGTGTCTTAATCATTACTATTAAATGTGTTCAAACATTTCTAGGATGATAGTCACATGTTAAGAACTCTCTGATGTAATTTGGGGATGGAGAGGAGTGACGACAGAAAAGTATAGCAGATTTCAGTACTGTTTGCATGCTTTGTGTATTTTGTCTTTTATGTTTTTTTTTTTTTTTTATCACAATGGGCATTTACTGAAATAACTTTTTAAAATCTAATGTTGACAATTACATATTTTACAGCCTGTAATGTGACTACCTTCTCTCTGTAGTGGTACTAGTTCCTATGATTCAAAACATTTACATTATGACTACTAATGGCATAGTTGAATATATGAGATGACATTTAATTTATTTTAAAGGTGATCTTTAAATCTTAGATAGTAATATCTAACTGCTTTTAAATTTTTCTGATTCAAAATATATTCCAAATAAAAATGTGTTCACACTTAGTAAGCTTTCCAAATGCATTATAAATTCTTGACCGCGAGACGCTCTTTTGTGATATACCCTGACAAATTATTTCCTTTGGGTGAATTGCACTTTGCAAGGAATCCTTCATTGCTGACATGGCATATCATAGCCAGTATTAGATCGAAGAATGCTTCAGAAAGCCTCCAATTGATATAAGCTTTAAAACTAAAGTAGTTCATTCAAGTAAAAATACAACATGAAGGAATAAGGCAGAACAATGGCCAGGAGGAAGCAAAAGCAGAAAACGTTAAATTAATCTGAAATATGAAATGCATAATTTGTGGCTTAATGTCTAGACTTGCTGTATCTTTAATGCATTGTTCTTCAGGCATTTGTTATGGGTATGGGGACTTGGTGTAAATAACATGCATGGAAGATTATGGGGCTTAGTGTACACAAGGACTATGATGTTTTCATTTTCATTAGAATAAAATTGATCCTACCATGACTTCATCTACCACCTGACAACCAGTGATGTCCAAATCTTTCATTTGTGGCTCATCTCCCTTATGTATTTCAATAGTCATCACCAACTAAAAATCTGCCTAACATCTCATCACAATAGTGTGATACTACTGATGTTTTCATGAATCACTTAATAAATTCAATGGGCTCAAAATAAAATCTCCACAGATTTCTATTTTGGAAGTTATATGAGTTTTTCTTAAGTTTATCTAGATGAGGCATAGACAGTAATAGCTAACAGCAAACCATATGAAAAGAGAGAGAGAGAGCACATTTTTTCAGATACTGAACCACATTTTAAAGCTAGAGCAACTGAAAATGAATTAGACATGTCAGTAGAAGCAGTGTGCAAAACTCTGGCAAAAATATAATAGGAAGAAAATAATAACATTCCATAAGAGCAGGCAACAAACGATTGCTCAATGGATGGAACATGAAACTGGACAATGAGCTAGTAATTGTAATTTAAAACAAAGAAATCTGAAGGCATAAATTAAAAATAAGGGTAAAAATAAAATCAGTAGAACAGATGACTGAGTATATTTTATATGCTATGTTTATGTTACTTTCTAAAAAGTTTTAGATTTTTTTTAGTAAAGATTGATAAAGGAGATGTTGGGAAAAATCATCTATTTTTCATGTCAAAGAAGTAAAACCCTTAATATGAAATAGATTTAATACACATGATTTCACAATAATTGAGCCAAATGGTGTGTATGATGTAATTTTATAACATGGTGGATCTATTCCTATAAATCTAAAATATACACAAAGAGATCTAGAAATCTATGCTACAAAATGATAATAGTAACATTTTCATAGACATATAAGGTTTGCAATGTATTTTATCTTTGTTAACTGCATCTGTAGTGTTTTTTCTTCTGATAATAATTATAGTTATCAACTAACAAAGTATATTTAAGGATAAATAAAGTTAATATGGAAGAACAAAGTTGAGATATTGCCAAGAGGCCATTGCATAGTAGAAAATGAGGAAAAACTACTATTCTAGCTCACCAGTTTTCATAAAACACATGAGGGATATAAAAATCAAAGGAAAGTTAAGTAGATTAGTGTTGAAAGTAATTTTTGAATTCATCTCTCAGATAATTCTTAGCTATATTACACAAGTACCTATACCTCAATTTGTCTGTTTACAAAAGTAACTTAATAAAGTACAAGGAACTATATTTCAAGCATAAAATAAATATTAGTAACATTTTCATTGCGATTTTAAAGGCAAAGGTCACTCAGTTTGTGGAGGGACTTGTATTTTACCAAAATTTACCGTCATTTAAATTTTTAATTATCTTATTTGAATTTGATATGCAAAATTTTACAGATTCCCCCCAAACAAATTTGTCATATCCTCTTTATCTTTTTTATTATACAAAACCCCTAATAACTTAACTTCTCTCTCTGTCAGTGTATATGGAGGTACACGATTCTGGAATAACAAGGTATAATGTACACTTATCAGCATCCCAGTTGATTTCCTAAGGGAGTAAGACAACTTCGGGGCAATGCACCTTAACATCATACCTGGCTGTGTTGCTTTGAATAATAATGACCTCCACACACTTGAATGCCGATTCACCAGGAAGTGACACTTTTGAAAGATTAAGAGGTATGGTGTTTTTGGAGGAAGGGTGGGCTTTGAGGGTTCCTAAGCCTATGTCAAGACCAGAGTCTTTCTCTGCTCACAGATGGGGATGTAAATCTTAGTTATTGTTCTGGCTCCTGCCTGCACACTGCCACACCGCCCATCATAATGATAATGGGCGGAACCTCTGAGCCTGTAAGACAGCCCCCGACTAAATTCTTTCTCTTACAATAGTTGCCTTTGCCATTGTGCCTCTTCACAGAAATAGAACAATGTCTAAGGCATTGACCATACAGGCCAGACAATTATGTCATGTCTACTACAGCAGTAAATAAAAAGGCACTTACGGAGGGGGAAAACAAACAAACAAACAAACAAAACTACTTTCTTTAAATGTATAATCTGACACTAGCATTGTAATATTTTTTGGACATTTTGTTAAAGAATATTATAGAATGTATTCCAATTTTAAAGGAAAATCGAAAGGGTAGTAAGTCACCTTTGCTCAAACTGCCCATCCTCAGACTAGGTAAGACATCCTATCTGAAGCTAAAATAGCATTCATCACCTTTAGGGTCGCTAGTTCAGGAAGACTGTGAATTTTGTTTTGTTTTGGAGATAGGGTCTCACTATGTAGCTCTGTCCTAACTCATTGTGTAGATCAGGCTGACTTTGAACACATTTAGATCCTTTATCGTCTGCCTAAAACTGGATTGTGAGCTTTGGTTGTGAAACTGAAATTTTACATGGGGTTCTTTTCATCTGCTACTCTAGTCTCCAGCTACAATAGTCCCCTCTCCCATTCCTTCCTCCTGCTCTTTCATATTATTTCTTTCATTTTTCTCTATTTACTTCCAAGACTCTACTAAATAGTTAGCACAAAATGCACCTTACATCCTCAATTTGAAGAAGATCAGAGTTAAAAATGCCCATGTCATTTTAAAGAAACCACGAATTGGTAAAGAGCCAGCATTTGATGCTTGTTCATTTAAGATGTTCCTGGCTATACAAACTGAGATTTTCAATCCATGTAATTAAGCTTCCAAGGATAACATTATGCAAGGCTTCTTCTACCTCACTTTGTAATGATCAGATGCTGAACATTCTTTGCATATAAATTGTGAATTTCAAAACAGGAAAGCAGGAATGCAGAAAAGGAAGAATAAACCAGAGCCTGTCATAGACAAGGAAATAATAGCAACAACAGACTTTGACGGTCCTATAGCTCCTGAAAGAAAGCATGAACTGCAGAGGTTTCATGTTTAGCCACCTTCAATCGACAGGCAAATGTGCCGAATGAGAGGGGCTGACCATGAAAACATTGGCAGAGATATGCTCATTACTTTAGCTAACAGAGTTCAGAGATCCAGGAAATGTAATGTTGTCCAGACAGTGTGATTGAGGTGGTGATGGATGATGGAGCTATCTCTTTGTAGGAAGGAGGCTGGGAAGGGCGGGGGGAAGGGAGGGAGAAAGAAGGGAGAAAGACAGAGAGACGCAGAGAAACAGAGACAGAGAGAAGAGAGAAACAGGGAAATGGGTATTGCTTGTTGAAGCATGGTAGTAAATACGCCAATATGATTATATGTGTTGTGGGGGGAAGTTGGATTTTTTTATGGTTAGGAGGCTCATGAAGGATATGAGCATGCAATAAGGAGGGATGGACTCTTGATTTTAACTGGACATCTGAGACAAGTGGGTCTGTATCCTGGCAACAGAAGACAGAGAATTTCAGTAAGGCAACAATCATTAAATCTAAAGGAACTCCATGTGGAGAAGAAGACCTAAAACCCGAAAGCTGTGTCCACACAGGCAAGTCAGGGACAGGATGTTTGGGAAACAGAATTTGAGAAGGTGCTGGGACGACTAAGTGATACAGAATAGGGGGGACCAGTTCCAGCTGGGGGCCAATCAAGGAAATGATGCTCTGCTGCCCACCTCCCTCTGGGTGATTAGTTTCTGGGTTAGTGGGAGACTCCTGGACTCACAGTGAACCAGCTAGTGCTAAGACACCTAGGGAACTTGAGACAGCCAATATGTGCCTTGTTCATAGTACTAATAACTAAGGTGTATGCTAGAAAGTGGCTAGCCAGGCTATTTCTGGCCTCCCTTTTGCATAAGGTGAGACCATGAGCCTAGTTGTCACTAAGTGGATCTGAAGGAAATGTTGCCTTGTTCACAGCCAAGTTGATTAAGTACAGAGTGTAAAACCATTCTCACTGCTACCTGGGAGATCTTGAGGCTTTGGAACAGAGAAGCTGTGAAGTGGGAGCCCCCTGGGACGTATTTACTGTTTAAAGGACTACTCCGGAACTTCCCCACGGGCAGCCAGAATTGGGCTTCTCAACACTAAGGAGTTACATTCCATTCTGTTAACCTGTTGAAGTCTGGGCTTTTTATTTGTTAGTTTACTCTGATAAACTCATGGCAGCCCTCTACAAACAGACACACACACACACACACACACACACACACACACACACACACACACCATTCAGTGCATCTACTTTACATTAGTGAAAATGAGCAGATTCTAGATTTTCTTATCTTCCAAGGGGAGTCTTAGGTAATGGTCTAAACAGTTAAGGGTCTGGATCTTACATCATATTTCAGGAACCAGGAGAGGATTCAGCATTTTTTGTTGTTGTTTTATTGCTTTTCATACATGTAGGTCATGGCTTCATGGTATATTACAGAGGGTCATACGGGGCTTCCTTCCATATCTATGAAGAAGCTCATTTCACAAGTCCAAAATTCACAGAAGTCACGGATCAGGTTGTGATGCCTAAAAGTGGCGACGCTGAAGTAGCCTTCTTCATCTTTCTGTTCACAGTATAGCCCATAGGACACAATCAGTGAACACTGCTTGTATTAATGCATCAGGCTGGGAATATAGGTTTGTGATAGAACTCTTGACTAGCAAGCTTAAGGCTCTGGGTTAATAACTTGCCGTGACACCGCCCCTAAAAAGTCAACATGACTGGGGAAGAAATGAGCTGATGAAAAGTAAATTCAAAGGTGGATATGGGGACCGACCTGGGGTATTTGATAATCAACACTGTGATGGGGATTTTTCAAGAACCATTCAGCTTTATTTCTTACAAGGACTCTTAACAACCTTTTCTTTTACTTCTCACCTTCCATCAAGGCTACAGAGTACCAGAAAAAGGTCACCTCACATCCAAGGACCTATTTTGTATCAAAACTTATATGAAAATACTGGTTGTCATAATGCAATAATAGCGTTATGTCCGTATACTTGTCATGTGTGATGTTTATTCTCAGTTGTTTCTCATCTAAAAATAATAAAAATCTGACTCCATTTCACCCAAAAAGTGGCTGTGATGGGAATAAAGTGGCATTCACATACTAGGTTGCACTTAGTATCAAAAGGAAATGGCAGCTTCCAACCTCTAGATCTGCCCAGTCCAATGGGATACATATGATGCTATGTATGTGATTATATCTGAGGATTGGGCTTATCTTTAACTTCACTCTGTCATTTAAAGAAAAAAAATAGTATTTATCTATCTATTCTCAGATAATCCTGTGAGGTTGCCTGGGGCTTAAAGTGTTAGTCAATGTATAGAATGGAAATGCATATAATGGTAAAGAAGTTACTGTTCTGTTAATCAAAAATAGATTAAATGCAATATTAACCATAAAGCCAGTGTATAGACATTTTTATCATTCCAAGGGCTGATTCTTCTTTTAATTGGCTTAAGCATTTTTTTCAATATCTCTTGAAAATTGAGGGTCTGTGGGAAGGGATTGTAGATCAGATGACAGAGAACTTGCACAGCCCTTGGATTCAATTCTCAGCATCCTTGAGAAAGAAGAAAGGAGGGAGGGAAAGAGGGAGGGAGGAAGGGAAGGAGGAGTGGGGGAGGGAAGAAGGGAGAGAGGGAGTGGGGGAGGGAGGGAGAAACCACAGAGAATATCTGAACTTGACTTAGTTAAAGTACAAAGGACTGAGAATTAGACAATGAAGTGCTTCTTTGCATCTAAACACTTCCTAGGTGGCCTGGAACTCACAACCACAGCCTGCATCTGTGGCATGGGCAACATATCTGGATCACTATTCTCCTTAGCTGATGCTGCCCATGTTAAAATAACAGAGCAGACAGTGTCAAGGGGCAGCTGGTGGAGAATATTCCTGTGCCTCCTAGTTGAATGTGTTAGCTTTGACTGATCATCTTGCTGTTTATGAACATCCTAAAAACCCTGGTGAGTGATACATGCAGATGACTCGCTCTGTCCTCATCCATGATGAGGGACACGGCCAAAAGAAACTAGAGGTAAAATTGATTTAGCAGATTTCCATTTTCACTGGGTGGCCCACCCCAACTCACAGCATTCTCCACCCATTTGTGTGAGCCAGTAAAATGTCTGTGCACCCCCCCCCCCATAACTCCATGGCAGTCTTAAAATCCTGCCAAGCACCCAGGAGAACACTGTTATCTGCTTTACTGTAAGATTGTTGGTGTGTAAATTCCCTGGTACAAGGTTCTTCCTAAGAAACCTCCAGTTCAACAGGCACTCTTAAAATGCACCAGAACAACGAACCCTAAGTTTTTCCCAGTGAATCTTTATTGAATGCCAATGTGTGCCATACAATATTCCCAGTGTTTACATTACACAGGTGTAGAAACTGCATTCTTTCATGTCCCTCAGGAAGCTGAGACAGACAGGAGCCATTTTCAAAGCAAATGACATCACTGTATCTGGACAGAGTAAGGCAAAGTGTGTGAGCAGAGAGAGGCCCCTAACTCAGCCTTGGGGCAGGTATGGAAGGTGACCTAGAGATTTGTAACTACTTAAAGACAAGACCACAGTAGCAACCAAGTGTCCTGTCTGGGGATAAACAGACTCTTTCCTTCCTTGTGGAATCTTGAGCAGACCGTGGTCCATGAGCTTCTGTCCTGGGGCTATTCAGAGGCCCCAGAGACCAGCTGTGGTCGATCAATCACGATACGCCCAAGTGAAGGGGGATGAAGATGGTGCGGCCATTCTCTCCTCTCCTGAGTTCCTCCCTTCACTCTCTGCATGACCAGCAGTGTCTGGAGTTCCATCCTTACCTTGGCCATGTTCCACAGCTTCTAGAATGCCCTGAACCCCTTTTACTACCCAATTAATTTCTGCTTGACATCGGGGCCCAGATATGTTCATTAGTTCTTCCAAAGATCACCCCGCACCACTCCCACAACTCCGTGGTTATTCTCAGGGCTTGCAAGCTACACAGGTGACTGCCATGCTTTTTCATCCTTGCCTGACTTCAGACGACAGATCAATATCTTTTTCTTCTTCCTCTTTGAACTCACTGCCTGAAAATACTGTGTTCCCATAACACTAGTTTGTAGGCTAGATGATAGTGGGTATGTGGGTAGACAGATGACTGAACACTGATCTCTCTTTTTTTTTTTCAGTAATCTTTAGAGAGCCTCTAGAATAGAACTCCCAATAATTATTCTACTTGAAGAATAATTGCTATGTTTCTTTTCCCCTCCCCCACTTCCAGCTAGTTGTATTTCACACATCTGTATAAATCTGAAACATAGTTTTCCCATTAGAAGCGAGACACATTATTGGTCACGGACATATATGCTCTACACATTCATTTAGGAGAGCTACATGACAAAATTATAATTCAGCAATCTCTCGATTTGTTTGCTGCGGTGTAAATAATCATTCCACGGCGTTCGCTGACATGCTGCTGTCTCTGTAGAGAGAGGCCTGTCCCCTGCACTTCACATGTCTACTGGCTGTCATCTACTCAGTCCTCTCTGTTTCTGTCCAAACTGTCCTCCATCACTGCCTTGGAAATTCTGTTTCCCAGATGACAGCTGCTTTTGATCATAAAATCACTTCTCACAAATGTAACTTGATTTTTAAACTACTTGGTGTGGTTATTAAACAACAAACAGCCAAACCAGAAAATGCCAGGTACTCTGCTGATGTTGTTTCAAGGGCAGCCTCTCCTCACAGTGTGTTCCTGGAAACCCTTCTCAGCCATCCTACAGGGTTCTTAACATGAGAAAAAAACGAGAGAAGGAGGCTCAGAAGCTTGTGTGTTGCAATCATTTCCTCTCCACATGAGTCAAAATGGACCGAATAGTTTTATCATCACAAGTAGCACGGAAATGAAGGGTTGTAAATGAATGGCCAGGAGAAAGAGTGGAGAACATTTCCTCTCAGTTCCTCATTTTTAATCAGTGATGGAAGGTCCCCTGGCATCTCTACTTCCCATTCCAACTATCTTGAGTAAATTGTGTGTGATTAGTGTTGGGATGAAGGAGACAGAAACAAGCTAACAAAAACCCTACCATCCTTCAAGACTTATGCACTCACTGCTCTTTTCTGCAGGGATGGTGCATATGGCAGCAACAAGATAAGATACCTGACCAGCTTCCCTTCTGTTTCTGCTGCTTTTCATAGCCATGAACACTGGGAACTGCTTTTCTTGCATTTGCTCAACACATCCAATGAACATATATGAAACCTAGTCACCAACCACAGCATTACATTGACTGTTTTCGCTACCCTTAATCTTAACGATCTTAAACAATAACAGCTACTATTCCCTGGGCTTCACATTACGTGGCCTAAGGCTGAGGCATAACTTGCCTAGAGTTAAGAGAAAGCCTGCTAGGAAAAAGAGTTCTGTTGACTCTAGCTAGCATAACTGTACTGGTTTCTTCTTCACAACCAACAACATTTTAAATGCCAGATGTTTGTTTCTCGGTTGCTCCTCTAACCCTACTGTTCTTCCCCAGGGATATCATTCTTCTGTTTGCAATATCCCAGGGGGTGAAACTAAATATACTACTGCAGTAAAACTCCCTGCAAGACTAGTAAATGAATCTGAGTTTGTGGAAAGCCAGGCAGGGAACCTTTACAGGAGTGGTATGGCAATTAATTGGATGCATCCACATGAAGGCAGGAATTCAGAAACAAACCATTTGCAACCCAGGACTCAGAGGGTCACATGTAATGGCTGTAAAGGTAGAAAATCATTACTTTCAACCATACATCTATCTGGAAGCCAAATCAGACATTTTAACGTGTGTTTTCAACTCAGTACAATATGCCTGAATTTCCAAAGGGAAATATGGTACACTTGCTAGTAGTCTGCCTATGTAGCCACATGCCAGTTGCATATCATCAATAACCTGCTAACTCTCAAGTGTTGTTCTACACTCTCCTAGTCCAGGGCAGGAGTCCTAAAACTATCAAGTAATGGCAATACTCATAGTTAAAATATTCTTGCTCTTTTATAACCCCTGGCATTCCCTTCTTGGTGAGTTTATAATACACGACAGAGGTCTCGGCTGGAAGGCTCGTTTTTGTGCATATTCAGCTATTTTACTTTGGGTGGAACCTGTGCTTATTTTTAGGATCCAAATAAAGGGTGACTTTCCTTGCCTTCCCTTTTCATATTTCCAGGAGTTGCTCTTTTAATGAAAAACTTAAAATGTATCACACCCATATATTCCTTTATCAAGGATACACATAGAATAGCATGCATTCGGGGGTCAAAGGACACTTCCAGGAGTTAGTTGGATGCTTTATAAAAGAGTAAGAACCAAGTTAAATTGGTCACTTTGATACCAAGTAATAAAATTAAGTAAGTACAGAAAATTAAACAATTACACATCCACAGTTAGAAAAGAAAGCATTGAATGGATCTGTGATGGTGCTTAGTTCACTTTTCCACTCATATACTTGCTTACAGTTCAGAATCCCTTGGCTAAGGAATGATGCCACCCACAGTGGGCAGACATTCCCATGTCAGTTAAAGCAATCAGAATAATCTGCACAGATGTACCCACAGGTCAACCTACTCTAGGGTTCCTTCAATGCTACTCCCTTACAGGTGTCAAGCAGATAATGAAACCCATCAGCATAGAAATAGATGTGTCATTTCCAAGATCCCCCAATCAAGTGCCTTCCTCCACAGCTGCCATCAGGTTGTGGCTGCTCCATGGTTAGCACTGAGGAGAAAGTTTCCTCGGGAAAGTCATAGCTTTTGACGTCATATGTGTCATACATGTCATATAATCTATATAACATATAATATTATTATACTATAGCATATAGTATTATTATACTATATAATATGTAGTATTACATACTACTATATTGCATATACAGTACTATTACACTATATAATAAGTAGTATAGGTAATATACACATATATAATATACACAACATAGTTCATATATATTATACATATACCCACACATAGATAATGGACATCAGAAGCTGTCATACCCTGAGGATACTTTCTCCCCAGTGCTAACACAGAGACGTCAATATGTATACAATGTGTCTACATATTACACACATACATACCATTTCTATTGTTACAGAGAGATGAAGCCCTACTTGAGTTTACTTACAGAGAGTAGTCGTTTACTTACTGAGTAGTCATTTACTTACAGAGAGTAGTCGTTTACTTACAGAGTAGTCGTTTACTTACAGAATAGTTGTAAAGGTTCATTTGTGTTATTACCAGGGAACATGGAAGAGAAAGCTCGATCGACAATACAATTTGCAAGTGGTTCCCTGTAGTGAGATAGTCCTTCTGTAGCACTGACCACGCCCATTGGGGGGTGGAGCGATGGGCGGAGGTGACCTGAGGAAGGAGGTCGGAGGGGGCCAGGAAGGCGCTCTCTCTTTCTGGTGTGACTCGGACAGGAGAGGATCGGGTTGAATTTCCTGGTGTTCATCTGTCTAGGTTGTAAGTTATTTCTCCCTGAATAAACATCTATTCGGCCTATTTGTTTATCCTGATCCTTATTTACCGCAATATCTGGTGGATCCTGCCGACTACGCCAGCCCCAAATAACACTCAGAGACTCTGTATTTGATACAATGCTGTTGGCCCGGTTATTTGTTTTTTTATCGGCTAGCTCTGTCTTAATTATTAACCCATTTCTGTTGATTTATGTATTTTCACATGACCTTCTCTTACCGGGGAGGCGGCTGGCGTCCAGCTCTCTCCATACTTTTCATCTTGACTCCTCTTTATTACTTTTTTTTTTTGTTGTTGTTGTTTCCTAGTCCCTCCTATCTTCCTTTCCTATTGGCCAACAGTGCTTTATTATTAACCAGTATGAGAAACATACAGAATGACCTCTCCCATCAGTTCCCCCCTAAAAAACCTGTAAATTTCTACCCTGAATTCTTGGAGGGATCAACTTATTTATCTATTTATTAAATTTTGCTTATTTGTTTATCACTTGAACAAAAAAAAATCTGTTAAATCACATCATATTCTAAACCCTAGTTTGCAGTTGCAAATAGTAGGCCTCTTAGAGAGATCAAAACCAACAAAAATCAGCTTATTCATTAACATAACTGGGGCACGCCTAGTTTAATGGCATATATTTAAATCCAGTGAAAGACCTTGTTCCCTAAAAGCACGATGCAAAATACCAACAATGTGACTCTACTAAAATCACCACTGACAAGTTAGAATAGTTGTAGTATTTCACTGGATCTGTAGCCAAACAGCTGCTGTCACCATTCTATAATGAAAAGTGTGGCTTGCACACTGCTAGACAAGGCACCTTATCTGGCAACATCTGACTTGTATTCCCTTCCTCCATTCCAGCATCTTTTGGTGATGCTTATGAGACTATGTTTTGGAGTCAGATATTTCAGTCACATCTTAGATTGCACCCGAAGCAAGGCAGCCTCAAATAAACAGAGTACTGAATTTCATGGAAGCAATTATTACTGATAATTATTTCCTCATGGTATGTTGGCTCATGAATTTTAATGGAGTGCTGTCTGTGGCCGTGATTGCGAGCCTTCCTAGCATCTGTGGGATAAATGTTTATCCAAGCAGTAATAATCGAGTCTGATGAGAAGTCCTAGTCAGTCTGAATCTTCCTTTCTCACCCATCCTCTGCTTACGGTTATTTTAAAGGTGTGGGTTTTCAGAGAATGGGAGAAGTGGCTAGTGCCCAGCTTTGCAAGTTCTGATGTAAAAACTGTGATTCCTGACACCTGTTTTCCTGGCAAAGAAACTGGTTAATGCAAAAAGCTCCAGGGCAGGCAGAAAATATTCCTGCCAGCTGCTGGAGGGTCACTCATTCCAGCGGGAATGAACTTGATGTTGGCAATGGGCTGAGAAAGCTCTTTCTTCCCCTCTTTCTGGTTGGCTGGAATGGGAGGGAGGAAGGAATCAGGTGCATTGACAGAGGCAGCAGGGATGAGATGTGTCTTCGAAGAAGGGATGCACCACACAAGTGAGCATCTGCACTGTTCTCAGTATAAAAGATGCCTTCTATACTGTAGTGAGTTTCTCTAGTACTTTTAAAACCACAGTGGGAAGTGTGTCAGTCTTATGGAAACCATTGATTATTTAGTAGAGTATGGGACACACAGATCAGAAGTACCAGGAAGCCCTGACAATGAAATATGACTGGGAAAGACAGAGGTAACACTTTACGAATATAATACAGATCCTTCAGAATACATAACCTCTCATCTTCCAAGTCAAGTTAGCATGCATATGTTACTAAGAAGACACTATTTACACCCACACTTTGTGGCATAGATCTGTAACCTGAGCACTCAGGCAACACAGTCAAGAAGGGTCTCAGTTCAAGGGTAACCTGGGCTGCAGTGTTGTGCTCAAGGTCAGCATACACACACAGGGTGATCATGCACCAAAATTAGGGAAAGAGAAAGCAATTGAAAGGAATGTAGTAGTCAAATGCCCATCTTCTACAAGCAATCTGAAAAGAGACTTTGGGAGGGAATAGCTTATTTGGTGGGTGATAACAGGAAGCACATTAACTCCCAGGGAATATTATATGCTGATTAAATCCCACAACACAGATATGGAAGTCTTAAGCCCTACTCTAATGGGAGGTTGTATTGGTGCCTCTAGGACATGATTGTTTTAGATAACACTGAGAATGTAGCTCCACAGTGACACTTAGCATCCTTATGGGAAGAGAAAGCTGGGCTCTATGAAACCCTCCCCCCTCTACTTCTTCACCAGTCTCTTGGGGATATAGCAAGGGGAGATCATTATAAATCAGGAAGAATATCAAAACACTCTTTGTTTTAGTGTTTTCAAAGAAATCTCAAAAACAAGCCTCCAGCATGCTTTTACCTTGGATTTCCCAGTGACTCGAATGATTAAATAAATAAATAAATTGCTGTTGTATAAGCACCTACATTGCTATTTTACATGACCGAAGAAGCAAACCAGTTAGATTGCATAGGAAAAGCAAAATAGGAAATGTAAATATATGTTACATATGTTTTTCATAAAGATGTATTAACAAGGCTATAGAAGATACACTTGTATGCTCTCTTTTCTTTCCTTCGTGTGTGTGTGTGTGTGTGTGTGTGTATGTGTGTATGTGAATAAGGATGTCTCAGTAGCATTATAATTTCCTAAAAACATACAGAAATCTTAATAACTGTCCTCCTATAAGATGGGAGGCTGGATAACCTATTCACTGGCTCCAATCCTCTTTGAACTGGGAGCTACAACTGCTAGCAGAAAGGGGGTTTTATGGCCCTGCCTTTCCAAGCCATAGTTGGCAAGCATTGATGCCTTTAGCTGAGCTGTCCAGGAAAAGCCCTATGCAATTTTCAAACATCTATATGGTTGGTTTGGAAGAGGAGAAACACGTAGTGTCACCATCCTGAAAACTACAGCTGTACCTGAGCATCAGAAGCAGGCTATAGAGTGTGTAGGGTCCTCTGGAACACCTGCCTACCACATCTACTGAGTAAGGAAAGGGCAGTTATTAAGGGTGATGTGAACCTATTTGAGAGCATCCAACAGTGTTTCACATTCTTCCCTTTTGAGACTGATAAACACTTGATATACAAATTTTACTTTCTGTTAGTTTCAATTATGACACTATCATTCTAACAGATTTTTAGGGTTCACAGAATTTCCCACCATGCTTATATTTGGAACACCAATTTTAGTTGTAAAGTGGGCTATAATTTCAAAACAATGGAGATATATTTATTACTTCATGGTGTTTTGCTATCTGTCTTGTCTTTTTAAAGTATTTATTTTTTTAAAGAGGAAATGAGAGTAATGCCTATTGAAATGTGCCTAAAACATATTAACAAAATTAAAGGCAAACAATTTGGAAAATATATTTGCAGGAGAAATGAAGTCCTCTTTAACAAACACACTCCTAGCTTTGCTAAAATTTCATTCATTTTTCCTTTCAGCATTATTAAAAAAAAAATAAAAGCAAAAATTCAGTGAGAGCTGTTCTAAGGCAAACTGCTCAGAATGGTCTCAGAGGTTGGCAGGGGAGGCCAGCAAGAATCCAGACATACAACCCTTGGTCCACAGAGGCATTTGCCCCTGCTGAGTCTGGGAAGGTTTCCAGCTCTAGACATGAGGAATCTGAACTTGATCCCAAGATGACATTTCTCTGTGTGACTTAAATACATCTAGTTCTCAAGAAGTCATCCCTACAAGCATAGGAATCTATTCTGCATCCAGATGACACAATTTGAAGAAAAAGTAAAGTGTTGTTGGAAGCATGGAAACAGGATTCTTTATTTGTGGAGCTCACATTAAGGATGTTTTATAGCCCCTGCCCATGTCTTGTTGAACAATAAAGGTCTACTTTTCACCATAACATATGTATCTGGCCATCAAGTTGTCTTTCTGTGATTTTAATACTCTGTCATCTGGAGAGAAAAGAGAAGAACGAAGCATTTCTACATATAAATAAGTACGTTCATCAGTGGATATCCAAGGAGGAGGGAGCCCGGGACCACTTGTGAATACCAACATCTGCCAATGTCAAAATCTCATACAAAATACAATGTTGTTTTCTATAAGCATACTATCTCATACATTTAAATCATATCTAGGTTACTTGCAAAGCCTAATTACATATTTTAAAAAAAACGTAGTGATATCTGTATAGTTGTCATACTCTGTTGTTGGGTAAATAATGTCAAGAAACAAAGCTACATGTTAGTACTAACATATAGTCTTTTTCAAGTACTTCTACCACAGTGAGTTGAATTTGAGGACTCAGAATCCTCAGAAACTAATAGCTAAACACAGTCCAATGTGGTTTCTCTAAGACAGATGGATAAGCTACTGTGTTCTTTCACATCAAGTAGGAATTCAACGAGTCAGGGGACAATGAACTTCCCTGTCCCTCTTGGAGAGTTCCTACATCAATATTCTCATTACTGTTAAGTCTGGAATTGAATACTGCAATGCTCATTGACAAACATCTTGCCCCCTTTTCTTTTTTATTAATTATTTTTATTTATTTTACATACCAACCACAGCTTCCCCTCCCTCCTCTCCTTCTGCCCCCCCCCCCATTTCTACCACCCCATCCACTCATCAAAAGGGTAAGACCTCCCATGGGAGTCAACAAAGCATGGTGTGTCTAGTTGAGATAAGGACCAAGCTCCTTATCCTTGCATCAAGGTTGAGTGAGGCATCCCACCATAGGGAATAGGTTCCAAAAAGCCAGCTCATGCACCAATAACAGATCCTGGCCCCACTGCTAAGGACCCCACAAACAAACAAACAAACAAAACAAAACCAAAACCAAAACAAGGCTACACAACTGTCACCCACATTCAGAGGGCGTAGATAGGTCTCATGCAGGGTCCCTTCCTGTTGGTTTAGAGTCCATCAGCTCCCAGGAGCTTGGGTCAGTTGTTTCTGTGGGCTTTGATGTTATGATCTTGACCCCTCTTGCTTATGTAATCCCTACTCCCTCTCTTCAGCTGGTCCCCTGGAGTTACTGGATGAAGGTTCTATATTGACAATTAGGGCAGTCTTCAATCTGATTACAGGAGAAGGCCAGTTCAGGCACCCTCTCCACTCTTGCTAGGAGTCTTAGCTGGAGTCATCCTTGTGAATTGACAGGAGTTTCTCTGGCACCAGGTTTCTCCCTAACCCCATAATGGTCCCCTTTATCAAGATGAGGAGCAGATAGACCCTGTGTATACCAAATTATGTTGTGATTCTTGAAACATTGATGGTATTCTTCCAGTCACACAATCCTCTGACCCCAGCTATTTCAAATAAATTGCTTTCAGCCAGCAGCTACATTGGAGCCAAGAAAAGGCTGTTCTCCGGCTCCAGAAATCAGGCAGGGGTCTGTCTGCAAAGAACCTGTTCCACTGCCCAGATCTATCTTATCTTAACACATTAATCTCGTATGCATCTCATCATGAACACAGTGTGAGAGTAGGTATGTCAGGCCACCCACGTCCTGCTTTGTAGAATGGTAGTTATCAAATTAGAAGCTTATTAAAAAATCTGGAGTCCCTACTTCTGGTCAAAGAGTAATTCTGACTTGGTAGATATGGAAGGAGGCTCAGTCTACATCCTAAACAAGACCCTCAGAAGAGTCCCTCGGAGACTTGATGATTAGAAAGGCATGGTCTCTATGTTGAAGTGTTTCAGCAGACCTTCCCCTGGCACATCCCATGGAACAAGTCTGTCTTCCAAGACTTCCATCTTCTGTTCTCTGTGGAAATAAGTCCTGCTCATCCTGAGAGAAGCCCTCTGCAAACCCCAGATGATTTCCACCAGCTCTGGAACAAGAAGCCTCTCTCCTCCAATCTCCACTCAGCCTTTAGTGGCTGTACTTTACAAAACTTGTTCTGGAATTGAACTCTTGAAAATATCAGCTTCAAACTTATTGCAGTTTTCACAGACAGTGAGTGAGAAAGATGCTTCCAATTTGCATCCTCTTGCTTCCAACCGATTGTGAATTTGTGACACATTAATGGTAGAAATGAAATTTTATGAGTTTTTTTGTTTGTTTGTTTTGCATTAACCAGACAGTTAGTTGCTTTGCAAAATTTTAAGGGGATGGGAACAGGGTAAGCATCCTTTCTCTGCTCTTACTTTAATTAAAACGGAAGGCTAAGTGTTTGGGAGAAGAGGTGTTCACAAAACCCTAGCTCCAATGCCCAACATTGGAGAAGAAAAGAGTTAAGCTCTCAACTTACCCATGATGGAGTAATTAGTACCACCCAACTTTCCCCCAATCTATGGTAAAGTGTCAGTAATAAGCCATAGGGGTTTGACTCACCCTTCCATATGGGTGATTTAGTTTAAAGGAATAGTGCCCAAAAGTTCATTCATCCCTTGACTAACAAACCAATGTTTTTGTTTTTGATTTTTTCAAACCAATGTCTTACAATTAGACGATCAAAGGAAAAATAGGGACATTACTCCCCCAATCATGTAAAGCATCCTGTAAACTGGCAATTAGCATCTGACCCACTTTGGAAGACGTTCAAGGTCCTGGACTTCGCTTTCGACAGCTGTGCTCACTTCAGGACTTTCCCAGAAATCCCAATGGGGGAATGCTAGCAGTGCCAAGTAGAGACACTGAATGAAATAGAAGGGCTTGCCATACATACTATCTACTGTTCTCGTCAGAATTGGGCAGGTCGTTGCTTCAGGCAGTTGTACTTGAGTGACAAGGATAGAAGTAAGGGTCCCCCTCTCCAGTTCTTAACACTAACAATCGCCCTGATGTTAGTGGGTAAAAATGAAGGGTGTGTGCTTAGTATTTTCATGAACTAATAGACACTTTAAATAGTATTGGGGTTTGATTTCTCATATAATAACTCCATTGGATATAGCTATAAGTATAATCCAGATACACATAAATTCTTCTGGGCTCTTGCTAGCCCAGAAGGGTATGGGTATATATGGATGGGGCCAAAAAACATGGGGACTCTCAAACATCTGCATTACACATGTCCTGTTACTTCTCAAAAACAGTTTATGAAGCAAATATGCTTCTGTATTTTATAGGAAATAAAAGCAAAGCCTATTGTTGCTAGTTTGTCCAGAATCAAACTCCCAGACTCATAGAACTCAATACACTTCTTTGTGCTAGCCTGCTCTTTGTTCTTGCGTTGCCCTTGTGTTTTGCACACTGTGAGGGAGTTAATATACAAATGGATGAACACCAGACCAAAGGCAACAACAGACTTTGATCCACAACTTTCATCAACCTCACCTAGGAAACCAGCCTCTTTGTCTATGAGCAAACCAGGAAGCGAGCCTTCTGTGGGTCAGACTTGAAGGAAGCCAAACTGTGCAGTCAAATGACAGTCTAGGAAGCTGAACAGAGACTTCATCAGTCACCCAAATGGATCAGGACAAATTTAATAATTGGAATCTTCCTAATTTTTATCCCGTTTCCAACTTAGGACCAATCAAAGAAAGACAACCAATTATGCCCCTAACCAATCATGGGATATGAGGATGCTCAACTCCCAAGTCAGCCTCCCTAGAGTTTGCCCATGCCAATAGCTTCCCATCAAGACACTCCCAAGAAATCCATTTCCCACTGTATAGTAAGGCCCATATGACTGGCTTCCTCTGTTGTGTGTCAAAATACAAATGGTGAGGCTGAGTTCTCTGTCCTGGTTATGCAATGGGGCACTCTGTTTAATATATATATATGTATGTATGTATGTATGTATGTATGTATGTGTATGTGTGTATGTGTATATGTGTATATATGTATACATATATATGTGCTTATTTTACATATCAATCACAGTTCCCTCTCCCTCCCTCCTTCCCATGCCCCTGACCCCCTCCCATCCCATCTCCCCCGCCACTCCACAGGGAGGGTGGTGATGCCTTCCAAGAGGGATCATCTATCTGCGTTTGTTTCAGTGCTCTTCTTCTGCAAATCATTGGAGGACAACAGAAACGTTGAAAACCCATGGTACCTTCCCTCCAGAACCTGGCACTACTCACATGTAGCAATCACTCAAAAATACCCTATATAAGACATTAGTGTCAGATTATTTGACCGTGCACAATCCCAGGGAGGTCAGGATCATTAACTCTTTTATGTCACTAGTTACCAGACATCTGAGGTATTGATACCAAAACAATGCAAATGCTAAGTGCTAGTGGGTAATGGATAAATAATTGGCATTATTTTATGGCAAAAAAAAAATTTAGGATTACTGATTGATTATGAGTAAGAGAAGAAAGAATTAGTGACACTGAATAATGCTAGTCTACATTGAAAATATTTTTTGAAATGTATTAATTTCGTTTTATGGAAAGGAAAAACACATCATCTGGTTAATAGAGGCCATTGCCAAGAGAAGTTAAGGCAGGAACTCAGAGCAAGAACCTGGAGTGAAAAAACTTAGCAAGAGTGTTGCTTGCTGGGTACTGGTCCCCCTGCTGCACTCAGCAGCCTTAAGTAAACAAACCAGAGCCCTATGCCCAGGGGTCACTGTCCACAGTGGGCTAGCTCTCCTGCATCAGTCAGCAGTCAAGAATGTTGGGCAGACATGCTCCACATCCACCCAATGGACTCAGTTCCTTGACTGGCATTTCCTCATCCCAGGCACAGCTAGATGAGTGTCAAGTTAGTAAAAAAAAAAAAAAAAAAAAAAAAAAAACTATGATGAACCTGGCTTCCAATTCTTCACATCTATTAGCAGCTAGAGCAAAGTTATTTGGCTAGGCTTACACTCACCCACCTCTGCTATCCCCTTTATCCTGCTCAATATTTGATTGAGCCACCACAATGACAATGCTCAGGGTCAGCGGAATTAGTTTTATGGTAGCAAAAGCAGCAGGGAAAAATACTGCTCCTATAAAATTAACAGCTACCTATTTAGGGAAGCACAGTGGCTTTTCCTTAAATGGTATTTGAGAAATATATTGGGTAATTAAATATTTAACTTGTACCACAATTTAAGCTGTATTTTATGACAATAAGCCCTGCATAATTTAAAACCAGCTTGGTAGAAAAATGCCAACAGGTGACTTGGTTACACAGGGACAGCTCAGTTCATATATTAGACAAAAGGCTACCACAGTCACCAGGCAGTATTGGGAAGAAGGTACATCTCAGCACTTTCATAACATCTTTCTATGAACCCAGTGATTCATGGTTGTTTCGCTCTGAGGTAGGACATCAATTTTACGAGCATTTAATGAACAGGCTGTATGGATTTGACTTCACTGTGTAGCTAATGACTCTATTTAAATGCACAGATGTCTCCAAAACACCAGCACATATCTCAGTAGTGCGGGTAGATGGGAATTTACCAGTGGCTCATGTTAGAGTGTGTGTGTGTGTGTGGGGGGGGGTTGGCAGCGGTGCACACTGAAACGATGCCCAGGGTTGCTATACCTCATCAGCATCTTTTATGCCTTATTATACACCAGAACATCATTCAAATGTTTGTATGCCTTAGAACTAGAAATGTATGACCCAGGAAATAAGAAGTTGGGTGGGTGAGTTTAATTCCGGTAAGATAAATGACATGAGGAATAATAATTTCCTTCACTTAGAATGTACATAGTGCCAGAAATCATGCAAAGAATTTTATAAGCCATCTACTTAATCTTGGCAGTAAGACTATAAGCAAAGTATTATTGTCATCCCCATTTTATAGTTGGGAAAACTGAGGTATAGGAGAGTTGAGCAACTTGTCAAAGTTACTGAAACGAAGATTTTTAAAACTCTGAGAACTGGTTTTGAAGGTGATTTTTAGTCACAAAACTATTACAGGATACTATTGTTTTAAGGGAACTTGGATCGATATAAGTGTAGAATAGAATTCCAGTCAAACAAGTCAGCGGGTTCCCACAGCCTAGACATTTTGTTGGTAAATTCATAAGGGGGCCTCTATAAAGTTAAAGCAGATACAGCAAAGCCCGTGCATAGCAACAGTTCCCACATCCACTCTGAGTCACTTGTCCCTTCTATCTAGTTGCCAGTGACAAGAAGATCTCTTATAAGGGAGAAATAGAGTCACAGTGAAAAAGAAAATGTCATGGAAGACAAAGGGTGGAGAGCCGTGCGGAGGCCACTCTGCCACTGAATAAGGGAAAGGAAACTGGAGGCAGACCCCAGATGACAGAAAGTGCCCCTGGCCACCAGGAAGTGGAGGACAATTCCAGAACCAGTCACTCACTGATGGTTCTGAGGGCCAAGTGACTTTCTTCCACATTCTTCCTTCTTTCTCCTACCCGTAGTTACACGAAAAGATTTCTATTCGAAGATGTAGTTTTTCCAAGCTTGATCATTTAAAATTTCATTATTGCCTCTCTTTTATGGAGGTGTCTGGCCGTCGTTAGTTTGAGTGCGGCAGAGTAGTCATGGGATAGAAGTAGTATGGGACCTTGGCTAGGGCATCATGGACGATACCAGTCTGGGTACATATCACTTTCTTTCTAACATTGACTGTTGATGCTTCCTGACTTATTTTTATCATCGTATGAATAAAGATGTTTGATGGTATTCCAAATGTAACAGAAAGAATCATATGACCTGGAGGAAATCACGTCCCTTCTCTGAGATTTAGTTTCCTTTCAAAGGACCAGTGTCAATAGAATTATTATGAGGAGAAATCTAGAAAGCAGAGAAGGAGGAGAGAATGGGAGAGACTCCTGGGGCCAAGCACCCAGCAAGCCAGCCAGCTGGCCAGTCCCCAGCCAGCCAGACAAAGAAGCACAGAAAAAGTAGGAGATATAGAAAGAAAATGTAAAAAGCCCTGAAGCAAAACATAGATGAAGGGGTTAAGTTATAAGAGCTAAGCTGAGGCTGAGCATGTGTCGTGATTTAGGGGTTGGTTAGGGGCCCAAAGGAACACGGCTGACACAGGACCCCTTCCAAGTGGTGCCAGCAATGCGCTTCCAGGGCCATCTGTTTTTTGAAATTATTCCAATCATAGGTGTGTGTTTTCTTTTTTCTTAGTGAGGACCAGCCATTTGCCAAAGCTTCAGATTTCCATAGTCTGAATTCGCCCTCAGATAGAGGGCGACATGAAAGGGTGCCAGACTTTGCTAAACAAAGAGCAGACATGAAGGCAATACATTAAAAAATGTCTCTCTCCTTTCACACTGGAAGTTCACCCCTGCTCTATACCTGCAGGCCTCGGCTTCGGGGTCTTGTCATATAAACTCTCCATCCCGTATGAAATTACCTGCAAGCTCTGCCCCCCCCACATTGTGTTTTCCCAATTATCCCAGTGTTCCATTTCTCCATTAGCATTTACCATAATTGATAGGGTTGTGTGTTTGGCTTCGATTCCAAGTTCCTTTACAGTGCACGTAAACACTGAATGAATGAATGAATGAATGAATGAATGAATGAATGAATGAATGAAAGAACAAATAATTTTTTTTTTTGTTTCATTTCTCAGTTCTCATCTCAGGTAGAGAGAGCCACAGCGAAGGTGCTCAGAGTCTCCAAGACTAGGTCAGGTGTATCACTGTTCTTTACAATGTCAAATGGTACCTATAACCCAGCCAGACAGTTGGGCCCAGTCATGGCTCCCATACACCCTTTAATACTGTACTCTCAGAAAGCATTAGACACCATGGAGGTACTAAATCAAGTACAAAGGCTTTAAAGGAGGCATATGTGCCATTTTTAGAAAAGAAGCAAACTGACGTCTGTTGAGTGTTTACTTCAGGCTTAGACTGAAATAAACACAAATCCTTATGGGATCAGACATTTGGCACCTAAGGGCTGTGTGCTATTTCACACCATTGCCCAAACGAAATGACTCAGGACTTTAAGTCACCCGGCTGCTGAGAATAAAGCAGATTTTAGAACCTGGGCCACTCTACTCCAAAATCCCTGCCTCTGCCATCGGGCCACTCACCCTCCATTACCAGCAACGGTTACTGATCCCACCAGGCAACCCTTTCTGTCTCAGATGTTCCCAGCCTTCAGTTGTAGCAGCCGGGCCAGATTAGGGCAGGACAAGGACTGTGCCACCTTCTGTATCTTGTCAGTGCTGGAAATTGGTTTGAACACAGGGACGCAGGGATGTTGCCTTCAGCCACCAACAGAGTGAATGGTTTCATGCGTCTTGACATTTCACACACAACAGCTTCCTCTCGGTAGAAAAGACAAAAATGAAAGCTGGCCTTTCCCAATCTCCCCGGGACAGCAAGTGCTAATTTAAAGGAAATGTGATGGAGAAAAGAGCATACAAATGGCAACAGCAAGAACAGCCCTGGCAGCTGCCACTGACTCTGGTGATACTCCCAAGGAGGCCGTCTGCCCAGACAACATGTTGGCTCCTAAAATACACTAGAAGCCTTGAAGACCAGCCTCAAACTGATGAGAAAGACTGGGCTAAGAGAGCACTGAACGCAAGGCTGGGGCCCTGGCTATTGTTGCCCAGGCATTCGCTCCCAGTGTTGCCCCGCAATTATTCCCTGCACACACCCCGGGTTGCATGTGTGCTCCCCAGCAGTGGCAGCGAGCATTCCAGAAACGGGAAGGAAAGGAGCCGGTTGAGTGTGTTCTACTCACTCCCTTCTGCTGTGCATATCTGTTTTAAACACAAAACAGATAGTGCGCAACGTGCTCCTGTAGTCTCATAGTAAATTCTAAGCAGAACAACTGATCCCCTACCTCCCAGGACTAGGAATTTCTTTGAACAGGCAAGAACGATAATGAGCAATTGCATGGTGCAGGAAAGTAGTCACTGGGGATTAAGAAATGCAAAATCTGACATTGGAGGTCCCAAGGAGTCAGATCTTACCCTGCCCCCCCCAGACTTCATTTATATCCTGTGATCAAACACATGGGCTTTTAATGTAGTGCTAAGGTTGAAAGACGGATGTTAGCATATCTCATCAGTGTCCTTGGGCAAAGGATATTATCATTCTGATTTTGTTTTCCCCTGTCTATGAAACAGGACTATATATAAAAGCCTGGAGAGGTCACTGTAACAGACACCTGTAATCACAGGATTTGGGAGACTGGGGCATTAAGAGTTTAAAGACCACCAAGTCTACATGGAAGCTCCAGTCTAAGACAGAGATTTCAAAAAATTAGATTTAATTAGAATTAAGTCATTCTAGTGTGTGTGTATGTGTGTGTGACAGAGAGAGAGAGAGAGAGAGAGAGAGAGAGAGAGAGAAGGGGGAGAGAGAGAAACTTTATAACTCAGTACTGGGCTAAAAAGTAGTATAAGTAATACAATTAGTTTAACTGGGTACCAATAAGGGTTTGTCAGCAATGTGCTGTCTCTGTCCCTAACCCAGTTTTCCAGGTCTACAAATAACAAGACCCATAAACACACGGAGCCCGTGAGAGTGTTTGGACGTCCAGCCTCTGAGACAGTGGAAGTCTCCCTCTGTATTTCCCTCCCTTTTATTAATTTTCCTTTCTGTCTGAAACCTCACTCACAGAAAGTGCAATTCTAGGTCAGGCAACCCTGAAGCCAGAAACGTACGGACCAATGCTTTACAACCGCAAACCAACAGCCAGTCCAGAGCTCACCTTGCACCATCGCCTTTGTGTGTCTCTTGTACTCTGGGCCTCTATTCCTGTGCCCTGTCAGCCAGACCACTAGGCAAGCCCCAATACCGCACAGACTGCTGGAAAGATCCAAACGAGACAATTCCAAACCGGTTTAAGTTCCTTCCCTGTGCTTTTCTGCAGAGATCTCGAGTGAGGCTCTTCCCACAGCCCCTCATCGTGACCCCCTCTTCAGACTGTAATGGTGATTCCTAATTCTCTGCGAGCACTTGCTTCTCCCTCCCATTGAGCAACCACGTCCCATTGTCTTATGATCACTGGGTACAACATGCTCTCTCTCCATGGGCAGAGTCATCTTCTCTCTTGACCTTGTCACATTTAAACAATAAAGCATGTTTCAAAATGACCTCCAATCAGAAGCAGGACCACCATCACTTTCTTGATAGGTCTGTACCATCTCCTCCATAGATTTGAGCACAGTTACTAGTATATAAAGTAACTTATAAACTAGACTTTTCTTTGTTGCTTTCAGAACAGTATATAAATGGTTGGCAAGCAGACAGTCCCTTTGTAAAAGTAAAAACCGACCTCTTGTGAGAACAGACAAATATCTGAACAAGAGCACCAGGAGTGTCCATGGAGGTCTGGCTGGACAGAAGCTTCCTCAAGGTGCCCTTGTTCAGTGGGCAATGTCCCCAGCTCTGGAGGACAGCCTGGTATCGGAACACTCCACACATATTTCCCAACAACTCACAGCAGTCCAGAGATCATGAATAGCATTCTATTTGCCTTTTGTTGTTTTGATAAAGTGCCATGGCCAAAACCAGCTTCTGGAAGAGTTTATTTGAGGTTGTGGTTTTGGGGGAAAGAGTTCGTGAGTGCAGGGAGTCATGGCAGCAGGTGGCAAGAGCAGAAAACGGACACATCTCCAATCGCATGCAGAAACCGGACAGAACAAACCGGAACTTCTCCAATCGCATGCAGAAACCAGACAGAACAAACCGGAACTTCTCAAAGCCCACCATAATCACTGTCTCCACCAAGTCTCCACATTCTAATAACGTCCCCCAAATGTCACCACCGACATCGATCTAAGTGTCCAATTCCTTTCAGAGACCGTTCTCATTCAAAATCCTAGAAATGTGGGAAAAGGAAGGGCTCAAGAGAGTCAAGCAAAAGCTCGGGACCCGGAGAATGACGACAAAAGTGGGAATCATGAACGCTGCTAGTTCCGAAGGACATAGTACCCTCATCTGCCATATGAGATGAGAGCCCAATAGCATTAAGCATATGTTGAAGAGAGAGAGCCACCTCAAACACTTAGAATCCCTGAAACATTGAATTATTTTTAACTTGAGACTCATAGAATAATGAAATGAAACTGCAATAAGAAAGGCTAATGTGATTAATAGTAAAAGGATTTATGAATATGCTAATAAAATTCAAAATTTGTAAGTGAACACAACTGAAGGATGATACATCTCTAAACAGGTATATTCAAGGTGGTAAGGAAATTCCCTAGAATAGAGGTATAGGATGTCCAGCAAGGCAGGCCCGCGTTTCTCTTAGCTATTAAATAGCTTTATTTTAATGGTCAGCTGTTGAAAATCCAACAGCTTGTGGCATGAGAAAAATCCCACACAGTACATAAAAAGAAAGCAAACTCTCAAGGAGAAAGAGCAGGAGTCATTCTTCCTTCTCTTCCGGTGGAGGCCCCGCCCTCTTGATGCAGTAAAAATACTATCTGAAGTCTGGCCTCATTTGATTTGCCTGTGTCTAGCGTATTTCATTGGGAATCATGGGTGAAGTTGGTAGTGTTGTCTGAGTTCAGTCCTTACCTTGGCTGATGTCCTTGTCCAATGTGTGCTGCCTACTGCTCTGGATGGCCACCCCAATGTCTGAAAACCCCAGGGCATTATCCAGCACCTCACAGAGTCACAGTATCGTCAGCTGTCCTGGTAAAGGACGCAGTGCAGTCGACTGATCCTCAGTACCTTTCAGACTGTGAAACTGCTTCAATTCTTTTACTTGAAATATGTAAGCTGGTGAGGTGATGTAGATTTTGTCTCAGTAAATTAATTACACATTAACATGTGTGTAAAAATAGGCCGTGAAGAGCAGTAAATTGGTTTTTAGACCACCAAGATATGTCAAGCCATCAGTGTCAAATATCCTCCCGAATAAATTGTCAGTGTTCATAAGCAGTAATAACTACATAAATTAAACGTTTTCCATTGCACTTCGAGGGTAAAACAGGAATCCCTGAAGTTATCACAGGAATACCTTCATAATATTGCTTCTTATTATACCTCTGTCCCAAACCTCAGTCCAACAGGATAATCAAACTCTTCCCAGAATACCTTCAGTATACTGGGATACATGGGCCAAGATTATCACTGCTGTCATTGTGAAAGTCTACCACCACAGTGAGGGTCAATAATGCAACAATAGAATGTGGTAGAAAATCCCCTTAGCCACTCATCATGTGTGACCTGGAGGTGATTATTTGGTATGTGTCATTTTCAGATCCCTCAGGGATCTGATAATAAACTCAAAGTAGGATCATCGGGAGAATAAAGAGACAAGACAAGGCCAAGGCTTTTCCCGCAACTGTTAGTCCCTTATAATATTTACCCCGCAGAGTGTTTACCTACAGCAGTGTCTAATTTCTCCGTGTCTTAAATTCTCAACCACAGTGCGCATTCAGTAAACACAAAACCTTTCTGTAGTACTTCTTCTGAATGTTTTCCACACAGAATACCAGATGCCACATGGCAATGTAAAGCTAATTTTCACAACCCTAAAAGCATAGTTGCATTAAGCGTCCCCAGTAGATCCAAACAAAAAGAAATGGCATGGTGCTTTATTGCTTGGTTGGCTTAGGAAGATTTAAGAATCATGGGTTTTGTGATTTTTTTTTAATTTGACGGATGGTATTACTTTGTAGCTCAAGCTAGCCCCAAATTCACGATCTTGCTGTCTCAACCTCCCAAGTGCTAGCATTATAGGCATGTTCCCCACAGCCAACAAGATTGTTTCAATCATGAAGATATAATAATTAAACTAGTTAAAAGCTTCTATGTGACTGGTTTTTTGGAGGGGAGGGGATTCTCTTCAACCAAGCAAGGGAATTCTGAAATGAGGTACGACGTTGGGCTACCAGTGAAGACAAAATCAACTTCACCAAAAGTGATGCATCTTGCCAAATCAGAGATGATTCTGAGAATATTGTCAGAGGCTACAGGGAACTCCCAGGAATTGGGACTCATGAGGAGGCCAGACAGCTGGAGGAGCTGCGGAGTCTGAGCTGGGCTCTGTCTGGCTTCATGTGATGCATCATCAACCAGAAGTGAGAGAAGAGGCAGGGCCAAGCCTTAGTGCCCAAGAACAGGGACAAGTTTTCTTTGGCCAAGGAAACAGCGCCATTTTAAGGAAAATATCTTCATAAGTATAAGAAAACATTTTTTCTATTTTTTAAAAAATATATCAGCTTTGTATTAAAGATAATGTTAGACCTCAACAAGTAACATGTCAGCAGCCTAGATTAAGACACTATCAGTGATCACAAAGAAAATTTAACACACCATGTTAGTGTATTGTCTGAATGGTTACAAGGATCATTTTTAAATATCTATAAGAGAGAAAGAGAGTTGGAGCTGTCTGCCTGATGAGCAGGAAGTTTACTAACATGAAGTTAAGAGGCATGTGGTTACGAAATGAATTTATTTGTCAACCTGTCAAATCCCCTGAAAGTTAAGGGAGCTTTCTTAAACTTGAATATGAAATTTATCCTATGACTGCAATTGCCTGGAAGCAAGAGAATGAAACAGGCCCCAAATGGGAAGCAATGAACCCCACTTTTTTATCTGCGTGCACTGAGGAGGTATGACCGGTGACTCATTGAAGGTGACAAGTTCCCAAGCAAGCACACCCACACACCCCACACACACACACACACACACACACACACACACACACACACACACATTGCACCAGAAAATGACTTCAGGAAACAGTAGAGTATTGGAGACACTAAGCCTGGAGCTGAACTATTGAGCTTTTATGTGGACCTAGAAGATTCTAGAGTTAGTGAAGCAGTCATAATCTGTTGTTAGACAGCTGCCCATGTATGTACTCACACCTTTAAATTTTATCCCTAAGCCTTTAAGATGGTTAAAGGTCATGCAGTTTATATAAACATTTGAATATGGGTTGTTCTATTTTAAAAAGAGTCTAAATGCCAGTCTGTGATTTGTGTCTCTTTGGCTTTCCGTATTTAACTGAAAAGGCTTGAGTCCTGAAGATCAGCCATGTACCAGTACCAAAAGGTATTGTCTCCACAGGAGGGAGAAAATACTTCATGGGAAGTACACGTCTATTGCTTCAATCAATTTGAGTGGCAGGAGGGAGTTCAAAATTGACTAGTGAACCATTCCATCTGTGACTATACTGTGATGCGTGTAAGACATTTGCTACATAAATTTCTCTGATGTAATCTGGTATCTTAGTTTCTTCACCACTTACATCACTTGAATTTGCTATTCACATACTTACATATTTTCTTTTTTTTCACTCTGTGGTTTTCTAAATCCATGCCTACAGTGCAGTTAGGCAACCTTTGATCTTCATGCACTGAGCGGGCTTCCTTTTATTTGGGTATACAAACATGGTATTTAGAGCCGAAACACTAAGGATATAAACTATAAAGCCATTGTGTTCTTCATAAAGGAAGTAGCTCTACTTTTTCCTACCTTCTATTGTCTTCTCTTCTACAGTGCATGAGACATGCTGACCCCTGTGCCCTAAAAAGCTAGATATAAACGTATTGCTTAAGTACATCATATAAAAACAACCACAGAAGGAGTCACAGACCTGCTCAAGATCACACAGGTCAAGGCAGAATCAAACTCCCATCACAGTTTCTCCCTACCACCAGCCACCAGCATGAAGAGCATGGATTTTTTTTTTTTTCTTCTCTAAGGGTTGCTGAATAGCATCACATGACAGCAAGGTATTCGTCATTCTCATTGTCAGTATCTTCAAAGGCACCACTGCCCTTTCTAAAACACAATGTTCTACAGCAAAAAGGCTAGAAATCAAAGTTCGAGGACCCCGTGGGGGAAGGAAGAAAGCACAGTGTTTTTCACTTGCACACTTGTATGTCCAACAAACACCTCCAGAACGAAGGATGGTGTCAGTTCAAAGTCACTTACCCAAATCTGAAGCTTGATTCTCTTTTCATTTTTGAATACAGTTTTTACTTTGAAATCGATCCCAACTGTGCTGACGAACGCCGATGTGAAGGAGTCGTCTGCGTAGCGGAACAGGAAAGATGTTTTCCCCACGCTACTGTTGCCAATGATCAGCAACTTGAACATGTAGTCGAAGTTCTGGTCAGAGGAGGAGTCCTTCTGGCCAAACCTGGCATCTTGTGCAGAGGACATCTGTGGGGAAGCAGGAAGGGATCAGCCTCCCATTTGATATGAAGGTAGCAGCAATACTCATTATTGCCCTTGCCAGAAACAGATGTCAGAGGCGGAGGAGGCAAGTAGAGCGCTCCCCAATTCCCCTCTGATACCGGTATCCATGGCAATAATTCCCAGCTGGAAAACAGAACAGCAAATCTTATAGCTCTTTCCAGCTGTGCGTGTGCTTGTCACCGCTCAGCATTCACAAGCAATCAAAGACACCAAAGGCGACATCTCTCAAAGCAACATGGAAAGGCAAAGATATGAGGAATAGGCATGGCATGCGAACTCTGAAACTTTATAATCTCAGTTAGGGGGACTGCAAAGTGACTGAGCAGCGCTCATTCCTAAAAGTGGGAGTTATTAGTTGAGACCAAAAAAATTATGACCACACCTCCATTGTGTCTAATAATATCATTATCATGTTGGCATCCCAACCTAAAAGTCAGTCTCCTTAAAATTAAAAACAACGATAATGATAAATTTATATGGTTCAAAATGGAGCAGGCATTGTTCATTTATTGAACCCTCATGCACCTTATCCCTATTAAAATGGGAAAAATCGAGCTTCAGAAATATGAGATGACGCACTCAAGTTTACACAGAGGGTAAGAAGGAGAAGCAGGATTAAAATCAGGCAATTGGTGTCAGGGAACACAATCCTGACTTCTAACCTATTTCCAGGTGACATCTACAGAAATAAGCTTAGTATTCCAGAAGGTCATGTGGGAGGAATTTCTTGACAGAAGTATGGAGAATTCTACCTAGGTTTAAGCACTGATTCTGTTACTTACCATCTCTGTGAATATGGCTTTATTTATTTTTAGTTTTCTTTATTATATACTTGTTTACTGTCTGAGAATTCTGTACACGCATGCAATGTGTTTTGTGGGTTTATTTTAATTGATATGCTATAGTTTCTCTCCTCACATGAAGTGAAAATGACACAATTCCCAGAATGCTCATGAAAGTAATGGATAATATAGCTATAAATCCGATGTATAACTTGGTATAGATAGAGATTGGTTTCTTGTTGCTTCTAAATGCCTTAGGTAGATGTTTATTCTTCCTCGTTTTGTGATAATTTTAACATCTATCAAAGTGTCATTGTATCACTTCTAAGTACCACTGGCTTAGGAGAGAAAAGAGACATTTTTGAGTGATGAATCCATTTGCTGCAGCACCTTTTCTGATGCTACGAAGTTTTTGGCAATTGCTCTGCTAGTCGGTGTGCTAGCCACTAAGCACACATGGCAGTTAAAGTAAACTAAAATTAAACACAATTTAAAATGTAGTCTCTTAATCACACTAGCCACATTTCAAGCATATAACCCCTGACACACACACACACACACACACACACACACACACACACACACCAGCTAATGTACTGGATAATGACACCATTACAGCAGGTTCTACAGAAAATGCTAGGCTAGACAGTCTGTTTTGCATAAAAGCTGGCTAATACTTATTACACTATCTCTGAGAAATGCTGTTAGTTTAATGACGATGTTCCTGCGATGGAAGTTTGGTTCTCCATCTGAAGTGGTGAACTTTAAAGGCAGGACCTAGTACAAGACAGGTCACTGGGAGCACTGCTCTCAGAAGAGAGGGAGGTCCCTCAAGGGGCCTTGGTGAGTTTCCACAACAGCGTGCTGTTACAGCAAAAACAAGCCCGGCCCCTGAATCTCTCGGGTTCCCTAGCTTACCCAGTGATCTCTGGCTCTTACAAGTATTCACATCATGTCATCCCACATTCCATAATACGGCTAGAAGACACTCCCTAGAGGCCAACATCGTGTGTTATGACCTCAAAAATAAGAACTCAATAACCCTGTGGTTTTTTTTTTTAATATAGTATCCAGCACCAGGTAATTTGTTGCAGCAACTAAAAATGTAGTAATCCTAGAAGAGGGAGTACACAATAAGCTCCAGCAAGGAGTAGTAGATGCTAAAAACAATAAACAGCCCTTGGGCTCAACTAAGACCCCTAAGATGATATATTACCTGCCTGGAGCCAGAAGAAAGAGTGTGGAGGAGAGATGTATAGAATAAATAAAATGGGGAAAATGAGATGAAAGAACATATCACCCTTCTACACACAGTTATTAGCAGCAGGGGAGTACAATTATTTGTATAAAAGTAACACAAAGGGGACTATCTCTCTATATCACAAAAGTTAAAGGTGATAAAATTCCCACTGAAGATGTTTTCTAAATTAATACAGAGTTAAGCATTTTTTGGTTCATTTTTCAAGACAGGGTTTCTCTGTATTGCTTTGGAGCCTGTCCTGGAACTCGCTCTGTAGACCAGGCTGGCCTCGAACTAACAGAGATCTGCCTGCCTCTGCCTACCGAGTGCCGGGACTAAAGAAATGGGAGGAGGTAACCCTGTAAGAAGCAGTCATCACAAGCTCTGAGATGCCCTTCTGGACATCTCTTCTCCTTATTCAATTCAAGACAGCACTTGTGTTGGACACTCATTAGGTCAGGACCTAGTTGTCCATGCATTTCTAGGACAATGTAATGTCCGAACCACCCTTGAGGAACGTGTTGTCAATGTACTTGTATTTCCAGGTTGCAGGGTTCATCAATTAGAATGACTGAATCTGCTTCACATGTCAAAGCTACTATTACTATTATTGTATGAAAACGAGCCTACTCATGCACATTTATACACTCATGTCCACCCGCCCACCTGTTTTTCCTATCCCTTTTCTCAAACTGGTGTTCACTGAATCACATTTTCAAAAGAACAGCTATCTTAATTCTAAGGTCACAGCTGAAGGTGATATGAGAATCATTATTTGCCAACTGGTATTTAACACATCTCTCCTTTAAGATCGTTAAGGCTCATTAGACCATGTCCACTGGGATAGAAATTATTCATCTGTATTCAATTACAAGATTCTCACATTGATAAGATCAGATATGCATCAAGGCCATGGGGTAGCTGAAAAGTCAAACAAGAATCTTTGATGGGCTACACTTAATCTAATAGCAATAGACAGATGAGACGCTCCTAGCCTCTCCTCCAGTTACATTATGATTTTGTTTTCTGGTGTGAAAAACTAAGGATGTAGTAGCTAAACAGCATGGCTCCAGACTTTTCTCATGAGTCAAAGTAGATACAAAACTACTATTTTTTAAAAATCCTGCTACTATACCCAATCTGACTTAGACTTGTTAGCATTTGCTAGAGGCCTAGACACCTGGATTATTCACCCCTATGCTTTCATGATTCATTATATAAAAACAAGGTTAAGGACTTCAATAAAGCAGATATGACACTTCAAACCATTATGAGATATATCAACATTGCACAATGCTTTCCTTGTCTGCAGAATTAAAGCCATTGCAAAAGATATGAATTGGCTAAAGAAATTTTATTTTGATTTATTGTTTGGAATTTTATATCTCATTCAAACATTTAAAAGTACCTTGAGCTAACAATTATTATTTAAGGCACAAAAAGTACACCACCAGATAAACAAGAATCAATAAAGGTAAAATTAATCATAAATATTAAAATGCAAACACTAATATTCACACCAAAAATGTGTGAAGTATAATCAAAGTGATATTATTGTTTACATTTCTATATTTTTTCCTGTAAGAAACTCAAATAATCACATTTTTTCTTGACTTTTTTGAGCAATACTAAAAATGAGTCCCATTAAATTTTTCTAATACTCTAATCTCTCAACCCAAGAATACTCATTAATCTTTAGTTGGTAACATAACATGTTTCTAATTTAAATGGAGCCAATTGTGAGCTTAAATGGAACAATACAATGGCTAAAATGAATAATATCTGTATTGGAATTAACAAACACTATAAATCACAGAAGAGTCACTAAGCTCAAAGATAAATCAATAGAAATCATACAATCCAACATAGAAAAATGAAAATTAAAATAAACAGAACCTCTATAGTTTCTGAGTCAATATCAAAAGTCTAACTTGCATGGAACTGAAGGCTTGTGAAGACAAGGAATAGAATAATGATAAGGAAATATATTTAAAGATATAATGAATTATCTAATTTGTTGGAATATAAAATTATTAGTGTTTGATAATGTCACTTCAACCCTCTAAGTTGACAAACTACAAAGGAAAAATATAGGCATATCAAACTAAACAGAAATATATTCAAGACAAGCAACAGGAAACATGATATTTTATACACACACACACACACACACACACACACGACAATAATACAAAGAGCAGATAATTCTACAACATAATAGAGTCAGTAGATAATGAAATAACATACTGAAATTCAGCACTAAAAGGAAGAAAAAAGTCAACATAAATTTTGATGAGCATTAAAAATCCCATTCAGAATTCAAGAAAAATTTTTACCCAAAATAACATATAAGCAACAAATGATATAATAAATGTATTCAAACTCAGTAAGGAAGTAGAAGATCTTCATAACATCATAGATGACCCAATTGACGTAGACACTACATTTTACAACTACAACCCACATAAGGACAGAGAGAATGTTAACATTAGATCTTAGACTGATCTAAAAATAGGCTTAATTTTTTTTCAAAATATTGAAATCTTAAAGAAAATGCCCTCTAAATGTCATATAAGTGAAATTTAATGAATCATCAATACCAATGAAGATCTGGAAAATATATAAACCTTTAGAAATTAAAGATTTTGTAAATCCAAGTATTAAGCCCAAACACTCTGATAAAACAAATAAAGAATTTGAAATGATATACAATCAAATAATGCATTCAGAAATTTGTGAGTCAGCTTAGAGCAATCCTTAGAGGGAGTTTTATCATTTGAAATGCTTATATTTACCAGCAGAATGGAAATAATCAAAATCAGTGATATCAATTCTACCCTCAAAAGCTAAATTTCTCCTAATGGAAGTATAAGGAACATGAGATTTTTAAAAGCCAAAATCAATAAAACAGAACGAGAGAAAAGGCTGAAGGCAGTGGGCTCTTGTGGGCAAACATCAGTAATGCGGAGAACTACACTGTAAGCATGACAAGCAAAGCCAGGACACGATGTGTAATCCCAGCATTGGAAGGCTGACAAAGAATTGCTTCAAGTTCAAGACTTACCTGGGTTAGTGAGGTCTGGGTCATTACTGAGGTTCAAAGCAACGATATACTGGTGTGATCCCCTGAATGTGGTGTCAGTTAGGAGGCCTGGACAGTCTATGGGGCCTCTGGTAGTGGATCAGTATTTATCCCTAGTGCACAAATGGACTTTGGGAACCCATTCCACACGGAGGGATACTCCCTCAGCCTAGACATGGGGGAGGGCCTAGGCCCTACTCCAAATGATATGACAAACTTAGAAGACGCCCCCATGGAAGCTCTCACCCGCCATGGGGAGCTGAAAAGGGATGGAATGGGTGTTGGTGGGGGGAACAGGGGAGGAGGGGAGGGTGAAGGGACTGGGATTGGCATGTAAAACAAGCTTGTATCAAATTTAAATTTAAAAAATATATAAAAACAAAGAAATACATCCCTTCAAGTTATTGGTCATGCGTGTTGTCCAATGAACACTTTAAAATACGCAGGCTATTGGCATTGCTCTTCTATAAGATCGCTGTTGCTGAGGGTACCACACTTTAGTCATAGGACTTAGAGGAATCAAGCTAGTACTGATCTGAAGCTTCCCTCTTCTTGTTAGTTTTAATTATACTTGAAGATGACCTTCAGGCTACTGCAGGAGAAAAACCATCACCAATCTTATAAATCTGCAAATCCTACAAATCACAAAAAACTGGTCTGGTAAGATATGCCTATGATGTAATAATGGCACAAATGTTATGGAGATAACCATACTTGTTTTTTTTTTCTCCTCCCCCATTCCTTAGCATCCAGGCTCATTCCACTGGACAAAACTCATGAGTAGTAATGTACATATGCCCACGAACCTGAATTTGGGAGCCTAGAGGATCTAGGAGTGAGCCTATTACTATTGTACTAAATAGACTTACTATCAAACTCCCTTCTAAATAATTGTATATATATCCAAAGTTTAGTGCAGCTTCTCATCTGAGAAGTGACTTCACATTAAATCCAAATTCTTGTACTTAAAAGAGTAGAGCTGGGAGCCTATCCTTGTAGCACCGAAGTTCACTTGTTCTTTTCATTAATTCTCTTTGTGCCCTGCTTTTGCACAGATGATACTCAAGGAACAAGTAGCAAAATATCTGTGAAGGATGGGAATAATTGTCTATTGTACAAAAGATAATGATTGTAGAGGATGAAAATAGTCAGGCATTCACACATAATAAAATACAGGAATGCCACAACCTTTCTATTGCCAACACAGTAATACCTAGGCAGTAGTTACCTATCAGTTGTAATGTGTAAAGCGGGACTGTGTTGAGCATCTGCCTTACTGCTTTCAACTCAGAGTCATCTTTGGTCCATGTCTATGTTGTTTTCCCACTTCTGCTTATCTTTAGTCAGTTTCTTCCAGTCTCTTCCAGTCCTTCAAGCACACATTTTTGTTTGAAGTTCCCTCTTATAAGATAAAACTAAAAACTAATCAAAATACTAAATGTGAGAGACAATGGATCTCTCCTTAGTCCCATAAAAAAGTAAATGAAACTACAAGAAATTACAAAGAAGATAGACAGCAAGACTATTATAACACAATGGCTCTTCCCAAATAATTAGTTTAGTTTATGCAAGCTTATTTTTATAAGCATAAAATAGGACCAATATATTTTTCTTTCTATTTTACTAAATGAATGAGCGACATTTGTCAATAGGGTCCTCATTCTTTACACCACACATTTATGCCTTCCGGAGAAGGCATAGATAATAATAAAATAATAGAATAAAGAACATGAAATTTCTAGATAGAGTGACCTAATAGTATTTTAACTCGTCCATGTTAGAGAAGTTATTAATATTAATAAGCTCCAGTTAATTAGCTTTAAAATAGGTAATGGTGACTTGTAGAATTTTAAAACTTATTTATAAATATTTTGACCCATATATAGCCATGCCTATGAGGATTTTATACATATATACAGGGACAGTGACATCTGAATGCAAAGCACAGTGGCTGTCGAAGGTAAGCACTGAGTGGACTGGTGTTATTTTTCAGTCAGACCCTGTATTAAATTTGCTCTCAAAGTCTTGCCCTCAATCATGAGCATTCCTGCCCCTCCCATGTCATTTGGCCCCAGGGATTTATCGATGGGCTGAATGAGAAGACCAAAATGACTACCTGGTGGTAGTCATTAATGTTCAAAACTTACCATGCTTACTAAATGCTAGCCTTGATTAACTAATTAGAAAGAAAATACAAGCATCCAAGTCCATCACTAACTATGATTGTAGTAGTCACTACAAGAAACAGGTATTGCCTTCTTTCCTATCAACTTGAAGAAAAATGTTTTACAGAAAACATTCAAGTACCAAAGACAATTACAATGTGCTAAACCAAAGCCATCTACATAAAAACATCAGATGCTTTATAATGGATCTCGTGTATTTTTCCAAAGAGTTTCATTTCAGAAGAGAAACCATGATATTTAGGAAGATAGCCAGTGCACTAAAAGCTCGCTTTGTTTCACGTCAACAACTGAACTAAATATTCCAAAGATGAAGAAAAAAAAAGTCTGAGATAAATGGAATATTAAGTGAGGCTTTCCTTGTGACTCATCCTTTGTAAATGTAAGTAAAGGAATATTTGGGGGCTTATGTTTAAAGTGATGGAACATCCTAATCATTAAGAGGAAAAAAGGAATAACCACTATTTCTAATGTTGCATCTTTGTGTTTCAAAGTAACATGGAATATCATTCTAATTTAGAAAAGGGGATTCTGAAACATTAATTGCCTATATTATTTTAAGAATGTGGAAATGATAGAAGGCACCTCAACAATAATTTATTAAAATGAATCAATGAGTATGCTTGAATTAAATATACTTTTAGCAAGTCTGCATTCTTAAAATGCATAATAAATTCACACTAGCTTTTTGGAGGTTATACTTTAAATTCAAAAAATATGACCCATCTTTATTTATTAGAAAATTGATTCCATGATACCTAATTTTTACACAAATTCACTAGTAGAGTTTTCATTAAAATATAGCTTCACAATACCTAGAATATATCTGATGGATATACACACACAATAATATAAATTATGTCTTAAAGCATTAATTTCACACAGTCTGTAACATTTCATTGCCTTTCTGAATAGTCTAAGCAACATGGAAGGATAAAATCAATACACAAAAGCTATTTTATTTGTCAGTTGACAGAAAGATTTCACCACATCAATGGAGTCAACTTTAAATTCTGATTTACATTATTGTTTTTTAATTTTGGAAAAACCTAAGTTTAGAGGCCAGCATATAATATTTTGATGTATGTATACAAAATGATGAGTGACAACCCAGTTTTAAAGACAACTGCCAATATTTACCTATCATCAAATGTGATTAATTCAGCTAGTTGGCTCTTAGCAACATCTCCAGTGAGGGAAATTATCATAAGCTAATATACTTGATTGCAACAGTCTTTATTGTCTGTTCATACTCGTTTTGCATCAGATGTATAATAAAAAGCTAAGTCGCAAACAGAAATATCAGATGTCACACAAAGGGTCTACTATTCCCAGGCACAAATCAAGTTTTCAATAACTCTTAAGGTAATGGGAGGTCTTCCATTGTATAATACTCCAGAAAACAAATTCTATAATGCTTTCATTTAGAAATCCAGTTAGCTTTCCTTAATATATGTAACTTATAAAACACATGAAAAGTAAATCAATGTGGATGTATAAAGTCCTTGATTCCTGCAGAAACCTTGGGAAGCATTTGAGACTGGATTGTCAAATATTCATGTTACTGAGTTTGCCAAGAGAAGTGGGCTCTGAAGGGAGGCAACACATTCCAAATGGAGTGATCTCTTCTCCTCTCAGCCCATTCATAAAACGCCTTTCTGTTATGCAACGGCTCACTCTGCTTGGCTAATGAAGATACTTATGTTTAGCATTAACCAGTTTACACAGAAAGGAGAAACAACATTGGTCTTCACTTAAGAGCATAACTTGGTGAGTAGCTCCAACATGGGTACATTTCATTTCTGAGGGGAATAAGCCCAGGGATGTGAACTAAAATGGGGAATCTGATACGATAGTCCAGTGAATGGCTCCCTCAAACAGGAATGCTGGGGAAAAGAGGGTCCTCGAAACTGAGCCAGTAGGTTAAGTAGACACACATCAAGGGTGGCATAGCTCTAAGATAAAAGCATAAATGTGTTTGCTCTTTTCCTTTAATACTAAAATCCTAATAATAATAATAATAATAGTAATAGTAATAATAATAATAATAAGACTTCTGAGACACTGGAACTGGCTTCTCTCTCTCAATGTGTCAGCTAATTCATGTGACTAATCTCACACCACTATCAGGAACCTAGGAAGCCAAGAACATCAAATCCAACAAGAGATGGTCCGTCCTGACTTTGTTAGCTCGGGTTTTCATTTTCCACACTCAGTCTCCTCGCGGAGCCCGAAAAGATACAGAACAACCCTGCCTGTCTTTCATGGAGACGTCCCCTGAGAGACCGGAGAAAGCCCTCTCTCTACCGGTAGCTCCCAGACCACTCTTTCTTTGTAGACCCACCTGCATGGGCGCCTCGTGCCTCATCGTAGGCAACTGTCCTTTCTCTCTTGCTACACAGGGCAGCGCTGGTCCGGGCGTCTGGTGGAGCGTGCACAGCCCGCGCGCGCCCGGCCACACTCCTCGCGCGTGGGGCTCTGTAGCCAGACCCACATCAGCACCGGAGCTGTCCGCTCCTGACTCGGCAGGGCGTGCTGGCCACGAACCCCGTGCGCTTCTGGGAGTTGTAGTCTAATCATAGGAGGCATCCGTGCAGACGGAAGAACCGTGGACTACAACTCCCAGAGATCGAGCAGGCTTCCCCCCAGGACCGTCTCTCCAGCGGCTCTGGGCAGCGGAGCCTCCCTTCTCTTTTCCTGGCTCCACCGGTTGTCATCGCGCTCACCCTGCCCAGACCATTTCCTCAGAGCCCTGGCGAGAATGGCACGAGTTCATCCCGAGCAAGGACCTGCTTTCCCCAGTGTCGCTTTTGGAAGCATGACTGTACCTTCCCGGAGAGGGAGCGCAGCACTTTGTTCTAATTTCCAATGCAAACGGGCGTTTACCTTACCTCTGTCCCGAACGCGAAAAGTTTATGCGTACCTCGAGTGGAGTAGTTTTACAGTCTCAACTGTCACGCGGGGAAACGACGTTGAATGGCACACATAAGAGAAAGGAGGTTCGTGGGCACGACTGCACTGAGCAGATCTTCAAGCAGGCAGGCGCGAACACACACACACACACACACACACACACACACACACACACACACACACACACACAGAGAGGCACAGACAGAGCCAGCTCTCAGGCTGAGCCCGCGGAGGCACGCCTTTCTGTTTTCTGTTTACCTTTCCATACAGCTCCATTGCAGCCAGAGGTTTGGACAGCCTCGGGGAAGTCTTTCCAGTCACTACAAAGGAGGTGAAGCTCTTATGCAGGCGTCAGAGCACAATGGGAAGACTAGGAAGGGGGAGGGGTTTGCGGAGAGCGAATGGGGGATGGAAGGGACGGCAGGTTCCGATGGGTGCCTTTCTTCTTCCAGAAAGCAGCCCAGGAGTCTTCTAGTGACAACTGCAGAGAAAAGGCTGGGAGTCTCCTAGGATGTGCCAGGGGCACCCGCGTTGGGCTGCCCCTCCCTGCACACACTCCACCCGAGGGCCGCAGAGCTGATAGGGCACTGGGTTATTTACCCAAAGCAAGCCACACAAAATGAACACATTCATCACCAGAGCCCAGGAGCGCCTTCACGGAATGAGATGGGAGACCTCGATTAAGTTACCCAGATTTTTTTTTCTTTACCGTGCAGCCAGCCCTTCCTTTTTATCGCAATCGCTCTCTTCCAGGACCGGTTCATAACATGGTTTTCAAGTCTCCGAACTGTACATTTACTTACTCTCTCCTGACAACTTCTAATATGTGTGACTCGTGTCGAGTCTTCTCCCCTCCAGAGTACAAGTTCATCACTAGCTGTGACCCCCTCCTTTCCATGAGGTCAGATTTATGGCATCAGACACAGAGTAAAGGAAGAAACCCTCATGATATTCTCATGCATTCGGGCAAAGGTTAATTTGAAATGCCTTTGAACTTCATCTCGTGAGATAGACATTCTGGTACTTAAATGTACGGGAAACATCTTTTGGAGGTAAAAATTATCCTTCACACTCTGAGGCTCCATGCGGAGACCCTACTGGGATCCACATTTACAACATTGTCTGCAGAAGGTCTTATACAAGTAATTTCTTTGCTGTAATTGGAGCAATGCTGCTTTTAAAGGATGTATGTGTCTTTTGTCAAAGACACAAACCTCAAAATTTCCCTCTAAACTCTCTATCACAACAATATGCAATGTGTACCTGATACTACAGTAAACCACTGGTGTCTTCTTTTTTCCCCCTCGGGAATCTGTCTTATACTTTCTGGTTAATGAGAATGTATTGTGGTATCACCCAAGTGAATATTTTTATAACAACGCAAAAGAACACTTTAAAATGATCACCTCTTAAATGAGTTATGTGATGACTAGAGAAAATTCACTTAGAAACAGAGCCAGTGTGTAAAGGTGTTTAATGCCAAGCCCAATGGCCCGAGTTCAGTCCTTGGAACCCACACAATGGTTGGAGAGAATTGACTCCAGCATGTTATCCTGTGACTTTCTCATGTGGCTTGGGGCACTCATGTATTCTCACACACACAAACCCAAAATAATCAAAAGAAATTAGTAACATGTAATGAAAGTGTTTTAATTCTCATCCAGGTCACTGCTGTATCGCTGGGAAGAAACACCATGATGGGTGCAATTCTTATAAAAGACAGAATTTAACTGCAACATAGTTTCATAGGATTGGTCCATGGGCACCAGGGCAGGAAGCAGAGAGACATTGTGCTGGAGCAGTAACTGAGAGCTTCACATCCTCATTGTTGTGGTATGACCCTTCTGCACACTGTGAATGTTAATCTAAGTAATGCCATGTGGCTGTGATTGTACCTGTGGTCTAGCACATCCTGCTGCTCTGGCAGCTGGCTGGCATCTCTCCTGATTCATACCCTTCTTTCTCCTTGTATTCAGTTTGGCTTTCCCGCGTAACTATATTCTGCCTGGGTACAGGCCAAAGCAGCTTTTATTATCAACCAATGAGAGCAGCATATATTCACAATTGGATCTGATGCCCTCTTCTGGTGTGCAAGCATGCATGCAGGTAGAGTGTTCATAAACATAAAATAAACAAAGATAATAAATAAGTGTATTGTTTCTGTCCTTTTACATTTACACCAAAGTGTAAGTGTATTATATAAAATGCACCCATCCCCTGAGATCTTTGCAATTTAACAGCCACCAAAGCCTTAAAACCCACAGCCTTAAAATCAAGAAATTACTCAAAGTTAGGATAGAACGCTGTGCTTCTTGTTGAGAGCCAGAAAGAGATGAAGGCCTTTTGCACTTACATTGGAATCTGAGGTTATGAGTCAATATTAAAATGTGCTAAGATGGCTGGAGAGATTGCTCAGCATGTAAGAGCGCTTCGTGACCCTCCAGAGGTCTGGTGTTTGGTTCCAAGACCCACATCTGGTTTTCACCATCATCTGTAACTCCATATCCGGGGGGAGTGACCCTTTCTTCTGAGCTCCATGTGTACCTGCGTGCACCTGGGGCACAGACTGTCTGAAAACAGTTAACAGAAGGGAAGGACCACTAGACAATAACACAGTGTGTAGCGTGAGCACCTCACCATATTAGTGTGGGGAGGCCTGAAAGGTCTAAGGCCCAGCAATGGTGAGTAAGTGTCCCCAAGGATCTCACAGACCCCTGGAGGGAGGGATGGGGTGCGGGCACTTACACTCTAACACACACTTTGCTTTGCACTGTCTCATGTCACTACTCAGGTTCTGAGATCCTTTTCCTTCTCTAAAACTCAATAGCCTTCGCTGTGTCATTTGTAAAGGTCGGATTTATATATTACCCATTTGCTGTTGTCATTCCATATTGTTTAAGCTTCCTGTTAAAAGTAGCCAAGAGGGAAGCTAAGAAATCACAACAGACATTTTACTGGCACCATTTTCATGATTCCCACTTAAAGATTCCCACTTAAAACCGAAGCCACTGAGGCTTGCAAAAGGACTAAGGACACTTCCTTAGAATTTGCTGCCTGCTTCAAACAAGCCTGGCTCAAACCCACAGTCTGATGCTGTACCTGGGTGTCTAACCTTAAACACGATTGGGACTGCATCCAATTGAATGGGAGAGGTTTTGGCCTATACACTATTACCTCTACCTGGCTAGACATAGTGAGCTGTCTTTGATTCCAACCTTATTTTGAGTGCATACCATGAAAAGCTATTGATTCTCTCAGGTTCTCCTTAGAAGAAGTTAAATATCCCCATGGTGCTATTGATTTCTTTGAAATTAAAAGGAAAATTATTTTAACTCATTCCTGCTCATGAAGTTTCCAACATTATACACAATCAATATAACTAAAACGTCTTGTGAAAAAGAAATGCCCTCCAAGCGAATGTAAAATGATGTTGTTTCTGTCCATAACATAGCCACTTTTCAACTGCTACCCTTCAAAAAATACCAATGCCAGGGCAGCACTTTGTCTAGATTCTTCCATTTAATTGTCAATAATGTTGAAAGGTGATGTTACAACCTCATTTTACCATCAAGAGAGGGTATGCATTTTGTTTAAAGACACTGGCTAGGATGATTGGTACAGGCTTTAAAGCTAAGAGCTATCTAGTTCGAAACCCAAGTTCTCAACCTAGTTTTTCCTCATAAAAGTTAATGTTATAAAACATCACACTTGACAATCTATGACAAGTTTTTCTGTGGTCTTGTTGTTTAGAGATCAAGGATGTGATTATAACACTATTATGAAATTATAAGGTTACTTAGAACTTTTAATGCAAGTTTTTAAAGTTTGAAAATGTTGTGATTGGTTGATTTTGATTGTCAACTTGATTGGGTGTTTCTGTAAAGGGTGTTTACAGACAGGCTTGACCAAAGAAGAGGGAGGCCCACTGAGGCAGGAGCAGTGTCACCCACGGGCTGAGTCCCTGCACCGAACAAAAAGTGGAAAAGAGAGGTAGCTGACCATGTCTCTCCCTCCCTCTTCTTCCTGACCATAGCCATGCCTTACCCTCAGCAGTGGATTTCTTTCCTCTTTTTGTGAGCCAAAATACACCATCCCTCTCCAATTTCTCTTTGTCAAATATTTGGCCACATTGACAAAAAGAAGTAACGAAAGTAACCATATACCCTTTCGGTCAAATGTCAATCCATTTGACCTACTAGAAATATTTTAAGAGACTTTTTACAAAATGTGGATCTTTTACTGAAAAGCGCATGCTATATTTCTAGCTCAGATAAAACTATAAGCAATAAACAGTATAAGAAAATCAGAAGACTACTAATCACCAGTGCCCACATCTCACACCAAGGACTTCATCAGTAGGTTTTAGGTCCCTATCCTTGTTGGAGCCTTGCCTGGCCTACTTCTTTATTAGTTCTTAAGGGTGTCTCCACCAGAGATTTAATATTATCTTTAAAAACCATTGCCCCCATAATACTGTTATAGATGTTGGGAAGTTTTATTATTAAGATCTGCATTAACTGTGTGAACTTTAGATGTTAAGATTTCCAGTATGTTTTTGATCCGATGAAAACTGTGCAACTCAATAACCTGTCTCTGAGGGCAGAGCAGTTCTGTGTAGAATATTGGAGAAGACTTGCTACAGCATAGGCTTGAGGCAGAAATAAGGAAGAACGTGCAGCTACCCAGAGTATCCGTGACAGGCAGCCTGCGTGCCTTCAGCAGGGTGGCAGCCTAGCGTTGTATATTTATGGTCTAAGGTAAGCTTACCCCTCAGAACCAAGTTCGGGTAAGACAAACATGGTTCCCGATGGATGATACTGTTCTGAAATTCCATAGAATTAACAAACAGAAAGAATGGTGTACTAGGAAGAAATGTGGTAGATAAGTTAACCCAATCCTCATTAGAGTCCTAAAATCGACAATGACCAGCTTTACATGCCACAGGTCATCTAATGCCATTACAGATATTAGGGAAGACACACTCTTCTGCACGTATACTGTGATTTGTTAATATAATTAAATTTGATTTTCTATCAACAATGTTCATTCAAAACTTTTAGGCTTACCACTTATAATTTAAAGGGACAGAGAGATGGCTTGTTGCATGAAAACATTGGCTAATCTTCCAGAGGAGCCAGGTTCAATTCCCAGTATCCATATGATGATGGCTCACACCCAGTTCCAGGGGATTCGATGTCCTTTTCTGGCCTCCGCAGGCACCAAGCACTTAAGTGGTACATAGACATACATGGAACAAAACCACTCGTACACACAAAATAAAGTAATTAAATACTTTGAAGAGCAGAGCCAAAACCATTCTTATCTCCAGGGAAGCCCAATACCTAAACAGTCAAGAGATGACAGCCATGGACATCAAGATCTGAGGTAACAGAGCAGTGCCCACTGAGCTGCCTGACATTTTGCTTTACCCGTGTTTATGCCTTACAGGTGTTTATGAGACAGAACTCAGCTGGAACTATAGTGTGGAGACGTAAATTTCGCAGTTTATTCAATTACCAGAGCAGAAGGGGTAACAGACATAGGAAAACTTCAAAGGGACACAATGATTATCGGTCGATTCCTCTTTATAGGTTTGAAAATAAAGTAAGAGCCAAGGATGAATTATGCCTCATCTAATGTCACACCGATTAACAATCCTGTCAACCCATACAACCCATGGGACTCCAGGTCTATGTTCTATTTAAATTCACACATTTTAACCATCACTGTCTTGTGCTTGACATGTGATTTCTCACGACTTGGCCATACTTTTGCTTTGAAGTTGTGCAACAGCCCCCCCAAAAGCATCTAGAATAATATGGGGTATGATAGTTAGCTCTGTTTTGCTGGCTGTGAAACAAGAATTGCTGATGTACAATACTTTCTCCGTCAAGTAAGGCCTCGAGACATTTTCAATTTTATTATGGGTTTATTCTTTAATTCATCTATAAAACCCAAGTTGTACTGAATTAAACCTACCCTAACTGTGCATAGGTTAAGATAATCAGAGTTCCCACTGTTGAATAACTTGGCAAGAATGAACTCTCATTTTCTTTTAGATTTCATGAGAACCTATAAATTGGCCAGACAGAAAATGGTGTATGCCAGCCATCCCATGTGCCTGACAGTTCCAGATCAGTGTGAGCCATCCATCTATTCACAGGTGGCTCCATATTTCTTCCTATGCTAAGCTAAGCCACAAAGATCCTGAGCCAAGTTTGGAATAGAAATGTCTATTCTCTGCTACTAGCTCCTGAAACTATGTAACTTTCTTAACTATTATAGATGCTTACAGCTGTTTCCTAAGTCTTGGAAGTACATCTGGCTTTGAACTTTTGAAGGCTGTTGGAATAGTCAAGTGTATCGCAGCACGGAGGTCCTACACCTAATGCATTGCATATTACCATTTGAACAGAAAGCTTTTGTGGACTAGGGTGGCGTGTTGTGAATTGGATGTGGAGCATCTCCCAAAGGAACTAAGGTGTTGAAAGGTCATTCCCCAGCTGGTGGTGCTATCGAGAGATGACAGATTATGGGGACTCCAGCCTTATCAATGTGCCGTTAGGAGGAAGAGGAAGTAGGTTACAGGGGAAGAGTCGTTGGAGGATCCGCCTAGACTTGGCCCTGACCTTTTCTGTTCCTCTTTTTTTCTTAGCTACCAAGGTAATTAGCTCCCCGGCACTGCACACTTTCAGAACGCTCCTGCCTTAAAGTGGGCCTAACACTAGAAGAAACTGCTGCTAAAATGAATCATTCCTCTCTAAAGCTGTTTATGTTTTTTATTTTATAATAAGTATTTTATCATAGTGAAGAAAAAGCTAACAGAAGCTTCCCTTCTGACAAGATTCATAAGAAACTTGAGCTCAAAATATTAATGATCATTTCTGAAATACGTTGTTGTAACCAACATTTTGTCCACATACATGTTATCTATGCAAATAGATCTGCTCTCTCACAACTCATTTCTCTTCTGTCTATGTAGTTTTCTTATCCAAGTATGAATAAGCGTGCTGCTGAGAAGGACGAGCAGATCATTACAGTGAACACATTTGGTTCTGGTTGCAACTTTAATTACAGCTGAAGCACAGTTCATTTTATTCTGCCATGACTCTTGACTTTTTTTAAAGAGTAACTTCTTATATAAACAGAATTATTTCTCTTTGTAGTCATAAAGCAGCCTTGAAGGAGACATTGGTCAAACTATTCGAAGTTATAGAACACAGGGTTGCTGCTGCTGCTCAGCGCCTTGTCCTCAGAAACCGGGAGAGAGCACGGGAGGGCTGTACTCACATTTGTCTAGTACTGACTTCACAGTAGGAATGGCTCTAAATCATTAACATACTTTTAACCTCACCTTCACTAGAGCAGAGGTGAATATGATTGTTTGTGTTGCTGGTGGCACAAAAGGTGGCATAGTCAAATGGGCAATTTGTACCAAGTTTTAAAAGGGGCTACTACTGAGCCACAGGAAGTACCACTGGGGACTGAATCCAGAGTCTTTGGACCCGTTGATACAGTCCACACTTCCAGCAAACTCACAAGCAGGAAATATCAACATATTTCCCTATTTATTATTATTATTATTATTTCTTGTTTTACATATTAATCCCAGTTCCCTCTCCCTCCCATGCCCCCAATGACTCCCCCTCCCATTCCCTTCTCCACCTACTCCCCAGGGAGGGTGAGGCCTTCCAGGAGGGATCATCAAAATCTGTCAAGTCATGTGGGATAGGGCCTAGGCCCTCCTTCTGCTTCTAGGCTAAGGGAGTCTCCCTCCATGGGGAATGTGCTCCCAGATCCTTTCCTACATCCTGGTTCCACTGCCAGAGGTCCCTTAGACTGCCCAGGCCTTCTAACTGAGACCCACGTTCAAGGGTCTGGGTCAGTCCTACGCTGGCTTCCCAGCTATCAGTCTGGGGTCTATGGGCTCCCCCCTTGTTCAGGTCAGCAGTTTCTGTGGGTTTCTGTAGCCTGGTCTTGACCCCTTTCTTATTACTCCTCCCTCTCCACAACTGGATTCTAGGAGTTCCACTCAGTGTTTAGCTGTGGGTGTCTGCTTCTGCTTCCATCAGCTACTAGACGAGGGCTCTAGGATGACGTATAAGGTAGTCATCAAACTCATTATTAGGGAAGGGCATTTAAGGTAGCCTGTCAACTTTTTTTCAGATTGTTAGCTGTGGCCATCCTTGTAGGTCTCTGGACATGTCTCTAGAGTCATTTTCTCTTCAAACCTATAATGGTTCCCTTTAGTATGTTATCTCTTTTCTTGCTCTCGCCTATTTGTCCCCTGACTCAGTCTTCCTGGTTTTTCATGGTCTCCTTTATTTCCCCATTTTAAACATGATCACATTGAGAGTCAAATGAAGTTTTTGACAACTGAAAGTCATAAAGCTAAGCCAGTGTGAACTTAAGCAATCCTCATGCTTATGTTCCTACCGAGTTAAGCAAAGAAACAAAATGTATGGTTATCATAAGGAGCATTTCCGAATTGCAACTCTTCCTCACCTTCAGTTTTCATACCCATATCCTATCCAGAACCACAGTGAAGAATTCTTTCCTATATCTCACAGTTGAACTGAACTATACAGTAACTTGGCAATGTCTTTCTTTTGTCTGTCTCATTATTACTTTCCAAGGTGAACAAATTTACTGACACCTGTTTCATTTAGTCAAGTTAAATAATTTATAAACAGGCTCGTTGTACCATAATAGCTTTAGACATTTAGATGATACAACTAAAACAGATCACAGAGTCATCCATTTGGATATTTCTAAACTTTTTTGAGGGCTCTGTAGGCTCCAGAAGAACCAGGGATTTTTGTCTGAGCTGACCATTACTTTGTTTTGTTTTCAAGACAGGGTTTCTCTGCATTGCTTTGGAGCCTGTTCTGGAACTAGCTCTGTAGGCCAGGATGGCCTACACAGAGATTCGCCTGCCTCTGCCTCTGCCTCCCTAGTACTTGGATTAAAGGTGTATGCTACCAATACCTGGCTTGATCATTACTTCTTAACAGAACTAATCTAGTGCTCAACACATATTCATGAGTTGATGAATAAATGTGAAGAAATAAACACTGGGCATCAAATAAAGCTTGTAAACATGTATGATATGAGAGGTAAGAGAAGGGAAGACTAGAGATCAGGCTTGATCACCACATACTGAGGAAACCTCATCAGAAATGAAAATCAAGCCCCAAGATCTAGATGGGTCTGGGAAGGTGAGGGAGGTTTAATTTATAAGTGCAAAGAATATTTGAGCACTTGAGACTTGAAAGGGAAATGGCCCAGACTGGGGTTTGTTTTTTCCCAGCAGGAAATCAGGACAAACGTGATAATAAAGGAAAGTTTGCGGTAGAGGAACCAGGCTAAGTCCCTCAAGCATCTTTACGAGTCTGGGCTTCCTATCCTGAGCTCCACCTGCTCTCTTGGGCTGTCTATTTTATGCCAAGTACTTTGTCTCATGATGGTCAGGGCCCCACCCTCTCCATCACCCTCTCCCCACCTCACTTTGCCTCATCTATGGTATGGAGCTTCAACGGTTGGGTTCCGACTTCAGCCTAAGAATCAGTTCCTGGTTTAGTCAACACACCTTTGGGGAGTCTTTATCTTCTTCCAGGCTCCAGATACATTCCTCTTGGTACCCCTACAATTTTGAACTTCATTCATGAGAGCCCTTGTTAAAATGCTCTGAAGTGGCTTGAATTTTAACCCTTCTTCCAGCAGTGGTTGGAAGAAGGTAGAGAGAGACATATAAGGCATGAAAGGCTATGATTTTAGCAATACTCAGAGTTTCAAAATATCTTATTAATATATCCATTTTTTTTCTCAGCTACTGCACTTTAAACTGAAAAAGATTTTTTTTTTTTTTTTTTTTTTTTTTTTGCTGTTGAAGTGGTTTTAGGAAATCTGAAAATTACATTGTGTTTACACAGCTACTAACAGGACTAACTTAGCCTTGGAAATAAAATAATCACCCACATTGGAATCTTTGGCCTTGAGAGAGTCCCAAGCAAACCAGGCAGAGTTGGCTGCAGGTCATGGGGTAAGTGAAAACTAGTAATCTCTTTCTGTGACTGCCTTATGTCTGTGGGTCACACTGGTGTCATGTAAATGTTACACACTGAAACTTCTGATCCTGTGTTTTTCACTTCTTGGCTGGAGGAATGCTGTGCAGGAAAGCACTCATCCCGTGAATAGCAGCCAGCTGAGGCTTTGAGATACTAGAACGTTGATTTATGTTGCTTTTAGCATACTGCAATAATTGGGTCTCTCAATGTCAGACTTCTTGCCTTGTGCTTTAACAGAATAAGAATTTTCAAGGAGAGAGGTTTTCCCTTTAGATGTTTCCTTACAGACGGACTCATAGAGTGTTTTTGTAGTTGTTGGTTTGTTACTTTTAACTCTCAGAAGCCACTTAAGGGAGAATTGCCCATCAAGAGGACATACTGGGTTGGAACACATCATTCAGACCCAAGAACTTGAGTGTTATTTGAATTGAACCAGAGTGAACTGAATTTCAGTTCAACACACTCCCTTGTTTCCTTATTGAGTTCTTCATTTCTAGCTGCAGTAAAAGTGGGTGGTGGGGATGGAAGAAAAATGAAAAATATATGAAATTTTGAGGACTTGATTTTCTTATTCAGATCATGAGGCGGATGGGATGTATGTACTGCCAGAAGGGGCTCTCTAGTGTAGCAAAGCCAGAAGAATGGAAGCTGCTCTTAATAGCTTGGAATCTGCAAAATGATTATAAATTTAATTCAGGCTGCTCAAAGGATTTTTCTGGACCATTAGGAATAAGGATTCACAGGGAAGATTTTTCTCCCTCTTAACTTTATACTCCAGGTATTCGTGGATAACAGAAACCCTGATCGCTAGTTTAGCTTTTGACTCAGTCCTATAGATTACATTCACGTATCAACAAATGGTATGTTCATCATTTTCAGCAGTGATTTAGAAATGAGTCAAACAATTGGCTTTCTAGAAGAATTTATTGGGTTTTTATTATTGATCAAATGTATTCATTTATTTTACATCCTATCGGCATATTCCTCTCCTTGCTCTCCTTCTATTTCCTTCCCCCACCTCACCCTCCAACCCTTTCTCCTCTGTTTCTCTTCAGAAAGGGGCAGGTCTCCCATGGGTGTCAACAAAGCATGGCATATCAAGTTCAGGTAGCACTAAGCTCCTCCCCTTGTATTAAGGCCGGGCAAGGCAATCCAGCACAGGAAATGGGTTCCTGGAAGCCAGCCCAAGTGTTAGGGACAGCCCCTGCTCCCTCTGCTATGAGTGCCACCCGACTTTAATCCCAGCCCCTAGGAGGCAGTGGCAGATGGATCTCTGAGTTTGATGCCAGCCTGGTCTACAGGGCAAGTTCTAGGACGGCTTGGGCTACACAAAGAAACCCTGTCTTGAAAGATGAAAGAAAAGTGTTTTTGTTGTTGTTGTTGTTGTTGTTGTTTGTTTGTTTGTTTGTTTTGAATGTGCCCTAGGCATGAATCAGCTTTGACATCAAACTAAGATAAACAAAGGATAGCTGTCTGCCCTCCCTGTGACTGACATAAGAACAACACCATGAGCAGAGTGTCTCTTTGCCCATTGCTCCATTTCTGGGGATGCCAAAGTTATTAATATGTGTTATTTTAATAGTTTGCATCTCATATGAAATCCAAATATGATAATATCTGGTTAAGAGTTGTTTTCTGGTTAGTATGTGTTTTTGTTTGTTTGTTTTTCCTGTCAACTTGAAACAAGCTAGAATTATTTGGGTAGAGAGAACCTCTACTGAAAAAAAAAAAAAAAAAATGACCTCACCAGCTTGGCTTGCTGGCAAACCTGTGGGGGCATTTTCTTGATTGATGAATGATATGGATATGGGAGAGCCCAGCCCACTGTGGGTGGTTCGACCCTTGGGCAGCCTGTCCTAGATGCTGTAATAAAGCGGTTGAACAAGCCATGGGAGCAAGCAAGTAAGCAATGTTCCTCTGTGACCTCTGCTTCAGTGTGACTTCCCTTCATGATGGACCACATCTGTAAGCTGAAGTAAACCTTTCCCTTCCCAAGCTACTTTTGGCCATGATGCTTTATCAAAGCAATAGAAAAGTAACGAAGACAGAATGATAAATCAGTTATTGCATTGACAGTCTTAAAACATAATGAGTTTGAGGACTAGGGAAGTGGTTCCATTTCATTGGGGAAGAGAGCTTGCTACTCTTCCATGGGACATGATTTCAGTTCCCAGACAAGTCGAGTGGCTCACAACTGCCTGTTACTCCAGCTCTAGTGGCTCTGATGCCCTCTTCATTCCTGGGTGGGTACTGGGTTCATGTGCTGGATACACACACAGATACATACACACAAATACATATAGAGCTACACAAATACACACAAAAATAAAATAAAATAAAAATGTGTTTGTAAAGAAACACAAGGGTCCAAATCCAGTGCTCTAACTTACAAGTGCATGCTTATATACTGTGCCTCAGGCCACTGATGTGAACAAATGTTTGATGGGAGATGCCATTCTATAAATATGTTTCTCTTATTGGTTAATGAATAAAGCACTGTTGGGCAATAGGAAAGCAAGGTAGGTGGGACTAGGAGACAAGGAGGAAAGAGAAATGAGTAGGGAGGGGATCCAAGATGGAGGACAGAGAGAAAAGAATGCCAGCCCCTCTCTCTAGTAAGATAAGACCATGTGGAAATACTTAGATTACTAGAAATGGGCTAATATTTAAGACAGAGCTAACCGATAAGAAACTAGTAACTGGCCAATAGCATTATATCAAATACAGAGTCTCTGTGTGTTATTTGGGGCTGGTGTAGCTGTGGGACTAGACCGGCAGGTAAAAAACAACTCATAACAAATGTTTCTGCCTTTTAATAAAAATTAATGACTGCAAAATGGCCTTTAAAGTTCTTAGATTATTATTTGTAACACCAGTGATATAGGTGTGATATTTTGCTTTCCAACTTTAAGATTTTTCAGTTTCTGAATTAAAGAAAAAAAATCTTACATGCCTGCACAAATTGCCAAAAGTCCTAATTGTGTGTTCATAAATCAAGTCTGGTAGCTTTTTTTTTTTTTTTTTTTTTTTTTTTTTGTTCAAGAACCTCAATCCTAATTTCTATAAGATATTTTGAAATTTGCAAATGATCAATTAAAAGACAATAAAAATAGAAATATAAAGTGAGATAAGAATTTTAAAGAAAGAAATATGTATTTTTAATTTATTTTATGGTTCATAGTTTTAGATCAAGTGTTGCAATGAATTCACAAATGAAAACATCACACAGCAAAATTAAGGCAGTCACACAAATATTTACCAGATCGAAATTCTCTGCACCTCAGTGAACTTCTTGTATGCGACTAGAATGATTATCATGGAGTTTGCTTAGGATGTTATACTTTCACTACCAAATACATTTTATGTATTTATCCACCACAAAAGTAAAAAGTATTGTGATAGAATTTAAAACAGAAAAAAATAAAATGAGCCTTATATCATCTTTCATTATTCATGTGACCTTTTGCCTACATTCCATCCTTCCTCATCACTAAAGGTTCTTTGCTTGGTCTCTTTCTAAATGTCACACTGCACCCAAACTTAGAGATGCTTACATATACGTTATAGGATAGCATCTTCATAGGAAGGAAAACATGCTGCTCTTCTAGGATTCATTAGGTTCACAGTCTTAGAAACGTAATTTATATATCCCTTTTAGTGCATTATGTTCCATATGCTCTAATAAACTACTGTCCTTTTATAATTCTATTCTATTTCATTAAAGTCATTCAAGTGGGGGTATATATTAATATTTTAAAAAAAGTAAAGTAACAATTTCATGCTGACACTTTTCTAATAACTATGTTATAACTATTTTCATTATTATTTTTTCAGTAGGTAGTGGAGGAGACAAACCAAAGGTAAAGAGTCACGAAGGGTCACATATCAAATAAATGAAAGATCTAAAGTTGAAACTCAGTTTTATAAAAGAAGCAATAAATTACAGGGGACATAATATCCATCCACAGAAATACAAGATGACTCTCTGGGTCATCACTTCTGGATGTGTGTTGCTATGGGAACTGAGCAGTTAGAACCTTGAGGTAATAAATGTCATCATGAAAAGGAAATCAGTCGTTAAGCCACAAGCATTCACCCGAACTCAAAGGCTGCTTTCCTGGTGGCATCACCCTTCAATATCAAGTCCTATGCCTGTATATTGTCTTCATTAGTACTAGAATGTACAGGATTCATTTGAGAAAATATTACCTCTCATGAAGAAAATTTTTAGCAAAGTTATTCACTCAGGCAAGGTGACCTCGGCAAGCTAATGTAGAATTCTGATCATTATCATCAATAAAATGATAGTAATGCTCTCTTATGTTTTATTTACCATTTACCAATGACTCTCATATTAATTAAGTCACTGATGCTCAAAACAACATTTTAGATGGAACCTGCCATTGTTAGTTGTATCTTGTCTTTCTCTGTTGAAGACTGAACCAATAAGACATTCGTAAGTGAATCCTTCCTGGAATGATAAATTTACACATTAAAAGACCCAAGGAATTTTGATACCCATTACTGCATTAAACATCTGAATCACATTGTTATTTCTCATTAATTATTTTGCAGCTAGTGGTTAGAAATTTCTTGATGAAATTTAGTAACTTGAAAATTCTAAAACATTACACCCACCTATTAATTTTAAAGCATCAGAAAATGTGGGTGTTTTCTTGTATTGCCATCTTCCCATCGTTTCTTCCAGTGGGTACATGTGCAGTCTCTCTCTCTCCTTGCTACTCTCCCGCTGGGCATAGATGGGTCAGGAGTTCGATGTCTGTAGCTCTGGGTGGTCGAAGCTCTCTAGGAGGTCTCTCTTCTGGTCAGAGCCTGGTAATGGGGGTCAAAGATCAGGCTGGTGAGGACTGACCCAAACTAACAAAGCAACAGTGGAAAGGCTATCACAAATGCCCTTCCCTGATAATGAGATTGGTGACTAACCTATCCACCATCATGGAGCCCTCATCTAGTAGCTGATGGAAACGGAAGCAAACACCCTCAGCTCAACACTGAGCTGAACTGGAATCCAGAAACCCACAGAAACAGCTGACCTGAACAAGGAGGAACTAATGGGCCCCCAGACTGATAGCTGGGAATCCAGCATGGGACCAACTTAGACTCCCTGAACATGGGTCTCAGTTAGAAGGCCTGGGCAGTCTAATGGACCTCTGACAGTGGAACCAGGATGTATCCCTGGTGCACGAAAGGACTTTGAGAGCACATTCCCCATGGAGAGATACTCCCTTAACCTAGAGACAGGAGGGAGGGCCTATTCCCTACTCCAAATGACTTAACAGATTTAGATGACCCCCCCCTGGAAGGCATCACCCTCCCTGTCAAGTAGGGGTTGGGGGAGAATGGGACGGGAGGGTGGGCAGGGGGCATAGGAGGGAGGGAGAGGGAACTGGGATCGATATGTAAAATAAGAATAAATAAATAATTTTTTTAAAATGTGGAAATAAAACAGAAAAGCGATCTTTTGGGTTAGTGTTCATTTACCACCTAATTTTTAGAAGGATCTTATACCTTCTGGCAAAATGTGTGTTCCTAGAAAAATCATAATGCTCGGTGAGGAAGGTCAAGAACACATTTTATGCTTCGATAAACCAATAACAAGAAAGCAAAACACCATTAAGTTACATGCCATGCAATTTTGCTCAGTAAATTAGGTAGCTACTTCTTCTGCTTTGGTAGGTGTTGAAAGTAGTGTGTACAGTATCAATATATCTGAATGAAAGTTCGTCCTCTCTATTCATAGAGTAAGGACCACTGGTTTTCTCTCGGCTGCTGGCTTTCTCCATCTGTCTATAATCCAAGGTCAATGTAGCTTTGGGGTTGTTTATGACTGCAGCTCACCATAAAGAGCCATAAATACCTCTGTAGCTGCTGAGCAGAAACATTGGGGCAGAGCTGAGTGAGCCTGGGCAAGCTGATAACATCTATGTCTGTGTCCTCATATGAATTATGCTAAAAGCCACATTCTAGGCCTTTCCCCAAAATTTGATATGCGTGAAAATGTTTTCAACATGTAAGACACATGCTACCTATAGCATATCATTATAGAACAGGATCATATGTACAACTACTTCATTTTGGTGTCTATGCCTCTCACTTGACTTCATATTCACATAAACTGTGATGAAATGCCCCAGGAAGATCTTAATTTAAATTATTTTTTATCTTGATTTTAAGGCTAGTGTCAGTTGTGTGGAGGGCTTCCACCCTTCCCCTCGATGAGTAAATTAGGGTTCTTCTAGAATAAATTATTTGCTTTCCTATCATTTCTCTATCATCGCATGCTATCTCATCAACACCCATAGTTTCCATTTCCTTTGTTATAATGATACCTTTTTCATTCATTATTTTGAGCCTAGATCTCCGAAATAGGCTGTTAAGCCAGTGCAGCCAATGACTTAATGGCTAGCTTCTTCTGTGTGTTAGTAGGTCACAACCCCCTCGTTTCACATTTACTCTTTCTCTGTGTTCCCCTTCCATGGGAATGATCCTTTTACTCACAAATGTCTTTGCCACACAACTCTTGGCTTGATACTGACTTTGAAGCACTGCCATCGCTCAAATCCACTTAAACGAGAACAAGGCCTTTACTTGCTTACTCTATCTCCAGTTAAATCATTCCCTCCATTTTCACTGCTTCTATCCACCCCAGGTCAACATCATCGCTCTCTAGTATTATCTACTTTTCCTCACCCTGGTGTTATCCACATTTTATCATGATTGGTCTTTCTGAAAGGAAACACATTTTTACATTCCCATTCTTTAAATTTTTAAAATGGCATTCTCTGTGCCAAGCAATGCAACTCAACTCATAAGACCTTCATGACATACCTCCTGCTTATTCCCATGGTCTCTTTACTGTGCTACCCACGTTCAGGATACATCAGATTTAGGACACTATTTTCTTCCATGCTCCTTTTTGCCTTTTGATGTTAGCACACAGGGGTTTTCTGCTTGGACCACTTTGTTGTTATCCTTCTTGCAACACAATATCTCTATATTTTACTTTCTTGCTCTATGCTTTTCCAATCTCAAATTAAACTTCATATCCTCCAGAACACTTTCCTTACATACACCACTCTGAGGGTAAATATCCACCCCATCACAATCTCTTGCATTCTTCCTTCATAGAATTAGATTGTAATCATTCAGAAATCTCCACAACAGCTGCACTAAACTGCTCATTTAGTAGGAACAAGCCCTTACCCTCTCTGTGACTTAATGTACACATCTGTTAGAGTTTAACCAGAGCATAGAATCTGCAGGCGATGCACAATACAATCAAAGATACAGCACATGACTGACCCAATTGATTACAGAGATTTTCTAAATTCACATGAAATCCATGAGGCTGGACATCAAGGAAGACAGTTGAAAGCCTTGGGTACAAGCTGAATTAGAGTCTTCAGACAAAAATTCTTCTTCAGGGAAGCCTCGGCCTTGCTGTTCAGGCATTTCACCTGGCTCACCATAATTATTTAGGATGATCTCTCATATACAAAGCCAAGTGATAATGCGTTCCCATCACATCAACTAAGAAACATCACAGTAACATGGATGTTTGATAGAAGAACGAGGGAATGTGGGTGAATAAAGATGATAGATCAGACAAACGTTGGTACCCTTGTAGGCTGGACACTCAGTGTTTGTGAAGTGAAGGGATGTATGAATGATTTTCTGCAGCAATGATACCCTTGGAGAAATTTCATGTGGTGTTTTCTATTTTATACCATTAAAGTTAGCATCATCACATCGTTATTTATTATTGATTAAAGTAACTAAAGATGTCCAGCTGGGCCCTGTCTTCCCTCATCTATCTATATATTTTAGGAAGTTTATGCTGGGTTAGGTTTTCTATCTTTAAAGTGTGAAGAATTTTGCTGGAATTTTGATGGGGATTGTGTTAAATCTGTAGATTGCTTTTGGCAAGTTTGCCTTTTTTTTTTTTTTTTTTAACTATGTTGATCCTACCTATCCAAGAGCATGGGAGATCTTTCCATTTTCTGGTATCGTCTTTAATTTCTCTCTTTAACACCTCAAAGTTCTTATTATATAGGTCTTTCACTTGTTTGGTCAGTGATACCCCAAGATACTTTATGTTGTTTGTGGCTGTTGTAAAGGGTGACATTTCTCTGATTTCTTTACAAGTTACAAAGAATACAGGAAAAACCTCACACACTGTCACAAGTCATTGGTTTTTCTAATGTTTTCATTTCTCGGTGTGTGTATGTGAACGTGTCCAAACATACACTTATAGATGCATCTATATACCGTACATGCTGGGCTTTTTTTTTTTTTCTCATTCATTTGAGAGTAAAGATATTTCTTACATAATCAGAGTAGCGTAATTGAATTCGGAAAATTCATCATTCATAGTTCTATTACCCAATCGAAAGGCCATGACAGTTCCACTCATGCTCTGTTGTTCCTTTCTCAGTCTCGGGTCCAATCACAAAGGTCACACGTTGTCTTCAGTCGCCGCGTCGCTTTCTTCTTCTGGACCAGGTTCTCATTGGCTTTCTGTGAGCTGACACTTCGGATGAGTACAGCCTTCTCTACAAAATGCTCTGCAGCTTTGCTTCGTCTATGTTTCCCTCACAGTTAGATTCAGTTATGATGTTTGGCAGGAGAGGGACCTGGTAAAATGCACTTGACACTTCGTGGCGCATCGGGGAGTGCGCAGGGGCAACTTGCCTCAGCATTACGGATGTGAATTATGATTATTGGTTAGTTTCTTGCTACATAGTTTTCTTTCTCTTTCCTGTCAATACCATAACTAGTAAGTATACTTGGGGACTATGTGTGCATATCGTAGTCTTCAGCAGCTTATTTTTAGAATCCACCGATTAATGTGACTTCAGATTGCGTTGCCCTAGGATGGTTGGTTTACATTGTTGGAGCTGTTGACTCAAGTATCCTTAAAAAATAAATAAATGGACCCACTAGATGGTTCAGTGGTTAAAGAGGCTTACTGCCAAGCTTGAGCAAAGTTCTACCCTCAGGACCCCTATCGTGAAAGGAAGGGAAGAACCAATTCCTGAAAGTTTTCCTCTGGAATCCACATGTGCAACTTTGAGTACAGTCTACACTCCCTCTCCCTCTCCCTCTCCCTCTCCCTCTCCCTCTCCCTCTCTCTCTCTCTCTCCCTCTCTCTCTCTCTCTCACACACACACACATGCACACACCCACTCACACACATTAAAATATAATTTGAATTTTGGCTTGGGATTAAGGCAGAATGTCCAACCACCTCTGAAATGGCCCTAAACGTGATCCTTCCATTCTGTGCTATGTACTTAATAAAAAGAAGCTCTAGGGTTTGCTTTCTCTGTGTAGTAGTGTCCACTGAATTGCACAGAATACAGGCTTCCTGTCTGGCTCCTTCATTGTCATGATGCACTGAGACTTCATCCTTGTTGCAATGTTAATGTCAGGCCTTGCCTTCTCTTGCCATGTAATATTCTGCTGCAGGGATGGAGCCACAGTGGGCTCCACTTGTCACGAGTCAACCTCCATTTTTCCCGTCTTCATTAATATTTTTTCTTTTCTCTTCAACCCATCCCATATTTTGCCATGAAGAATGTATTGTTCTATCTGTTCAGATCTGAGAATACATTCTTGACTATTTTGTTATCAAAGCCTTATAAACAACAATACACTTGTGCAAGCCATTTTCTCTGTTCTGATACACGAGAGAGCCTTATTTTCAGCAAGGATTTAACACAGAGCCATGCCTGGTAGTGCACTCCTATAATTCCAGCTCCTCGGGAGGCTGAGGCAGGAGATGATAAGCTGTAGACCTGCCTGGGCTGCAGAGTGAGCTCAGGGTCAGCCTGGGGGAACTTAGTGAGATCCTGTTCCAAAATAGCAAGCCAATGAGGTTAGTAGGGGAGGTGACAGAGAACTTATGCAGCACAGGTAGATCACCCAGTTCAACCTCCAAGCATGGACAGAGCCCTCGGTTCAAGCCTCAGCATCGTAAAGTGAAGTAAGAAAAAATATATGCAAAGTGTAACCGACTGAAAGTTCAGTGCAGCTCTCATGGGAGGCTGGCCCTGTAGTTTTAGAAGGGACAGCTTTATGCTATGGGACAGGAGTTAGACACTGAGGTCAGCTGCAAGCCATATGCTCATGCCACATGGACGACGCTGGAGAATTCTGTGTTTCTCTATCTTATTTTTCCGCTGGAAAGTTGCCTCTTCTCTCCTCCCACTCTCCCTGCTCTAAGATAATTAGATTGGCCTCACTGGTGTGAAGCCATGTCTGGGCCAATTACGAAACTGACATTTATCTGATTTGCACAGTCCCCTTAGCAATAGCAATGAAGGCCAGTGGGAGAATCGTGCAGCCTAATTCTTGCGCGGGCTCTCGGGTCATGACATGTCCCAATCCACCTTGCCACTGTTCAGTGTTAATGTGTGCTCATTTCAAACATTGCCCCATGAAAAAGACAAAGAATTGCGGAAACAAAACAATTTGTATGGTCCCTTCATTCTGACTTCTTTGAACCAGAGATCTTGGTTAGTTTACCTAACCAGTGTGTAGTTTTCATGACTCAGGAACTTTTTGCATGCTTCACCTGACCTACTTTATTGGAATTTAAGTCCTACAGTTACATTATCCTATCAAGTAGCATCCAAGCCATCCATCTCATCTTCCTTTGACATTTTAAGAATCCATTTTCTGGTCACATGTGAGTTTATACTCTTTGGCTTCTGCTTCAGGTACCAATCCTCTCGTTACATCATCCCATCGCAATTAATGATCATTGTCATGAGCTTCTGATTATTAAAATAATTAAAAATTTCTGATTATACAAAAAAATTCACCTTTTAGTCTTTTAAGGACTAAAACATTTATAGAAGCTACACAAGTGTAGCGTAAGATGTTTACATCTAATAAACACACAGGAAGAGTAAGTACCTCAAGTACTGTGACCTGGAGATAATTCCTTTCCTATACATGCATTTCTCCAACTAAGTTATCTACATGCCTACCTATGTGTAAAACAACAGCTTCATTTCTAGGTCAGTGAACTTGTTTCCACACCATTTACTGTGTATTGTAATATATGCATCTATTCCTCTGTCTTAAGATATACTAATTGAGTTGCCATTTTCCCAGTCCAAAATCTCTCTATGTCTTGATGTTATCAGCCCCATTATGTTTCCAGCTCTTGAACTTTACAATGCTTGGTCTCACCTCATAAAGCGAGTTTTCACATTACTCAGTTTTCCAGTTTTGAACTGAAGGGGTTTTGCGACAGCCATCTAATCTTAGAAGATACTTGTAACCCTACATGATAATTCTCCTTCCCATGACAGAAATTTCCCAAGTGCACTCACACAGCACATGCTTTAAAGGGAGTAATGGAATCAAAGATGTTGGCTTTGGATGTTCTCATACGTCCTTCTGACTGCTCGAGGGATGTCTAGTGTTTGCAGATCTTTCTTGGGAGTTCCCCATATAACTCTCCCTTTGGTTGTGTGGCTTGTGGTTAGACAAAAAAAGGCACTGTCAGACCCTTCTCTTGTGTGATCCTTACTTATATTTAATGATATCTATTTCTGAAACCCTAAGGAACAAAGTTTTGATGTTGGAATTTCAGGTTGCTGGACATGACCCACAAAAAAAAGAACTTTGTATCCTACAGGGACAGCCACATATATTTGTCAAGTACAAACTTATCTCTAGTCCTGAGAATACAGACTCGTACTATGCTTGTATCTGTTTTTAATACTTAAATTGTTTTCACAGCATACAAACTAATGGTATAATGATACACGTTTATTAGTATGTGCGGCAGAGTCTTCGCCACTCATGGAAGTTAACTGTGAACACTTGGTAGAAGTGCACTAATGGGGAGTAGGTCGCCATACCAGATTAGGCAGTGATAGCTCAAAACAGTGTGGGCATTTCGAAGCAGCGGTGTGTAGAAATTGCAAAGGGAGTGGCTGACACAAAGGGGCCTGGGTTATGGGTTAACAACACTGCAGACAAATGTTCCTAAGAAAGTTGAGTAGTCTGTGTGCCTTCCACTCAGAGCAATCAGATCATAGCACTGGAGGCAAGTTATGGGTATTTGTCCTTTCTCTTCCCCCCCACCCCCATTTTGAGGTAGAGGGTCTACCTATGTCGCTACCCATACATACCACACCTACTCATTCTTACTTCTTCCTCCCAAGTACTAGGATGACAACTGTGTACCACTGCACCAAGATATTTGTTTGCAAGGGTGCCATCTATATGATTTTATATACACAAGCATTGACATTTTAGCAATATTAAATGCAGAATTTCAAGGGAAGGTTCCTTTAGGGCTTACATATGTTACCTAAGAAAACAAGTGAAGGAATATTTGTTCATTGAGGAAGCAGAGTTTGGAACAATGGAGAAAGTGATTGGTTACTCTCATAACATTCCTGTCACTATTACACCAGTGGGGCACGTCTTGTAAGGCCAGTAAGTACTGCAGTCTCACAACTGCGTGAAACTGTTGATTTTTGTTCTTCCAGGGTAGCATATATAAAACATTCCAGAACTATAATAGCTTCCAGATGAGTGTCGGCATGATTTATTTATGTCCATTGGAAAGTCTGTAGGAACCCACTGACCAACAACCCACACTTGAAAATGGGTTCTGTTTATTTGTTGTTATTGTTGTTTGTTTGTTTCTTTGATAGCCTGTGATGTCTGGGAAAGGCACTTTCGTCATTATAGGGTAACTCTATTTAAATAATTTCCTTATAAATATATATATATGTTTTAGAAAACTCCTAAAGCAGCAAGTTCCCATATGATTTTTCCAAAGGTCATTAATCTTAGTTGTCTGTCATATGCCCTCCCTTACTGTAGTGAGATATTTACTTTGTCTCCTTCTGAGGCACTGACCACACCCATAGGGGGTGGAGCCATGGGCGGAAGTGACCTGTGGAAAGAGGTCTGAGGAGGAGCCGGGGATCACTCTCTTGCTAGCTCTGTCTTAAGTATTAACCCATTTCTATGTATTTCCACATGTTCTTACGGAGAGCAGAGGAATGGCAGTTCTGTTATCTCCAGCCTCTCCATGTTGACTCCTTCTCAGTACTTCCTCTTTCCTCCTTGTCTCCTAGTCCCACCTATCTTGCTTTCCTATTGGCCAACAGTGCTTTATCCATTAACCAGTAGAGAAACATATTTACAGAATGACATCTCCCATCGCCTTACCTCCCGCCTTCCAGTCCCACCCTGCTTACACAGCACAGAAAGCTTAAGATACAATGAACCAGGTACTCCCAACGTATTTCCTTAGGACAAAGTATAAATGTCATGACCAGAGTCCTGGGCTTATTCATGTCTTATCACGAACCAGCCCTCCCATCCCACCCCACCCCCACCCCCACCCTACTCCACAGGAAGGGTGATGCCTTCCAGGAGGGATCAACAAAATCTCTCAAGTCATTTGGAGTAGGGACTTGGCCCTCCATGGGGAATGTGCTCCCAAAGTCCTTTTGTGCACCAACGATCACTCTTAAAGATGAGAAGTTGCTACTGTTGCATGAGCCTCACTCCCTGTGCCAAAAATGACTCAGAGAACTTGGTGTATATTGAACTCTTACAGTGTTCTTACTACAATAAGCAGCTACAGTCCTTATTGCAGAAGCAGTGGTTCCCGACATGTGGTTCACGACCCATACAGGGTCTACATACCAGATATCCTGCGTATCAGATATTTACATCATGATCCATAACAGTAGCAAAATGACAGCAACAAAGTAGCAATAAAACGATTTTATGTTTGGGGGTCACCACAACATGAGGAACTTATTAGAGAGTCACAGCATTCGGAAAGTTGAGGACCACTGGGGGAATTTCATACAAGTGAACTGTGTCATAGACAACGAGCCTTCTTCAGGAAGGCTAGTAAAAAGAGAGGTGGAAACTATATTCCAGGGGAGCTTTAATCTGAGAGAAAGCAACGGGGAACCTTTGATTAACGTCTGTAAGTGATAACAGAGACACATCAGAGGACTTGGTGGGTAGAAGGGTGTCTTGGTAAAGAAGTATAGAAAGGGAAGTTGACAACCAGCTCTGGGCTCTGCACTCTGAGCCCTTCTGGACCTGGAATGAGTTTTAATTGGGGGGGGGGGTGAGATGTCATTGTAAACACCGAATATTGTGGTACTGGGTAGTAAGGAGGTTTTAGCACTTCATTGCACCCCACAGTTACACCACATAGGTACCTCAAGCAAGTTGCTTGGCTTTTAAATTTGGAAGAATCCAACCCATGTGAATGTGACCCCTTCTGCTTGTGAGCAAAGAACCAGACAGTGCATTCAATTCTATTGTAAACTATTGTAGACCCTCTGAGCCCGCAGGCATATGGAAGGTAGACGAGAGAATGTGGACGCTGGACTCTCAGCCCCAACCACCATGTGTATCCAGTGCAGCATGGGCTCAGCCCTACCAGCTCTTCTCAGCCTTACTGTTCATCAGGTCTTCTATGGAGTAACCATGAGTGCTACCAACACTAAAGATTCACAGCCCGCTGTGCCAGTGTGTGGCATCCCTCACAAAAGACAGGTAACATGGCAAGCTTGCTTTTAAGCAAAAGACTATCTGAAAAAAATGTTTCAGAAGCGCCATGAAAAGAAAACAGATGAATGCAGAAAATATTGTTGGTTTTGGATGACACCCTACAGAGAAGAAACACTCTCTTATTGAACAGATTGTAGGTGTTTAATATGCCAGTCATGTACATGACATGCAAATATGTGTTTTAGAGTGATTAATCACCCAACACACAGCCATAGGCTGACTGCACTGCACAGAGCTGTTTAGCATTCTACTTCCATTGTAGACTGTGAATGTGCAGGGTCTCTAGTGGCTGCTGCCAGTTTCATTAAGAGAAAATCCAGCAACTGCCATGTCATCTGAAGAGTTGTTGTTGTTTCTTCACAGAGTTTACAACGGAAGAGTTCTAAGTAGGTCCCCCTTTTGTGGCCATTAGGAAACTGTGTAGTCACTATCTATCTGGTAAGCCAAGTCTATAATAAGAAAACAGCAATGTTGGCTGTCCTTGACAACCAGTCTATGCTATTGAATTAGTACAAGATGTTCCGTGAAGAAAATAAGAGAAGTGGATAAATACTCTATTCCAGGAAATAAAATGTAACTGCCTCTCAGCACCCACTTTAACATGCTGGTGTACATTCAAAGTTTAAAGACATGTAGTCCACTTAGTTGCAAACCCCATTTGCTTCTCCTTGATCACCCACCCACTTAGAGAGGCTCCATAAAGCAGATAGCAAGTAACAATGCAGGTGTTTGTGGGAGAGCAAAATGCACCAAGCTGTTTATCTGTCTGACTACTATTGTGGTTAAATAAGGATCAGGAGAAACAGACAGGCCGAATAGATGTTTATTCAGGGAGAAATAACTCACAACCTAGATAGATTGCTATGTTAAGGTTAAAACCCTTCTTTTTATTTTAGACAAAAAAGAGGAGATGATGAGAGATGTCATTCTGTAAATATGTTTCTCATACTGGTTAATGAATAAAGCACTGTTGGCCAATAGGAAAGCAAGATAGGCGGGACTAGGAGACAAAGGGGAGAGAGGAAGTAGTAAGGAGGAGTCAGGATGGAGAGACTGGGGAGACCAGACGCCGGCCCCACTGCCCGGTAAGAAGACCATGTAAAAATACATTGATTAACAGAAATGGGTTAATACTTAAGACAGAGCTAGCTGATAAGAAACTAGTAATGGGCCAACAGCATTGTATCAAACAAGAGTCTCAGTGTGTTATTTAGGGCTGACGTGGCGGCGGGACAAGACCAGCGGTGGGCAGAAAAGCCTTACTCCTTACAGACTACTTCTGGCAGATTTTTACTCTGGATTAGAAAGCGGGGGGGGGGGGGGGGGGGTGCATTCTGCTGATAGGGATTTCAGCCAGAAGTCTGATTGGAGCTATCCGGTCTGTCAGGAACCCTCCACACTGAGACTGTGAAATGGGAAATGCTTGCCTGTCCTGCTTCATGCCACGCCTCCTATGTCTCACGCAGTAAAGGTTTCCAAAGCATTTTTTCCCTCTTAGGCAATGAAAACATTTTAAAGCATGTTTGTTTCTCAGGGCTAGTTGTGTTCCAGATGTCATAACAACGGTGCTTCTAAAATATTCTTGGACTTTTAACCATTATCATATGGCAAAGAATTAAGATGAACCTTTGGCTAAGCGAGATTAGAAATAGAAAATAATAAAAGTTGAAATGTTGCCAATATTTTGAGAATTGTAATTTCCTGGGTATGCTATGAAAGGGGTTGAATAAGGCATGAAGTCAACAAGAGAAAATTTGTTGGTGTCCAGGGGGCAGGAACAATGAGAAACACAACTAATCCAATATTCTAGTCTGGAACTTAAGAGCAAGAAGGGGAACAAGAACATACAAGAATTATTTATTTAAACTTTTAGACTGTCTTACATATCTGCTTCACTTACAAGTTTTACCTCTCATTCCTGTCACTCATCCGAAGTCCCCTCCACTCTCCCTTAAATTCATGACCTCTTCTTCTTTATTATTATTCACACACACACACACACACAAACACACACATACACATACACCGACACACACACACATGCAGAGACACACACATATGAACACACACATACACAAACACAGATACACACACACACCCTGCTGCGCCCATTTAATGTTGCTCTTATGCATACATGTTTAATGATGAGCAGTTGGGATTGGAGAAACTATCTTGGTATTCTACCCTTGAGAAGACCCTTCCTTTCTGCCCCCTCAGCCATTAATTACCTATAGCTGGGAAATTTCCCCCATCCATGTTAGCATGTCAACTGGTGTTGTCAATGTTCTGGTCTTGTTTAGACAATCATACTTTTTTATTTATGTATTTTAGGTTTCTGGCTATAGCTTCCCTATCATGTGTAGCAGACACTATCTTGCAGCAGATACCCTGACCCCCTGGCTCTTCCATTGTCGTTTCCTCGTCCACAATGTTCTCTGAGTCTTAGGTGTAGGGGTTGTATGTATCAATTAGTACTGGGCATTCCACAGTCAGTTTTTATCTACATTTTATCTGCAATGTCCTATTGCATGTTTCTATAATAGTCTCTATCTGCTGCAGAGAGAAGCTTCCTTGATTTGGGGCCACAGCTATATTTATCTGTGGTTAGAATGCAATTAGAAATTACATTTGTTTACAAATTTATATTTGTTTAGGAAAGTGGCAGTAGCATGTTCTCTTCTAAGAGCTGTATTCTCAACAACCAAAAGTAATTAATTGGCTAGGTTACAACCCCAGGCATGATTTCTCTCCTTTTGATCAGGCCTTAATTCTAATTAGACAGTTTTGGTTACCATTAATATAGAAGTGCCACTATTGCATAATGGGGCTGTCTTGCCATGCTAGTCATTGTTGTGGTTTGTGATTAGGACTATTGATTACTTTTCTCCCATTTCTACTGGTGTTAAAGGATGGTGGGAGCATAAGATAGGACAAAAGAGAAAAATTAGAATTTAAGAATTAATTTTATTTTTATGAGCATGCATGTTTGTTTGTATGTTATATACTGGGAGGTTCCCATGGGTGTCAGAACGTGTGTTACATTACCTGGAGGTTGAGTTAGAGATACTTTCGAGCTATCTGATGTGGGTCCTGGTAGGTGAACTTGGGTCCTCTAGAAGAGTAACAATGACCCTTAATTTCGGAAGCTTCTATCAACCCCCCAACCTGAAATATGTTTAAGAATAGACATCTCCTCTATTGTTTGGTTCTAGAAGACAGAGACATAATAACTAAAGGTCTTCAAATTGGTGTTCCATTTAGCATTTTTCTAGCAGTCAAAATAATGATATTTGAAGGTAACAGAAAGACAATTATATGTGTAGTAAATAAACTTTAATTCTTTCTTTTGTAAGTAGCCACTTGAGGCTGTGCTCCAACCTGGAAAGGCAAATTAGAGAAATAAATGAATATAAGTTAGTCGTGGGGCCCAGGCTAATGGATCTAAGCCAAGAAAACAATTAGGAAATCTCCCACGTGCAGCAGGTGCTAAGATCAATCATTCTAGTTTAAAGCAAGGAGTGGAAGGTGTCCGACGAGGAGAAATGGACACCGGACAAGAATAAAAAAAAAAAATGAAAAACGTCAATTTTGGGAAAATTAAAGGATACACAGCAGAAAGAACCTGTACTCCTGATTCATTTTCTACAGTAAATAGCAAGTCATCTAGTAAAATAAATTCTTTACATTAATATTCAATCTATGTACAAAGTAGTTACAAAATAGCCTGTAAAGGGCGAAAAGTAAAAGACAATTGGCTAATAGTGGCAAACAAAAGGAGGGAGGGGAGGAAGGGGTTAGGTCAGGGCTCAGTTACAGCCTGAAGGTGCTGAGGCATTGAGGGCTAAGAGCCAACACCTGGGCTGGAGAGATGGCTCAGAGGTTAAGAGCACTGGCTGTACTTCCAGAGGTCCTGAGTTCAATTCCCAGCAACCACATGGTGGCTCACAACCATCTAAATCCCACTTCTGACACCAGATATTGCGGTAAATAAGGATCAGGATAAACAAATAGGCCGAATAGATGTTTATTCAGGGAGAAATAACTTACAACCTAGACAGATGAACACCAGGAAATTCAACCCGATCCTCTCCTGTCCCAGTCACGCCAGAAAGAGAGAGCCTTTCTGGCCCCCTCCGACCTCCTTCCTCAGGTCACCTCCGCCCCTCGCTCCACCCCCCAATGGGCGTGGTCAGTGCTACAGAAGGACTACCTCACTACAGGAGACGAGATGGATTTCCTCTGTAACCACCAGCTCTCACGCCCTCATGGCCTGTGACCCTTTTAAGAACACCTGCTTCGAATTTATGCAGACATGCTCTGTACTCACAGCTGGTCCTCGGTGAAAATGACACTTCAATTAAAAATGTAGAGAAGTATCATTTATTGGTGAAAAATAAGGAGTGAAGGTACATTATTTAAACACATCTAACTGTTGAAGAGGATGGAGAGGAGACTATGGGAATTAGTCCAAGTGAAGTATCACCACATCTATTACATTAAAGGCCAGTAAGTCATGGCATAAGCACATTAAGGAGACAAGTGGCAATGTCTATAAAACACTTATAAGTGTAAGTTACTGCTGTAAGAAAGAGGAATGGGCTGAACACATTCAGGACTAATTATTTCTGCATTCATAACTTGATTTTTAAAGCTACTTTAAATTCATAATTTTTTTTAAAGCAGGAATTTTAAAGCATGACAAAACATGCTTTTAACTTCATCTACTTCCTCTGCCAGAAACCCCGGATCCCCCTTATTCCTGTATTTTAAATCTAGAGACTAGATGATAGAGAAAGAGATGTGGCAGGTCACATACTACCTCACACATTTATATCAGGAAACTACACAAAACCAAGGGGTCTTTAGAGGCAGGGAAACTTGCAAGAACGAATAGTTGTTTTAAAAAAATGCACTGTAAAGAACCTGGATGAAAAATGACAGGAAATTAATATTTTTACCATATGATTATAGGTATTTTAAAGAGTACTGAGTCTTTCCTCTGTGGCAGGCACGTGGTGCTAATTAATGGATGGAGATATGACTCCTGTGTTTTAGGAGCTTCACTGCACTGTAAGAGCTCAAAGGCAGAGGTTATCTGATGGAACAAATAAGCATCGTACCAACGTGTAAAGTCAGGGAGGTAATGGGATGAAATGGGTGCATAATGCTTAAATATCTCAGTAAACTCAAAATGCACTTCTTTACATCGGCCACATCATACCTGAGGCCCCTGGAGGGTGGCCATCACAGTAATCAATTTTGAAAATATATACCAAAATAATAATAGGCAGTTAAGGCTTCCATTCCAATTGCTGGAATGTTGAGCAGTCTCTCTAAACCCAAATCAACATGATAGAAATTATCCTCCTATGAAATATCAACTCAACCTCGCTGAACCAAAGATTATGTCACACCATTTGGGGCAGGGCCCTCACCCTCCCTGATTAGGCTGAGAGAGCATTGCTCCTATCCTTCTGAGGGGAATGGGCTCTAAATTCTATCATGCACTAGGGATACATCCCGGTTCCACTGTCAGAGGCCCCATGACTGCCCAAGCCTCCTAACTGACACCCACAGACAGAGGCTTGGTTCAGTCCAATGCTGGTTCCCCAGTTTTACAACTGGGGTCCATGAACTCCCAATTGCTCAGGTCAGCTGTCTCTGTGGGTTTCCCCAGCATGGTCTTGACCCCTTTGCTCATCTCTCCTCCCTCTCTACAACTGGATTCTAGGAGTTCAGCTCAGTGCTGAGCTGTGAATCTCTGCCTCTGCTTCCGTCAGCTACTGGATGAAGGCTCTAGGATGGCATTTAAGGTAATCGTCAATCTCATTATAGGGGAAGAGCATTTAAGGTAGCCTCTCCACTGTTACTTAGAATCCACTTAGAATCCTCAGTTGAGGTCCTCCTTGTAGATTCCTGGAGATTTCCCAATGCCAGGTTTTTCTCGTTAAGCCCATGATTCCCTCTATTAAGTAACGTGAAAGAAAACATGTAATTGAGGACGACTCATCTATAGTGCAAAGGTCATTATGATCATAAAGAGGAGCATGGCGGCAGCGTACAAGCAGGCATGGTGCTGGACCCCAGAGTGCAGGCAACAGGAAGTCAACCGACAAACAGGGCTATATCTTGAGAAAAAGAAACGAAATCCACCCGCTACGGTGAACACTTCCTCTAACAAGGCCACACCTACTCCAACAAAGCTACAACTCCTATTAATGCCACTCCCTATGAGATTATGGGGCCAAATACATTCAAACTGCCAAATCCACTCCCTGGCCTCCAAAGGCTCTAAATGTGGATGGCATCATTTCATAGGCTGAGTGTTAGACCTAATGGGAAGGGCAGAGCCAGCTGGGCACTGGCAGGTGTGCATTTATTCTCCATCTGCACTTGATTGTGAATGTAATCATCTACTTCAAGTTCCTACCAACTTGATTCCTCTACAGTGACGTATACCCTGGAATTGCAAAGTCAATACAAAGTCTACAAGTCAAACCTTGTCTACAAAATGATCAAACATTTGTAAGTGGTGGACTTCACTCTCCGTCTTCTTCACTGGAAACCTGTGTCTCTAAAGTGATCAATCTAAGCCGTAAGGATGTACTTCACGCCCCACGTTCTTCAAGCTGATGAGCTTCTTAATCAATGAAGAACTGAGGTAAGGAAAGGACTGATACATAAGCACCTAAAATCTCAACAACAACATCTCAAAAATGTACTAATGATGAGGCAGTAAGTCTGGTACCATCTGTGTTGCCAATCAGAGCCACAATATTAAATAGCTAAACATTGCAGTCTTATTCTATGTGTTTTTCTATTTCTCTCCTGCCTTTCTAAATATTAACTGTGTTCTTTCAACTACTGGTGCACACATGGGTGTATGCACAGATTACACACACACACACACACACACACACACACACACACACCAGAACACTTCAAATAAAAAGGGGAAGAAGGGTACACTCACCATTCAGCTTCCACAGTTAAACAAAAATTCCCCACCTTTCCTACTAATCACATCACTAACACCTTACCGCTGCCTGTCTGTGACCTACAAAACTGGAAAAGAGTAGAGCAGGAGACTTCATGACCTCCATGTGTATTTTATCACCAACAATATTTGTAATACCTATTCCTGTATAAGCTGGGGTTCTAGGTAGCTTGTTCTGCCGTTCCTCGTGGTTTGGAATCGTCTTGAGATCGGTAGAGACTCTCATAAGTACCATTCACAGCTCTCCAATGAAGACCCTCTTGCTAACCCCTCCTTACAGGCCTGCAAAAGTGCCATTAGGTTCAGAGGATACAGAAGCAGGGCCAGACAGCAGTGAAACCCAGGCTGTGGAACTTCTAAGTCCTTGTTCCTACTCTCTTGTTCCAGGGAAGTTTGTGTGACGTCTCAGTGAATGTTGCAGTATGCAGGATGAATGGAAACAACGTGACAAGGTACGTGGTAATGACACATGCCATCCCCTCCTAAGTGGACAAGGCCATGGGAAGAAGTGGAGAGAGATGTACACCCTCAGCTTATTGGGCCAGTGAGGAAAGACACAAGAAACAAGCCGGGATGCCATCACAGCCTCACCAGCTTCCTACTTTCATCAATTGTCCATGAATCAAGTGGTGGGATTTTACATTGGAGTATACTCATGGTGTGCTGTAGCTACAAAATGCTATTCCCAATTATGTTCAAACCCCACAGTTTCTCCCAAATGCTTTTTATCTCCTGTGGCGAAAGTGAGCAATTGCCTTTCAGAGAGGAATCTGGCATTTGGGCTGAAGGGTGAAAGGGGGGGGGGGGGAAAGAGGTAGAAATGGAAGGAAAGGGGGATAACGGGAGAAAGTGGAGGAGTGGATAGGAAGCCGTTAAAATGCCTAACTTGAGGCTGGTGAGATGGCTCAATGAGTGAGAGCACTTGCTCTGCAAGCATGAAAACCTGAGTTCCAATCCCATGCAGGAAGCCAGGCATGGCTGCATGTGCCTGTGATTCCAGAGGTGCCCGACAAAGACAGGTGTGCGCTGGCAGTTTGGAGACCCTGGCCCAAGGTAATGAGGTGGAATGAGACAGACACCTTATGTCTTGTTCTGGTCTCCACCTGTTCATACACCCACAAACTCAAGTGCAACACACACACACACACACACACACCAAAAATACAAAATCAGAAATCATAATATAAAGCAAAAGACTCGTAAGTCAAAATAAATAAATAAATGAATAAATAAATAAAAGCTCAAACAAAGCAATATGAGACAAAAAAATAAGTCTACAAAAATGTCATTGAGTTTATTTCATGTTGGCTATTTACTATTGGGCACGGGGGACTATCCTACACAGCCAAATGCAAACATTTCTCACTTAGTATAGTTATAAAATAACACATTTTTACTTTGTGTGATCCTTGAAAATTCTAAATGTAACATTTTAGGTAGGAAAAAAAAATGTCAAGCAGGATACAGACAGCTTAGAAATACCGAATTCACATTAAAAGGCTTAATCAGGAGACTTTCTCAGATATGTGAATAAGGTAAAATTTCACAGAAGCCAAAATTCACATGGCAAATGATGCTACTGTTTTACTTCCGAGGAATGCAGGCGACTTTTAAAACTATACTCCAACAGAACTATGAAAATGTCTTTAGTTCTGGGGTGGAATGCACAAAACAAACTATGCATCTTCCAGAATGACTTAACAAGTCCATGCTAAGAAAATGCTGGCTGGGGCTATCCGTATTGTAAAGATTTCAAAACTTCCCACTAGAAGACTTCCTTCCGGGGGCTTGCTTGTCACTATCATTTCAATCTCGGTGACTGAAAAATAGAAAGAAATAAAATCCATTGTCACTTCAGGTGTCAGTTACCTGGTCATTGTCATGTGTAAATATGGTAACTGAAATCTACGGAGAAGGACTTTTAAGAAATAAATGTTATGTAAATTCAGATAGATATATCCTATTCCAGAGTTTCTAGCTCGTCAATGATCACTTTTCCCCCCAAAGCCAGGATATGCAAATAACCTAGATGGCCATCAACTGATGAACAGATAATGAAAATGTGATTCATGGACACCGTAGAATATTATTCAACTGTTTAGAAAACATGAAAATTGCAGGTAAATGGATGGAGCTGGATATAATTATTCCGAGCGAGGTAATAGAGAGCCAGAAAGACAAAAGTTAATATAACTTGAAAAACACCATTAATAATTTATAGTACCTATTTACAGAGAGCAGGCATGGAATCAGCTGCATTGCTTGCCCTTGGGTTTGTATTAAGTAATGAGTGTCGCAGCCTAACATACATTCAAATATTTTTTGCGCACTATTTCCTTCTGGAAGATATGTTTGACTTTTAAAGAACAGCCTGTAGTAAATTCAAATACCTGAATTTCCTGTTCCGATGTCTGCTTTTGAGTTTGTATTCTCCCAAAGAAGTAAATAAATATTCCGAGCTGGGTTGCCTAGTCCTACTTTCCAAGGGTAGAACATTGAGAGATGACCTCTGTCTGAAACAAACCGTGTATCTTTTCTAGTTTAAAAACTCATAGTGCAATTCTAATCTCTGGTTTCGTTCTTGGGGAGAACTCCATGCGGATAATGGGGAAAGTGGATAAGTAAATTAGGGCCATTTCTTCATTTAACTCTGATGGGAGATGTCATTCTGTAAATATGTTTCTCATACTAGTTAATTAATAAAGCACTGTTGGCCAATAGGAAAGGAAGATAGGCAGGACTAGGAGACAAGGAGGAAAGAGGAAGTAGTAGGGAAGAGTCAGCAAGGAGAAACTGGGGAGACAGACGCCGGCCTTACTCCCCGGTAAGATAAGACCACGAGGAAATACTTAAATTAATAGAAATGGTTTAATAGTTAAGACAGAGCTAGCCAATAAGAAACAAGTAACGGGCCAACAGCATTATATCTAATACGGAGTCTTCTCAGTGTGTTATTTGGGGCTGGTGCTGGGGCGGGACAAGACCAGCAGCGGGTGGAAAAACCTTCTCCTTACATAACTCTACTTAGATGAAGTCTAAAGCAACCAAGGTGTTTAAAGGTGTTCCAGGAGGTCACATACAGGACAGAATGCACTGCTGTCACTTCCCATAATACTCTGGACTTGTCTATGTTGCTGTTTCAGTCAGTGGTTTGTTCTGTTCTGTGGAGGTGTCAACTTTCTGGTCCACTTAGCAGGTGGTGGATGCTGACATCTGAGGAGCTGCCATCTGGAAGGTTCATGTGCTGGAGCCCACTCCCCAACATGGCGGTGTGGAGTAGGAGAGCCTGAGAGAGGTGGGGCTTAGGCAAGATAATTAGGTCAGGGTGGTGCTGCCTCACAGGGGCTTGAGATGATCTCACGAAGTGAGTTAGTTCTTGCGAAAATGCAAGGCCACCCTGCAAGCTTGTCCCATCTCCGAGTGCTTTTCTTCTGTTCTGTGTTGCAACCAGGAAGGGGTCACCAGAGGCTGAATAGATGGGACCCCTCCATTTCAGACTTTCAGCTTCTAGAACTCTGAGCTAAATAAGTGGGTTTTTTTTTCCATAAAAAGAAACCAGCGTCAGACATTACGCTAAAGTAACAAAAATTGCATGAATAGTAGATAGTTGAGATATTTTAAATTTTTGACTTCTGTAAATCAAGCATCTAAATGTATTCACATACAATAGCTGCATGGATATCTCCTTTTTATTTGTTTTTGGCAAACCTTTTGTTGCATCTTCTAATAAGTGTATGTTAAGCGTCATAGGAAGCTAGTACCAAATCCTTCTCAACAGTGACTTCCATTTGTGCATCCCTGCAATGTGTAGAGGCCCAGTTCAGTAGCCTTGCCAGGACTGGTTATGCAGTGGATTTGAACTGGGTCTATTTGAGAAGCCATGCAAGTGATAACTTGTTTGAAATCATATGCCCTAGTGAATAAGACTGTTGAGGGGCTCTTTGTGTGCTTATTTGACACAAGTATTTTGTCTGGTGAGCATTTCTTAATGTGACTTTCCTGTTTGAATTGGGGCTGTCATCCTTTTAAGAGCTCTAAGTGTTGATATAAATTTAAGGCACTGTCCTCTGTCAGATGGATACATGGCAATTACTTACTTCAACCCTTTGGATTCTCTTAAAAGATGGAGTTTTATTCTACTACATTAAAAGAAAATGCAATCTTTGGGCTCTTCCTCAATTCACTGGCCAGCATCCATCCTTGAAAGAGCTTTGTCCTCTCTTGAGCGGTCTGTTTCTGTCCCATGCCTAATCAAATAAAATGAGGCCATCCATTTGAGATGGATTGCACTAAAGGAAGGGTACCTGGAAGAGGATAGAGGGAGAAAATGGAGGAGGCAGTGACATAATTCTACTTCAATTAAAAATGTATTTGTAAAACGTAAACGTTTTAAAAAGGCACACCCTTTTCTCTGTCTCCCTCCTGGTGGATGCTGGGAATCTCACCAAACACAAACATCTTTTCTCTAATAAAATTGTCCTGAAGCTAAAACAAAAACAAAAGCCACTGATAAAGCTTTCCAAAGAGCATCGACTCCTCAGGCTGCTGCTGAACTGCATGAGGGCAAAGCAATATTGACATCTTCCCCATCAAACACCCTGTACCTGAGTCTGCCTCTTCTCCCTGCTTGTGTGACTCTGCTGATTCATCTCTTTATCCCTCCATCACTATCTCTTAAAATGTTAAATATTGCACAAGGCTCCTCCTCTTCCTCATCTTCCTCTCCTTCAATGTGGTTTGGCAAAATATTTATTACCACTATAACACAAGAGATTGTGATAGCTGCTAATCTTAGTTTCCTCAACTATTATGAAAGTGCTTATATGAACCTATTGGTAGTTTGTTATGAGTAGTTTTCCCTGCTGGTCTGGTCCCACCACGCCAGCCCGATTAACACTCAGAGATGCTGTATTAGATATACTTCTATTGGCCAGTTACTTGTTTCTTATCTGCTAGCCCTGTCTTAAATATTAACCCATTTCTATTATCTAAGTACTTCCACGTGGTCTTATCTTACCAGAGAGAGGGGCTGGCGTTCTTCTTTCTCTGTCTTCCATCTTGACTCCTCCCTACTACTTCCTCTCTCCTCCTAGTCCCGCCTATCTTGCTTTCCTATTGGCCAACAGTGTTTTATTCATTAACCAATAAGCGAAACATATATACAGAATGACATATCCCATCAGTAGTTTATCCTAACTGGACATCTGGACTGTTGCGTTGTTCCACTATAGTTTTCACATATAATAAGCATATCAAATGACCGGGGCCCATTAATAGGTGTATTTAAGATTTTTATCCAGTGACTTAAGTATGTCAAGAAGGACTCCACAGATAATTATTTCATACTCTCTCAGCAGGACAAGAATTCAGTGGGCTACAAGTTGGTGGGCTGAGTAAATGTAGTACATATTTTGTTAGAACCCAATTTTGATTTTGCAGTTTTAACTTTCTGTGTTTTATTGCTTCTTTTCCTTATTGTGTGAAACTCTGGTTCCTTGGGACATTTGCAGTCCTTAGACTCTATGCCTAAATGAAAGTAGGCAGAAGGAAACAGTGTGTCCCTCCTCTTGTGTAGGAAGTGTGCAGAATAAAATCAGTGGAGTATCAAGAATATCACAGGTCTCATGAAGACTCCCTCTGCTGTCTGTCCCATTCTTTGTCCTGTGAAACCAAAATAGCCAAAGAGAACAAAGAAACAGCTGGAATTATGGTCAGGCTCAGGGGATGTAGAATGAGTCAGAATAACTGTAAGTGCAGTTATCACAGGAAATAGAAAAATGTGTGTGGGGTATCATCACATAACTTTGAGATAAAGACATGCTCTGCCAATATTTCTATAAATGTGTTAGCTGAGCATGATACAAGAGCCAAGGGGTTTCACCCCCACAGTAGATGAGAGTTAATCCCATGCTGGTAATACCCCACTACTAGGCTGGAAATAGGCAGGAACTACTATTGGATTATTATTTATAGGAATTAATTTGGCAGTACAGCCTCCTACATTATAAATACCAATGATTTACTGAAGTCTTCTCCTTCACATACTCAACAAGTTAAAGACAACTAAATATAATGAGATTTTGAGAATATGAATTTCATTGTATATCATCAAAAACCCAAGTAAGTATCTTGGAAACTGTTATAAATAATTAATAGTTACAAGCTGGTGTTTTCCAGATTATGAATAAAGATTTTATGTAGGTTTCCAAGTGAAAGTAGGAAATTACAAATAGCTGGGATTTAATAAAATCCATTTCTTTTGAAGAATTTTTGTTATGACCCCCTTTTATGGGATGAGTAAGACACAGGGAAAGAAACCCTTGAATTCTAATGAACAGGGTTGGGCACACATCGTACAGAGGTGAGTGAGTGCTCAGTGAACATGAGGAACTTCTTAATAAACAACCCTTTTTCATTTTACATACCAAATTCCAGTTCCCACTCCCTCCTCTCCTCCTGCTCCCTCCACCTGGCCCTCACTCCTCAGAGAGGGCAAGACTTCCCATTGGGAGTCAACAAAGTCTGGCATATCTCTTTGAGGCAGAACCCAACCCCTATATCTAGACTGAACAAAGTATCCCTCCGTAGGGAATGAGCTCCAAAATGACAGTTCAAGCACTAGGGATAAACCCTGGTCCCATTGCCATTGGCCCCACAGACTGCCCCAACAACACAACTGCCACCCACACTTAGAGGTCCTAGTTGGGTCCTATGCATGTTCCCGTGTTGTCAGTCCAGAGTCAGTGAACTCCCACTAGCTCAGGTCAGCTGCTTCTGTTGGCATCCCCACAATGGTCTTGACCCCTTTGATCACATTATCACTCCTCCCTCTCCTCAACTGGACTCTGGGAGCTCAGTCCAATGCTTAGCTATGGATCTCTGCATCTGATTCCATCAATTGCTGGATGAAGGTTCTATGATGATAGTTAAAATAGTCACCAATCTGATTACAGGGGGAGGCCAGTTCTCCACTAACACTTAGGGTTATGGAAATTCCCAGGAATCCTGAGGGTGACCCTAATTAAGACTCTTGAGACAGCTACAGTGCAGCATGAGGCTAAATGCTGAGTGCTGAGCATGAGACATCAGAGCTGCAAGCGGCACCCACAGGTCATGCAGACCAGAAAGGGTGCTGCAGATGGACACAGTTTCCACGAATTTACCAGGGCCAAAAATAAGATTGCATTAAATTGCTTGCAAGATTAAGTTTGGGCTCAATTGTTTAGCTAAGACAATGCAAAACACGGAATATCACCATCAGTTCTAAATTTTTCTCTAGTAATTTTCTAAACAGCTATGAATTATAGTATTTCCCAGGGTTGGGGCATTAGGTATGTCCTTCCTATATGCCTATAGAAGAAAGGTTTTACACTCAGACTCCATTTCCTTTAGAAAAGTCACTGCTGACCCATGCCTTAGGGAAGGAAATATACGTGGTAATGTAGAGGTCAGAAGACAATGGGGGCAGAACAATTCTACCAGCTGGGTCATCATACATACATATTATAGTTATATACAATAGCAACTGTTAAAAGAGATATACGTATGCGTCCAGTATACACACACACACACACACACACACACACACACACACACACACACACCAGTACATATTGAAGCTAAAGTGAACAAAATGCAGAACACTTTGGCCTGTCCATATTTTTGAGAGATCCAAGCACATAATTCATTTTTTTATTCTAATACTATTAGTAGCCAGGAAGACAAGACTATTTGTAGAAAATTAACAACTCTATGTCTAAGGGGAAAGAAATATATGGATATATCCGATGATTACCCCAAATCTGGGGAAGGCAGAAAGAATAAAAAGCCTCCAGGAAGAGGTCTCATCAGGCTAGTGGTGATATATGAATTTCAAGCAATTATAATAGATGGTGTGCTGTTAATTTGAATAAGGTTGCCTATGAAAATCGATGAGTATTTAAAACGTTTTTATTTTTTTTGTAAAGCGTATAGAAAGTGATTAGTAAATATATCTTAAGTTTTATGCTCATTCTTTAAAAGTGTAGAAAATACTATATATGGTGTTTAGTTTTTTATGTATTTATGGATCTCCTGTATACCTACTTATAAAGTATAAAGTTTATTTTGCTTTCTTCTGTGCATAAGAGAAAGAATAAAATTAAACCCTGAAGAAAGCCAAGAACTGCTGGGGAAACACACATACACACACACACACACACACAAATGCACACATGCACACACACATATACACAGATGTACACTCTCACACATGCATTCATGCACAGATGTACTTACACACACACATCACAGAAAAACAAAACAAACAGACCCTGTACCACAACTTCAAGGAGGGAGAAGTGGTGCCTGTGAATCAACAACAACAAAATTGATTGGCAAGGGAATAACAGTGTGGCACTCACTGTCCATAAACAAGCAGTTAGAGAGGGTGCCCATCAATGCTCCAGCAGAATTAACGAGCTGTTTCTCTTAATGATCTAACCCTGTGTACCCTGGGACATGGAGTCCCTGGAGGGCACCACTGTCGCGATAATAACAAAGTCCTAACAAACAATTAATCAGTTTTTAATAATGCTTACCCACCAGGTCAACATATCATGATGACAAGACTGTAGGTTGTGTAATGCTAGCGAAGTGAGTGTTGAAAAATATAGTATGTCTGGGGTAATTCAATAGGAGACAAAATAATGACAACAATATCCACACAATGCACAAGGACCGGGAGCTGGCAAAATAGCAAATAAAACATGGTCATTCACAAAGAAACCTCACTGGGACAGTAGCCAACTTATTTGTCCCATCCATTAATAATGATGATAAGAATAAGCCTCTTGGTTGATCTGAGAAAGTTTTATTTTTCTTTTGGATATAGTTTAGTTTTATTATTTCATATCTAAAAGTTATCAAAATAATGTTACTGTGGCTTTTGGTATATGTCAAAAGTATAATGGATAACATAAAACATACTAACAGAGTATAAAACAGTGAAGTAATTTAACCTCACAGTCTTGAGCTATAGAATTTTATTGAGAGCTCACAAGTTAACAAACAGGCTAAATGTGTGTGTGTGTGTGTGTGTGTGTGTGTGTGTGTGTCCATTTTAGGGTTTTTGGACTATACAAAGAAATTAATCTCAGAAATGTATGTTTTGATTTAAAATTAAGGAAACTTTAATCATCTATATAATGCTTGCATTTGAATATTTAGGTAACTTGCATTTTTTTTTTTGTTGTTGTTGTTTGTTAGTTTTGTTTGAGAAAAGGTTTCTCTGTAGCTTTGGAGCTTATTCTGGCACTAGCTCTGTAGACCAGGCTGATCTCAAATTCACAAAGAACCACCTGCCTCTGCCTCCCAAGTGCTGAGATTAAAGGCATGCAACACCATTGCCCAGCTGATAACTTGCTTTTTAAAAAAAATCTTATGTGTGTGTTTTAGTGTGCGTGACTGTGGGTGTGTGCCATGTTGCAGGTGTTGAGGTCAGAGGCCAACTCTGGGTATCAGTCTTCATTTTCTGTCCTGAGATGAGGTGCCTCTGGATGCTGATGCACAGGTGGCCTACACAGAAGTGTAGAAGTTACAGATGCATGCGCGATAGCATCTGGCTCTACTGGCTTTTGAGAGCCAATCTCAGGTCATCAGGCCTGCAAAGCAAATGCTTTACTCACTGAGAAACCTCCCCAGCCTGACACAATTTGGGTACTTTTCTTTATATAATCATCCAGTTTCCATCAACATCCTTGTGAATATTTCTGCCTTAAATCACACCGCTATTGATATTGTCACACACGAGCGCGCGCGCACACACACACATACTGTTTTAAAACCAGATATTTCAGATCTTCACTTGTTTTATTTACATCTTTTTAAATCGTTTGACAGTTTCATACATTTACATAATGAATTTTAGTGATTTTTAACTTCCCATTTCACTGCTTGATCACAAAATGTAAGTATATGTCTTTCTTTAATATGGCAGCTAAAATAATTATGCATGGTCTTGGGTGTTTCCCTCCTTGAAGCATTCCTGTGTCACATTAACAAAAAGCAAAGCCAGTACAAAGACATATGTGGACATACACTGAGAGCAAAAGAAATAAGTAAATAAAATATACTCTAAAGAACACTACACGATTGTGTATCATGTCTATGTATGAATTTAAAAATCAACATTTCAATTACCTGCTGGCTCATTCCCTTAATTTCTGTATTTGGGAAGCTGACATAAGAAAATTACTTAAGACTGTTCCAAAAAAAAGTTACAAAGAAATAGAAATAAATTACTTCTTTGTTGGGTTTAGCTTCTTATTTATTTAGTTAGTTAGTTAATTTTTTCAAGACAAGGTTTCTCTGTGGCTTTGAGGGCTGTCCTGGAACTAGCTCTTCTAGACCACGCTGGTCTCAAACTCACAGAGAACTGCCTGCCTGCCTCTGCATCCTGAGTGCTGGGATTAAAGGTTTGTGCCACCAATGACCAGCTGGGTTTAGCTTCTTTTATGGTTTCTTAATTTCACCTGTTAGGCAGCAAAAGAGGACATTGCTTATTCATTTTTAAATGCTTTTTTTATTAATTTTATGTTTTGTCTGTGTAGGGGTGTTAGATTCCCTGGAACTGGAGTTACAATCCTCCAAAAGAATAGGCAGTGAGTGCTCTTAATCACTGAGCCTTCCTTCCAGCTCCCGATTAATGATTTTAAAAATTAGAATTCTTTTACAAGTCAAATACACAAAATCTTCATTTATTCTATTTCATTTATTTATTTATCCCTGTCTTTGACCATTCAGTCTTCCTTGGAAACAAGTAGATTTTATTTCCTAAATGTGTACAATAAAGCACATTTGGACAACCTGAATAGCCATGTTTTAGATTTAGCTTGTCATATTTCATTAGAAATGACCATTAGGTTAGGTTGTTTGAGAAATATATATATATATATATATATATATTCAAAATCTCAATGATGAAAGCTAAGCAAATAGATGTTGGGAAATTTAAGTACATGTCCGTTACAGCTCTCTTCCTCCCCACCCAGCTGTAGAACTCCCATGCTGTCAAGGTTTTAAGGTTTTCTCAGAACTTTCTGGTGCCCAGTGCCCGTACCTTGACCCCAGGTGTGGATGGTGCATAATTTCCTTCTATGCTTAGCCCATCCCCTGGCTTGGGTATATAAGCCATTACTCTGTGTAATAAATGGCAGCTTCTTTACTTCTTGTGGTGGTCTGTTAAGTGCTTCAATCCCGACACCTTCAGCCAGCTCGGTACTCTGGTCCCGCAGGCACGGCAAATAGATGACCTAAAAATAAACTTTAAAAAAAAGTAAATTATATAAAGTAAGGGTGTATGCTATAGTGGCATCTTGTTCTGTCAATAGAGTCGAGGTAATGGCCTTGGGGTGTGGTTTTATCTTATAGGTGTGATCCCTTATATGGAAGAGGAGAGGCCTCACCCTGGCTCTCTCTTGGGTTGTAGTCTGAGCAATCCTGCCTCACACACCCTGCTGGTCCAGGGGCAGAAGATGAGGCGGTTATTTACCCTCCTTGTGTGAGTGCTTCCCAAATAAATATCTGTTATTCTTTATTTGGCCGTTTGTGAACTTCCCTTAACCCACCTTCAGTGTGTTGTATTTGCGATGACGAATAAAAAGATTGAGAATGTAAGAAACCATTTTCCTGAAGTATTATGAGTAACTTTTATATTTTAAAAAATTATTCCTTAATCTATGCTTCTGTTGTGTATTTAAGTTTTCTCTTACTTGTCCCCAGTACATACTCAAGACAATTTCCTGTCCCCACGAATGGGTATATCAGTAGGTAGCGGCAAACATGAAGAGCAGCCTAAGTGTGCCCCGCTGTGTTTTGTGGATGGCGATGGGAGAGGAAGATGTGAGGGAGGATGGGGTGAGAGTCTTAAGAGAGCAGGTGTGTTAACTGGACACGGCACGAGTTGGGCTTTTTCAGCCCGGTTCTCTGTTCTCCGCCCCACTGCTGGAATGGAACCCTTCAGGCGTTATTTCTTTCCAGTTGCTTTCTGGCATGCTGTTTTCTCTCTTAGCCCCTGTGGCCATGCATGTGGCTTCCTAGGCCACACAGGTTTCTTTTGCCAGCCAGCTCGTGGCAACTGTGGGCACTTGCCAGTTCTGCTTTCCTTGCTTCTGCCCCAGCCGTAAGGTAGGGGATGGAATTTAGGGAGGAAGGAAGGGAGCAAACCAAGACATTGGAGGTGTGGAGAGAGCGTTACACGGTTTAATTAGGATCAGGAAAAACAGAGAGGCTGAATAGATGTTTATTCAGGGAGAAATAACTTACCACAGAGACAGATGAACACCAGTAGGTTCCTGGTCCCAAGGATGTCTCTGTCCCTGTGCTGCCAGCAAGAGAGCACTCTGGGGGCCCCTTCCCCAGACCTAGTCCCCCCCCAGGTCAGAGTCTGCCTCTGTCCCCACTCCCAATGGGCGTGGTCATGCCACAGGTGCTGAAGAAGTGAATATCTCACTGTAAGAGCGCTTGGGGGGGGGGGTGGCTCAGCTGCCAAACATAAAAGCCTGAGTTCAGATCTCCTGTGCCCATGTGAAAAGCTGGGAGAGGTTGAGAGCCGCTCACATCCCCGTGTTGGGGAGACAGAGATTGGAGGCTTCCTGAGGTTTGCCTGGCAGCCGGGAGCTCAATGAACTCTAGATTCCCTGAGAGACCTGTTTCAAAAAAACAAAACACAACCAACCAACCAACAAACAAAAAAACCATGCAGAACAATTATTCCTGAGCATGGTGTCTGCCTTAGGGTATAGTTGATATATCCAGTGATGCTACATTGGAGAAGATGACTTTTTTCTTTCCCAGCAGGTAGCCATCCCAAATAGCTTCTTGGTCAGGAGTGGAACTTTGTGTCCATTTTCCCATCTCCCTGCTGAGACTTTGTCTTGTTTGAACTTGTTCAGATCTTGTGTGGTATACTTTGTTTCTTTATGTGTTGGGGGGACTGAAGGGGTAAGAGTTGAGTGCATAGAGAGATGATGAGGATATGGGAGGAGTTGGGAGAGGTGATCAAAAACATTGTTAGGAAAATAATTTAAAATGAAGAAAAATATTAATGTGGAGAATCATTGAAAAAGACATCAAGGTTTACCTCTTCTCTCCAGGTGCATGCACTCACATCCAGGAATACACACTCCAAATAAATAAATAAAATTTATAAAAATAAAAAGCATAGATAACTGAGAGAGTGACTATGATCAGAGTAGGTTACATGTGTTAACATACAGTTAAACCTAATACTTTGTACAATGAATGTGCACTGATACAATTCAAAGATAATGGGTTGCTAGAGCTACTGATGATTTGAGTATTTAGTGACAGAGTCCTCCTTTGTAACAAATTCTTTTATTTAGTTTCCATTCTTCAAAATGCTTGTACATACTCATGTATGGATTTCCTACAAAATTATCGTGCCTAGGCTCACATTTGCTCTCACATTCAAGCCAATTTATTTAGTTGATAATTTGTATATATTTCCAGTAAAAAGTGGAATAATAAATTCTTATGCAACTCCCAAAACTGAACTCAACATATATTTCTTTCTGAAGACACCCATTTTACTCTTCCAGGTACAATTAGACTTTCTTACCTTTGCTCATGGAGCTTTAAATCTGAGTAACACTTATAGGTTCAGTAAGTAGACTGTAGACAGTGCTCACAATCAGATCAGGGAAGGCACAACTGTGAAACTGTGATGTAGACACACTGAGTCCATACTCAGAAATGGGAGAGAGAGGAATATGTGATATTCTATACATGTTCTCCTTTTTACTCAACTTGATCCCCAGACCATTCACACTTCAAAACACTCAGAAATTTGTTACCCAATTGGCCTTAAGTACTTTCTAGTTAACAAACATGGTTAGCCATCATAGCAATATAGAAACTAACATTCAGCTAGCTAACTTTTTGTACATTGGACTTCATCATGATGAAACATCCTTATTCCCAGTTTTCTGGAAAGAAATTTGGGCAAGACCAACTATGAAGAGACTCTTAATGTGAAGGCTATCTATTTTGAATTTCACAAACACAAAGATGTTGCAGATAGTTCTCTTTTATGATTTTTATCCTGAAAGTTTAAGAGGCCAGTGTCATAACTCATCAAAGTTCTGATGAGTTAGTGACAAGCATAGACTAGATAGTCACAACTAATATCCTCTCATATCTTGGCTAAGGCATTTTAGATACATGATTCAGACTCCTAGGGATAGGAAAGCTGTTGGAATAATCTCCATATTTTTGCCAATTATCTGTAGCATGGAGATTTAGTAGATGCTCATGCTTGATGTCTCTTTTGATGGTTGTAGTTCTAAATTTGTGTATGTTTTTACCATTCTTTCTCCTAGACAATACTTGCCATCTGCTCCTATTGTATATAGGGTTTTTTTTTTGGGGGGGGGATCAGGTTTAGAACCCTTTTATTTAGACAAAAGGGGAAGTGTAGTGAATTGGTTTCTGCCAATACTTTCAGGATCTTAGGGCATATCTTCAGTGTGTGGATGTGACCGTTTATAAGAAGGAAGAGGGGGTGCTTTCACGGTCTCTTGGGGTGATGGTCTGAGACCTGATCATCATCCTGTAGAGCAGCGTCCTGTGCCTGCCAAGGCAGAAAACCAGGGATGTGCTTTTTTTTTTTTTTTTTACCTTCAGTGTATGTGTGTGCTCTCTAAATAAACAGTTATTTTTTTTACTTTGGCATTCATGGATTTCCTTAATCTGCCCTCATACTTAAGAAAAAATTAAAAAAAAAGAGTTACGATAATGATAAATAGAGATTATTGTATCAACCAAAGTATTGGAAACCCTTTTCAGAGTAAGATCATGATAGAGCGTATAGCAATAATAAGAATATCCACAGACAGAGAAGATGACCTCGGGCATCCATGCAAGAGATGACCCAATACCTCATCCCCATTACCGCATGGTGCTTCTGCTTGGAATGCGTTCTTGTATTTTCTCATTCAATTTTCCAGGCAAGCTTGCCGGATTCTTCTTACTACCACTTCCCGTCTTTGAATTTTCCACTTCAAAAAAATAAATAAACAATGTGTTGGAGCCATGCAGCTAATGTTCATCAGAATTGTGGCTTGAGTTTCAGTCTGCTAAACAATACAGTGTTTCGTTTCCCCCCAGAGACCTGTGTAGAATTATCAGTCTCTAGGAAAATGTGTCAACCAGGACTTTCATGTTGCTTCCTAACCATTTTAGTAACAGTGTATAAACCCTTCAGAGCAGTTTGAGATTTGCCCTTTCTTTTTTAAAAAAAAGCAAAGGAATGCAAATGCTAATGTTCTCTAATAACGGGCCTCTTTTGTATCAAAGCAGTCACTAATTGTGGTTTTCCCCCTAGGTAAATTCTGTTATATGATTACTACATTAGTAACCTAGTTGAAATAGCCTGCTCTGACTGTTTGAACAAGCCAAGTTCAACTTTATTTATTATAGGCTTCTATACCACCCACCACCTTGTTTCTTTCTTTATTGCATTTATCTTTCTGCTCCTAATTATGAATTCACTTATGTGGGCGTTTCATTCGGTATTCCATCTATATCTAGTCGTGTTTCTAATTTATTATTGAAACCCCAGGCCTTATTATAACGTCCAACAACTAATAGGCCCTCAGTATTTGTGGTCTGGGTAGTGGGCGAGGCTGGTAGATGAGCCCCGACAGGCAAGGGAAGGGATCCACAAATAGATGAGCTATGTATTTAGGATTATATTGAAGAAAACTTCACAAATGAGTTAGAATTTAATCCAGACCTTGAAAAAGAAGGAAAGGCAACATGTCTATTCAAGTGCTGAAAATACAGTTGATTACATTTTTTTTTTTTTTTTTTTTTTTTTTTTTTTGCCACTAAATGCAGCCAAGAAGATGCATCCTAAATTAAGTGTCCCAGTTTTCTTTTTAACACAGGTGGGAGAAGGTGGCATATTAAGCAATGAACCTAATTAAAAGAAGAAATGAAAATCACTCGTAAATGAACCATACTCTTTCTTTCTAGTTTTTTTTTGTTTGTTTGTTAGTTTTTTTTTTGTTTTTGTTTTTGTTTTTTTTGTGTGTGTGTGTGTGTTTTTTTTTTTTTTAAGTATAATAAAAACACCCATCTTTGGGTGGATGTATCCTTGCACATATCATTTTCCATGACAAAATGAGTTTTGTAAAAGAAGAAACTAAAGCCATCTTTGCACATTTGGCATACCCGCATAAGGCATTAAAAAGTAAAGAAATGACAGTGTCCTGTCATCGAGCCAAGGGGCATGTGTGCATCGTGTTTTGTTGTTTTGTCCTAATATCTGAACAGAAAATTCAACAGCTGCTTAGCCTGTTCAGTGCAACGACTCATTGTGTGGCTCCCCTGTCTGCCCCCCCCATGCCCAGAACCTAATTCAGGACTATGTCCCTCAACTTGTAGGTACTATCATTCCCGCTGTGTACAAAACCTTCTGTTTTGGCTACACTAAGAAGAGCATATGCCTCAAACGGAAGCGGTTTCTGTTTGTATATCTCTATTTTCCCCTCTTTTGTTAAAGTGTCTCTTCCTTGTGTCCCTTTCCAGAGCTCTCCTAAGTTTCTATTCCGTGTTAATGGGGACTGCTAGCAAATTAATACTTATTCTTGTTTGGTGATTGTTTTTACTTCTTTTTTTTTTATTTTTAATGTCACATCGGCATCGCCTGTCATGGATACTGCACAATATTTTTCCTAGATCTTCTAAAAATAAAATTAAAAAGAGAAGCTTCTAGGCTCTTCCTGTGCTGAACCAGAGAGGATGATGTGATCCTCACTAGCTGTTCTTCATTCAAATGTGCTCTCTGGGTTCTCACTGAAACACTACTGGCACACACACAGCTCTCCCTCTGGATCGCTCTCCTATCAGTAAGAATACTTTACTACTCTACTCGTGTTTGTGTTCCTTACCAGATAATTGAGTTGAAGGAGATATGGTCTAGAAATCCTGACCGTTGAGAAGAATGACAAAAGAGAGTGCTTTGAGAAATAATGAGCAGAAGAGGATGTGCTATACATCACTCCAGTCTTGACGGTCTTCATGATGAATCTCCAGCCACAAGAGGGCCCCTGGTTAAGAATTTGAAAGAGAGCAAGGAGAGATATATGGAAGAGTTTGAAGCAGGAAAGGGAAGGGGGAAAAAGAAATCTGTGTAATCTGCTCTTAAATCGATCTGTGCCCCTCAAATAAAACACTTGCTCCAGGATGGAAGGAGGCTCAGGCGCTTCTAGCTGTCGACAAAGCAAACAAGCAAACAAACTGGAGACAGAAGATCACCTGTCCGGGAGACAAAGGCTTAAAAATTCGTGAGCTCCTGAGCAACCGTGTGAGAGGAGTAAACAGTTGCTGTGGGTGTTGACCACTGACCTAGCTAGCAACCACAGTGCTGCAGGCAGATGTCCAGAATGTGGAGCTGCCTGCAAGTCCTGTGGAAGGAAAGCTCGCTCACGGTTGCGGGTGTGAGGACGCTGTGATCCATGTGGGAGATGCAGCTGCCTTTGAATTCTCCTGCTGCTTATCAGTCAATCCTCACTCACCACCCACGCTCCTCTTAGTAACCCCAGGAAAACCACAAGGGTTCACAGAATCAACTTAGTTCAATGGTTACCTAAGTAAGTAGTGAAAGACCTGTGGAACCTTCACGCCCCGACTCAGGAAAGCCCCCCCCCCTCCCAAATCACTCACGAGAAGCAGTCTTGATGCAAAAGCATGAGGTCTGTTATATTCCAGTGCACTGGGGTCCACAGCCATACTCCACTTGGGGTAGGGGACTGGGAACCCTAGGTACAGGGTTCAGACAGCTTTTATAGGGTTACAACAAAGCCCGAGCATTACAAACCAATCATGTCATAGCATCCAGTGTGGACCAATCAATTTGAAGCCTGCACTTTGCCCAGGAAGTCTGCTTTCGCTAGGGCTTCTGGGTAGTGTGGCGCGGCCTGTTCTCATTCACTCACAGGTGCTGTCCGTAAACCGCCCAGTCGTAAACAGTCAAGAATGATTTTCGCCTACTCACTGCTAGGGGGCAGAGTCTAGGGAGAATTAGGCTAAATTTTTCCATCCTTACAGTAGGTGCCCTGAGGACCATTTGAATTAACAAGATCAAACCAGATGGCCTGGGGCTCACTGAGCACTCACTGTTCTTGTAGAGGAACAGAGTTCAATTCCTGGAATCCACATGGAAACCCACAGCCATTTGTGACTCCGGTTCCATGGGATCCAGTGCTCTTTTCTGGATTCCACGGGTACCAGGCATGCAGATGGGACACAGAAAGACATGCAGGCAAAGCATCTACACTATTAAAATACGGGAATATAATGTAATTTAATAGCCAATGGAAAGGGATCAACGTATGTTGAAAACCATCAAGGAGGTCAGAGTCTTGGGTTCTGGGTTTGGTTATTTGTAATTCTTTGTGAAACCTCAGCGAAGGTAAATAGTTTCTAAGCTTGTTCGGGTTTTTAAGATGTGAACACCGCACTTAGGTAGCTTCACAGTAGTTTTTCAGTCTGAGGTTCTGTGATGCCACCATGGAGGGTGTTATTATCTGCTGAGACGACTTTAATAAAACACCCTGAGTGAGGCACGCTCACTGGGACATCTGGGTTCAAATACTACCTCTGTTGTTTTCATCTCTTCTGAGATCTTTGGTCAGGCTTTAGTTTTCTTAGTCGTCCATGATCTCATCTGTAAAATGGGAACTGTGACAGCATTTCAGAGTGTTGTTTGAAATAAACAAGAGTAGTTCACTGTGGTGTGAGTGTGCAGAGGCCACACAGATAATAGATGTCTGATGTGATCTGGAGTCTTTTCAGAAATGCCTGGGGAGAAAAGCCAAACAAACAAAGAACATTTGTGTCCATTTGTTGAATGAATTTCAGATATCCTGACATACTTTAAACAGTGTACATTAATGTTTGAAACAAATTTTTCCCTATCAGATTCTAGCTGTTGCTTACGGCCAAAATATCAGCTCAACACAGCATGAAACCTGAGAAGTTGGTCTGAGGCAACATCTAAGTATACAGCCACAGCATACTGTCTCCTCTCCATAGCTCAAAAGGATTTAGAACACAAATGTCAAAAGATGATCCAACTTTCTTAATTTTCAGCCTCAACTATTCACAAAAGCCAATCGGGCCATCAGGACTACAGAGCTGTGGTTTCCATGGCAACAACGGAGGTCAATAGTTGCAGTCACACCTTCATCGGGCTTGATTGCGTTGGCAATTTGCCATTCTCTGTGCGCCCTTTTGTTTGTGCATCTCTCATTTGCTTAATTTCTATCTCGAGGAATCCTCAAATGAAAAACCACAGGAGCCAGATTTAGATTAGAAAGAAATGCGGGCTTTATTAAAACATTGAGGAACACGGTCTTATAATTCACAGGCATGCGCCTTGAGAAATGAATTTCCATATCTTCAACCACAATCTTTCATAATGTACCACAGCTGAGAAATCCTCTCTTTGAAATATTCTATGCTATTTATTTATTGCATTAAAAACTGTTTTAAATCAGTATGTTTTTTTTTTTTTTCTGCCTCCAACACTGCTTTTTGACAGCAAAGGTAACAGATGCGTTGGGTTAAAATCCCTTTTTGAGTTATCATACAAAGGCTTGCACATGGCCTTTGCGTTGTCTCCTCTAGCCCCTCCCCCTTTGCGTTGTCTCCTCTAGCCCCTCCCCTTTCACGTGCTGTCCATATCCCTGCTCCTCTTCTCTTGGATTTTTCAGCACACTTTCTGCTCTTGGCCTGCACGTACTGGCCTCCCTCTCTCTCTCTCCCTCTCTCTCTTTCCCTCTCTCCCTCTCTCTCTCTCTCTTTCTCTCTCTCTCTCTCTCTCTCTCCCCCTCTCTCTCTAATTTGAGAATTTCATACACTAGTATTTGCATTCTTACCCCTCCAGCTCCTCCTATGGTGCCCAACACCACCTTTTGAATGTATGGCCTCTTCTATACTTATTTTTTGGGATATCTATCAATCTATCATCCATCCGTCCATCCTTCTTTCTATCCATTTATATGTTTGTCACACGGAGTCCAATTAGAGTTACCCTTATTTGCATGTTTTTAGGATTGATCCCTTGGGATTGAGGTCTTAGCCTTTGGTTAAAAACCAAACTAGCTCTCCCTCCCTGAGCAGCCAGTGACTGCCTACATTCCTTCAACTAGACGTGGGTCCCTGTGAAAGCTTCCTCTGTCCATGTCGATGTGTCCACCGTGGTCTTACCAGGTTTTTGCAGGTTATCATGTTCAGAGTTCATGGGAATAGCATCTTGACCTGTCTAAAGGAAACTAAGATGCAGCAGCCAGGATCATCCCTGGGCTGTTAACATCTTCTTCCCCCTTCCCATGCTTTCCCCGAGCTTTAACTGTAAGGGTTTTGTTATAGATAATCCATCTGGGCTTGGGAACCCATGGTTACTTGTTTTCTCCAGTTTTACCACTAGCTCCTTCCTTCCACGAAAGGAAGCATCTTTGAGATGTGAGAGCTGTAGTCATTTATGGACACAAAGATGAACATTTAGAAGGCAGATGGAAACCATACTACTATATAATGTGATTGTAGCATGTCCTTTTATAGGGTCTATGGCCTCTCCGACCACAGGTTCTTCTTTTTTTTTTTTTTTTTTTTTTTTTTTTTTTTTTTGAGACAGAGTTTCTCTGTGTAGCTTTGTAGACCAGGCTGGCCTTGAACTCACAGAGATCTGCTTGCCTCTGCCTCCCGAGTGTGGGGATTAACGGCATGTGCCACTACTGCCCAGCTAACCACAGGTTCTTGGCTTGGTTTTTTTACTACCAGGGGTGAATTCACTTTAATTGAGTGGACTTTTTATCTTATTAGACTGTTGCTGTTTGCCCCAAACATACAAATACCACTATCACAGTGTTGGTGACACAATGCCTTAGCAGGTTTAAGCACCTTCTGACACAATGAGAGCTAGCTCAGGGAGGAGGCTTCCATTGACACCACACCCTCAAATCTATATGAGGTTATCTCTTACTTGTCCTGTCCTGTCTGCAGAAAAGTGTACCTAGTCCAAGCAGGGCCTTTGTCTCCCATTACACCATGTGCTTTTCTAACAGACCGTTACCATGAGAGCTTTTAATAGCACCAATACAGGAATGCATTTGCCATTTGTGAGCCATCTTATTCCCGAGACATAACCTGTTTCCCCAGCCTTCTCCACGATTGGTACCCGGAACCCTCTCAGGGCTTGGGCACTTGACTGATATTTCCTGCATGACTAAAATTCCTTCATCCTATTTGTTCATTAAAGTCACTGAGAATATTCCTGACTTTGTTGTCTATCCAACAGAGGCAAACAAAGTGCTCTTTATTCAAGATATATTTTACAACCAAGATATATTTCACTCAAGATATCATCCTATCTTTCAGAAAAATATAAGTGAATATCCTCACTGTGTGTGTAAAAATTCTTAAATTCCTAATATGGTTCTTTAAAAACATTTATGCTGTATAGTACAGCATTGGTTGCTAAGACTAGCTCAATGTGGGTGTGTGTGTGTGTGTGTGTGTGTGTGTGTGTGTGTGGTATGTTGTAAATGAGTGTTGGATTAAGTTAAAGAAACCACAGAACCATGCCAGGCACCCACAATTATCAAACAAGCTCTTTATCGGATGCCTAAGTACTTCATCTCCATCCTTCTACTCTGCCCACTGTCACGTATGTAAGAACTCCTTATTCAGAGGCAATGAAAAACACGAGAGACATACTGTAAAGCTTTCTTGCTTCCGGGGGGATTACTACACCAAAAGCCTTATTCTTTTGAATCAGATGTCTCTGTTGAAGACATGGAGAACTTGGCAGGTGACACATTCATACCATGATTCATTGAAGGTGATGCTTTTGACATTGGAACATTTTTGACTGTCAGCTTTTTAAGTCATTAGAGAGTAACCGGTGCAATAGATACTTTCCATTCCTCCGTGGGTTTTCTATCTCAAGTAATTCCATACTTACTTGTAAGCGATCTCCTAATACTGACCCTTGGCCTACTAGTGTGGATCAATTTGAAATTCAGGTGTTTGAAATGCAGCTAGAAATAAGAGGTTAACGATCTTGGTCAAATGATTCAGAAAGAACCTGAAGCAGGAGATCTCTCAGATCAATGCCCATCCCATCCTTATGGAAAGAGCCAGGCACAAAGAAGAACACTCAGAGAGCCACTTACCAGGAACCCTAGAAGAGAAGAGCAGGCTCCTGTCCCCAGGGTTAGGATAAGGCACGCACTAAAAAGTACATGTTGTACTTATGCTCTGAATTAAAAAAAAAAAAAAAAAAAAAAAAAAGATAGGTGTTGTGACATATCCATCTCCAAAGAGTTCAAAGAGTTTGTAATAAAATGTCACATATTGGGGGGGGGGGCTAAAAGTCATGTATTTCTCATAGGCATAGAGTCTGAGAAGTTCAATATCAAAGATCTAGTATTGACAAGTTCTCTCTACTTCCTAATGTTCTCACACAGTAGAGGGAGGAGATGGGCGAAAGGAGGGAGAAAATTTTCCTCCATTCTTTCCTCCATCATCTTCCTCACGCTCCTCTCTCTACTCACTGTGCCACTGAGCCAAACCATCAGCTCTATTCTCTCTTCTTGTAAGGGATAAATCCCATCAGGAGGCCATTCTCATCTAAACACACCCAGAGTTAATCACACCCAAAGTGCCCGCCTCCAAACACTGTGGGTGGTATTGGAGGCACAGTTTCAGCATAACAACATCAAGGGAGCACAAACCATAATAGTGTGGATAAAAGCGTCATCATCTTCTTCTTGGTTTCTTTATGTTACCTATTTCACAAGGAGCCCAGGCACCTTGGTTTAAGTGCCTAGTAGTCCTTGCTCTTACTCTCTAGCCTAAGTAGTAACTGTAGAGGCTGTCATTTGTTGCTAATGATGGGGTAAGCAAGGCTTTCCTAGTAACAGAGAAAGAAGCAAAATATAAAGCAGAGAGTAAGGCCAGGAAATGTGCTCATTGTTGCTAGCTGACACACACTGCAAGTCATAGGATGTGAAGTTACTTTTATGTCTTGTAAGCACAAATAACACCCAGGGTATTTGATGCTGTTGTCTTCCCTCCTCTCCCCAACCTCCTTCCTCTTTTATTGTTGTAGCTAATTACATCTAATAGTATAAAGCAATTACAAAACAATGTCCTCGGTAGATGTAAACAACTTTATTACCTTTATCTCTCATGGATGATTTTTAGCTTCAAAGTTTTAAGAATGTGTAGAAGTATTAGTTTAAAGAATGAATTCTTTATTCATGCCTGGTGCTTGGGGGTTTTATTACAGGCAGCTAGGGAGTGTTGAGCAAGGAACAACCAGTCTTCCCTAGGGAAGATCATACCAAGTGGTTATCACATGCCAAGTGATCATCCCCGAAAGCATACATGTGAGTAGCACACAGGCTGAGCAGGTTAAACACGTGTGTATGTAACAACACTGTTAACTAATGAAGGAAGAAACTATGAATTTGAGAGAGGGAGGAGGAGCCATACGGAAGGGGTTTGGAAGGAGGAAAGGGAACAGGGAAATGAAGTAATTATAGTATAACACCCCCCCCCAAAGGGAAGAAATAACTTCATACATAAATAGAAGAATAATAATCTTTTAAGACGTGAACCTGGGTGACCAATTTTTTGAAGAGAAAAGACCAAAGGAGAAAGAATCAAGGCAGCCAGAGAAGAGGAAGCATCGCTCAGGAAAGGCGGGGCGTGAGATGGGAGGGGCAGGAATGAGATCCAGAGAGATGAAAGAAGGAAGCTGGGTTGCAATTCCCTGTACTCCCGGGCCCCGCCCACATATCCTATCCCGTAGGCAGGTAAAAAGGGAGAGGTTTTTAATTTCCAATGAATGTTAAAAGGTAACGGTTATCAAACACTTCTGTTACAAAGTTTACTGGGTTGGTTATTTTTCTGTCTCTGACGTAGCGGGAGCAACGTAGGTGAGGAAATTTTTCCTTGGAGTCACGGTTTTAGAGGATCACAATCCAGCTTGGGGTGCATCTGCTGAAGCTGAAGGCTGCAGGTGGTCACATTTGGGTGACCAGAAAGAAGGAAGAAGGGGCTGGAAGCAGGGCTGAGTTAAAACTCTCACAGGTCCACCCATCGTGATGCACCTCCACCTTTGAGGCACAACAACCTCTCCAAATAGTGCCACAAACAGGGGCCATTTACGAGTCAAACCATAATGCCCCGCCTATTCCTGTCAAAGAGAAAAACACCACACACAAAGCATTCTCTTATCTGTTGGAGTGAGCTTTCCTCCAGACAATAGCTGGGGACCAGATTCCTACAAGAAGCAGCAGCAGATCAAACCAAACAGGATCACTTTCCCTGAAGTTCCAATCCCCTAAACTGAAACTGAAATATTCATCTGGAGATCAGAAAAATCAGGAGAGAGCTGACAGCCAAATACCCAGAGGCGTTTTTCAGTCATCATGGTAAGAAAGTCTCCTCTGCCTTAATCCTTGCGATGAAAGCAAACTCAGGCAGCTTGCCCTTAATTAACCAACCTCACAATATCAGCTTCCAGCCCTTCAGACCATGGGCATTTATTGTCTTCCCGGGACATTCTTTCTTTACCGCTTATGTTGCATTTTCTTCTATAATGTAGCCTCAGAAAATGCTGCAGTGTGTGCGTGTGTGTGTGTGTGTGTGTGTGTGTGTGTGTGTGTGTGTGTGTGTTTCTGATTTTTCTCTAGCCGCTTCTTTGGATTATCAACTTTATGTTCCACATAGTTTCAGGATGATCTACCCATTTCTGTTCCAATGAAACCCATTTAAGGTTCCCAAACATAACCCTCCAGCTGTGACCTCTCCTCCAAACTCCAAACATAGACATATAACCCACGAAATGAATATTTCTTTGTACATCTCAATGGGTATTGAACTTGCCCAAATAAGCATGTCCCAAATCAACTCTAAGGCCAAGTACTGCGGGTTGATAAAAATCTCCATGACTCTATTTTCCACTTCTTCTGTCTCTACGAGGCTATTGGAAGTCAAACCTTATTTTACCATCCACCCTTATAACCGGAAGCATCTGTGTCATGCACGCTGATTGGTGAGATATAAACCAGCATCTCTCCACACCCCTCTTCCTCATGGCAGGAGCTGACTATGAAATAGAACACAGCTACTCTACAGAGAGGAGAAAGAAGACACATCACAGAGAGGACCTGGCTGTTTCTGTGCAGCATCATGGGGCTGCTGGCTTCATGGTGCTGGCATGATAACCACTGACTGCCTAGCTGTAGTCTCTTGGATACAGGAAATGAATAAAATTGCTAAGTGTCTCAGCCAGTGTAGTCTTGTTCTTAGCTGTCCATATAATAATAAGCAGAGCGCCCTATTCTTAGTGGCTATAGCTTCCTAGCCTGTCTTCTCCTGCAGTCTGCTCATCTCAGTAAAGTACTTGACCATTGCCCCTAGTCAGAAAGAAGGTGACTCTTCCAGACCCTTAATCACAACCTCCAACCTTACCTCTCTCTTCCAAACACACACCCCGAGTCCGTCACAAATCCTGTGCTGTTTCTTCAAAAACGGAACAGCATTGTCTGTCTGTCTCTCTTGTTACCTGTAAGATCTGTTAATCTACCCATCCCCCTCATTTGCCTCTCTCCAGTCATTTCTCAGCTCAGAAACTCCTCTGAAACCACAAATGTTTTATGTCACATCTCTGTTAAAACCCTTTATTAATCCAGTTGTACCCAGAGCAGAGCAGAGCAAAGCTAAGTCACACCTATAACAGGGTCAGAACCATATGCCAATAAGTCTCCTGGCCTGTTATATCCCCACTCTCCCAACAGGGGGTTCTTAAGCCCCTTGTCCACCATGCAGCTCCAGGCACATGCTTTCCTTACGTTCTGAGACCACCGTGAACCCCTCCATCTCTTTCTGACATTTTGCTCCACCCTTACCCCTCTGCACATCGTACTTGCATGGGCGGTCCCCTTTCACCCTGAGTGACCACCATTGACCATTTCATTAAACTTAAACCCTCTTTTCTATCTTACCTCACTTCTCTAAAAATAGAATTTCCTTTATTTCTCTCTTCCTTTTCTTTTGCTCACTCTTCAAAGCACTCACTATCATCTTTACTTCTGTATAAGTTGGATTCTACTTTGTGGAAAGAAGGTTTCCCTAATATGCACATACTATACAAAATTGAACAAGTACTAGCAGAATTCTCTCTCCCTCTGTCACCCCCCTCTCTCTCCCTCCCCCCACCCCATCTCTTACAGTGCAGGGTGAGAACTAGAAGGGACATTGAGGAATCACAGAGATAATAACTTCAGATGTTTATGGCCTTGGAACTAAGATCTGAGTTTCAGAGGCCTGCAGAGCTGCTACCTAGAACTTAAAATGGCACCTGTTCCCTGATGGTACCCAGGGAGGATTTAAGAGATGGCAAAGGATGCTGGTGTAGACATCTATGAAAGAGGGAATAAGGCTAGGAGAAATTAATGATGTTGGACTCAATCACAGAAGACAAGACGGAGCAATTCCTTTTGACTCCTGTTCCTCTGAAAACTTCTTGTCAGCAAAACTCAGTAAAGATTCACCTGGCAAAGTAACAGTGTGCTGGGTACCTGGCTAAGTAGTACAGAGCATTCTATAAAAGCCTATCTTTAAAGATTAAATAGCCATAGTTTCACAATGAACACAGTATTTGTCTGTAGTATTTTCTTTCTGTGTAGAAAATCTATACTCAAAATTTGTCTCCCCCCCCCCTTACTTTTTTGGCTTGCTTGTGACAATTCCTTTCCTCATCCCCCAACTGCCCAGTACAATAACAAGTATATCTACTATAATAAGTAGATAGAAAACATTCAATAAATATTCATTAGATACATTTGGAATTAGTAAATTTATTAATTTTCTTTAAAACTACTTAACAAAATGCAGGATACAATTTTTGTCAATTAACCAAATTTTTAGTTCCTCATATAATTTCTTTGGGTCTAAAAGAAGGATAGTTCCTTTCTATTTAGTTGCAACTAAAGATGTTCTCATATTATATTAGTAATAAATGCATAGCAAATATTCATATCCTTAAATGCTCAAAGAGTTAAACAGGCAGTAAGATCTCCAGAATATTGGAAACTAAAAACGGAAAGTCAGGTTTAGCATGACTCAGAAGATGATGGAAGAAGTTACAATCTGAGCAGGCTTCAGAAGGTGGTCAAGCAACGCCATGGAGTAGAGGGTAGGGCCTGGAAGCGTTGAGATGGTTTTGATTCAAGCATGGAAGGGGTCAGGAGAAATCACTGGGAAAGTAAATAGTAACTGAACAAGTCATAAAATCTGGACTCAGGGTCTTGAGCTGTATGTATATGCAAAAGAACAAAATGACCACCTAAGATGTTTCTGGAAGATCAGTCTGCTGCATCATAGGCTGTTGACTGGATGGATATAATTCAGAAGACCTGTCTAGAGATGTGGCTCGGTGGTTGAGCACTTACCTGGTATGTGAAAGGCCATGGGTTAGCCCCTCATCACAGCAAAACAAAATCAGGAGGATGAGCTGCTAGGAGACTATGGCAATAACACTGAGCCTCACAGATGATGAAGGAAGGAAGGAAGGCAAGCTGTATTGGCAAATATTTAAAGAGAAGAATTAACATAACACAGCATAGATTTAACCCAAGGCAGAGGCAGTTTCTGGAATTTGTCCACAGTGGTTCTACTAGTGAGGATTTGTAAGAGTAGAGACAGAAAAGAGACCACCGATTTCATCAGAATTTGATCACGATGACATGTGTCCATGCAAAAGCCTGGTGATCATTTTTTCTTGCAGCAATGAGTCTCAGTGGAGGAGAAGCTAGTAGGAATCTGGAAGGATGTATGTGTCATCATCTTGAGGAGCAGGAGGGGTAGGCTTCTGGAAATTATAATAGAGAGCCTCTGTTTGATTCCCGTAGACATGCTCCTCGAGATTGGATGGCTGCGTGTTTTCGTACAGCGCCTTCTCGGCTGCCACTTCGGTGTCCGGAGGACCCACTTCCACATTTTCGTACTCGCCAAGCATCCTATTTCTCTTGGTAGAAGACTTGTGGCCTTTGCTTTCCACTGAGGTTTCAGAGCTTGGGCAAACCACGTGGGCACTCGAGCCAAGGGTTTTTGTGCAGTCTTTATGTCTGCTGCTTCTCCTTTGCATAAACTTCGGTAAGGTAAATGCTGTGGCTTCCCGGCGCTTCCAGTGCCAAACACATCCAATTCCACAGGCCAGGAAGAGTACAAGGAGGGAAACGCCCACAGCCACACCCATCGAGGAGCTCGCAAAACTGCTCAGCATCTCAGCACAGTGTTGTGCAGCCTCCCGAACTCACAGGCACAGACCGATGCGAGTTTTGGGAGCCTGTTCTGGTTCAAAACAGAGTCTGAAGGCTCTTTCAGGCATTTCTTTCCCAGATCTGAAAGGACTTTACGTGGCGAAGACCAGAGGAGAGACCCAACAGTCTCTGAAGACAGCTGTTGGCATCACCGTCCCTCTCCACCAGAGCTAGACCAGGGGGAATCTATTCCTTACCACTTCCTTTTCTTTGAGTTTATCGCAGAATGAAGCAGAGAACAATAGTACAGTAGAAGCCTCAAGAAAGGGGAGGTTGGGGAATCCACCATCCAGAAACCTGCTATAAATTAAGAATACATTAACTGTATACTTAATACCTGGTGAGATTATAAATTTACTGCATCTGGCAAATGTATGAAACATCACCACATTGTCAGTCCTGGCCTTTAATGCTGAGTACAATATGAGCTATTTTAAGAAGAGAGTGAAGATTCCTGCAGCCCTCCCCCAAGTGGGGCTCTATTGTTTTTGATGATATAGTTGATTTTCAAGTAAAATATAAGGTCCTTTTGGATTTAAGAGCAACATGACATAACTATCCATGTGTGGTCAGGCCATTGTTACCTGTCTCTCTCTGGTGCTTTGCTTTGTTATCCTTCTTTAGAGGGGATACGGGCTGGGCCATCTCCCTGGACACCCCTCCCTCTAGAGTCCACGTTAATTAGCCAGTTCTCTGTCATATAGCAAGGTACCCTAAATGCAAGGGGATTGCGTCTTCCTACCTGGTTCAAAGGTGAGCAGGGATCAGCTCCTTCCATCTTTAGATTCCTAGAGAGAATCAACACCATGTGTCACAGAAAACCAATATTCCATCAGTATTTATTTGAATGAAAGAGGGCATTTTTAAGTGACTCCAAAATTCATTAACTAATTGCTTGCACCAACACTAAGACTCACAGTATGGAGTTTAAAGTTTGTATAGACTATTACATTTTAAGAGATCTTTTAAAGCAAAGTATCTTTGTAAGACTACTAATGAAAAATTGACTTGTAGCGCATCATTTTTATTTGGTTAAGGTGATGTTTGAAGTGCTCTGTTGAAACTTTAAAGTAGCAAGGATAGAAACACCAAGTATCCCACCAGGCAGAATTTTCCTCTGTGATTTTATCAAGAAAACATTCTTGGTATACATTTCAGGTTAGACACAGGAGTTGTTGACACAGCCTATATTTTCAATAGTGTTCCTAACATTTTCACCATTGTTTATGGAACATCCAGTCAGCTTCCAAGCACTTGAGTGGATTATCTCATTTAACTCTGCAGCTCTCGTGTGTGGGTTCTGCTGTTATCCTCATCTTACAGATGCTGTAGTGGAGGATTCTAGATGACTCCCTAACAGCTAGTAAGCTTTATTTATCCCCCAGCCACCAGGACTAAGCATGGGAGGGCTAACATACTAAATATCTGCTAATGGATGAAGTGATCCATTCATAACCACAATAACAACAGCGGGCAGGAAAAAGAAAACACACAAAGCAAGTGTCCAGCCCTCAGCGAGTGCATGTCTAATGATGGCTTTCAATACATTTCCTTAAGGTCTGACTATATCAAAGCACAAGTTGTCCATTTTGCGTTTTTATGTCAACAGAAGGAATATATGTTCAGCTTATATATGAACTCAGTTTAACAACAATTTAGGGACAAACACCCCCAAAATCCAGATATCTCTCAGTTTCCTTGGGGCCTGGTAAGGGGTACACTGGGGATAGGCATAACATTATCTAGTCATCATGTAATATTTACTGTTCATGGTGGCTCATGCCTGTGTAATCCCCGTACAGGCAGGTGGAGGCTAGCCTAGGATTCAGAACAAGACCCCATGTCAAAACAAAAAACAACAAACTTTACATCTAGAGAAAACTCAGCAGAGACAATGGTGGTAGTCAGGAAGAGTGAGCAAATTTGAGCAAGGTACAATGATACAGGTGTGAAAGTGTCATAATAAAACCCATAATCATGTGTATTAACTTAACAATTAACAAAAGAGAACGCTACAGTCTAGGGAGTCCTTCCACTCTTACAAGGGCAGGCACCGTGCACAGGCTAAGCACAAACATTTGTCAAATGGCTTCTACAAATAGACTGTCATTTCCTTTCTGGGCAGATGAGAACGGATCTTAATAGTGTTAGCATAAATAATTGCATTCATACTCACCACAATGTTTGTGGTACACTTCCAAAACAAATTTCAAGTATTGAGTGGAAGGAATTAGTTTTTAGGAAGGTACTACAGAGAATGAAAGTCGGCTTCCTGCATGGCTAGCTGCTATCCCCTAGACAGCTGAAGAGAAACCAGAGTCCCTTCTTGAGCTGAAAGAATTCATTTTTACCATTTATTTTAGTTCTGTGCAGAGCAGATAATCCAGCGTATCCTTAATATAAAAATCACGCACAGAGAATTCACAAAGGAACGTTCCCTTCCCCTATCGTCAATTTACCTTTGTAGGAGAAAAATCTTGGATATGAGAAAAAAAAAAAAAAAAAAGACCAGCAACAAGAAACATATTTCAAATAATAAACTTTCCCAGCTATACACCTACACGAGGTTCGCAGAGCCTGGACGCTCTTTTCACTTTGGAAAGCGGCTGCCTCCTTGATTGTCTGATACTTATTCACTTGTCTGCAAATCGCAAATTCTCTATAAAGTAGACCCTTGTGAAGCAGACAGCATATTCCTGTCAGGAAGCAGGGCAAGGACAGAAGGAAGAGCAGGGAAGCCTTGCAGGGTCCTAGACACACCAACCTCACCCACAACCTGCCAATTGCTTTCCCCATTGTGACTAAGGCAGAATTAAAATCCTTAAAAAAAAAAAAAAAAAAAACTGATCTTTTTATGTAGCAAAACATCACCCATTGACTAAAGGTGAAACTATTTCTTACCTCTTTTTGTTACCCAAACACTTGAAGTCATGTTCCGACTCACTTCAAGCCTGGGAGGGCCAGGCTGCCTCTCACTCTGCATCAGACTTGCTTGGGCTGAGAGCTGTTCCTCTTTTTTTCATTCTGGCCAGTTACTTCCTTCTTCCTCTCCTCCTTGCAAAGTTTCCTTGTTCTTGAAGAAATTGATATCAGATACTGAGAATTATAAATGGCCCTCCCTCTTTATGGGTAGAACTTTCTAAGCATGTAATAAGTCAACACATCAAGTCTAAGTGATACTTCTTTTCTGAGCACCATTTAAAATGCTCAGTTTAGACTCCGTCGTGCACTTCATGTTTTAAAGAGGCTTTAAAAACTTGTACTAACATATAGTTTGAGTTTTTTATTTGTTTTATAATCAGCAGAATAATCCTCATTTAAATAGGAAGCTACAGTGATATCACCAAGTAACACCCATACATGAACTAGTGTCCTCATTTTGGTCAGAATGTGCTTTTATTATTATTATTATTATTATTATTATTATTATTATTATTATTTTATCATCATCATCATCATTATCATTATTACTTTCATGAACTAGGAGTTTCCTAAAGAATGTCCTGAGGCACACTACTCTGGGATATGGTATGTAGCTCTTCCATCAGGTGAATTTGTAAAGTATCTTTTTGTTAGCATACTCACAGCCACATCAGGAAATTACAGGTTATGGGCAGTCTGATAGGAAGTAAACAAGCTACATCAGGAAATTACAGGTTACAGGCAGCAAGAAAGAAAACCTGCTTTATTGTTCTTAGTAACAGTATTCTGTCCATTCTTAGCACTGGGTATCCCAAGACTTCAGTACGATACCCAGCAAATCCACCAAGAAGAAACATCACAATGAACCCTAGTTTATAGACAAGCAGAAGCTCAGCAGATAAAATGTCTGCTCTAGGGTGCCACTACCCCAGTGCCTGTGAGCAGAGCTACTGTGCATGTCACCTGATACGATGGTCTGAATGCCTGTTTCTCCAGTCATTTGGATGGTGTGGGTTTCTGGCTCTGGTTCCAGGGCCAGGTGGGTTTTTCACTAGCCCTTTTATCCTACAGTTTCCACATAGAATCTTTCTGTGATATTACCTCTAAAAAAAGCCAGTTTTGTGGAATACAAAAATAAGAACTGCTGAATTTAACAGATAATCGGTGAGTTAAATAAACAATCTAGAAATAGTCACAGAAGTATTTCCTTCTAAGTTGTCTCGGAATTCTTCATGCAAACTGGATCGACCTCGTATAAACTGGTTAAAAGAAGAAGGAGGAGGCTGGGACTATAGATGAGTGAGGTATAGCCCTTGCTTAGTGAATGCAAGGTTCGAAGTTCAATGGCCAGCACTGGGAAATAAACACAGGAAACCAAACCACACTGGACTTCATCCTTCACATGCTAGTCTGATGCTGGCAGGGCTACGCTGTCATCATCAATGTACATTGAACATTGTCATTTCTCTGAGCTACGGGATGCGTCAGTGAACACATTCCGGGTGGCACCTGGAGGCCCACAGAAGCAACTGGACCCACAGATCCTTTCAGATCTGGGAAGAAAGGCAAAGAAATGTACAGCTCTGGGAAACAACTGGGAACTGGAAAACAGGCATGAAGCTCAGGGTGGGCAGGAGATGGAGATCTGAAACAAAACAGGAGTGATCCAGCCAATGTCCCAGACCGGGGCGGTGAAGCTATGAGCTGTGTGTGTTCCACTCTTTCTTGGTGCACTTGAAGGCAGTAAGGCACTAGCTGCCCTTTGATGTCACAACACACACACACACACACACACACGCACGCACGCACGCACGTACGCACGCCCGCACGCATGCACGAGCACGCACACACACAGTCCATTTGTATAAATTTATGTCATCTCCTCTAAGAGTGAAACTAAGGAAAATTAATTCCTATTACTCTAAATTTATTCAGGACAAATGAATTAGAGAGTTATCAGCTGGCACTTACCTAAAACAGGGATATTTTTAAGTAATTAATTCTTACGATTATGGAAGAAACACTGTGTATGTTCAAAATTGTATTGTTGTGTAATTATTGTTTTATGGCTTGGGTATTATGTTTTAAATTGCGTGTTTTCTTACTTCCCAATATTTAATATAACACAATACATCTTGTTTTCTCCTCAAACCGTTATGTCTAGATTTCTTTTGCTCATTTTTCTTTTTCTACTACTCTATGGTTTGGATAGCAAAGAGCTTGGGAGGTAGTTTACTGCCCTGCCGTATAATTTAGACTGGACAATTAATTCAAATACGTTTTCTTCATACAGATTGATGATAGCAATTTCTGTTGTTTCAAATATCTATTTGCTTTAGCAGTAGATTTTTTTAATGCTTGGACTGAGTTGCATTAATGATGGTAGACATGGGTAAATAATTGTGTATGTAAATTCTATTTGAAAGTTTATTATACTCATGGATAGTCTATAAAGAATTCAAAGGCGGTATGTTATTTGCTATAAACAGCACAGGAATTTACATCTTAAAATAAAGTATTATATTGGCCGGGAAAGGTAGTACATTTAGACAGCAAATTATTTATTATGTATAGGCATATGGTATTAATCAACAAAGTAAGCAGATTGTTAATAGAACAAGACTTCTAATCAGCAAAGTTTTACTATGTATGTGAAACAGCCATGAAAAAAGTGAAAATGTGGAAATGTAGTAAGTGAATGTGAATGGAGAAAGCATGGATGAATAGGGCCATTGTTAGGCTAGGGACCCAGCCTGGTAGCATTTGACAACATTAAATTAGATGATTCTTGGCATGGACAGGATAGATCTCAGTGGAAGAGATCTCAGATAATTTCTAGTATGGGAATTTATCTCTAAACCTGAAAATCCATCAGGATCAGTGATGATGGATTCCTAGGATTCCATCTGTGAATTCCTAGGACTATGGGGATTCTGCTGCATTAGGTCTGGAGTGGGCAGTTTCATTTGAAGATAAGAGTGATATCGTTATACTTCCATGGGCACGGGAAGTGGAGGAATGATAATGTACAGACTGAGAAGTGAGAACAGCCAAATACTACTCTCTTGTAGTAATTGACACTGTTTCCATTACAATGTACCATCTGTGTACCAACATAAATGGTTATTATTGATTTAACACCATCTCCAGATGAGCTTTGGCTGTAGGCTGTGGTCTACTCCAGAGGTTCCACCCCAGGAAGTAGAAGCCTGTGACTACCCACATGCAGGCTGTGCAGACACAGTTGCCTGGATTCACTTATTAGAGGCATCTATCTACTTTCCCATTCTGCCCCATGACATTTCCATGCATAGACTTGCATACATTAAAAGATTACAGATGTCTCTCCACACTGGTTTCTGCATTCAATATCTTTTGTAACATTAAGGAGAATTTCTCTAGGACATGCTGGTAAATAGAAGCTTGGAGTTCCTCAATAAGGATGTTTGCAGTCCCACTGAATTTCAAATGGATGCCAGTATGGTATACCATTAACACATAGCTTCTAGCAATATACAGAGACCCCACTTTTTTCTCTCCCTTAAAAGTATTTGATGTGTTGGCAATTGTAAGTATTTACATATATGGCAAATGAAAATTCCAAGGTTGTTTGTTGGTTTGATTTTGCTACCATGAAGCCGAGTATGTTTGCTGTCTTCAATGCAACCCCTCCCCCCCGCCATTCTTCCATAACTTTCAAAAACAATCTATCCTAATCTTCTTTATTTTGTTAAATTATTTAAATTTCTGGAAAAAAAACTGTAGAAATCTACCCTGTATATGAAAACCAAGGCACCAGAAATTATGGAGGACAAATTAGGTTAAAAAAAAAAAACACAGTCTTGGGAGGTGTTGAACAACTGAGAGCCATGAAATCTGACTCACTCTCAACTCCTCTGGGGCCTAACAGAGCACACGGTGATGGTTCCTTTGGTGACTTGCAAAGGCTAGATCATAGATCATGTCCACGACTAAATAGGAAGACAAAAGCAGAGCAGAGTAAAAGACAAAAATTCTACTCTTAGATGTGTGCTCTACAGTGATCACTGCCTCTACCTTCTGTAACAACTGTAGTCACCATGCCTCAGATCTATAGCAGAAGCTTCAAAGTCCACCAGCAGGAGACATGGGAGAATAAAGCATTGTGAATTCGTAAAAGCAAGTGGTAGCCAGTCACAGAATAGGCAAACCACCAGTATGTGTGGCATGTGCAGCATTCCACTACCGTACTGTGGAATTAAAGAAGCCACATGCAAAAGGAGTGCAAACTGTGTGACTCCGTTTATATGAAATTCCAAACACACACAGCTATCCACAATTGTGTGATGGCACAAAGTGCTGAAGGTCCTGTAGACTTGGAAGCTTGTGGAAGCACTTCCCTAGAAATGTTATATATTGTCATCTTCATGGTGGTTAATTGAGCACTTAAGATTATGTCTTAGAAGACTATATATATGTATGTATGTATGTATATATATATATGTTTCTTTATATATATACATACATGTATGTATAAAGAAACATATATACATACATACATATATATGTTTCTTTATACACATACACACACACACACACACACACACACACACACCCATATATATATGAAATAAATAGGAAAGAAAATCCAATAGGCATGACATATAGAACGACTTAGATGTAGCTTTATTTAATTTGGTTATTGTATTTTTTGGACAAACTACTCTAGAAGACAGCAATACCTTGAAAAGCTGTCAGTAGACTTTGAGCTAAGTGGATTCTAATTTATGTGGACCTTATTGAGTCTAGGGGTTGGTGAGTCTGTGTGGGGGAGGAAGATGGGGGTCTGATGACTTGAACCTCAAGTCAAAGCTAAGTTTTCTACTTTCTGAGATTATGAGCGTTCTTGTTGATACAGGTAGATCACCTCACAGTTCCCCAAATTCATGTATAACCAAACCCACAAAGGTATGAAATAATTAAACCTAAAACAGTTAGCATCTTTGGTTAAAAAAAAAAAAAAAAAAAAAAAAACACTCTGAATCTTGCTTTGTTCAACCTTAAGAAAACAAAGGATGCCAAGACCCCTGGGTTTCCTTCACATACCACTGAGTCCAAATGGGTTACTATGACGGCCATCATAGTGAGATGCTGCCTGACGCTGGGTGTTATATCTAGAACATACTTCCTCCCTTTCTTCAAGTCTTTCCTAACTGCTATCAGATCAGATAACAGGACTCGAGGCTTGCTTCAACTTCAGTTGAACAACACTCCCTCTTCTTCCTCCTTTTACCCTTTGTCATGGAAATAAATGAACATTGGAATAGTTGGTAGCCATCGCATGTGAAGAGAAGCTGAGCCATCTCGCTCCTCCATGAATGGAGTGATGCTCTGGGAAGTCCGGCATCTCTTAAAGTGGATATTCCTCACCTCAGACTGGGTGTAGCTTTCTCAAGCCATACAATCACACACAGTTTCAGCAGCTCGTTGTATCCATATAATGAGGATACTTTCAACTAGCATTGACAACAGACTCCAAAGTAGTCCCTGTTTGATTCTGACAGTGTCTTGGGGGAAATGTTGGGAATGGTGTATTGTTATAATTTTTAAGTAACTGGCCATATTTTGAGGTTGTGCAGAGTGGCCAGGCTGGCGTTGGAATCATCTGGATTCACGGAGACTTGGTTCCCATGGACACCGTCAACCACTCCTGCCATTTCAAACTTAGTAGGAGTATGAGGTTGGCTTGCAGCTTCTCCAAGGAGAACAGTACTGGAGGTCCATGTCCTGAGCCCCATTATCTCACCTGTACATTGATTCTGAGACAGGAATCTAGGCTGGCAGAGAGCTTTAATTGCTTCCAATCTGCTCCCTCAATTCCCTCATCCCCAACAATGATGCCCTGTAAAACTCTAGGAGCTTAAAAGAGTAGAAGATGATGGACCCAAAACAAACATCAACAGATTCCTGGGGACCAAGAATCAGGATTGGGGTGGGATTCTGGAAATTAGGACACACTTGGTTTTTCCCTCTGTGGGAAACATGCTCTGGAGGCCAAGTCAGTTCTGCCTTGGATGAGTGTTGGTGAGCTAGTTCCTAGACAGGGCCAGGCAAGTGTCATAATCCTAGATACACTAGAGCCTTGCTACTAACCCTGCCTTTCTTCCACATAGACTAGCAGCGATCTTTAGCTTTGTCAGCCAGTACTTAGACTGAAGTCAAAGGGTTCCCTCTTGATAGAAACATCTCTGGTCATGTTACATTATTATTTTCTTAGAATTTTAAGTTTTTCTGTTCACTGTCCTCAGAATCTTTACCTTTTTCTAACATAAGTCATCTTGGAGCAATCATCCAATAACAGGTACCGCGGTTGACAGTGTATATTTAAAAAAAAAGAAAACAAACAGACAAAAACAAAATAATCCACAACTAACTCTGAATGACACTGGCAAGTAGCTCTCAGTCTTTGCTAAAATCTCCCAAGGCACTTTTAGCAAGGTGAATGCGTAGGTTCTCACTGTGAAGATAAAGGAAGTCCTCCAGGATGCCCTCCAGTCCTAGCTCATAAAAGTATTCCCTTGAGTCATTAAGTCCCCAGTAGGGCTTCAGTCACTCTCAAGCTTTCTTTGAAGGGATCCCACCCAGTGTATCATCTTGAGCAAACCACTTAACTCTTTACTTCACTTTTCTTCACCACAAAAAAAGGGAACTTGAAAATGTTGCAAAGCAAAGCAAGCTCCCGTGGTTAGAGTTCACCAGAGATGCTCTAGTATTTTTAGGCTGGCTAAAACAATCTACTAATAATTCATGTTTTGAGCACTTGAACAATTACTGGACACTTCCATAAACCATTTCCACGAAATTATTCATCTTAAAGAAAGCATAAAGGTGGGTGCCATTTACTGGATTGGGGATGTCAAGTGAGGCACAGTTGGCAGAAGTTACCCACCTAAGCTCAGCTAGCTCGTAGAATTCAGCCTTGGACTGTGGTGTTTGAGTACAGAGCCTGTTTTCCTTGGGGACTAGGCCCTCTTGCTTCTGTTTCAATTCCTGTGAGGATGCCCACATTAAATATGCTTCATTCTAGAGATTTACATTTGAATCCTTTCTCCTTTTTTGCTTTTATTTTTCCTAACATTTTTATTTTTGCAATTAAAATATAATTACATCATTTCTCCTTCTCTTCCTTTTCTCAAACACCTCTCACATAGCCTACCCTCTCTCTCAAGCTCAGTCCATTTGATGCTAGTTGTATGTGTATGATTTCACGGCTGACCATTGGGTATTACATGAAGGGCTCTTAGCTGGGCAAAGATATTTTCTCCATACAGTCTGATCTTTATCTGTTTGGGAATATTTAAGCCAAGCTTAAGGCAATGGGTCATTGCAAGATTGGATAGTCTGGAGGACACCTGCCTCATTTTTCTGAAGTCAGAGTTAGGGCAAGGAGCAAGCAAAGAAATATACAATTGAGGAACTAAGTCAAAAGGCCATGAAACCCAGAAATTAAAAAAGAAAAATCTTCAGTCTAGTTCACAGATGGAGTACAATATGCTCAAAATGGGGGCCTTGTTGCTGCTGTGGCCTTCTGTTTGGTTCTAGCTGGACGCACTTGGCTGCTTTGGTAGAGGATGTCTGCTAGGATAATAAAGACTGTCTCGCACGCAAGGACCACCACTCCACTCTCCACACCACATGTGTCTCTCGAGGGTCTTCCTTCTATCTTGTTATCCCGCAATACTTCATCCCTAAAGCTAAATGAGTGGCATTTCTCAAGTGTTACCCAGACCATATTGACCTCTGATTAAGACAAATAACGTCTTCTAGTCTTAGAATTAACCCTCTGCCATGGTCAAAGGTTAGAAGGCCCCCACGGTCAGCCTCTGCCTGGTGCCACGACATTCTCCCCAGTCCAGAGACGCGAGATGCATGTGCTGCCCTCGGCTCCCCTGCGCCTCCAGCCCTCGGCTCCCCTGCGCCTCCAGTTCTGTCCTCCCAAAGGCCCAGCGCTGGCTTTGCTCCTTCCCATAACGTCTTTGTGGGTCCCCTTCCACGCCTCTCCTGCCACCCTGCCTTTCTCCCAGCATGTCTCCTCAGGAGGATTGACCACTTCGTACGAAGTCCCCTCATCTCTGTCTGTCTGTCGTCTGCCTCTCATATGTACGTCCCCATGTACCGCATGTCATACATACTTTCTCCTAACTCGGTGACTGTCGCTGGACACACCGACACAACCCTTCTCTGCCATCACACACGTTATCACTTCCTAAGACACACTGTGCCTGACACTTTCCTGTCAGCCTGCTTTGATTTCCTAGCAGCAAGCTGCACTTCCCAGTACTTTGACATTTTGTGTTCCCTCGTAGACCCCACTTACTGCTAAGATGATGGGAGATGTCATTCTATGAATAGATGATGAAATATTTTCTTAAATCTTGATAAATGTTAATGGACTAAATATTGTTAACTGTGATTCTTACTTGATAACTGTTGTGTTATATATTTTACCATCCTAAGGTTAAAACCCTTCTTTTTATTTAGACAGAAAAGAGGAGATGATGGGAGATGTCATTCTGTAAATAAGTTTCTCTTACTGGTTAATGAATAAAGCACTGTTGGCCAATAGGAAAGCAAGATAGGCGGGACTAGGAGACAAGGAGGATTCGGGGAAGTAGTAAGGAGGAGTCAGCATGGAGAGACTGGAGAGAGCAGGACGTCAGCCGGCCCCTGCTCTCCGGTAAGATAAGACCACGTGGAAATACATAGAAATGGGTTAATAATTAAGACAGAGCTAGCTGATAAGAAACTAGTACCTGGCCAACAGAATTGTATCAAATACAGAGTCTCGGTGTGTTAATTGGGGCTGGCACAGCCATGGGACAAGACCAGCGGCGGGCGGAAAACCCTACTCCTTACACTAATGTCTGTGGTGAGAGCAGGGACTATCATTATTGCTGCCCACTGTTCTCCCCTTCTGGAGTTCTCATTACTTTACCTCAAAGGGGTTTGAGAAGGGACAGTTTGAAGCAATGAAAAACAGTAATAACCCTTCAGCTAATAGAAATTATTTTTCCTTGGTACTAAGTATAGTTATTTGTAAAATGATATGTGACATATTTGAACAAATACAGATACTTATACACATATATAAAGAGACAGTCTGGGTAGCAATATAAGAATTGATATATATATATATCAATGTGTCAATACCTCAGATGAAGAAATTAATGATCACCATTATTTCAGAAGCCCTAGTTTTGTTCTCCCTTAGGACATTTACCATCCCTTTTTTCCAGAGTAAGTGACATCTAGGGTCTTCAGTTATTATTTTTGTTCTATAAAATTTAGTTTTATAATTAGGCATGCTTGCATAAGTCATCCTGGAAAACTGGAAAGCAAATGCAGGCTTTGCTACTGAGGAGATGCCAACAGCATCACCCTCACAAGTTGCACTGAGGCACAGGGCTCAGGCTGGAGCAGCTGGTTGAGAGCACACGGTGCCCTCCAGGAGGGTCCAGTGCTGGTGAACTTCTAGAAAGCTCTGTAAGAACCACAGATCCTCAGGAAGTTGTCTGAGCATCAGTGTGGTCCATGTTTTCATTGTATCTCCAGCTTAGGAGGAAGTAAAGAAGAGCCTGTCCTCAGGGTAGAGGGGCCTCCAGCTGATCCACACAGGGCAACAACAAGACAGGACAAGTGTAAGCCAGTGTCACAGCCAGATATCCTGGGGCCGTCTTCCCTGGGCGTGCAGAATCAGTTTGAATGGGAGCTGATGTTGCCACCTAAACTGTAGCTGATGCTCTGAGCTTTCATTCACGCACTGTTTTGGTTTTGTTACCCTGTGTCCACAGGCTGTCTTAGGATTACTTAAACTCTATTTAAACGCTTGCCTCAATGGACTGAGCCAAGACTGAAAGTGTCTTCATCAGAGGGATCTACATAACTTTTAAGACAGTACGATTTAAGCTGGTCAGTAATAATTTCTTTCTCAGATTACTTAGTAGGCCTATGGGAGCTTACTGTGATAATCTTTGTGATATTTCCTAATTAGGTCACAACAAAAACTAATGTGATGTGGGTTGGATCCAAAAGCTGGAGAAACGAATTTGTATGCAAGTCATCCCTCCCTCTCTCCTTCCCTCCCCCTTCTATTGTTCCCTGCTCCAGCCTGGCGATCCCTGCAACTGTAAATTCAATGCATTGATAGCTGGAAGTACAGCAAGAATGCTTTCCCATCATCTCACAAGTCCCAGAAATGACCATTGACCTGAGTCAAATTTTAAGCCACGCCTTCAATTGCCTATAGTGCTCTGGTGGGCGGGGCAAAGTTAGTTCTGCCCACTGAGAGCCTGAGCAGTTGGGAACATTCACCTCACACACACACACACACACACACACACACACACACACACACACACACACACTGCCTCGGTGTATGGCTTCCCAAAGGCTAGCATGGTGTTTTCATTAAAAGGAGAGTGAGTGCTGGGTAGGGGGGAAATGGGTGACTATTTTAAAGAGGCAGGGGTAGGGAGAGAGAGGGCTAGGAAATGGGGGGGGGAGAGCTATTTCTCTATTTGTCTCACAAATTATGTTGGGGTTGCAAGGAGTAACCAGAGCATAATTGAAGTCAATAAGCCCTTAAGAAACGTCAACGCTTTCCTATTGATGGAAGAAGGTGGTAACTCTGTTATCAACATCCTACCACACACATGAAATTCCCTCCTTTCCCAAGCCCTAGCTTGGCCTCTTTGGTCCCAAAAATACTTAAATCACCAACGTCATTCCTAACAAGTCATGGCCACATCGTTAGTATGACCTAACCCCCCCCCCCCCACCAGTGCCTTTCGGTTAAAACTCAAAGCCACAAAAAGAATTTGGGTGGTTCCAGCCACCACCTATTAAAATGCTCCCCAGAAGCACTTCGATAGGTGCCAGTAGGAAACCTGGTGAGTCTCTCATGGGCCAACATTCCTTTCTGTCTTTTGCAAGTTTTTCTGCTCCCTTGACTCGACTAAAGCCATGCTAACCTCTCATTAGTCCCCGATTTCCATTTTCAAATGTCCAGCCACCTCCGCAAATCACAGTTGAATTCAGGTAACACTGGATTCTCTCCCCAACGTAATCATTTATTAGCGATTCAAACTGTCCTTATCCTTTTTCTGGTCTATAACATTTGTTATCTCTAACACCTACATCACGCATGCGCAGCAGAAAAATCTCCAGAAAGGTCTGCATAGTTTGCAAGCCAAGGACCTAACACAAACACCTAGAGAATGCTGCCCCCTGCTGTCTGAAAACTATAGCTTGGCTGTAGGTGCTTTTTGCATAAGTGCCCAGTTGTCACTTCCTTTATGACAAACATGACTTCTTTACAGCAGATCTTTACAGCCATGTGTCTCTGGGTGGGCACGATTTGAATGGGGTTATGGAGACGAAAATTTTAGCTGTTTGGTTCAACTGTGGACAGTCTGCCCCAAAGTATTAGTATTCCGAGGACTCTCTGTAAACTCTGTTGGATTGATAGAAATGACCCCACAGTTACTCGACTTAGATGATAATCACTGCTTTACTTACAGGACCAAGAGAGAGGGTCAGCGGCCCTTACTCTGTGGTCACACCTTCCTTATCTCTTTACCCTTTGATCCTTTATTTTGAAGGAATAGTATTTACTTTTTCCTAAATCACTAGAGAGAATTATAAATTCCACCACCAAAATTAAACTCGAAACTTCATAAACTTAGCACAGTGACACACACCTTTAATTCCAGCACTTGAGAAGCAGAGGCAGGAGGATTTCTGTGAGCCCAAGGCCAGCCAGGTCTCCCTAGAGAGACCTCGTCTCAAAACAAAGCAACAACAAAAACATGCCCGCAACGAAGTTAGGACGGGCAAGGACTCTGAAGTGGTGTCTCTTCCACTCTCCTGCTTAGAAGACTTCGCCTTGTACAGCAAGCAGCCACTTCTAACCTCTGCTGTCCACCAACATCACTGCTTGCACCGCGCAGCCTTCCCGCCTCACCCGAAGACCCTCACTCTCGGGAGAGACCGGCTATTTCCTTCTCTCTGACTCCCTTTTCATCATTCCAGATTCAGGGGTCCAGGAATCGGCAGAGCTTCTTCCCCTCACCCTGAAGGGGCATTCCTCTCTTCTGCTGCAACACATTTTGTCTTCACGAGATTCCCACTGTCCGGCATCTAAAACTAATCCTTCCACTAAGGGTCAGCAGCCCTTAGCCCATGATTCTTCTGGAGAGGACACTGGGTGATGCTGTACCCTCATCCTCCTGTCCATCTTATTCGAGGATGTAAACTATTAACTCAGAGTCTGCATAGATTGCAATCTAGTCTAGGCAGGCCTCCTCGCCCGCCCTCGGTTGGCCCTTTGCCTCTTGGAGCATCGTCTCTCAGCTGCTCTGTTGGTCTGCTCTTTCTCTGTTCCCACCACCCTTTTCTGACTCTTCCTGACCTCACACTGTCAAGACTTCAGATTTTTTTTTTCCTTTTTGCTCACAGACTTGACTTCCTAGTTAAATAATATTCAAAATTCACTACTCATGCTTACATGGTGCTATGTATATTATTCAATGATAATACAGGATATTGTAATAGATATCTGCGCAATATCCCACCCAAACATCAAAGAATATATAGTCTACTCAGAAACACACCGAAGTGTCTCTAAAATGTATATCATATTCTGGCAAGAAAAGCCGGTCTTAACAAAGTTATGTACTATCTATTTTATCACAATGCAATAACAGTTCAAATCAACACCGAATGCCTCTCTAACAAGCACACAAACTTATGGAGATTAAACACGTTACTAAAGTACCAGTGGATCAAAAAGAAATCAAGAAAGAAAATTTAAAAATTTCTAACAAAATGAAGACACAATACAACAAAAAACCACCGAGACAGATTAAAAGCAGTCCTAAGAGAGAAATGTATAGCTCTAAGCACCCATATTTAAAAAATAAAAAAGAGGACAAGTAAATGACTTAAATCATGCAACTCAAAAATTTGTAAAAAACAGAAAGAAAACAAGCGCAAACCCAGTAGACAGCAAGTAATAACAAGAATCAGAGCAGAAATTAATGCAACCGAGAAGATATGAGGAATCAACAAATCTCCGAGCTTATTCTTTGGGAAGAAAAACAAAACTGACAGATGTTCAGCCCAATTGAGCCAAAGAAAGGGCGGGCCCAAATTAACAGACCGGTGCCGAACGGGCCAGCATCAGTGCTGGCAGCTGAGAGACTCAGAGGAATATAGGGGATACTTTTAAAACTGATATTCTGTTAATCTAGAAAACCAAAAAGAAATAGACTAATTTCTAGATTTATCCAAAATACTAAAGGCAGGCAGACCAAGAAGAGATCAACAACTTAAAATGATCCATAACAAATAAGACTAAACAGTAATTAAAACTCCATTGGACTTTCAAAGACTTACAACCAATGTTTCTTACTTCAGTTTTTTTTTTTTTTTAGAAACAAAGGAAACATTTCCAAATTTCTGTAAAGCAAGTATTAATTTAATACTAAAACCAGGTAAAGACACAGTAGCAAAAAAGGAAATTACATGCTGATATCCCTGATGAATATAGGTACAAAATTCCCCATCTGTTGCAAAGAGAAGTTTCCCTGATGAGGGGCAAGCGCTACACTTACCTGTGGGTATAAGGACAAATATTCAGAATGTAGTTAGGGGTTATGCTGGTTTAGTAACCCGTGAGGAAGGGAGGACCAGGGAGACCCACTGGTCAGACCCTGGACAAGGCGGTGAACAAATAACTCTCTAAATTCTACTTTTAGGTACGTTGAATGTGTAGACTAATTGAGCCCTCTGTGGTGGACTGAAAAAGTGCGACGATTTTCCCCTCGAGGAGACAAAATATGTGACATCTTCGAAAGCAGCCCTAAAGTCACAGCATTGCTTGGCAGTGTCATTGACCTCCAGCAGAGGGCGACCTAATTCCAGACAACAGATTCACAGTTACCAGTTCAGCTGCGCACTAGCAAGAGCCCGACAAAAAACATGTTCAGAAAATAGAGAGAAGATAAAAGCATACACAGATGAACGAACCAACGACAAGAACGAAGGTGGATTTTGATCGGATATTTTACTACATTCATAACAAAGCTTTTTAAATAAAGTTACTGGTTAAGATTCACCACACTATTTTTATTTTATTATTATTATATTGTTATTTTATCAAGAGCTGGTATGTCAAAATAAACACCATAGAAACCAACATTTAGTAGGTTTAACATTTATATACACAAGTTAACCCTTTATCCCATGAGAGGCTAATTTTCAAAAGTGTTGAATATTAAATTTGCAAGTCTAATGTTTTAGGAGAAATATAATAATACAAAGCTTGTAGGTTTTTTTTTTTTCCAGCTTCAGCACTGAAGTCTCTGGAGCCTGGTGTGAGCCTCTGAATGTTGGTGTGCATTGGACCTGATTCCCACGAGGTCACATGGGTACTGCTCTGTGAAAGGGATTAGTACCTTCGCAAATGGGGTCCTAGGAGGTGTCCCAGCTCAGCTCCCATCCACCACAAGAGGGCTCAGCAGGAAAGCTGAGGCTTGATAGCAGGCCTCCAGCCTCTCCAAATGAGGGCACGACTTTACTATTGTTCACAATTATCCAAATGAAATCATTTTGTTATACTTCTAGACTCTATCAGCCAGGACACAACTCTATCAGTCAGACTCTGATATGTCCAAATCTGACCCCAGATATTAGAAACACATATTGAAATATTCTTTTACTTGGATCACTTCCCTCATGCCATGTGCTCCTCAGAAAATTTTTCTCCACCTATATTTAATTGCCAATTTTACTAGAGTTCAAAAGAAAATCTAGATGGTGACATCTGCTTTTAAATGATTAGTGAAATTAAGAACTGCAAGAGGGAGGCCTGATTTCCTTGGCATCATCTGATGACTGTGAAGAGACACCCCAAAAGTTCTGGTAACGTTCTAGCAATCAAACAGATTTCTCATCCTTGCTTCTGTGAACACGTACATTCTTTGATGGATATGGGCTTGCAGTCTGGTTGTTGATTCTTGAGTTCTCAAACATGTTACTTTTTGTTTGTTTGTTTGTTGGTTTTTGTTTTTCAAGACAGGGTTTCTCTGTGTAGCTTTGGAGCCAGTCCTGGAACTCCCTCTGTAGATTAGGCTGGCCTGGAACTCATAGAGATCTGCCTGCCTCTGCCTCCCCAGTGCTGGGATTAAAGGTGTGCGCCACTAACGCCCAACGTGTTACATTTTTAAAATGTCCATTTTCTTTTAGTTACAATATAGCTTATCTTTCTTTTAGTCACTATATAGCTTATCTTTCTTTTAGTCACTATATAGCTTATCTTTCTTTTAGTTACAATATAGCTTATCTTTCCCCACGTTAAACTTTCTTTTGGTGAGTTGAAGTTCTGAGCTATTCCCTATCTGCCAGTCTTTTGACACAGCATTCTTTTTATGCTTCAAATCTTCCCCAGCTTGTGCTCAAAAGCTATTGCCCATATCTTCCCATCGCTTTGCTCTTTTTTTAAGCCTTTACTCCATTTGTAGAGATTTGAATTTTTTTTAAAGGTTTATTCTATCCATATCCATGTGAGTGCTTTGCCTGCACACATGTCTGTGTATGCCCGGTGCTTGAGGAAAATGTGAGCCTACATGAGGGTGTTGGGAACTGAACCTGGGTCCCTTGCTAGCATAACAAGTTCTCTTACCCATTGAGGCAACTCTCCAGCCCTGTAATTTTGTTTTGTTTTTAACATGGTTTGTAATAGTTGTTTGTTTGCTGTGACAAAATATCGAATATCTTCAGTTACCTTGATCTTCACAATCCCTCACAGGTAACTGAATCCTTCCCACACGTAACTCCAGAGCTCTTGTTAGAGCCTCGGAGACGGGACCGAAGGCATTTGTTCCCTGGTTCTCCCCACTCTGGTGGCAATGAGCAAATTCCATTCCCACGGAACCATTATTCTTTACCTTTAGTTTCTATAAGGAATAGCTACATCTGTTGAAAGCCTTTTCCCCCCACCACTGCCCCCACTCAGGCTCCCCGACATAGGAATCTCATGACAGAATGAGATACTTTGTTTGTTTTGTTTTCCCCGTGAATGGAAAAGATGCTTTGGGTCTAATCTCCATGTACTGAACATCCTCATTCCTTATTAACATGTTGCATTTTTCCACACGTGGAAGTCCTTTCTAGATGGGGACCTACCATTATTCTCATTGTTCTAGTTCTTTGATAAGTTTGCTTAATTAATTTAGCAGCTTTCTTACTACAAATTCATTGTAAGGCTTCAAGAGAAAGGTTGATCGCTCCTCCTTCTTGTTTAGGGTAATTTTGCTGTTTGATCATTTAAAGTTTGTCACTATTTTTTCACCAGAAGCCCCATTGGGATTTTGGCAATAAAATTTGCATTCAGACCTCGGATCTACAGAGAAATATTTTGAGATTTATCACTTGTGGTAGCTTTGTTGTTGTATGAACTACAGTTTTGATTGTGTCCACATGGTGGCACTACTGTAAAGAAAATCAGTCTTTCCCCGCTGGCGAGGAAGGCCCTAAGACTCAGCATTGCTATTCTGCTCAGAACTGAATTTTCACGTGGATGGCCAACTGTCTACCAAATATTAAAGTATACCCTAAGAAAGAGTTAACATTGTATGGTACAAGATTGAGAAAAAGTCTTAACCATCTGTTCTTTAGTCTTTTAATCATAAGACATGAGCACACAGGTAAACACACATACACACACACACACACACACACACACACACACACGCACAAGGATTAGTGCAAAGCTATTCCTGGGAAAGGAGGACAGTCGCCTCCAAGCCAGCAGTCTCCTTCAGTTGCTTTACACAAGTCTGGAGAGCAAAGGTCATACAAGTTTATGCATAGAGGGTGTGTGTGTGTGTGTGTGTGTGTGTGTGTGTGTGTGTGTGTGTGTGTGTGACTCTGCTATTTTACTGCCAGCCCCGCCTCCTAGTCAAGCCTGGGACAGTCTTGGGTTAGAGTCTACTCACCCGTGTGAAAAACATGCCTGGGCTGGCAGTGACTTGAGGCACAGAAAGCCCCGCCTGGTCTGCCCTGCATGCTTACGATGCCTCCTTTGTACACTGCTGGGAGAGCAGGAGATGATGTAAAAGTCTGTAACGGTTGACTGCTGTTAGAGGCTCAGCGTTAGCTAGGGGCCTGGAGGAATTAATCAGGAATTCTCAGTGCCACTGGGTCCTATACAAGATAACTGCTTATGTACCACGTTAGCTGAAACATAAGGGTGCACATGTACTTGGCCTAACATAACGTGGGGTTCTATGATAATTTATTGATAAGTTACTAAAATAATATAGGATCAAATTTCCTCACCTGTAATGTGGGAGAAATGCCCACTGGACCATGTCACTCCATCATGTGCACAGGACATGTCACCCTAAAATATACCTCTGAATCAGATAATTTTGAGCTGAATGAAAAAGGGGTTAGACACAGAAGCCATGGAAACGACATCCAGCTTTTTTTGTAAGGAAAAATGTAAGGAAAAAAAATGACATTTTTAAAAAAATCCCTATTCCTAAGAATGTCTCCTGTGCGAGAAAAAGACTCTAAATAACAATTTCATCAGTAAAAAAATAGCAAACCTTATCCCCTTTTACTCCCTTGTTTCTGACTGCTTTCTTTTTCTCTTGTCTTCTTCACACTGGCTTAAGTTAGCGTTCAAACCTCAATTATAAGCCACCTGTGAGGGTACTCCGCTGTAAAACTCCCACATGTATAAATAAGCTTGTGTTTCTGAGGTTTACCTGCCCTGCCTGAGGGACCACAGTTCTAATCCTGAAAGGTAGAGGGGATATTATGCCCCCCTCCTCCTAACACGGCAGGATTTTTCATTGAGTTGGTTTAAGAGGACACAGGCATTTCAAAATAGCCAGTAGCGTTTAATACAGTACAGAAAAACACTAGCACCATTGCCATCAGAGCAAGAAAACAGGGTATGAACAGTGAACTCCTGTGTACGGCCACACAGATGCCTATATTCTGCCCTTCATCCCACAGTGTGTGTGTGGGGGGGGGCTTGGATTGACTCTATGTGCAGAAGGGCGGTGACATCGCTTTAGTGAGCCATTTGATCCACGCAGTTTGAATCACCTGCTTGGAACAAGAAGTCACAGATGACTTCAGTTGTAAAATCATAATTAGCAACGGGGCAGTTTCAGCTCCGCTGTCAAAGCCCCTCAGACCGTTGATCGCGCTTCTGAGAAGTCCCACGGGACGGCGCTCTTGCTTTGCGATGGTCAGACTTGTTGCGCAGCAAACCTTCGCCGGCCTTCAGGCCCATCCAAGGTTAGGGGCCTGCCCTTCGACAGGGGCCACTTCTCAGGCGATGGGAAGAGGCTGCAGGGGGCTCGGATGCTCCCACGCCCCCCACCCCACCCCACCCCACCCCAGGTCACCCCGATCTGGAACCCGCGGCGGGGGCCCAGCCACCGAGCCCTAGACAGGCGCGAAGGAGCCGTGCGGGAGGGGGAGGGCGCGCTGGCCCCGAGCGCTCCGGGTCTCTGGTTGACACCAGGGTCCGTGGTGTCACCGGCGGCGGTGCCAACCATGCGGCTCCCGGGATCGCCAACCCAGCACCCTCGGCCGGCCAGCGACCGCACAGGGCGTGCGCCCTCGGGCTTCTGTCTTCCAGACGAACCGGGGTGGGGAGTGTGTGTGGGGGGGAGCGCTTCGCCCGCCGCCACCTCATAGCCGGGTTCGAAGCCACGCGGCACCTACTGCACGGGCGCTGGCTCCGTGGCTCCCGAGCCGGCGGGCGGGGCGTTCTCCGTGACGTCACCGGGCCCCGCCCCTCCAGCCCAGGCGCATATATAAAGCCGGGCGGCTCGCTCCGGCTCGCACAAGCGGAGCTGGACGTGGGCTTAGCCGGTCGGCGCGGGGAGCGCGGTGCTCGGGAGCCAGGGCTAGCCCGGACGCGTGTCGGTGCCTCGGGGGTGGCAGCAGGCAGGGTCGGGTGTCTGGCGGCGCCGCGATGGAACTCCTGCGGACTATCACCTACCAGCCCGCCGCGGGCAGCAAGATGTGCGAGCAGGCGCTGGGCAAAGCTTGTGGCGGGGACTCGAAGAAGAAGCAGCGACCGCAGCAGCCCTCGGAAGACGGGCAGCCCCAGGCCCAGGTGACCCCGGCGGCCCCGCACCACCATCACCACCACTCTCACTCGGGACCCGAGATCTCACGGATTATCGTCGACCCCACGACGGGCAAGCGCTACTGCCGGGGCAAAGTGCTGGGCAAGGTGAGCAGCGGCGGGGCGGGTGTCCGGCTGCGGGGCGGGCTGCCCGGGCAAGTCGAGCAGCCTGGGACCCTGAGCTCGCCCTTATTCCACCCCCACCCCCCAGCTTCTGGTCCCCCGCGCGACGTGGGTCCCTCACCTGCCCTCCCCGGCTTCTGTGCGTGCGCTGACAGCGCTGGGCATCCGCTTTGCCCCCTCAGCCTGAGTCCAAAGGAGGACTGATGGCATTCTAAGTTAGCCCGGCTCTCAGCACCTGATCCCCGGGGAGCCCGCCTGTCAAATTTCTTCAGAGGCTGTTTTCCACCTTTCCGCCTTCCATTCCCCTCTGCGTAGAGCTCTCCTTTGTGGAAGAGACACAAGAAACCGGCCTGGTTTCCAGGAATTTGTTTCCCTTCCTGAAATGAAGGGGCTGTTTCACAAAGCAGATTGCATGCCTCTGGCCAGCCCTCCGTTTCCCCAACGTTTTGCAGTTTTCTTTCCATTTGAGTATTCATTTATTTTAAACGTTCACCTTCCATTTTCTTGTCATGCTCAATTCCATCTCGGCTTTGTTTCCTCTCAGGGTGGCTTTGCAAAGTGTTACGAAATGACAGATCTGACAAACAACAAAGTCTACGCTGCAAAAATTATCCCTCACAGCCGAGTAGCTAAACCTCATCAAAGGGAAAAGGTGTGTATGACTGTTGAGTAAAGTATTTTCTTTGTGTGCAGGGGTGGCCCTACCCTAGCAGAAAAATGTCTCCTGCATGGGTAAGCCCCACCTTCCCAGAGATGATGGGAGGTTAATAAGCCTTATCTTGCTTTTCCTTTTTCCTTAGATCGACAAAGAAATCGAGCTTCACAGGGTCCTGCACCACAGGCACGTGGTGCAGTTTTACCACTACTTTGAGGACAAAGAAAACATTTACATTCTCTTGGAATACTGCAGTAGACGGGTAAGTGCTAACTCCCCGGTCAGTGCCTTCCCCCGCTCGCTAACAGAACACTGATGTGATGTTCTGGTTGCATTTTATCTGGGGTGTTAGCCCTGACAGCTAATTCTCCCTCCATGCCAACCTACATCACTAGTCTGGCAAAGGGAAGCCTGATCTGGGTAACTGTTTGACACATTCTCTCCTCCCCCATCTCTTCCTAGTCCATGGCTCACATCTTGAAAGCAAGAAAGGTGTTGACAGAGCCAGAAGTCCGATACTACCTCAGGCAGATTGTGTCGGGACTCAAGTACCTTCACGAACAAGAAATCTTGCACAGAGATCTCAAGCTAGGTAAGCCCTTGGCTGCTGTAGCTGGGGTTAGCCTTTTGAGCAGGTGACTTCAGTGGAGGATGCTGCCTTCCAGAGCAGCACCTCTGCTGCGGAGGAGTTCATGTTCCATCTTTCCCACTTCCTAGGGAACTTTTTCATCAATGAAGCTATGGAGCTGAAGGTCGGCGACTTTGGTTTGGCAGCCAGACTGGAACCATTGGAACACAGGAGGAGGTTAGACTCGTATCCTGCCTGGGTTCTGTGCAGACCACAAACACAGCTTCATTATGTTCCAACTGTTACTTCCTAGAAAGTTACTTCACACTAGAATCTGCTGAAAGAAATATTCACTATGAATTAGGATAACTCACACCTCTAAATTGTTTATTAAGGCAATCAGATGTTTTGTTTTGCCTGAAATATGTAAGCCATCTGGTCTCAGTTGGTTAAAAACAGTTGGTCACATGGGTTGAGGAAATGGCACACACATTAAAACCTTATCAAAAGAAACTCCAAATAAAAACACTAAAAAAAATGATCAGATAGAAATTTAGCATAGCATTTCAAGGTTTGATTTCCCACTGGGTCACCCCCTCTACCCCCGAGAAATTTTTAATGAATGCAATAGTTCTGAATGAGACCTTGCTCTGTTCTGTCTTTTCAGAACAATATGTGGTACCCCAAATTATCTCTCCCCGGAAGTCCTCAACAAACAAGGACATGGCTGTGAATCAGACATCTGGGCCTTAGGCTGTGTGATGTAAGTAAATGCCAGAATGTCTGAAAGGCAAATTTGACTCAGTCAATGATGTTCAGAAGGATGGCCTTTTGACCATTTCTGAAGACGTGCTCCTGTGTACCCAGGTATACGATGCTGCTAGGAAGGCCTCCATTCGAAACCACGAATCTGAAAGAAACGTACAGGTGCATAAGGGAGGCAAGGTATACGATGCCGTCTTCATTGCTGGCCCCTGCTAAGCACTTGATAGCTAGCATGCTCTCCAAAAACCCAGAGGACCGTCCCAGTTTGGATGACATCATTCGGCATGACTTCTTCCTGCAGGTCAGTGAACTCTCTGACCCCTCTTTAAAGCTGAATGTCATCTCCCCGATTTCTGGCGAGGTTTCTGAACTTCTGTTCTGGCCCCACAGGGCTTCACTCCAGACAGGCTGTCCTCGAGCTGTTGCCACACGGTTCCGGACTTCCACTTATCAAGCCCAGCTAAGAACTTCTTCAAGAAAGCCGCTGCTGCTCTTTTTGGTGGCAAAAAGGACAAAGCAAGATATAATGACACACACAGTAAGTTTCAGGACTTCTCTCCCCGTTTTGTACCCAGGATGGCTGGGGTTGATGATGGACATGGTTTCAGCAGTTTATCTGTACACTAGCAGCAGATAAATGCATAACCACAACTGACTGATAGCTTTTGTTTCCTAAACACTCAAGTGTGCTGCATATATAATTGTAGTGGATGGGCAAGGAATGTGCCCAGCCTCGTTGGGATAGATTAACATGCACAATTCTTTCTCCTTGATTTACAGATAAAGTGTCCAAAGAAGACGAAGACATTTACAAGCTTAGGCATGATCTGAAAAAGGCTTCGATAACTCAGCAACCCAGCAAACACAGAACAGATGAGGTATGTTGGGGAAGAATATATGTGTATAGACATTTTAGGTCATTTCCATTCTTGGGTAATCAGCATTTTCCTGATTATCGGGGCCGAAGCAATGCTTCCAGGCACAGTACTACAGCAGCTTTCTCTGGCTTCTGGCCGCTGCTTTCTGATAAGCTTTTTCAGTAATTATAATCTCATTTGAACCTGAAGTTTCAAATATAAATAGACTTAGCTCCTTGACTCATTGTGTGGCTCTCCTTACCCCTTCAAGGAGCTCCAGCCGCCTGCCACTACAGTTGCCAGATCTGGCACATCCGCAGTGGAAAGCAAACAGCAGATTGGAGATGCGATCCGGATGATAGTTAGAGGGACACTTGGCAGCTGCAGCAGCAGCAGTGAATGTAAGTGTTTGAAACCATATTTTAAATAAACTGTAAGGCTAGTGCTGTCCACCAAGTAAGAAGAGTCAATTTGTCAGTCTAGTTTAACATAGAAACAAAGTTACAGCATTGGAGAAAAGAAGACATAGAGTAATCTTGGCTTCCCTGTCTTTCAAATCAGCAGAGGAAGAGCATTTCCATAGCTGTGGTTTTAGTGTAAACAATGTTGCCGTTTCTGTTTCTGTGAATTCCCAGGCCTTGAAGACAGCACCATGGGAAGTGTTGCAGATACCGTGGCCAGGGTCCTTCGAGGATGCCTAGAGAATATGCCAGAAGCTGACTGCATTCCCAAAGAGCAGCTGACCACGTCCTTTCAGTGGGTCACCAAATGGGTCGATTACTCCAACAAATACGGCTTTGGGTACCAGCTCTCAGACCACACTGTTGGAGTCCTTTTCAACAATGGCGCCCACATGAGCCTCCTTCCAGACAAGAAGTAAGCATGCCTGATTAATGCAACCTGCCAGTTCTCTGCTGTTGCACTAATGAAACCTGGAAACACTGATTAATTGCTTCTAATTTGTCTTTTCTCTCCTTCCTGATTTCCAGAACAGTCCACTATTATGCGGAACTTGGCCAGTGTTCTGTTTTTCCAGCAACAGATGCCCCTGAACAATTCATTAGTCAAGTGACGGTGCTGAAATATTTTTCTCATTACATGGAGGAGAACCTTATGGACGTAAGTACCTCAGGGATGTCGAGAGGATATGGTTGAAGCAGTCTAGATCTAGTAACATCTGAATCCCTTTGAAGTTTGTTTAGCTCAGGTTTTCATGTCTTATCTTAAATGCAGTGACTCAGTCTCTAGGAGGCGGAGCCAGGGATCTTCAGGCCATTCTGAGGCTTAAGTTCCAGAGGCACTGCATGGTCCCACACTGTCCTGCTTCTTAGGCACTAACCATCTCTCCTGACCTCTTCCAGGGTGGAGATCTCCCTAGTGTTACTGATATTCGAAGACCCCGGCTCTACCTCCTTCAGTGGTTAAAATCTGATAAAGCCTTAATGATGCTCTTCAATGATGGCACATTTCAGGTAACTGAGCCTTTCATGGAGGCACCTGTTCAGATCCTAAAACCTTTCTCTACCTAGCTGGTTTTAATTTTTCGCAGAACCTTTATCACTCTGGAGTAGTTAGCAAGTCCTAACGCCTGTGTTTATTTTTAAAGGTGAATTTCTACCATGATCATACAAAAATAATCATCTGTAACCAAAATGAAGAATACCTTCTCACATACATCAATGAGGACAGGATATCAACGACTTTCAGACTGACAACTCTGTTGATGTCTGGCTGTTCCTTAGAATTAAAAAACCGAATGGAATATGCCCTGAACATGCTCTTACAGAGATGTAACTGAAAACCTTTTGAGTGGACCCTATGGGACTCCTTTCCACTGTGAGACCAACCGGGAAGCCAGTGGCGGGACACAGAGCATGTTGGAGGAGATGGGCAGGTGTTGGTACGACTACAGTTCCTCAGTGGCATGCTGGACTGCTGGAGCCAGACCAGCCGAAGTGAGCAGTTGACTGTGGACAATCCAAGAGCGGAGCAGAACACGATTCCCCTTGAAGCACCTGCCTTGAAAAGGTTTCATCGGACAATTTCGCAGAAAGATGCATTGCCTCTTAGGTTCTCTCTGTGGAGAGTGCTTTCAGCCTGAGGGTTTGGAACTGTGAATATACTTCCTGAAGGGGAGGGAGAAGGGAGGATGCTCCCTTGTTGTTTAAAGGCTACAATCAGAGCAGCTTTTGGCTGTTTAACTGTGAACTATGGCCATACATATTTTTTTTTTTTTTTTTGTTATTTTTGAATACACTTGTGGCTGGAAAAGTGCATTCCTTGTTAATAAACATTTTATTTATTACAGCCCCAAGAGCAGTATTTATTATCAAGATGTTCTTTTTTTTATGTTGACCATTTTGAACTCTTGGCAATAAAGAGTGTGAAAACAGAAGAAGCGTCTCCTCTCCTTCCTCCTGGCGGTGCTGCCCCATCACAGCCATCCCAGCCTTTGAACACTGGTGTGCCCTAGGTAACACACTAGGAAGGTCTCCGCAGTTCCTAGTGACACTCTCTAGGGAAGCAGTCTTTAAGGCCGTAATCACAACTGTGGACTTTCTGAGTGGACCCGACTTGAGAGTATAATGGGACAGTAACTTTTACACCCACTCTCAACCCTGCCAACATTGAGCTCCTGCTAAATCCCAAACCACTTTGTCTCTCAAATAGTTCCTCAAAACCATTTAACTTTGAACCAAAAAGCAGAGCAATCCTGTGCAAACAGACCTCTCATTACTAAGTGAGCAGGTCCAGGAGGTTCGCCTTAATATGGCAGAACTATGGGTTATAATGTATGCACCACTTAAATGCATTACTCAGCTTTAACCTGTCTAAACACTTCTAGAGCCTCTGGCAGTGCTGGTTCATCACCCAGGAGTAGGAAATGCTTTGTTAACGAGTCACTATTTTCCTATTGTGCATGGAGGCTGGGAACCAAGGCATGATTTGGGTCCATCTCTTAACCTACTAAACTATCGAAGAGGCACAACTGATGAGGATTTTTTCGTTCACTGAAAGGTGCAGAAAGGAGCTGTTTGTCCTCTTACCCTCAACGTACAATGACCTGAATATGATGCTGATATATTTTGTTGTTGTTGTTCAATTATAATTATGCTACAAGGAAAAACAGGTTTTTAGAGCTGTTCACGTGGTGATTTTATACAGGGGAGTGTGCAAGTAGATGGTAGCTATATGTTTATCTGAAGCAGACTCTGTACCTCATGCACTTTACTAGTGAAAGCCAAATTTGGGAATTTGCTATGGGAATTTCATGAGCCCTCAATGGCCTTTTACTGCCTTGAGTTTTCTATGTATCAAATTTATTTTATTTTATTTTTGTTAATGACTTAGGGAGCTGGCTGGACTAAAGGAAATAACAGGTGTGTACAAGTAGAACCTAATTTCGTGAGCAGAGAACAAGCAATAGGGTTAAAATAGTAAAAAGGAATGTTCTTTAGCATTTGACAGTGGAGCACTGTATGTCACGCTAAGGTTTCAGGACAGACTTACTCATTCCTGTATTTACTGGGCATCTGCTATGCAACAAGGTGCAGGTTCTAGTCTTGAGTGCAGTGAACCTTGGTCTCTTCCTGCCCTCCCCCAGGAAGTCTCAGAGTGGCCGGGAGAATGCATCTGCCCAGTCTGATGAGTGCTGAGGTATTATGTTGAAGGTGTGCACTGGGTCTTAAGATAATTGAGGGTAGAAATCACAAGAAAGAGTCCCCAGAATGGGGTGGCCTCAAAAACATTCCAGAGAAGGAAAATTTCTATGGAGAGTTTGTAAGGTGTTGGAGCGCTAAGTGGAAGTCAGGTGCCAAGTAGTTTCAAGCAAGTGGAGTAACCTATAAAAAGCCCCAAACTGAGAGAGTTCACAGTGGAAGTGTGCACATGAACGATGGCATGAAAAACTTGAAGAGACATAATATACGCCACACGCAGGCATTGAGGTTATATTTTGAAGGCTGTATGTAGAAGACCTACTGAGAGACTTTTTTGCTTTGTTTTGGTTTTAATTAATTTAGGTGTTTTTTTTTTTGTTGTTTTGTTTATTTTATTCTTTTAAATTTTGTTTTGTTTTTGCTAGATCAAGCTGGGCTGGAACTCAATATGAAACCTATCCTGGCCTGGAATTTGTAATGATCCTCCTGCCTCAGCCTCAAGAATGCTGGAATTATAAGCATTTGTCACCAGGCCTGGCTTACTGAAATTTTAAAAAGGAGAGTAATGAATGCTAGGTCTTAAAAAAAAAATCCATCCTGACAGCATAAATGGAATAAGTAAAGTGGGAAATCAAGAGAGGGAGGCCAAACAGTGAAGAAATGAGTGTTGTGATTCAGCCGAGAAAAGATTAGAGACCCCACACGGAGACAAGAAAGGGTTAGGGCCTCGGTGACCAAGAGGGGAAAGGTGGGTTACTGCGTGTGCACTGGCAGAAATGGGAAGGATGGAGATAGAGACAGCCTGGTGATGAGAGATGTGTAGTGGCTTAAAGATTGTAATCCAGGTTCATACGGAGACAGGCATGTAGGTCCAGAAAGCACCTGGATAAACACGTCTCTATACTGAGCGTGATTTGGGAGTGACCAGGTGTTGGATAACACCCTGGGAAATGGGAACACATGAGGATTGCTTCTTATTGTCCACCAACCCAACAACATTTGTGTTTTAAAGTGCAGCGGGAATCTCTATATAACAGAGCAGAGCTGATAAATCATTGCCATGGAGGAAAAAGAGAGTTTACCAAATAACTGTCACAGACACAGAGGTCCCAAACTCACACACACACACACACACACACACACACACACACACACACACACACTCCCAAAATAGCACGTGACTTTTGCAAGCATATTTGATCCAAAGAATGCTTCTCCACCAGCCATCGCAAGCCATAGAAGGGTTCAGATGAAAGAACGGAGCCCTTAAGCAATTGAGACTAGCACTCTGTGAGTGCTAGTAACCGCTTTCAGCTAAGCTTGGTACCGCCACCACCCTCTCTTGGATGTAGTTACCTGACATTTATGATACATTTATGATGTATGTATTTCAGGACCCTCAATCCATTCTGAATTATCTCTTAATATAAACTTAGTGTCTGATAAGAGGGAAGCACTTTTTTTTTCTTTTGGTAGAGAAGCTTGAAAGTCAGTTCTGACTGTAAGAACCCAGCATGGGTGTCAGTAAAAGGCTATCTCTGATCATTGGCCTCCTCACTTGTCAATATTCAATGCTAAGAAAACAGCTTGCACACCAGCGGTGCTCAATAAATATTCATACTCATTTTGTGCTGTTTCCCCTGCTATTTTTTTTATACAAGCAGTGGCAGGAACCCTGATTACCTAGGACATAAAGCAAATGACCCGTGCTTGCTTCTTCCAATCCAGTCTTCCTTTCCTGGTTCGGCCAGGGCAACAAAAGCAACTGTACAGTGCTCCAACAGAAGGGCTCTAAAGGGAAGCATTGGCTTCTATGTGCTGGGACACAGCTCCAACAGGTGCCAGGAGATGGGGAGGCAACTGGAAGTCATTCCTGCCCCAACAGCGAGGGAGACGTAGAAAAAAATTGGGGTCTGTCTCCTAGAACACACTAGAACCATGCAGCCGTTGCCTAGCAGGATTTTAAAACATAGAACAAATAAATGTAGATACCATGCCGCTGTGAAGGGCCTCATTACATATTTGGGTGAGAAACAAAGGCAATGGAATAATCTGGAAATTTCCTCCTCTTGCTCCCCAGTGTCCAACTGACCATTTGAGAGGAAGCCAGAAGAGGAGCAATGTAAATGATTCTTACACGCCAGGAGAGTGAAGGTAGGGAGGGGCATGGGGGGCAGGGAACACACGTGAGGCTCAACAGGCCACTCACGGCCATTTTCCTCCCTTCCTTTTTTGTGCCAGATTCATTTTCTTCCTTGTCTGAAATTTTAAGGTGACATTGCTGTCCAGAGCTGTGGCAGCATGCGTGGGGGCTGCTCAAGTCTGAAAGGAGAAGTAGACAGAACTCTTATCCGGACCTCAGAGGCTAATAAGATAGCCACTTGAAAATAGAAAATTAGTTTTCTCCAAGGGAGTCTCACTGGGGAAATAAACCATTCTCAAGGGTAGGCCCCATGCCCAGGAGTAGATGGCCAATAGGAAACAAACATCTTTGTAGATTCTCTGTCTCACAACAGTGTTTGTTTTTTGTTTTGTTTTTTCATACCTGTAAGGTATCCTTTACATACACTGTATGGCTTCTAGAAGTTTTTTCTTATTCCCGAGTGTGTGAGCATGTGTGTCTCTGCATCTATAAATGTTCTTGAGCTTTTTCCTTGGCCCCTTTTCTTGTTTGGTTGATTTGTCCTATTCCAATTTGTTTGTTGTTGATTTATTGTATTATTATTTCTTAGATGCCTGTTTGGTTTCTAAGAAGAAACGTATGCATCTGTATGGGATGCGAGGCGGGAAAGGAGCTGGTAGGAGAAGAGGGAGGGAGTATCGTAATCAGAATATATTATATTCAAAACTACTTTCAATAAAAGAAAAGAAAAATTGAGCTATAGGAGCTTGTTACTAGGCAACAGAATGACTAGTTTAGAAAGAGAACCAAACAGAGTAGGAACATCAGGACTGGATTTACTCTAGGACTTTGTAACTTGCAATACCATATCATTTTTATATTACAGGAATATTATTAAACTAGTGAAAATGTGTAACTAAAACCAAATAGATGCATGTCTATTAAGTACACAGAAAAATGAATTATTGGTATTGTATGGCAATCCCATATATAAGATAGTGAGTATATTTTTAAAGCTTCCAACAAACTCTTTTATAAACAGAAGTCTCCAGGCTCCACCTTGTTTCTTTGCTTGGAAGATAAGCCCACATTTATATGTTTAGACTCATGCGTCATTCTAATATTTTTTTTAAGCCTTGTGATGGAATGAATTTCTGCAAATTGACACAACTTAATTGCAATCATGGACTCAAATTAAAACTTCTACAAGAATCTTTGAACTATAATATCATGGTTCATCAATGTTCAGAATTCAGCTCAATAGAATATATCGATTTGCCTCTGGGATAAGCCAGATAGCACCTTTATGTTGAAAGCAAAATTGATTTGAATCATTGACGTGCAAGAGAAAATGGAAAATTACTGAGTTATCTCTACCATGAAATACTGGATGATTAGATATTTTAAGCCAATCATGCAAATAAGAACATTGTTCTCTTCCCATCTAGGCCTGTATCAAGTTAGTGCTTTGAGAAATCAGGGCATACGCTTAAATGAACCAAAAATGAACAATTCCTTCCTTTTGTACTCCCTTGGGTTCAATAGCTGCAAAATGGCCTTTTGAGTTGAGATCGTAACATCCAACATGCCTTAAGAGGCCCACTAGGATATCAACTTGTTGTATGATGTGCGGGACCCCACTAACAAAAGGACTCAAAACCAGGACTGTGTGAGTTTTGAGAACTTTGAAATGAGGCAGGCGTTTGACTATTTCAAGAGCTGAAGAACTGCAAAGTCCAGACAGGTGATGCAGGAGCTGGGCCAAGAGCCAGTGGTATCAGTAGACACTGACAGCGCTCCTGATTCCTGGTGGATGTGTAAGTGCCAGGGCTCTGTGAAGCAGAGAAGAACCTGACTGGGCGTGATTGCTGGCTCTGACTCTAGGACTCCAGGGTGATGTCACAGAACATGGAGATGGAGGGAATGCACAGAGACATGCCATTGTAATCGTAAATACAGGCAAAAGACGAAAACAGCAAAATGTAGCAAAATAACCAGGTCATGATGTATTTTTGGTATTTATTCCCACATGGTTTCATATTTTGGACTTTAGTTTTTAATAATGGCTGTATTTAGCAATTGGATTGCATAATTCCTGCAACTTTACTGATCAGTTCTGATGAACTTGGGTAGATAAGCTCATGTATGGACATAAGCAATGACTCAAATGGTCTTCAAGAACCAGGTGAATAAGTTGTAGAGTTTGGGGTGTTCCTGCAACATCCAAGATGGTAGCTTGGTCCATAACTCTGTATGTAAAGGTGAATGTACTCTAGATCACAAGCAAATCTTTTAGTTGATACTGAAGTTAAAATATCGTCCAAATCGTGGGGCAGTGGTGGTGCATGCCTTTAATCCCAGCATTCAGGAGGCAGAGGCAGGCGGATCTTTGTGAGTTCCAGACATCGAGTTCTAGGACAGCAAAAGCTGCACACAGAAATCACGTATAAAAGAACAAAAAATGAACAAAACAAAACCCCAACAAAAAATATCGCCCAAATCAAAAAAAAAAAAAAAAAAAAAAAAAAAAAAAAACCAAGAGACCCAAGCATGGTAATACATATGCTTGAAAATACTATAAAGAAATATTTTATTTTGAATGAAGCTAAATTTTTTCAATTAATATAAAATAAGATATAATAAAATTACTAAAAAGATTTATTATTAAGAATCTCAAAGTGTTGACGACAATGGGAATAATGGAATTAATTTTTGTTCATAAACATATATATTGAGTCTAGCATTGAAGTGTATGTTAATATTTTATATAACAATGGTAATTATAATTAAAGGTTGAAAGTTTAATGACTGATATAGATATAGAACTTTTAGCTGAAAGTTAATGACACAATTAGTATTATGAACAAATGAGTTTCTCATGTCTGTCTGGTTATTTGCTCATGGATAAGTGCTTAAATATTTTAGAATATTTATTCCATCAGGTGTATTATAAACATAGTATCAATCATTAACAGAATTTAGTTAAGTTTGTAAGTAGAATTATACAGTAATGTCTCCTTATACTCTTTAGCAAATTATAAAGTAAGTATTTAAAATGTTAACTGAAAAATACACAGAAGAAATAGATTTTCAAGTCCAACGAATGTTTGTCTTTTAAACCAAATAGACTTTTTCAGATGAAAGTGAGCCTCAAAGGAATTCTCGATGGCGTGTGCTTACCTGGTCTGCCTGTGGTGTTGGGTGTCAAGGCCACTTGCTGCATAAACAGTGACTTCAGTGATGAAAAGGGAGTTAAGAAAGCATCAGCTCTCTGGTTTCAATATCACCCCCATGAATATCTCCATGTTTGACAACTCTTTGCTTTCAATCTGCATCACCAGGTACTGAACTTGCCAGCCAGCAAAGACTATTTCTTACATGTACAATTACATTGTTTTAGTTTGATAATTACTTGATGACCAGGAATTTGGTTACCTTATTTCTCATTAAGCAACACTTCAGAGCGAGAACAATTTATTCCCTATGAGATGGCCCTTTCTTGATCTTGTCTCAAAATATTCCCCAGCTGTGTTCCATTTCTCACCACAAGGGCAAATTGGCAAATCTTTGGGGGAAGACTCTAGGATGAATGAAATCAAACAGGTTTCTTCAAGTGAAGACTTCTTGAGAACTGAGTAGCCTTTATCTGTATTGTTAAGCTCCAGGGGAGGGATGGTGCTGGTATTCAGGCACTGGCCTACCCTTGGGCTTCTGATAGGACACGCCCTCAGCTGCAGCCACTAAGAGCACCACCTGTGCATATTCACTGTGTCCCCTTTTAAAGGGCCCGGCCCACCTCCCATCCCTCTCTCTTTCCCTTTCTGTCTGTTCCTTTCTCTCTCTGCTCCTCTGCCTGTCTCTACCCCCACCCCAGGCTTTCTCCCCTCTCACTTTCCCCCTTAATAGAGGGAGCCATTATAGGTTTAGAGAGAAATCTGGCACCAGGGAAATGCCCAGCTATATACTAGGATGACCCCAACTAAGAACCTAAGCAGAAGTGGAGAGGCTACCTTAAATGCCCTCCCCTATAATGAGATTGATGGCTACCTTATATGACATCCTAGAGCCTTCATACAGTAGCTGATGGAAGCAGAAGCAGACACCCACAGCTAAGCACTGAAACGAATTCCAGGAATCCAGTAGTAGAGAGGGAGGAGTGATGAGCAAATGGGTTAAGACCATGCTGGGGAAACCCACAGAGACAGCCTTAACAAGGGGGAGCTCATGGACCCCAGACTGACAGCTGGGAAACCAGCATAGGATGGAACCAGACCCCTGAACATGGGTGTTAGTTAGGAGGACTGTGTAGTCTAAGGGGCCTCTGGTAATGGAACAGCATTTATACTTAGTACACAAATAGACATTGTGAGCCCACTCCCCATAGAGGGATCCTCTCTCAGCCTAGACACATACGGGGAGGGCATAGGCCCTGCCCCAAATGCTGGGACAGACTTTGATGATCCCCCCACAAAAGGCCTCACCCTTTCTGGGGAGCAGAAGGGGGGATTGATATATAAAACAAGATTGTTTCTAATTTAAATTAAAAAAATAAATAAAAAGTGATTAAAGTCAGGCAATAAAGAGTAAGTCTTTCTGGTAATAAGATGATTTTGAGGCAAAAGAGAACTCATCGCTGTCTCTGAAACCATAATTCTAGAGATTTTAGGTCTCTACTCAAAGTTCACTCACTAAGAAATTTCCCTTCTAGAGAGAAAACTGCATGGACCAGACGCCAATCCATTAGTAACAAGGCCAACTCTCTAATGTAAACTCTAGCCAGGTAATAAGGATGGCTCTGTTGACTTCTACATAATTCTATTTTTTTTATATAATGGCAGACTAGAATACTTTAAAATTAATTTTGTCCATATAAGCCTTGGTGTACAAAGGGCTCTTGAGGTTCACAAAATATTTTCTTGGCAGTCCTTTTGCTGGCCAGCCCAGGTGTGGCCTGGAAGGCTGTCTCCTCCATAAACCACCTCCGGAGAGGAGTACAGCTCGTGGGCAACTCACCTTGAGTGCGTGAGCACAGTGTTTTCGATCTTGAGCCTAGCCAAGTGCATCAGATTGACCAGGGCAAGAGTTTCAGGTTAAAATTTTAAAATCACTGCAGAAAGGCCGAGTTCAATGGATTCTTTTTTAAGGGCATGTTGAAGAAGGCAGTTATATATTTAGAAATGAATAGTTTAGTGAAAAATGTCAGGAAGTCTGAATGAATACCACATATGATTTTTTTCCTCTATAAGAACTATAAAGCATACCTGTACTTCAGTGACCATTGTGTGATTTAGGGTGTGTGAGGCTGGTTATTGATGAAATAGTCCAGTTCTTATTCACCAATATTGAACAACAGGACAGTGCAGAAAACATAATGCCTGTGTGTGGGAGGTAATGTGTATTTGGTCTACATGCAAAAACTTAGCAACACCTGTTGCAGTCAGGTCCATGCATAGAAGATGATTAAGAGTCAGTGGCAATATAGTAAATGAGGGAAAAGACATGCATTTGAGAAGGATATGATTTCACTAACTCCTAACCTTTTGAAGACTCCGACTCATAATCAATTACCTGTCATTTTGATTTGGAGGTATAGGGCTGTATTAAACAGCAATATTACTTCATCTTACTCACAAAAAGAGCAGATATATATATATATATATATATATATGTGTGTGTGTGTGTGTGTGTGTGTGTATACACTATATGTACGTACATATGTATACATATATATGTATACACACATATGTACGTATATATATATATCTTGCTTCAGAGAAAGGTGACTCCATTCTGTTTAGGAAGACGTAACTGGAAAAATAATTTGAGAGGGATGGTGAATTAGATGAATTGGATTGGAAATATGCTCTGAGAATAAAGGAACCCATTGACTTACATGTAACCATACTGTGGGAATGGTGGTGAAACTCACATAGAGATAAGTGGTTGTTAAATTTAGCTACAGGAGTTTCTTTTGTCTGCAATGGTTGAAGTATCGTTGCTAACTAAACATAACAGTGTGTTGTAATTGTTTACCTAGAAAGGGGAGTGATATAATGGTACCATTCTGAGTTCCTAGAAACATCAAAAGGATTTCACCTTGGACACACAGTGGTTTAGTGATTACTTTAGAATTGCAATTGAATTGATATATGTTATGAGCATAGTTAAAAGTTGTACGTTTTAACTACCTAACATAATTCCATAGCAGCTGGTACATCTGAGTGGCACATAGCATAATATGTCAGGTAACTATTTCAAAAATTGTCACAAGAGCTTTTCAGATCCAAGGTGACTCTCTCCTTAGCACTTGGTCCACAGCAATGTATTGTTTCTTGCTGTTCCCTTTTTATTTTATTGAAGAAAAGGAGAAAAATAAGAATCACGAGTCACAGCAATGAGAAACACCATCTTTGCTAAGTGCACTTGATGTTTTCCAATGGTTAATTCAAAGGGAGCAGTTTCCGAAAGCTTTTGGCCGTTACACCTTTTTTCATTGAAACCCTAAAATTCTGCTGTGTACAAAATAACACACTACGGGCTGCATCACAATGTACAAAGTCTTTGAAGAAGGCAAAAACGAGTTCTTATTTTCATTGTACTCATTAGCTCAGCATCAAGTGACTAAGGTAACTTCTTTTTTCATATTACTTATGGGGCCAGGAGATGCTCCAATGTCTAAACACACTTGTTGTTCCAGAGATTCCTAGCACCCGAGTCTAGTGGCACACACCTGTTTGTAACCCCAGCTTGAAAGAATGCAAAATCACGTTCTAGCCTTCTCTCTCTCTCACTCTCTTTCTCTCTCTCTCTCCCTCTCCACATCTCCCTCTCCCTTCATCTCTCTCTCTCCCTCTCCCTCTCTCTCTCCATCTCTCTCCATCTCTCTCTCTCTCTCACACACATACACACACACACACATACACACTATCTTTAATACACTATTATTCCAGTGACTCCAAAGTTAGTTTTCAGTAATGCGCTGTCAGATCTTCAGCAGCATGGCTGTACGGGAATTCTTCATGCAGCACCGTTGTCCTGGCGCTAATCTGCATTGAGAGCACGCACGCCATATATGTGCAGATGCAAGGTTTTTTCCTGATATGAAGCAATTGTGAGACAAAAGAGCGGAAAGAATTCCAGGTACAGTTGTGTTCTTGTCTACGGGCCTCACTGAACTCCTTGTGGTTGATGTTTAAAACATTGCGTGCTCATTTGAAATAGGCATAAGATGGGCCAAAGGAAAGTTTCCTGATGATTCTATGGAGGAGCGTTGCTCACTTTACAAAATAAGAACGAAAGAAAAGGCACATGTGTGACCAAAGGAGAAAGCATACGGTGGGTGTCAGGAGGAGCTAGGCTTTCACGTCTGACAAACTGCACAAAATACTTAAAGGCATGGTTTTCTTCCGTCCCTCGCCCCCTTTTAATGAGACACCAGCAGTTGGGCGCAAGGGAAACACTTTGGCGGGTGTTTTACGGGATAAATATCATTATTTTTTCGAAGATCTTAACCTGTATATTGACTCATTCTCTTGCAAAAGAGAAGATAGAGAAACTAGATGGTTTCAATTTAACTTTAGAAAAACGCTCTTTCCACAAAATAGTCAATGATGCCCGTGATCACCCACAAAAGCAGATATTTCTAATTCTCAGGTTCTGTTAGAAAAATGCTCCTCTATCAGTTCAAGGTCAAAGTCCCTACCGAGGGTGCCCGTGTGGAAAATGTTTCGTTGGTTCAGCTGCTCGTGACGGTTCAATCCAATATGAGAGTTTGCGCTGCTTATCTCAGACTGTCCTCTCAAGGATTAGCACGCCATATCAAATTTACAAGTCATCGCTGTCTCCACGCCTTAATGGTTTCACCCACAATAATGTGCTTGTGTAAGGAGACGCATCCATTTGGAAGCCTTCAGCTGCCTGGCTGCTGTACCTTAGGCTCTCCCCCCGAGTTCCCCTGATTGGGAGGCCTGCCAAGCTGACTAGTAAGGACTGTCACTGGGATTGACAGTCACCAGGCCCGGCGATCTTTCCTTGCCACTGCCGTGTTTGTAGTGCAGTCACACTGTTGGTATCAGAGCAAAGGGCTGCTTCATCATGTTCTGCTTTTTTATGAGCTAGTGTCTAAAGAACAAATTGTTACCTAAAACCTAAGAAACATAGGTTAAAAAAAATGAAGGGGTCTGGAGTGGAGAGATGTGATCTGGGAAAGTCCATTTACTGTCTTGGTACTCAGAGTGAAAAAAAAGAAAAGATAGTAATATTAGTTAGTATCCTGTGGCCAGCGTACTTGGTGAAACCTTATTTCGGTAAAATATCCTATTTCAAGTCATAGAACATAAATAACTCTCCTGTTCCCTAGCAGGGCCCTTTCACAACCCTTCAGAGATGTGAGTACATTGGCTCTGGTTTCGGTGGCAGATGGCAGGTGTTGCCCTCCACATGACCATGGCTCAATCCAACGGTTTGCTCATCATTGATGAGTGATTGCTTAAGCTGAAGATTAAGAGCATAAATGAAATAACCCCATTTCTGTTCACGACATCTGAAATTGTTAGAAGGGTCACCATGCTAATTCATGGAGATAAGCAAAATTTGAGGATGATTTTTCCTTCACCTCAGGTGCTGGTTCTTTGTAGAAACTTGGCTACAGCTGGAGAAGCAGAAGGGGCTGTGGCCACACAACAGGAGGTATTCCTTGGCTTGCCTTTGTTCCTCAGGAGCTACCTGACTTAGATAGACTAGGTCCTCCTCCGAGTCTGTGTTACCCCTAATTTATAAATGAAGACACGTGACTTAACTCTACATGGGGCTATTATGAGCATCCCATGTCGGAATGGATTTGATTTCTTGCCTTTTTCTCTTTCTGAGACAGGATATGACTCTGTGTGTGAAGATGGCCTAGAACTCACCCTGTAGCACAGGTGGATGATGAACTCAATGGAGCCACTCCTGACAGCCTGAATGCTGGGATTGCATACACCAGCCTGTGTCTGGCTCTTGCAGTATTTTTTAGGGGGATGTAAAACACAAAAGTGTTTTTTGACAAAGTGGGGTATGATTATAATCAGTGTTGTTAAAGCAAAGGGCAAAGTGAGGGACACACAAGCTTCTGCCGAGGGACCCAGGGTCGGGGTTGCCTTGGGAGCAGGGGGCAAAGATGAAGACTGCGTGAGCTTTGGTGTTTGCTTTCAGAGTCTTTCTTGAACTTGTTATTGCAAAACCTTCAGCTTCCAGTGAAATTCTCTTCTCCTGCTTATTCTAGGACTCTGCTTTTCACTCATATAGTGCCAAACGTCTTAATTTAGCTGCTATTTTATCTTCCATTACTAGATTATCTACAATACATGATTTTTTTAGCACAATCTTAATATTTTTGTTCAAGATTTTCTTTAGGAACCAGATGAGATTGATCGCACAAGCATAAGAGATATAACGAGGAACATAGTAAAACTAATCAGAATGTTCTGAACTGCAGAGCGCCCTGTGGATAATGATGAGGTGGACAGAGAAAGTGCAGCATCAGCACCCACAGACCTGCTTTATCTCTCCAAAGAAGCATCACTAATAAACTATGAGCATTACAGGAGACTGCAGATTGCTAGATGCTCAGTTTAGGTTTGAAAAACCACCCGACCCCTTGACCCAGCTTCATGTCTACAGATGAATGTGGTCAGAATGAGAACCTAGGCAGGTCAATGAGCATAAAGAAGAAAACCATTTTTTTTTAATCTTCTTAATTGTATGCACTGTTCCTTCTCAAGGGTTAACATATTACATTTTGAAAAAGAAATTTCAAAATTAAATTTTAACTTCCTTCCAAACAGACACTTGGAAGCAGTAAGTTCAGTTTCCAATACATAACCTTGGTGATGGGAGCTTTGTGTTCAAGAAATGAACCTTGTGTTATGAAAATTACCCTGGAGAATTTCATGGCACCAACATTACTTTATTCATAATTTATGTCAGAACATATTTTCATGTACACTCATGAATACGCTAATATAAAGTTTGTTTCTATCCACAAGCAATCGAATATCTTACGGGCAAAACCAGCTCATTGTTACTGTGCAGATAGTGGTCCCAGGTTCTTTCTAAGGACCTTCTTAAGAAAGCACAAGGCTACATGGAATCAGGTTGTCACAGATTGGTTTCCATAAATTTTTCTTCACTTAGGTCACCTGAAACCCTGACTAGTATTTACTGATATCAGGTCTCAGTGTATATTAAGTAAGCCCCACTATCATTTCAAGACAAGGAGTGATCATTTATTCAAAATCGTCTGTATTTACCATTGAGAGATACAGTACCAGAGAAGAAGTGAAATCTGATAAAATTTAGACATATCTTCAAAGCAAGAAGATTGAATTGGGGACATAATTCTGGAAAACCAAAGATTATAAGACTTGTCACATAATAGGGGATTCTTATTAATATGGAAAGAAAGCCTGGCCCTTGTATACACACACACCTACGTTATTCTCTCAGTATTTTAAGCTGACCTTTAAACATTAGGCTCAAAATTGACTATCAGTTAAATAAAATTCAATCTTAAGCACCAAACCACAAGATGTTATAATGATTCTTCTTTGTGGAGTCAGCTGGCAGTTTTTCACGTTTGAGAAAATGTGATGGAGCCAAGAGGTGTCGTGTTTGTGGGTGAGTTTTAAGCAGAAATAATGAAATGTGCTTGGATCGGCTGAGTCAGAGCGCACCTCTCTCTCTAAAGCGAGTGCATAGCATCCCCATGACTGACAACCCAAGCACCTCTGCCTTACACACCCACCTTGCTCACCTTTGCTTCTCTCTTCTCATCCTTACCAGTGCACTAGTTCCGATGGTTACCTGTGTGTGTGTGTGTGTGCGTGTGCGTGTGCGTGTGCGTGTGCGTGCGTGTGTGTGTGTGTGTGTGTGTGTGTGACTTGTTTGAAAGCAATCACGCCGTCTCAGGAGACAAATTTAATCTATTAATGCTACAAAAGTATATGTAGATTTGAGTTGAGGATATTCAGGTTAGCGTTTTTTGAATGGCTTTCAGAAGACAACGCCTAAGCTTGTGCAGATGGAAGCTTTCAGACACAAACCCTTGAGAGTCCTGACAGGATGCTAGAAGCTCAATCCTCCTTCACTTTTTAGGCAAGCTTTGTTCATGCTCCAGAGCAGGACACGGCTGGAAACTCAGTGCTGGGCCACTTCTACATTTTGTTGCCAGCTTTTGGATTACATCACATCAGAATGGTTGTTTTCCTCAGTAAAAGCTAGGCATGAAATGGGTGTTTTTGCTCATCGAAAGCTGCTAGTTTTTATGAATTAGGCAATTTAACTCATATTTAACTTCCTAACTTCCTTTTGTAAAATATTTGTAGATGCCCATCTTTTTTTTTTTTTTTTTTTTTTTTTTTTCTTTCTTTTCTGGACTGATTCCCAAATGATCGGCTTCTGCCACCAGATAAAGTATGATTTTCTAAAATTGTATTTGTTTATTTATTTGAGTGTGTGAGTGAGAGAGAGAGAGGGAGGAAGGTAGGGAGAGAGAGAGAGAGAGAGAGAGAGAGAGAGAGAGAGAGAGAGAGAGAGCGCCAGAGGGCAACTTGTGGTGGTCAGGAGTGGAACACATTTATGATGGTGTATATTTTATGAAATTTGCAAAATATCTTAATTTCAGATAGTTCTTTCCATCTCTGCTTCCCCTGTGTTAGGAATCCCTTCTTGCCAGGTACAGCCTGGACAGCCATATTTGGGACATTAATCATTGAGAGACAGAGCTGGGGGAAGGGTCACATAGTATTTCCCACACACTCACATGAATGTGCATGAAAACAACTTTGAATTCTTTCCTTAAACGCATTCTCTCTACTTGTGTGCCTCATTATGGCCCTCATATGTTCTCCTTCTCTTCTCGAATATACCAACATATTTGACAAAGTTTTCCCATCCTTCAGTGATCCTTGAAAAGATTTAAGCAAAAACATTGCAGCTTGCTTAAACATGGACGAATGCTAATTATTTCTGGGCATTATAATGTTGATGTTTTGCATATCGTGGAATTTTGCATTGTTTGCATTGATAATGTATCACATGTCTCAGGATCACATTCCGCTGCCATTTCCTTAAATGTCTCTCTCTCTCACACACACACACACACACACACACACACACACACACACACGTGCATGCAAACGTACACACACCAAAATGCCACAGCCAAATAGCCTCCCTTCTTGCTCTGCCTGACTTTTGACTTCACTCAGGAATATCAAGGGTCCTTTAAAACTTTACCTAACCCTTGGTGGTGTCTTTTCTTCATTGATGTTCTCATTTTAGTAAGACGCTGAATGAGAAATACATTAGTACAATATCTGGCACATTGTAGGCATTCTGTAAATACTGGTGATGATGGTGGTTGTCATAGAGACCAGGGATTATGCGAGCCTACTTCCCATCTCATCTACGGCTCCTCACTACAATAGATTCAACTAGAGCTTCACAAGGGAAGGGACATAAAATGTGCAGCTAGCGTGTTAAAAAAAACTGCAGGAAGTGAAGGCCAGAGAAAAACACTGTGAGTCTTTGGCTTGCCATCAACACTCCTGGAGCCAGGAAGTCCAAATAACTGCAGGAAAAGACCACCAAAGTTCACAGCTGCATGGTACACAAATAAAGGGTTACAAGTCTTCACCTGGTCTCTGTGTGGCTCACTCACTGGCTTGTTAATGATAACAGGATAATGGTGTAGCTTTGTGTCTCCTTTGCTTCCAAATTGTAAGTGCTGTTATTGGCCACATCTGATGCAAGAAATTCAAAGGCAGGAAGATCTTCCTCTTACCCATGCCATGTAACACAGAGCAGTGCCAGGGACAAGAAAATATTCTAATGTATTATTGAACAGTGTACATTTGCTTCCGGTGAATTATCTGGTCATCTGCCCAGCCAGCCACTTCTATGAAATACTATTGCAACTTCATGAGTTCTCACATATAACCTTACAATGCAACCGTTGGTCAATATCTATTTTCTTTCCTCATTGGCATAGGAGATATATAAGTTAAAACAGTGTCCTGCATTTAATGAAGTTTCATTACATATGGATAATCTGATTTTTGTTAGTCCCTTATTATTTTATATGCATAGGAATCTGTAACTATTAAGAGGTCAACTTAGAGGAAGAAGGAAAACTAGAATTTATATATATATATAAACCAAAAAAAACAAAAAACAGAAAAACCCACTGAGTGGCTTGTTTAATGACTTAAAAAATGTTTGGAATGTTTCACTGAAACAAAAGCATGGAAATGTTGACTAGCAGCATGGTGGCAATGGCCTTTGCCTGACTGCCACACAGAGAGACAATGGCCTTATCTCCTGGTCCTATGGTGTCTTAGGAAGCCTCCATTTCTCACTGGGTGCCCCATGAAGCTATAGGAGAGACAGCAAAGTGCTGAGCTCAGATCCACCGGTAGAACAAACAAACCAGTAGGTCCATCTCTGAGATCATTGGCGGTGAATCACCGAATCTTATATTTGGCACTATAGCTTTGCAGACTGGCACTCTTGTGTTCTGTGAGACTATTTAAGATGTAGTGTTTTACATTTAAGAGCACACCATGCATACGTGTTTTACTTGAGAGGCAGCTGCACTTAGGGAAATGAAACTTTTTTTTTTTTTTAAACCTGGGGGGCAAAACCTTTCCACTGAGACAGCTGTCGATCTCCAAGTTAAATTCTCCTGGGTAAAAGGTGACTGTTTACAGAGCTTATACTAGAAATTATGGAAGAGACAGCACCTAGAACTGAAATTATCTGGTTTTTAACTCTGCCTGCCCTTCTAAACCATTTTTTTAAACCATTGTCAGTTGATAAGCATACCTTAGAGTTTCCCTGTGGACCGGACCATTCTGTGTGCGTGCATGGCTCTTTTTAAAGGGAACGTATCCACCAGTTAGTCCTTATTGTTTCCTGGATTAGAGACTTCAGAAACAGAGACAGAGTTTGCAGATAACATGAGGGGACAAATATCAGAACTAAGCTGCTGATTGCTCCTGAGGGAAGGACTTGTTCCTGAGTCCTCAGCATCATACCTGTAGTGATTGCCTTCAGCAGTGCCAGTGTGAGGAATCCTGTGAGTCGCTCACTTCTGGTGTTCTGGAACCCCACCTCCCATTTCTCTCAGATTCCAATGAGGCTTTGATTTTCTGTCTTCGGCAATCTTAAGAAAGAACAGTCTAATGTAACTTTCCTCACAACGTGAGTTTTTCCTTCCTGTCTAATTTAAAATGGGCACGAGTCTTTGCATTGAACAGCTCAGATGTCCGTAACTAAGTAATGTTTGATGGCATACATAGAACCTGTTTCCAGGTAGCTTTAAAGTGCTGAGTGGTTGTCGTGATGTAGGATGGGGGGGGGGCTGTGGTTTAGTGTTGTGAAAACATCAACTCATTGATCACCTGGAGCCAAAGAATTCCATTCATAATCTGTATGAGTGTCTATAAGATACAGGAAATTATGACTAACTCCCTGCACTTACTGTAAGGACTGAGTGAGACATGCGTAATAGCATCTAGCACCTTTTGCCTCGAGGCAACTTTGCCTATTGTATAGCTCTCCCTCTCTCTCTTCATCTTTAATACATAGGAGGAATGTCTGGACTACAACGTAAAACTCATGCATACTTACAAAATAAAGAAAACCCAGGGAAAGGATCAGGAAATGCATTATGTAATCTGAAAAATGTCAAAATTGTTTCAAATGTCAATAATGCTTTTTGAAAAAATTTGAGACAGGGTTTCTTTGGGGAACAGTCATGGCTGTCCTGGAACTCTCTTTGTAGACCAGGCTAGCCTCAAACTCAGAGATCTGCCTGCCTCTGCCTCCTGAGATCTGGAATTAAAGGTGTGTGCCACCACTGCCCAGCTGTCAGTAATTATTTTATCAGCTTGGAAAGAGTGAGTCAATACTCCATTTGAGATGCATGCGTTTTAAAATGCGTATTTCGGTATAGATTCTGACTTCTGTGATTCCCACCCGTGTCCTCTTTTTATACTAGGTAAGAAGTCCTGAGTACACTGGGTGCAAAGACCATGCTCAGGTACCGTACAGCACCCACAGACCTCAAGGGAAGGAAAAGCGATTGATACTCGCCACACTTGCTTCACCGTCTTTCAGCCTTCTCTGGCCTCTCTTTTCCCCATTCACGCCATCACACCTTGTTCCACCATTCATATCTTTCCACTTTTAGAAATGCCAGGCTCAGCTTTCTCTTCACTTAAGATGAAATCAGAGCGATGACTATGGGGGCACTTATACCTAATTTAAATAATTGAGTGAAATCGTAACTTGCAAGGACCATTTTCTCCATGTGGAAAACACAACTGCTTCTCTTTCCAAATCTTATTGTACAACACAGAGCCTTGTGTGGTCCTTGATGACGATTCTGTGAGGCTGTTCCAATCACGCTGAGATTCGGGGATTGGAGAAGAGGAACCAATTGCCCCTGGAGAAGAAGTTGCAAAACTTCTACACAGCGAAGAACAATTCACACTTTGCCATATTCCTATAAACTCTACCAACATCAAGTGACACAGTGGCATCTTAGTCTTTAAAATAACCCTTACTTTTGACTTTCAAAATCTAATACTTGGTCCTGACGTTTTACCCATCTCTTTGTTTGGTACTCCTGGTTTGCACTACAAGATTTTCTTCTCCTATTTCAAATGCTGAACATCTTCATGCCGTAACCTGGTATATGCTCACCCCCCACCCTGCTTCCACCATTGTGAGCAGGAAGATCACATCCGGTGGGGATCTCCAGCTGCTCTCTCTGCTCAGTGGTATACCAATGTGTTTCATTGCTTGTTTGAAAAGTCACCTTGGCATCCTCATGGAAGAGTAAATCCATCACCTGAAAACTGAATTAACTGTCTTCTTACTTCTCAGACATCCCCCCCATTCCATTTCTCCTTCCCTTATCCAACCAATTGTAAATCTGAGAGTTTATGGTAATTTATGACAACCCCTGCTTCACATGAATAGTCCGTTTTACCGTGTCTTGCCATGTGACCCTCTCACCAAATGGCTGAGAGCTGTTTGCTTACTTTCTGGGAATGTTTTAAATCAATCTTTGCTTTTCACCACATCCACAGTAGTAAAAACCAAAATGCTAAACATTTGCATGTTGAGAAAAGGATGATTAAAAAGTGACAGGGTTACTGGGTCAAAATACATTTAATTATTCTTCTGTAGAGCAAAGATTAGAAATGCTCTACTCCTTTTCAATTTCTGGTTAAAATTTCTGATTACACAATCATGTTTCATCTCATAGCTATGAAATAAGGGCCTGTTCAGCAAATGGATTTCATCTCTGGTTTCATCTTGGGGACAGCATTTTCTTTCTAATTATTTCATAGTAAAGAAAGAAGATAAAAGACCTCATGTCCGAGAACTACACAAGCATTCAGTAAAATCTCCAAAGGTGCACATCAAGAGAACTGTTGAAAAGTAATCTTCCTCCAACTGTTCTTAGCCTTTATGTTCAATGTATGTACCAGAGGACAGCCTGGACCACATAGCAAGACGTTATCTAACACAAACAAACACAAACTGGCACAACCAGCAAACAGTGCAGATCAACCTCCCGTCTACCTGAGCCAAAGCTCTAATGTGACTCAAGAAGTGATTTTTCCTAACTTCTTTCAGCAAGGAGCTCCAAAATTGAGACCTATCTGCAGCTCCTGCAGTTGCTGACTACTATATTGCACAGTATACAATATCCCTTTCTATAGACAGGGATCTACAGAAAGGGCCTGACACAGCTTTACATCCCCGCGTTTCCTCTTGAGCACCTTTGTCTATTTCTGTGACCTGCTGTCATCTCTGCCATTTCTCTAGACAGCCTGGGCTGCCCATGCTGGGCTTCAGGTCCTTCTTACTGTGTCTTTAATTTTCAGTGCATAAGCTATTATAAAACGTTTATATCTTATCGTAATCACCAATTCCCTGTATCGTCATCAGGGACAAGGAGGGCAGATCAGTCCCTTAAAGGAATGAAATCCAGAGCCTCAGACAGAGCAGACTGTGACGCATGGCAGGGTTGGCGCACACTCTCAGGTTTCTGGCAGTTGTCCTGGCTTTGCTACGCGCTCTAAATTCAGGACCCCCTTTCCTGCGGGTCTTCATCATTCAGGGCAGTGCATAGAATGAACTGGGTCGTTTGTGAATTTTGACCCAACCACGTATACACATTTATTAAAAATGACATCTTAATTAGGTCTTGGGGCTGGAAAAAAATAAATTCACCCCTTTAACAACTAAACCTTCTCAACCTTCTTTATTTTTGAGACTCTTGTTTGTATTTTGCCTGTGTGTGTGTGTGTGTGTGTGTGTGTGTGCGTGTTCTTTTTTTCTTTTTAAAATTCCACAATAAGAAATCCATTGTATTCATCCCATGGCACATTTTAAATATTTGCACAGACTCAGCAAATATCCCCAAGGTGACACAAGCTCAGGAATATTGGTTCTGCCAGTATGGTAGTCATTTATCTTGCTGTTGCTCAGGGAGATAAGATAGAGTGCACTCGGCCCTCTCTACCTGAAGCCTCAGGATGCACAGATACCACCAACCAAACATGGAAAGTGTTTGCAACATGACTGCTTCTGTATAGACCATGTGTAGACATTTTTCTTGCCAGTCATGCTTTAAACAAAAGGTCAATATTTAGAATATATAAAGAAGTAAAGGCACTTTAACAGCCCAAGAGCTCAAAACTGCCAATCAATAACTAGACCAATGAACTGAAACAATTGCTCTCAAAAGAAGAAATACAGGTGAGCAGTGAATGCTTTTAAAGAAAGCGTTAAGAAAAATGATGCTCAACATCCTAAAGCATCCGGAAAGTGAAGAAGAAAGCTGCTTTGAAAATCCATCTTAGCTCAGTCAGCGTGGCTGCTACCAAAAAAACAGAGGACACAAAATTCTGATTGGTGAAGATGCAAGGAAAGAGGGACTCTTTTCTTTGGCGGAAGAGTAAACCGATGCAGGCGGTGGGCGTCAGTGTTCAGGGTTCTAGGTGAACTAGAAGTAGAACTACCATGTGACCCAGCCACACTAATTGTGGATGTGGACACCCCCACAATAAAAAAATAACATATCTGTATTCCACCACAGAGATACCTGACTAGTCATGCTTACTGTTGCTCTATTCCCAATAATTAGAAAGTGGAGTCAGCCCAGATGCCACATATGAGGTGGTATTTCACTCAGCCACAAAGAAAAATGAAAATACAAAAATCTCAGGGAAAGGGCTGTGAGAAGTATTAAACTAGGAGAGGTCATCCAAGCTGAAAAGGACAGGTGCCACATGTCCTCTCTAATGAGACCCGAGCTTCTAATTCTGATGAATGTTTGTTGATGTGGGATGAATGTAGGTACAGGTCAGAGAACTAAGAAGCCAACAAGAGGGAGGAAAAGAAGTTTTAAGGGAAACCTGTCCACAGAATATTAGAAAATGGAATATGGGTTGGGTGTAAGTGGGATAGAGGGATAGGAAAGTGAGTGTCTATGTATGTGGTCAACCAAAACAACTGTACTTTGAATGCTAAGTTTTAAAGTAAAATGAAAGCCTAAGAATAATCTGAGATTTCCTATAGTAGAGAAAAATTGAAGGCAGCACACTGGTACACTCTAATGGTTAAACTAAGTCATCTGTTAATAGCTTTCTAATCTGGCAGGAGTGTAGGATGAGTTAAAGCAGAAACAAAACAAAACAAACAAACAAAACAACTATATATGGCTGGTGAAGATGCCCGGAAACAGTAATGGTAGGAATACATCACTCCAGACATCATTCCAGGGGACCTGGAAGCAATAGTATTATTGGATCCCAGGAGAGGGGAAGAACTGGAGACAGGCTTAGTGGGGACAGGGAGAACCGAGAGGCATAAGTGTAGAAGAATATCACAATCCAGCAAAAGCAGGAAGAAGCTGTGTGTGTGTAGGAGTGGATTGGGTTTGGGAATCAATTACCATCGGAGGAATAGAGACAGGGCAGGGTGTGCGGCAGTTGAATATGGAGGTTGGAAGCAGTTGACTTCATCCGAGGGATAGTGATGGCCAAGTGAAGAGAGGCAAGAGGGGAGTAACTGAACAAGGAAACAAATGTGTTTCCTGGTCACTTAGAACATGAAGGTTTTAGATAAGGGACACGAAGAGATCTAATTCCAGTAGATATTTTATCTCTTTGGCTGAGAAGTTCCACTGGGTCACATAGAGAGCCGTGGGTTTGTACTCAACACAGAGAGACTCACGGCCTAAGAGGAGGTCCTAGTCTCAGTTCTCTGATTCACTGTCACAACACCACTGTTTTGGAATTGCACAAAAATAATCCCCCCCCCAAAGAAACTGCAAAATTAAGAGGAAATCTCTGAGGATATTCATGTAGAAGAGGTTGCAAAAGTGGAGAATTAAATAAAATGATAGCTTTGTTTTTATAGGTTGAGGCCAATATATATAGATGAGGAAAAATTCCCAGAAGTTTCTTTTGATTTTGACTTCTGGTTAGCCTGGAGGAACACTTTATCAAATTCAGAGTTACTTGGCTTTTCAACTGTTACAATAAATGATGCTAACAAGAACATTTTCTTCCCCATCCTTGTGGGCTCCCAGTTTAAGAAATGTTCAAACTGTTTTGCCAGCCTAGAATAGTTTTCCAAATGCCCAGCTAAATTTAAAACTGGAGTAACGGCTGGAAAGAATGGCCGAAATTGGTTCTTGTCAGGTGTTTTGGACATTGGGCACATATTTGTTGCACTGCTTTATATAGGAGAGGAGAGAGAGAGCTAGACGGATATGGCACCTTGCCCTATTCTCTAGTTAAAGATCATTAAGAAGGGACCGCTTTTTCTTTGACAATCCCAATCCATATTATCAGCTTAGGGTAATGTCTCTGTTGCATAACTATTTCCTCTGAATTGAAATATTCCCTTCCAGAGGTCTGCTCATTAGATTCACAAGACTCAAGAAGACCCTGCAGCTTACAAGACTTACTAGGCACCTCTCCATGGTTGTATAAGGGTTAGCAGTTGCTTGGGAGAGGTGATGCTGAAAATTCTACTGGCAGCTGGGGACACAGGTTTGTTATTTGTCACCCATAATGCAGTGGGGTTCCTGATGGCACAGCTGCCATTGGGTCACCAATGCTCATCTATTTCAATGGTTCTTAATCTTCCTAATTTTGCCGCCTTTAATACAGCTCCTTGTGTTGTGGTGACTCCCCAATCGTAAAACTATTCTGTTGCCACTTCATAACTGTAATTTTGCTACTGTGATGAATTGTAATGTAAATATCTGGTATGCAGCCCTCAAAGGGGCATGAATCACAGGTTGAGAACCACTGCTCTATGTAATTTCTCCCCTTGATCCTACCAGGAAGCCCATGAACTCCTTGGTTGGGGAGGTCATTGACCCTCAGAGAAAGGTTACTACTCTTGTTATCTAAGCTGACACGGTGGCAACACCTACAGTTTAATTATTGTTTACAGCCAGAGATAAATACTCCTCTTGTCTTGAAACAGAGAAGCCTCCGTTTGTATGAGCTGAGGTGAATGCATGGACTCCTGAAGATGCTTAGAATAAGTGATGGCTGGGTACTCAGCCCACAAAAGGTCATTTACATGACCCTTTCTAAGGCTCCGGGACCATCTTGTAAGGTGGAGTGGAATGAACGAACAAGCTTACAAGGTCTGGGAAATGTCATATTCAGAGTATGATCCCACAGCAACCATGATTGTCTGTCCCAGGCCTGCATAAGACTGTGCCATCAATATCCATTCACAGATTGGGAAGGGGCTTACGGACTCAAGACTTCCCTGATGACTAGGCAAGTGATAGATCCACCCTTCAGTTGTGTTCCCAGTGGTTAGTTTCAAACCCATGGCCAAGTAGCCCATCCTGGTTAAGACAAGTAGGAAGAAACAAAACAATATTCGTGCACGTAGGAGGGGAGGCTGTGAGGAGGAAGGGAGCATGATGGGGGTGTGGCTCAGTTAAAAGAGAGTGGACGGGAAGAGTAAACAGAATGCATTATGCATATATCACTACATATTAACATGTAAAATGTGTTATTATGTAATAATACACAATATTAACATCTCACAGTGCCAGCTGTCAGACGTTAGACCTGTGCTAATGGGAGACAGCTACTACTGAATATTAGCTGCTTTCTTGTGGAAAATCCTTTTTTTTTTTTTTTTTTTTTTTTTTTTGGTTATTTTCCTTCTCATCTCTTCAGGACTGTTCTTAATAAAATCGGTGTTCTGTTAATAGTATTGACATGATTGGTGGTTGAGTAATATTGCTGGGGGCAGAGAAAAGAAGGTATGAATGGATGAGTGGAAATGTGGGGCTGGAAAGATACACCTTTGTGGTAAAGGAAGCCCAGCTGGCTTCCAGGTGAATGAGGGTTATAGAGGTGGGATTGCCACAGACCAAACTTACAAGTCACATGTCTTTAAAAACACACACTTCTTTCATAGAAAACAAGAAAAATGATTTTTTTTTTAGCCTACAGTTAATATCCATTCTAGTATTAAAAAGCCTGAATAACTAAAATGAAATAAGTTATTTTATTAACCAGACATGCAATAATTTTAAGCCATGTTAGTCAAAGTCAATGCACTTAACAACGTTGTGTAATTCTCTCCAAATCCCCATGAGGCAGAGATACTGCTTTTCCAGTTTACAGACAAATGAGGGTTCTAGGTTAGGCAAGTAGCTATTTTGTTTGTTTTGAGACACTGTCTCATTATGTAGGCCAGGCTGGTCTTGACATTGTGACCCTCCTGCCTTAGCCTTCTGGGAACGGGGTATTTCAAATGTGTACCCTATGCCTGCTACGTCAAGTGTATTGTTTCAGGTTCTGTGATGTCAAGGAAGCAGTGTTCAGTGCAAGCACAGACCAGACTGCTTATGTTTAAGTGGTTTTCGTAGGACTGTGAAGATTAGAAGAACACGTGAGCAATCCTGCAAAGAACGACACGGTATGACTGGCTTGTGCTCGCTCCTAAAGGTTGACGTGAAAGTTATCAAGATGGCGTTCCTGGACCTTCGTTGTCATTAGGGAAGCATTCAGCTGTGGTGAACACAAAGTATGAACATGCTATTATTTATAAACAGGGATTTATTATTTTACAAAGTAGAGTTTCTGGATACAGGCTGTTCTGAACATGGATTTAGTGAATTAAGAATGTCCAGTTGGGATTTTTTTTTTTTTAATTTTCTCCCATGGCCCCTCAATGTTTGTTGTATATCCTTATGCAAAGTAGGAATAAGAAAAGTAATTCTCTATCGGGAGAATGAAAAAGTCAAGGTCAGTGCTGATCACGGAGTTAGTCTAGTCACAGCCCATCTTGATATGAAGGACCACATGGTACTCTGTAGTGCAGACCATACTCTTCTGTAGCTACTCCCCTATGCTGGTATGTAGTGGAAAAGCCAGTCATGGAATATAAGTGAACAGGCTCAAATGTGCACCTGGAAATGTGTTTGTGTAAAAGCAGGCAGGAGGAGGATGGATTTGGCCTATGACTACAGCTTACAACTACTGTGAAAGGTGGTCATAAAAGTAACAGCACTAGGGGAGCTTGAGGCTGGCCCACGCCGGCCCACACAAACCCCACTGTCTGCTTTTGGCAATGAATGATTGCTAGGTACCCGTGTGATAGACATGACAGCTGCTTGCCGATTTTCTCTTTCTTACTGGTCAGCGAAGGGAAATACCCTGCCGAGAATGGCCGTACTTTCAAAGAAGTGTATTTCTAGCTTTTCAGGCAGCAAGGATTGGATATGAGACATCATTTTGTCTAATGAAATGTGTGTGGGTGTCTATGGGTGAGAAAATTCTTCACACAAGTAGCTCCACTTGGCATGGCTTTGCTTTTCCTGATTAGATACAGTGGTCTGGCAACTACAGTGCACTGAGCATGAAGGTGAAATCCATTTGCTAAAATGGATCAAAAGGCAAGCAAGAGATGCCTAGGTACCCGAACGACGCAGTGAAGTTACTGCACCAGTCTTGAACTGCCCATCTCTGGTCATGTTATACAAAAGAAGTAAATAAGTAAGAATAAATAAATACAGCCACTGAACTAAACTGTGTAAGCCATTGCTTAGTTGGAATTTCTATTGCCAGAAGCATAGAGTATTCATGTACATGACAAGTATGCATAGCGAGCCTTGTTGTACCCAAGTGGAGAAAACAAGACACCTCTGTAGAACTGACTAAGGACAGGTACAGGAATTCTTAGTCAGGGTGAGTCTGGCCTGTGCTTGCTACATGCTGGCTGAGTTGGTTTACTGTGCATCACTGCAGACAACATGCTGCTAGGTGGTGGCTGGGATCCTGATTTTCCACTTTGGTTCCCACCACACCTTATTTGTTTATTAGGTCACAGAGGTTCCTAAAATCCATGCAAGCAGTTCAGAGGTTTGGTGAGTGCATTTTCTCACCCCGAGTCTTCTGAGTGTATTCTGAGTGCAGTAAATTCACTGCACGACTCCTGACATTTCATTACATTTCAGTTGTCTCAGAGGTTGGCCACATCTTTCTCCATACATTTTTCTTAAGTCATAAATGTCTTGGGAGCAATAAACCTGAATATCGAGTCTTTCTTGATGTATGCTGTATCTGCCTTTGAACTGTCACCAGCCTCGATAATATCTCTCACATCCCTGAGCTGGGAGCACAGAATGCCAAATGGAACTTTCTAAAAATCACTTTTTATAACTTTTTGTATTTCATTTCCTCAGCTACTTTGGAAGTGATGCAATTTACCTGAAAATAGGATTTTAAAAATCCTAACAGGCATGTCTTTAAACCTATTTGGTAACTGTTTAATTTCCTTAAAGCTAAATAAAAGTCCTGTGTGGACTTTACTCTTAGCACAACCACATTATAAATTAGGTACATTGTGAGTACCTTGCTCTTTCCAAACGCACCTCTGACCAACTCCTTTTTCCCAGAGAAACACCGGACTTTGTGGGGAGCTTATTTGAAATGTCCAAGTCCAGATAAGTAACAGTTATAGAGGGTGATGGAATTTTAAATGCCGAGTTCCCTTTCCTGGCATTCTCTACCGACCAGCTCTAACAGCTAAGACTCCCTATTGTGAAACCAGAAACTGATGATGTCATACCTAAGAATTCTCCGGTGCAGCATTTCCAGTGTGAAGAGAACCATCTCCTTTCCCTACCCCTCTTTGTATGAAACACCATTCTAGTCCTCACTCTGACCCCCCCCCCCCAAAAAAAAGAAAAGAAAACCAAGCCTATCTGATTGCTTCCCTCTGGGAAGGCTGTAGAAGCACCATGAACTGAACTGAGTCTCTAGACTCTAGAGTTGACTGAGTTAGAGTCACTAGCTCAGAGATTGTATTTAAGGGCAGATTCTCTTCCAATGATTCTTGTTTCAAAAGCTTGAGCTAAAGACAAGCAAACAAAAATATATCAAGGAGTTATTTCTATCAAGTTTATGGACAGTAAAATAAAGTTGACAAGGGACTGATTAAACCACATGTACTAATTTTTTTTTAAATAAAAAGAATGTAGGATGTTCCCATTAACATAACGTCCTTAGCATTTACTTAATACTTCTGTTCTGAAACTATTATTGTAAGGCAGTTGGGATTGGTAAGCATAGTTATAATAAGTAGTATTTATCAAACTCTCACCCTGTTTCTGTCATGGCATGCTCTGACCCACACAGAGTCTTCATGTAACTTAGCAAAAGGCCTGCCCCCCCCGGGGGGGGTGTGGAGTTCAACAAGTAGAGTAGCTTTTTTGAAGGCTGTAAAACTGTTCTTCACCCTTCCAGCAGATCCACCCAGGTCCAGGCCTGGAGAAGAGCGCCGGCTGGATTTTAGCATCCTGTTGTTCCTTAGCAAGGCATTCCACTCTGTAGTACCACTCACACATCCTCCCACAGTTGAATGTGTTTCTGTGTGGATTAAAAAGCTCCACCAGGAGGGTGAGAACTCTGTGACTTGAGCACTATTATTGCATGTTCAGTGAGTTTAAATCATTCATCAAAGTTGGGGAAGGCATGGGGGAGTTTTGGGGTTCCTGGATTCTTCTAAGGTGTCTGTTGGGGTGACTGATGACCCTGAAGAGGAAGAACATTCTCTTCTATTAGTTTAGAAACACTGATACGCTTGGATGGTGTTAGCAAAATCACAAGAAGCTCATCATAGCTCAGGCTCAGAGTTTATAAGCATGAACTGGGAAGGCAAGCCAAATTAAAAAAAAAAAAAAATGTGTGGCAACAGTTACTGCAAGCCTTAGCAAAAAGATGTTGGGACTGCCATAGGTTGTTCAGGCTGGTATCACTGTAGCCATGTTTATCCCCTGTTCAGTGGCTGTACTTAGAATTGATGAGATGAGGATCTAAGTCTCTCTTGGGCTCTGAATTTCTCTGGGATTATTTAGTACAATTGGAAATGCCAGTAACAGGGTAAAGAAGGAATTGTGGGGGATTTCCTGGGGCGGGGAAAAGATCATCACATGAACAGTCACAATGGCACACACTGTCACATGAGGTGGGGTTACTGTCAAGGTCTCATGGAGGAGATCATGTGACACTATGGGCCAGACATGGGCGTGGGTAGGAGTTCAGGGCTCATGAGTTAGGACTGCTTCCCATGTTTCTTGCTATGGAAATGAAACAGCCTATGATGCACATGATGGATTTATGCTAACCACAATGAAGGGGTGGGTATCTTCCACAATTGGGATAATCTCCAGAAGCTGCTAATAACAGCGTGTTCAGGGGATGGAGAGATCAGCGTTGCTTAAAGCAGAAAACCTACCTTGTGGGGGAAAGACAAAACCGGAAGGTACGTGCAAGCCAGACTTCACAAGGTTGTGCATTCAAGGAGGGAATGGAGTTGCTAATTTGAAATTATTGTTGTGATCCTCATTTATGGAGATCCTCATTGTGGAAGCTTGTATGGTACATTATGGTGCCATAAAAGCTGGTTCTCAGGGAGAAGCCATTCAGGCCAGTTCCAGCTCTGGGGCCTCTGGGACCTGGCAATAGGGATTTACCTTCTACCTCTTGTGGGTAACCAAGGGCAATAGAAATAGGTCATATGTTTGGGGAGCTTCTTGGACAACCTTAAAAAAACAACTTAGAAGAGTACTTCTCTTGCTTGGTGTTAGGGTAAACCCAAATACTTATTAACCAGTGATTCTAGAATTTAGTCAGTGATTTTGTGCGAAGCAGGAAATTCTCATACAAGAAACACTGGCAAAAAAGAAAAAAAACTAAAAAAAAAAAAAAAAAAAAAAAAAAAAAAACCACCGTGCGCCAAATTGAAGCAAATGAGAATTATGAACAGTTTTTTTTTTTTTTTTGAAATAATTGTAGAGGAGACCTTAGGCAAGGTAGAGGCAAAGGGCAGGACTGGATAGAAGAGATCTGTCTGTATGAGAGTGTGTGAAGGACTTTGTGTATCATAGAATAACAGAAAAGCAGTATGGGAAAAATTAAGCATTAAGCGTAGCTGTGACTTGAGACGGTGCAATGGGATTTTTTTTTTTTTTGAGACAGGATTCCATGTAGCCCTGGCACCCTAAAATTCACCATATAGTCCAGGGTTGGCAACTGAATTGTAGCAACACCCTTGCAGCTGCTTCCGTGTGTTGCTATTACAGATACGTGCCGCCATAGCTGCCGTCCCAATAGGAATTTAAGTGATTGGGATCTCCCTCTACGCTTGTAGCAATGCCTCTCTGAAAGCGGTACCTCTTGACATTCATGTCCACGTCTGCGCAGTAGAGGGGGCTGCATTAGGTACTCCGTAAGGCGTGAACCAGCTCTAAAACTCAAGACAATGCTGACTCAAAGATTACTCAAAGGTCACGCCTGGCTAGCTAGACAAGCATCCTTTCATTGATGGAAATACAATAATAGGAAAAGGGGGAGTTAGTTTTGAAATGGAAAAGTACGTTTTCTGCCCCGATATGGCTATTCCCAGGCGCACCTGCAACCCTTATCTTGTCACCCACCTTGAAAGTCCTTATCCCTCCCCTCCATCTTCTGGACATAGTCCCACATTTCAAATTCTGGGTCCCTTCATCTACGGTAGCTACAGCCCTGTGCAATCATTCTTGGTCCCATGGCATTTGTAATTGCACTGCGGTCCAGAACTTTGCAATGGTTTACTCTTTTTTTTTCCTACGGGGGAAAGGGAAGATCCCCAAATCCTTTTATATGGTTCACTCAACCAGCGCATCTAGCTGGACATTAAAATGGTACCTCTTGAAATTATCATCACAGTACGTATAGCACCTTAAAAAAAAAAAAAAAAACACTGAAGAAAATATCTAACATTTGACTGTCGTACAACTGTTACCCGTTTTACCAGCATTCAACAGTTTTCTCTCTTGAGCAGTAACGTTCTCTTGTTCATTTAAAATGTGACTCAAACATTTTAAAGTGGTATTAGCAGGGATGCCACTAGGTTCTTACCCTGGTGTGCCATACTGAATACTTGTGATGCAAAGGTAGTCACTGTAATCATATTAGTAATCAAACTAAAACAGTGTTTGAGAGAGTAAGCTGTACCTCATGATCCCAGACTTTTGCTGACTCAAAGGGGTGATAGGAAATATGACAATAGCCTCCTTCTGACCTTGCAGATGAGATCTGCAAGACCATAGTGAGTATTGGTCATCAGTGTGAATTCTTAGGTCTCACTTGACAGAAACAGTTTCTCCTGTGATTCAGGCTACCCTGAACGCCAAAGGGCTTCAATTTCCACAGAATTCTTTCAGAGCCTGCAGTAAGGCAGGGGTGTGTCCTTCGTGGGACCGAGTCTGTCATTGGCTTTCCAGCACCTAATCTTCTAAGAAAGACTTCCACCAGAGACATCCATCTGTCTTGACATTTCATTAAAAAACTCATTTTGAATGTTAAGGAATTTCAGTTCTTAAAATATTGGTTAAATGCAAATACATGACGTGACATACAAACAGATTAGCATCAAGTCTGTTTGTCTCGGTACTCTTAGGCGAGTCGCAGTTACAGCTTCCTGTGACCTCTTCCAGCGACAAAGCGAAGAATTATTTAATTTTCCTGTTAAATCAATGGCCTAAAACATGTGTTTGTTTATTTATTGTATGTTTTCATTGTTTGACAGATTCATACATTTATGTAATGCATTTTAGTCATATTTACCCTCCTTTCCTTCCTTTAACTTCCTCTCCCACAAGGAGAATTAAATATTACCTAGCGGAGACTTATTAAATGGTGTACATGTTAAAAAATACTTCTTACATTGTAGTCACTGATCTCTGGATCTCCTAAACACACACACACACACACACACACACACAATGTGCTCAAATCCGTACCATTTGTTACAGTAGAACTCAGAAATGCATGGCTCTCTGCACACATCAGCTGGGGAGGGGTAGCAGAGCTTTTCATAGTTCTTTGTCCATGGTCAATGCTCAGAAAGTCTTAGGTCGCCATAAGAAAAACAACACCATAGTGTGCCAGAAGGAAGAGAGAAATTGAAGACCCACGTTGTTTCTGAAATCTAGTTATGGGTTCCAGAATCTGGGGGAGTAGCTGGCACAAAGTTGGCGTTCTTCCTGGCACCCACTAGGAAGGTGCTCTAGGTGGATGGTATGCTTTGCATATTACAACACTGTTTTCTTTTCTTGCCTTTTAAAAAGATTTATGAACTTTATTATGTAACAAACCTTGCACATAAATACAAAAATCACACACCCAAATTAACCAGACCCATATATAACTTACAGAGCTTCTATACCAGTGGTTCTCAACTTTCCTACAGCCGTGACCCTTTAATACAGTTCCTCATGCTGTGCTGACTCCCAACCATAGGATTTTGTTGTTGTTGCTGCTGCTACTTCATAACTGAAATTTTGCTACTGTTATGAATACTCACATAAATATCTGTGTTTTCCAGTGGTCTTAGGTGACTCCTGTGAAAGGGTCATTTGATCCAGAAAGGGGTCATGACTTACAGGTTGAGAATCACTGTTCTACACCCTTAGAAGAGGTGTTCAGAAAAGGCTGCACTTTAAATTTAACTCTTTCTCTATCCAACACCCAAATCAAAAAATTCTAAGGCATAATTGGAAGTAGGAAACGAATTAGATGTACAACCTCTTTCATAATTTATACCTGTTACCTGCATTCATTCTTTTCCTCACTCCTTATATGCACCACGGTTTTCTCCGTTCAGGATTTAGGGGAGGCAGTTTATAGTAAACTCTTTTAGAGGAAAGAAAAATAAGAATACTGTAGGACAGCGGGATCAGATGACTTGCTCCATGACCCATATTCACGGTTGCCATCCCCACCTTACCTCGCGCTAGGTTACTCTGCAGTTGCCTCGTGCCCACGCCCATGCCTTGTTATTTGTTTGTTTATTTATTGTGATGAAGAGAAAGTAGAGAAAGGGGGAGGGAGAGGAAGTGGAGAAAGGAGAGAGAGGGAGAGAGACTGCCAAGCTGGCTCTTCCCCTGCCGAAGGCAATGTGTGTTTCCTAAGTGAAGTCAGTAACGGCTTGCACAGACAGGCACAGATGGGGTTCAATGACAAGCGACGGCTCCTCACTGCCAAAGTCAATCCTGTCAGGCCGTGGGTGCCAGCCAGTTCCTCCTCCTTCATGGACTTAGAGAAAGAAGCGGCAGAAAACCTTTCTCATCCCGTGCCTTCCCCTCCCTCCCTCCCTTCTTCCTTCCTTCTTTTTCTTTTGAGACAGTGTCTCACTATGTAATTCTTGTCTGGAATTTGCTGTGCAGGCCAACTTGGGAAATATTTCATCTTGCGTCTTTCTTTTAAAGTCATGAATGTGCGTGTCCACGTGTGACTGTGTGTATATGAGTACAAGTGTTTGCGGAGGCTAGAGGCATCAGATTCCCCTAGAACTGGAGTTACAGGGAGTTGTGGGAGACCTCCTACCATCTCACTGAAGCTGGTCTTTCAGATTTCAGTTTGGAGAGTAGACCCGAGGAACCATCTCCCATCTCCATCCCCTCTGTCTTACGTTGGTTGTAAATTTCCTGTGGAACTAGAGTTGCCAACCTGGGAATAGTTGTGTCACCTCTCTCCAGGTAACAATGTTAACCCATGGTACTGGGTTACACAGTTCTGGGTTACACAGTTGTATCTGCCATTTAAACCATGTGGTGCTGGCATGGTTGGGCTTCTTTCCGCTCACAGTGACCTACAGATTTAACATTGGCTAAGTGGCTGAAGTAGAAAATCACCTTTCCAGTAAGCCACCATGTCACATTGCCAAGTGATGCTTTCCACTGGGTGGGGCTTTGACTTTTCTTGTTGGAAGACAGCTTATTTGCTTAGTCAAAACCATAGGGCACATGCCTTATTTTCCCCGGCAAAGTCAAGGGGAACTGAAAACCTAAACCAGGGAAAAGTGAAATGTGGCATTTCCTAACATGCCAGATCTTTCTGTATTTGTAACTTCAGGGTCAGGGCCCGATTGCCACATGCTCACAGTCAAGCAAGAGTCACAGATGACTGCTGCCTGTGAAACCTTATCAGGAAAAAGATACACAGGAGTCTGTGCTACCATATTTGCATGTTGGAGTTGAATATCAAGAACAGGTTAGTCAATTATGTCTCGTCACTGAAAACTTGAAGGGGTGAATATGTACCAAACAAGAAACAATTATACAAACAAAACATAGATCTATACAGTCCTTGATTTGAGAGTGTCTGTTAGGTTTATTCGTTTAAAAAACAAAACCATATTATCTCTATATACATATTTATACAGCAGTATTATATCTAAGTTGCATGCATTTTCCCCACTAGAAACATACTTACTAGAATATATGAATACTTTCATAGTGCCTCATGCCCTGGCAAGTCCAGTTATATAGGGAAAACCTATTCACAACTAACAAAGGTTCATGAGGTTTAAATACTTAACTTTCATGTAGCAAGGCAAATAACACTACATCCACCCCTTTCTCCAGGTACATAAAAATTAGAATGGGTTGCATTTCCTCCTTGTGCATAGGATATTTATGTAAAGAGTCTTTTTTCCATCCCTCAAATATCTGGATGGCTGCCTAGGTCAATGATGGAGCTGTCATTCATTCTTGCACTTGAACGGGAGAGGCAAGCTCATTTACACTAGTGACCTCCAGGACAAGCAAGTGCAGAAACATAACACAAGTGTGGCTGCTATGGGGTAGCTAGTAAAAGGCTATATTTTAGGGATTATTTCTAGGTTAACGGGAATGTTACTTTGCCTCCCATGAAGCATACGGTTCTCATTGGTCATCAATGCTCATGATGGGAGTCAGACCACTGGAAGACCAGGAAAAGTCTCCAACACCAGGCACTCCTCCTACTGTATGTCATGTTTAGCCCTGATGTGTGTTTATAAGACGAGTGCTGTGATGTTTAACTCTAATCCAAGCACTGGGAAGCTGAGGCTGAGGACAGCAAGTTTGAAGGCAGACAGGGGTACATGATGATCCCCAGCCTAGACTATACTAAATAACTTGTCTCAAAACCAAACGAGAACAAATCAAAAGGAATGTCTGTGAGTCAGTCAGGGCGATGGTGTCTCTAACCATTGTACAAAAAAGACTTTGGGGTAGAAGATCTTGGGAACAGCAAAAGACCTCTTAGCACAAAGTGGCAAAAAGCCATGCAGGGACCCTCTGACCTTGTTGCTTGAAGATCTGGAGTCTTCCTTCTGCAAGGCCCTCTGCAGTACTACATCTGGTGACTTGCAGGCTATGAAAGTCTTTTACCCTGAACACAGAACTCTCAAAAGTTGCTTAATGGTGTTCTGTACTTTATAAATAGTCCAGATTACTGAAGGAAGACCTGCGGTCATTTCTCGTGCGTGGTGGTGGGGGGGGTCACGGCAGGAGGGCGGGAGGGATCCAGGCTATGGATTGCATGTAGTTCAGCTGAGCTCTTCATGAGAAAGGAGCAAGAGAAAACTAAGCTTCAGAAGGTGTCCTTTAAAACTTGAGTGTAGGATGAGTAAGGCAAACACATCCGTGCCATGAATAGTGAGGCTCTGATGGTCCTCGTGGGGTTGGTCCTGTGTGAGCTAGAATGCTGGCCTCTAAAGTTTTATTCCTTTTTGTTTTCCACTCAAGGCAGCTTTAGATCAGTTCTCCCACTCTGGCTGACACAAAAGGTAAGGAACAAAGAAAAGTATTCTTAATTATTCTTTATGGAGAAGTGGCTTATTCTCTATGGCAACTGTACACGGAAAATAAAACGTTTATAAATAAACGTTAATAATTTGGATGTGACCCCACAAATTCCATGGCAAGCGGTTAACAGCAGGAAACAAGGCTCCCTTTTTAATTTCTGCAGTGCTTTATTCCTTTTCCTGCAGTTTGCATCTACACCAGTCCAACTCCTCCTGTAGCCTCATCTTTTTGGTCAACTCCTGTAAATGCCTATTCAGTATTAGCCATGCAAATCTGGGGACGGGGTGCAGCCCTTCTTACATACACCTTTAAACAACTGATATGTTGTAAAATTCTAAAACGTCAGTATTCTGACAATTGAGTTTTATTGATAAACACAATTCAAAACTTAGGGATAGCTATCCTGTTCTGGGGCAGGGCATTAAGATATACATAAAGCATCTTTCCTGCCAGAAGTTTCTAGAAAGTTACAATATCAAGGCTCTCTGCCCTTATTCTTAAGATTTTTATATGCACAACTCTCAGAATTTGGTAAGTAACTCAGCCAGGTGAACCTTAGATATAAAAAAGAAAGATATTTTCCATCTTTGTCCACTTTTGTTAATGTTGGGTTTAGGCCACGATGTAGGAGAGAAAAGCCTACATGTTACTTTTGGACTGTTCCCAATGACACTGTGGCTAGGAGATGCCCTTGCTCAGCCAAGCTTCAGAAGTAGCTGCATCCAAGGAATCTGTTCTAAAGAGTTACTGAAAGGAGCATGAACCTTGTTCTTCGGGCCAGGTAAGCAAAATAGGTCCATGGATACTTGTGGTAGTTTGAATGTAATTGGCTCCATTATCTCACAGGGACTGGCAGTATTGGATGTGTGGCCTTGTTGGAGGAAGTATGTCACTGTGGGGCTGGCTTTGAGGTTTCCTACACTCAAGGTGTCGGCAGCTGTCTCAGTCAGCTTCCTGCTGCCTGAAAGATGTGGAACTCTGAAGTACTCCTCCAGCACCACATTGCCATGTTCCCCTTGCTGACGATAATGAACTGAATCTTTGAAACTATAAGCACGCCATCCCAATTAAATGTTTTTTTTTTTTATAGGAATAGCTGTGGCCAAGGTGTCTCTTTACAGTAATAAAAATGCTAACTAAGATGATGCTCTAGAGTGACAGTGTGCCCTTTCCAGTCCTTACTGAGAGATTCCACATAGTCTTGCCTTCTCTAGAGGCTTTAGTCACTAGTCACTATTCACACCCCCTCTGTGATAACCCTGTTCAGACAGCAGGCTCTTTTTGAAGACTGCTACCTGTGAGATTTGGGCAAGTGAGATCAAATCCAGAGTAGTCAGGAGTCAATGGGGTTCAAAGGCTTTGATGACAACCCTTGCTGCCCATCTGTCACACTCTGTTAACTAAAACCTACCATATGGTCTTGTTTCTGAGATATAATGACATACAAAACTTAAGGCTGTTGGAAGGATGTTCTTAGCACAGCTAGCAAGAGTAGCTGGCCCTTCTAACATGTTCAATGAGTTTGTGCTTGAAATTAACCTGAACCGAGTCTTACATTGGAGGGAGGAAACTATTCTAGGACTTGTTACAAAACTGAGAGACATTCATCCCTTCAGCACATGGATTCTATCAGGCAAAGACTAAGGACACTGCCTGAAAGCTTAAGGTGTAGGAAGCTACCCCAAAACTAGACAAGTGAATTTTGAGTTTTACATTAGCCAAGTCAGTGATTGTGTTTTAGTAAATTGCATATCTAAACATCAACATGATGCTGTTTACACCAGCATGTGCTTATTAAATTGTGCTTCTCATCAAGAAAAGCATGAGCAGGCCAACCTGCATTTCTAATTTGCACTAAATTTACATGGATTCTGAAGAAATTGTGGCATAGCATTAACAAAAAACATTTAGGAACCCATAAAACTTGGAGTTAAAGCTCTGAGATATAAACAATCTGACTTGAGAAGTTAAGGGGTTATTGCAGTCGTTATGGCTTTTCTACAATCTATCTTAAGTCTGCATCAGAGAATCTGTGCTCCAGAACACAGAGTTCTGTTGAGACAATCAGTTCCTGGCAGACATTAGTGTATGGAGACTTAACACTCTAGAAATAGCTTGTTTTAATCTAACTGTTGGCACAGGTGGGTTTTCCTTGAGGCTGCTAAGGATGCCCTGGTTGTTTTACTGAAAACTGTGTGGCTTCGTGGGGATTTCAACAGCTGTTCAGCAGGGGTTCACTCACCTTGATTTTTTTTTTTTAATGAAAATTCTTACGTCCTTCGACAGTAATAAATGTTAGCCAAATCTAGCTCAAAGGCTTATTTGATCTTTCAATGAAAATGCCAGAATAAAAGTTATCTGCTGATGATCAAGTTTCTATAAACTGCAAATATCATCTATAATTGAATCAGTCAAATGAGCGTATGTTTAGTAAATTCCAGGAGCTGTCTCAAAGGCTCAAAGCAGGGATGTAAGCATGACCATGATGATTCTTACCTTCTTGATGCTTGCTGTTGGGTCAAAAAGACAAGTTATTAACTAAACAATCACAAAAATAATAGCAGTCATGTTCAATGTAGCTATGCTTTGGAGATGTGTGGTATTAAGTAAGGGATGGCTTCTCAGAGGAGGTCTAAGACCTGTAGGAGGGCATTAGGAAGGACTCGAATATAGGACTTTTATTTATTTATTTACTTAATCAAATTTATTTATTTATTTTAATCCAGACCACGGTTTCCCCTCCCCCCATTCCTTCCAGCCCCTTATCATCAACTCTTCTGTTTCTGCTCAGAAATGGCCGTGGGTATCAGCAAAGCATGGCATATCAAGTTGCCATAAGATTAAGTACCTCTCCTTTTATTAAGGCTGGCCAAGGCAACCCAGCAAGAGGAATAGGTTCCCAAGAGCCAATCAAAGCATTCGGGACAGCCTCTGCTCCCATTGTTAGGAGTAGCATGTGTAGACCAAGCTACACAACTATCACATATATGTAGAGGGCCTAGGTTAGTCCCATGCAGGCTACCTGGTTGTTGGTTTCATGACTTTGAGCCCTTATGAACCCAGGTTAGTTGTTTCTGTAGGTTTTAAAAAGGGGTTTTAATTTATTGCTCTAAGAATACCACATGATTAAGTTTTCCTTCACTAAATGGTTACCATTCTATGTCACTGAAACCAGATTAGATACAGTTGCTGGAGTAACCACATGGAGGGAATTAAGGGAGCCTTGCTTCAGCCCAGGAGACACACACAGCACTGTAGACATGACCATAGAGATGCATTTCCTGGTTCTATGGAAACAAAATGGAATAACTTGGTGAGTAGGAAATGGATGCCGTTCAGTTCTTTGGAAAAACCAGAGATGGCATCCAGCAGCTTGTTCATAGGTCAATGACCGAGGTTGTTCTGCTAATTTGATTAATGTATTTAAAAATCATTTAAAACAGAAGCCAGTAAAAAGAGTTATTTTACATTTGGGGCAACGGTTAAACGGTTACCTGGTTAGGTTGTGCTCTCTTACGTAACTAGGTTACTGCTCATTCGATGTTGTGCTTAATGATGTGTGCATAGTTTCTGCTAATGACAAAGATTAAACTCTAGGAAACTTAAACACCAAGTTTCCAAAACTTCAAAACACTTTCAAAGCCAACGATTCCTACTTTGAAGACTTCAGTGAAATCTGAACTATTTCTAAATGGTTGAGGATTTCTTCTGTGCCAAGAGTAAAAACAGAGTGTGTACATTATTTCTCTGTCTCTCTGTCTCTCTGTCTCTCTGTCTCTCTCTCTCTCTCTCTCTCTCTCTCTCTCTCTCTCTCTGGCTTGTTCTTAAACTTTAATTTGAATCTTTAGGAAAAAAGTCTACAGCCAGTAGATAGTAGAACTGGGTGCCAAGATTAGGAATGAGACTTGGATGTGAGACCCAGCACTGAAACTTACTGTGTGAGTCTGAGCCAGTGAGCTTCTCTGGACTTCACCCCCGAGTTAGACAGTTTATCATGTCACTCCACACTGTGTGTTTATCTGACTTCTCTCCCAAATTCACTTCTTTTATCCTTGCCACGGATTTGCTGTGCTGTGGTTGTTGCCCCCTGTTACTCAGCATGGCAATCTTGTTTTGGAACTACGGTCAAGCTTCACTGTCAGTGGCAAAGTGCCTCTCAAGGAAAATAAGCAGTAGGGCCAGCTTTCCTGTGACACATCCAAGCGTGGAGATGGACATCGTCTCAGAAGGCACTGGCTACTTTGCGTGTTTTAGGTACGAGTTTTCCTTCTCAGTTGAGACCGCTGCCCAGCTTTCTGACTTTGGGTTTTAATTTTGCTCAGTGTCTTCTTCATACACACGGTATGCCTGTGGGTTGTTTCCCCAGGACTATGCGGACTTTTGGTTGAGGAGAACCATTCTGTCTCATACCAAAGATGCTTCTACGTTTAAAAGCATTCCTTCCAAGTCAGGATGAACTGGTCCTGCTGGTGAGAAGCCCCGCCTCAGGGACTTGCTGTGCTGTCATCCCTCTAAATGCTCTTTTACCTGCAGAAACTCTGGAAAACACTAAGTCTCCACTGTCCAGATTGTCTGCAAGCTTCTGCCCTTCAGATTCACGCTCTTCAAACTCTCCATTCTCAGATGAGCTTTTCATGCAGAGCTGTGCAGAGAAACTGTGGTCCTGACTTGTCTGTTGGGTGCAGCTGCCACTTTCTCTGAACGCCCTGTTCTTGAGGCTCATGCTGTTCTGTATCCAGGAGGCAGATGTTTGGCTCCAGGTGTCCTGCAGGACCTAGCCGGACTCTGCAAAACTCCTTTCTAGAATATTCTGCTAGGATTTCCACACCCAGAGCTTACCTCACGTATTATTTTCTGTGATATTGATCTGTTCTCTGGGGACCAAGATTTGTTACTTAGTTCCTGCATACTTTTCTAATTCTGTTTCACTTAACCAGAGTCCTCAAATTATGAGTGAAGGGCTTTCATAGGTCCTTACTAACTACCCATGGCAACGAAAAAGTTTCAGGTTAAAATTTATCCTCTGGTCTTCTGTTGCTGCTGTGCAGATTTTAATCATAAACATCATAATCAGGTCAGGGGCTGCAAGGCTTCAATATTACACTCTCTCATGAATTCCTACATTTCAGCAAGGCGCTCTCAATTCAGTTCAGGTAAATTAGGTCTGAAGGGCTCTGTTAAGTTTTGAACTGTAAGGGTTGTCGCATAACTTGTCACTGTGATTGAGGTGCTTTCTCCTTTAGTTGGCATTCTGGAGGCTAAAGCCAAGCCAGCACGCTTGCCCATCTAACAGAATCAAGTAGGTATCCTGTTGCTATGCTTGGCTTTTCTTACCTTGTAGCCTTTAGCTGCATACAAGCATGTGAATATTCCTTATGGATAAAGCTGGAATATGTATTCGGGGCAGTATCTTATATTAGTGAAGATTATGCTCACAGAATTAAAATGCCCTCATCAGTTAGTTAAGAACGATGATCGTATTGCTTTTTCTAGTAACAGGATGGTATGGCATAAAGCAATAGAATAAGCCCCATGTGGCTTGGTTATGTTTGTGCTTTGCTTGCCCTGGCGATTGGATGTGGGCTATGCATGTTAGATGCAGATGTTTTTAGCAACAACATTGTTGTTCAGCAAACGGACTCATGGCTGATTCCTATACTGTGCTGTTACTTAGCTGTCTACCTCCCCAGGCTTTTTAGCTCTCATGTGTCCCACCATCAGAGCTGAGATCTGTGGTCACCGTGGTCACGGGGAAGCCACACTGTACCTGCAGCCTAGCTCCTCATCTAAGCTAAGAGGAGCTCTGTTTGTCTGCTACCCTGACTGTTCTTGTGGGAAACATCATGGGCGGCTACTCGTCAGTAGACTAGCTAAGGTACCACTCCATAATTCAAACCTATTTGCAGATAAAGTACTCAACTATGATATCTTTTATAAGTATCTTAGCTACTTTTACAGCATTTGGCCATGCTGGCTACTATTTCTCTCTTAAAACTAAACAGTTCTGACATCTTTTGGGTGTGGGGAGAACATAAGATTCGAGAATCATACTCTTTGGGTAAATCAGGATACAGAAAGCATTTCTTTCTCAGTGCATGTCATCAGTCAGCATGGCTCTGTGGCTCTCAGCTCTTCAGAGAGCTGCCTCAGCAGTTATTTTTATAATTTTATAATTGTCAATGGAAGTCAAGATGGAAGAGCGATGGCATCACATCCTCAAAATAAATGTATGTGTTTAGGCCTGTGTGCATGTACACATATGTTTCAAAAGAAGGACAAAGCCAGGCAGTGGTGGTGCACACCTTTTATCCTAGTACTCTGGTAGCAGAGGCAGGTGCCTAGTCTACAAACTACACAGAGATACCTTGTCTATAATAATAATAATAATAATAATAATAATAATAATAATAATAATAATAAAGGAAGGGTTGGTCTTATGCTTGTTTCCCTGCTATCAGTTTGGGGTCCATGAGTTCCCCTTGTTCAGGCCAGCTGTTTCTGACAGCTGGGAAACCAGCATAAGATCAACCCAGACTCCCTGAACATGGGTCTTATTTAAGAGGCCTTGGAAGTCAATGGAACCTCAGACAAGGGGCATGGGGGATGGTCTAGGTCCTACCCCAAATGACTTGACAGACTCTGATGATCTCTCATGGAAGGCCTCACCCTCCCTGGGGAGTGAATGGGGGATGGGATGGGGGGCCTTTGGGGGATATGGGAGGATGGGAAGGAGAGGGAACTGGGATTGATATGTAAAATAAGAAAAAATATTAAATAAAAAAAAGGAAGGACAAATACTCAAGGAAAGGACCAAAACTTGAGTCACTTATAAATATTGAAGGGTTTGGAGGAAAAACACTCTTTGTAAAGCCGCTGACAAATAGAATATTTAAATGAGAACTTGTGTAGCATAACTTCAATTCACAATATTTCACTACAAAGAGTACTCTAGAAGACAGTCAGAATGGCGTGGAAGATCTCCAAGGAACATCTCTGTGGGCCAAAGGTAGAGCAGAACCTTCCTCTGCTGTGTTAAGCCAGGCTGGATTTGGTGGCCTAAACCAGACAAAATGGCCTGCCCAAGAGCCTTGGGGCATGCAGCTGGCCTTCCCATCTGTGCAGAACGTTTGGGAAACGTTTGGCAGATATGTATCACCCGTGAGGTCTGGTCTACGGGATTGTATCTCATAAGGTTTGCTCATTGTGTTCCAAAGGTCACAGTTTATACTGAGGAGAAAAAAAGAAAAGCCCTTTTAAACAGGACATTGCTACTTTTTAAAATTCATAATCCAATACAGAAAACACTGGCCACAGAAGAAAACAATGGCAGATTTGAATCTGTTTATGTTAGTAAGCTCTATAAAATGAAATACATTATAAAATTCAATTTTATGATCTGTTTTTGTAAAACTCATAACAGAATTCAGCATTGTAGAGCACAACTCCAAAAACAATATCTGTGGCATGGAATGTATAAGTTCATTCGAATTACTCTGTCAATAATATTGGCTCTTTACTTCCATGAGTACGAGTTAACTCTCTATTTGTATAGATACTTATGTTTTCTAATAAAATTTTGCAGGATTGATTTTTCCATATGATTCAAACTTTATTAGGCTTATTTATTTCTAGATGAAAAAGACATTTTTCTGCCATTATACATACCCTTTTATATGTTTTCGAATTGATATTGATAGACACCACTTTTTTCCATCTGTATGCTTCTGCCTATATTTACACCACATATTTTTAGGCCACATATTTTCTTCATAGGTTCTTTTGGATTTTTTTTTTCACTCTGCAAACTATTGTCCGTGAATCATGCCTTGTCATGAAAGCTGAGGTTTTCTGTCTCCATATTAATTCTTCATAACCTCAGGAAGCTTTCCTAACTTTGTTGCCTGATAGCACACAGCTCCACATTCTAAATGCATTTGTAAGTGGAGGGGCTGGGCTTACATAGACGTCATGAGGTTTTTATAAACAGAGATCGAGCAGTCTTTGGAGATCTCAGAAGATGTCATTTCACTGGACATCCTTCTTCCTGCCTTTTGCCTCCTTCCTGTCTTCCAGCGTGGAGTGTGTGTGCCATGTTCAGGGGAGGGGAGGCACCTGTATTTTCTTTACAACATTCTTTTTTAATTTAACTTAGAAACGATCTTATTTTACATATCAACCCCAGCTCCCTCTCCCTTCCATCCTCCCATACTCCTAATTAACCCCCTATTCCATCCCCCATCCACTCCCCAGGGAGGGTGAAGACTTCCCTGGGAGATCCTCAAAGTCTATCACATCATTTGGGGCAGGGTGTAGGCCCTTCCCCATGTATCTACCTGAGAGAGCATCCCTCCGTCGGGAATGGACTCCCAAAGCCCATTCATACACTAGGGATACATTCTGGTTCCACTGGCAAAGGACCTATAGATCGCCCTGGCCTCCCAACTGACACCCATGTCCTATGCTGGTTTCCCAGCTGTCAGACTGTGGTGCATGAGCTCCCCCTTGTTCAGGTCAGCAGTGTATGTGGGTTTCCCAGCATGGTCTTGACCCCTTTGTTCATCACTTCTCCCTCTCTGCAACTGGATTCCAGGAGTTCTGCTCAGTGTTTAGCTGTGAATCTCTGCTTCTGCTTCCATTAGCTACTGGATGAAGGCTCTAGGATAGCATTTAAGGTAATCGTTAATCTCATTATAGGGGAAGGGCATTTAAGGTAGCCTCTCCACTACTGCTTAGATTCTTAGTTGGGTTCATCATTGTCGATCTTGGGACATTTAAGCTAGGCTCACAACCAAAACTATAAGAGGCACCTGTATTGTTCGCATGAGGACTCACAGGGGACAGCAGCATGGAAAGACAGTAGATTTTAGTGACATGCTCTAAGCCTGTCATAACCTACTCACAACGTGCTTCTTATGGGGGAAAACATAAATTCACATTTGATTAAGTTTCTAGATGAGGTTCAAATGTGCCACTGAGTGGCTACAACTGTCATTTGTCAGCTTTTATTTATTTTATTTCACCCCAACATTTGTCTTTGTGTTATTTTTGATTGTTTTTGTCTGATTTTACTTTGTGAAATTCAATTACTTTTTTAATTATGATTTTAGTGGGCACACTAATTTTTTTCAAGTCATTGATCAGCACTGCTGAAAGTGCCTGCCAGTTTTTTTTAGAGCAAACGCTAGGTGCTGCCTTTAAAATGACGGAGGTTGTAAAGGTTCACGTATAGTGGACTTCTTTTACCTTGTATGTGAGACGGGGTATGGACTGAGAATCTGAGGCGACCTCAAGGATGTTTTGCATTTTTTAAGAGATCAAAAGGTCTGGGTCTGGTGATATAAACATGTAATTCAAACTACTTGGGAGTCTGAAGCAGGAGGATGACAAGTTCCAGTCTTCCTTGGGTTAAGAAATTAATTCTAGGCTAGCCTAGACAGTTGCTGAAACCCTGTCTCAAAATAAAAGCAGAAAGGAATGCCAGGGATACAGATGAGTGATAAGTAATTTCCTTTGCATGCATCAGGCCTAGGGCTCAAGCCCCTGGCCCCACAAAGGGAGAAAACAAAGAGAGAATAGAGACATGCCAGGGTTTATTTTATTAAGTATCAGTATTAAAATAAAACCTTTTTTTCTTGGTCATACTTATGTATACACACATTATATGTCCAGTTTCTTTATTATCTATTAGCATGAATGTACTGCCATATAGCATATAGAATATGGGCTCTGCGGTCTATCAACTTAGCTTCAAATCCCTGCACCAACGAGGCCTTGAAAAATCCATCACTCACTCCTTTACAGATCTCAAGATCTAGCAGAGAGTAATAGCACAGATAAAGCAAACTATGTTGGCACAGGTGAGTGAGCTGGACTGTCAGCCAAATTCACGGTTTCTGGTTTGACTGGGGATGTTGTAGGGCAACTGATGCCAGTGATAAATGCAGAATAACTGCAATCTCACCTCACTAGAAAGGGAAGAAAGTCTTTGCCCTTCTGTCCCCGTTATACCTCAGTTCCTTTGCGCTTAATCCCATTTCCCAGGCAGCCCAGAGAACGATTAAAATATCGGCAGCCCAGAGAACGATTAAAATATCTAGTTGGAGCTTGTTTCTTCAAAACGTAAGCCAGCAACCGCACTGTTCTTTGTTGCCTAAATCTTGTAAAATGTTCCAGCTTACTTTCCTCATATAACTCTTTGAGGACTCCTTTAGCTAGACACAGTGCATCTATTAGGACTCATCATAATTACCACACCTCAAGTTAACCAACGCTATTTGTTCATCACAATTATTTAGTTCTCATGAAAGCTGTGGTGTGAGTGCTTGACAGAATTCTCTTCCCGTGAGATTTATTTGCTAATGAAACTATCTTCAAAGTGAAACCCCAGTATCACTGAAGCTCTCATCCCATAAAGCTATGCAAGGCTACCTTCAGTCACACACTGAACCCCGGTACTAAGATGATGGGGACCAAGATCACTGCTCCTGCTGCTTCTCTCTGCCACCCGGAGGGACTTGGTAAAGAATGTTTAAGCATCTTTAAGTTGATTGCAGATATGAGTTCTTTACTGGGGAAAATGGTTTTAAAGTTGTTGATAGTAAGACTAAAAAACAACTAGATTCTCCATTGTATCCTGGAGCCTCAGATTAAGTTGCTGTTTTTCCCCATCAGGTCTTGTTTCCTTTTCGGCTTGCATTTCCAAAGCTCATCTCCAAGCGCCCAAGCGCTCTCCTGTGTGAGAGCCTGCAAGAATTACCTGTTCTCCTTCCAGAGCCCTGACAGTCAATCTTCAGGGTGTTTGATACACTCTATTTCTTTTAAGCAATTCATTTACTACAACACTTAAACAAGTTCATATACTTTATGGCTCTCCGTTTCTATTACAAGACTGAGAGGATGAGGAGTCAGAGATGATAGGGATGTCAGTAAGTAGAAGAATGAAACTCCCCCCAAGACTGGTGATCCAGAAGCCAGACTGGCTTGGCATCTGAAGGAGATAAACAAAGCAGCTAATTTGGCAGGATCTCTGGGGTACTGAGACAGCAAAGAAGTAGAAAGTCACACTAGGTGTCCAGGGAGGATGTGATCTGGCTGTCAGAAGCGTAGAGTCTTGTTGCAGACAGCGGTGTAGCCATAGACAGAAATATTGTCCAAGCAAACCATCTGGATTAGTAAGATATAGTATCCAGTAGGAAAACACTTGTGGAGAAGAATAATTAAGTTCATATAGCTGGAACTAATGGGAAAGAAAATAGGGAATCCTATTCAGTTTCGTATGAGGAAGAAGGACTATCCGTGACAATGGCTGTCTTCTTCTAGAAAGTTCAGGAGCACGGGTGGTGTCAAATGAGGGATCACTGTTTATCTGGGAATTACAGATGACTTCCATGTTATAAGAAGATTGACTAAACTGTCAGCTCTAAAAGCATACATGTATGTGACATTATACAGACTGAGCAAGTTGTATTTATACATGTAGCAATATGTACATTATATATATATATATATATATATATATATATATGTATGTATATGCAGGGAATAACAATTATTGAGAAAATAGGCTATAAATTTAAAGAGTGGAAGAAAACATAAATGGGAGAATTTGGAGCAAGGAAAGGGAAGGGGGAAATGCTGTAATCATCTCATAACCTCAAAGTGAAAAGAAATGCTTTCTAAACAGAGGGCGACTAGATGTCTTCTTAGCTTTCAACTTAGAGATTTTGACATTCACCGTATGTGGTGTTTGCTCTGGGGTGTCAAATTCTTCAGCACAGGGATTAATTGTTCTTTAGAAAACTGAACAGCACTAGGCATGGCACAGGAGCTCAATAAATTATTCTTGTCTAAAGAGTGTTCTCGAGCTTGACATTTATTTGTAAATTTTTTAGACATTTTAATGAATTATTTTTATAAATTACTTATACATCTATTTATATATGATTTATAAGTTATTATAAATAATAATTATAGACATATATTTATATATGATTTATAAGTTATTATAAATAATAATTATAGACAATTATTATTGCCTAAAGAATGTTCTCTAGCTCTAGACATTCTAGAAGCTGCATGAACAAATGCTTTTGGGTCTCTTCTATGTAAGACTCACTGAAGAATGAGCTAGAGACAGCTCAGGGATTAAGAGCACTTCCTGCTCTTGCAAGGGACTGGAGTTCAGTTGCCAGTGTGTACATAGTGGCTCACTAATGCCTGTAATTCTAGTTCTGTGGATCTGAAACCCTCTTCTGGTCTCCACTGGTTCCTGTATGCATGTAAATTCACTGAGGGACACACACACACACACACACACACACATACACACAGTCACACACACACTCACACACATGCACATACCCACACACAGTCACACACACACTCACACACACATACACACACACATACACACACACTCACACACACACATACCCACCCACACACATAACCACACACACACACACATACACACAGTCACACACACATACACACAGTCACACACACACTCACACTCACACATGCACATACCCACACACAGTCACACACACACTCACACACACACATACACACACACATACACACACACTCACACACACACATACCCACCCACACACATAACCACACACACACACACAGTCACACACACACATACACACACACATACACACACACTCACACACACACATACCCACACACAGTCACACACACACTCACACACACACACTCACACACACACACACTCATACACAGTCACACACACATACCCACCCACACACAGTCCACACACTCACACACACACATACACACACACTCACACACACATACACACACACATACCCACACACATACACACACACTCACACACACACATACCCACCCACACACATACCCCCCACACACACTCACACATGCACTCACACACACAATTAAAAGAAAAAGAATAATCCAAGCAATCATATGGAACTATTATGAAGAATGAACAAGGTGTGGGTATAGAGATGAGAATTGGAGACAGGTCATAAACAGAGAGATTACTTGCTTTAGGCTGAAGACTCAGTTACTGGTCACATCTGAACGCTATGAAATGATTTTATTATTATAGCCCATTGGGTGTTCAACATATCATTGAGTGCAAACACTGTGGGTGGGCATGCTCAAGTGTGAACAACACACAGAGATACATGGCCACACACAAGCCTGGCTTTCTCCTTTTCTGCCCTGTGATATCTAAAAGACAATGTTCCCATTGAGAAGACACTGCTGTGGTGGTGCACACCTGTAATCCCAAGCACTTGCGAGGCAGAGGCAGGCTGATTTCTGTGAGTTCAAGACCAGCCTGGTCTATACAGAGCTAGTTTCGGGACAGCCAGAGCTTGTATACAGAGAAAACTTGTTGGGGTGGGATGGGGGGTGGGGGGAGAAAGACATGTTATCATGTAATGTATGATGCTATCTTAAACCAAATCTAGGCCAAACGATACATGTGAAAAATCTAATGTAGCAGTGGGATTTACATGCACATTAGATGTTATAGATATGTGTACAACTCTTTGGCACTGCAATGGTTAATCACTGAGGTGAAAGACGTTTTTTTTTTTTTTTTTTTTTTTTTTTTTAAACAAAAAGAAATTGTCAATAAACATCTTTATAACAGGAGTCAAAACAACGGGTACTTTTGTTGTTGTTAAAAGCAATAGCTATGGTGGGCTGCAGTAGAAATGTGTTCTCTATTTTTCTGTGTTTGAAAGGGCCCATTAGCAGAAATGCATGTTTTCCCTGGTACTGGAGTTTATAAATATTACAAAATGGCTGCTTTTCGTCTCCAGTGTTGCTCCATTTGAGACAGTTCCATTCACTGAAGCACCCGGTTATGCTGTCCGTTTTCATTGCAGAAAGAATCTCACAGAACTGGGCTATTTGCATGTGTCTGGCGGCCATTGTCAGGGCTCGTTTAAAAACTGCATGATACTATGCAGAGTGCACTGGGATTACAATTAGCCTGTGTACCCTCACATTTCGTATTCTGTTTAGAGCTGTCAAACTGTCCTAAATCAGGCTAAGCCCAAGTCAACAGAGCTACAGTGATAGCATTTTGATTGGATGAATAGCATATAGGATTTTCAGATAGCTAAGGCAACTAAAAATGCAGTGGCAAATATCTGGGGAGGAAGTAGCTTTCCTATTGAGGAACTAGTAGCCTCTCTTGCACAAGGGACCTTGCTGCCAGCAAACCACATTCCTAGTGAGTTGCTTGTCAGTTCAAAATATCTGCACCTTGTCACTGTAGGTCATAGGTAAGATTCTCAGATAACTTTGCTCATAAACCAATCCTTAGACTGATAAACCTCTCCAATCATCGACATGGCAACTGAAATCTATCCCATCTCTCCCTTTGTCCCCCAAATAAACAAGCAAAAATATACAGTCTTCATCAAATTCTAGGTTTAATAATACTGATAACATCTCAATACTGGGAAATGATTACTTTTTCTTATTTTTAATTCAAATACTGTAGTAATTAGTTTCTGTGAATAGCTTCCTTTAATTCTGGAACCACCTAACAGCATAGGTTCAATCCTAATTATTTCTTCCTTGTTACATTTAGAAAACCGAGACTCGCTATAGTTAAGAAGGTGGCTCAAGAGCATGCTCTACTAATTATAGGGGCAGGGATCCAGCACAGACATGGGGCTCCACGCTCCTGAACACAGAACTGATATTTCTCCTGGTTTCTGAGGTCTGGTGGGGCTCAAGTTTTGTGAAAATGTTTTGTGGACTGAAATACATTCTTTCACTGTAATCTGCCTTATACTTTCCTCTTGGTCTTGTGTGTGTGTGTGTGTGTGTGTGTGTGTGTGTGTGCGCGCACACACATGTGGAGATGAGTGCTGGTACCGGGGGATGCCAGAACAGGGTGTTAGAATCTCTGGGGCTGAAGTTACAGACAATTGTGTGCCTCTCCATATGTTGCAGGATCCCAGCTCTTGTCCTCTGCAAGAATAGCAAGTGCTCTTAACACCAAACCACCTTTCCTGTGCCCATCTGTTACTTTTATCAAGGATTTGATAAGCACTACCTTATGTACAATTCTTTAACAAACACAAGAATCAAGCTTCAAAGGCTTGTTATTATTTATTTATAGATTCATTGATTTTTTTTTTTGTTAAGCACAACCCTAGGTAAGTTCTTTAACAAACAAAAGAAGAAAGCTTTGAGGGATTGTTATTATTTATTTACATATTTATTGATTTATAGGTAATTGTCCTTATAATGATATTTGAATTTCTGATCTGAAATAACATTTTGTACCCTTTTTTCCTTCTTTTTGACTCCTATTTTGATTTCTTCTCTTAAAATTTTTATGAATTTTTAATCAAAACAGAACTATACTGCTGTTCTCCTTTTCTTTCTTTTCGTTAGCCTCTCCCAGGTATTCTGCCTCTAATACCTCCCATGTACCCCCACTCTCAAATTCATAGCCCCTTTTGCTTTTATCACAATCATTTCATCCATATGGGTGTGTATTCCTGAGTAAAAACAGATGAATGCAATGCATTGAGTCCACTTTTGTTGTTTGTGTATAAGGCTGCCAACTTTGTACTGGATAATCCGTCAGAGGACTCATCCATGGTAGAGGTCAACTCTTCTCCCATCATTTATTAGTTGCCTATTGTACTTTGTGTAGAGGCGGGACCTTTAAAAATATCTCCCTCCTTAGTGTGTCTATTGCTATTGCCATTTTCCTCATCTTGCTTATGTAGCCATTTCTAGGAGAGGCAGTTTTACAGCAGGCTTCCTGGTATTCTGGCTCTTACAATTTTTCCATCCCATGATGTTCCCTTAGGTATAGAGGCAGAAGCTGTGATGGAGAAACAGCACTGATGCTGGGCCACCCTCTACCCATTTATCTCTTCATTCTGTCCAGTTGTGCTTTTATGGGATGTTATTCACCTGCTTTCTTTGAAAGGTGGGTGCTAGCAACACTTACCTAAGGGTAGAAGGGAATAAGAAATTAGTGCTGCTCTAGCAAAGTGATGGTAAGTGGTTCTTCCTGTCCTAAGATGTAAGACCTCATTATGCCTGAGTAGTTGTCTAGGTTTCTAGTACCAGACATGATTCTCCTCCTGTTGAGTGGGCTTGAAACTCAAGTAGAAAGATGTTTCTTACTACCCACATATGAAAGCTGCATATTGTCTTACAGATGTCTTTCTATGTTGGTCATTGTTGTGGTTCATAAGTCTATGAACTGGGTGGGACTCAACTATTTCCATCCTTTGGCAGTGATACCATGGAATATAAACCTCAGGAAGACGGTCTATCTACTTCGACTTATATTTAGCTTGAATCATCCAAGTCCTGTGTTCACAGTGTCTTCAGTAAGAGCAACTCACCTCCAACCCCTGAGAGGCAACAGCAGTAGCCTACATTGTGTGGGGATCTATTTTTTCTGTTATCTTTTTCTTTTTTTCCACCACTCCATGCCCTGCCCATTGCCTTCAGGGTAGTTTGCCTTAAATCCTTGGAATTTGACTTTCTGCTTAGCTGATATCATAGATTCTTATTTTTTTTTCAGGTGGGAAAATTATAATAACTTTAACTAGAAGTCCAGTTTCCAACATATATTTTCATTTACAGTGTGTACACCTTAAACCGCACCGAGCCACCAGTCCACCTGTCCATGAAAGCTCTTCTTTTTATCCCTGTTGTCATTTTATGACCACAGCTCCATGTCCTCCCTCCACTAGGCAGCTGATACAGACCAATAACTTGTCTCCTAACTCCTACTGCCATTTTCTGCTAAGTAGGCTTTCTACAGGGCAAATCAACGACTTCTTAAAAATACCAGCCTGTATCACATTCTTGCTTAAACCCTTCTACACTCCCGTATGCCCAACCACTGCAGCAGCATCTCTTCTGCCTTCCAGCATCACTCCGGGCCTCCTTCTCCTTCTCTGGGATGCATCTTCTGCACACTGCTGCAGTTTTCATCACCGCCGCGCTGATCATTCTCTTTTCTGCATCTATCTCCTTCCTACTCTTCACCTTGTTAATTACCTTAACCTTTGTAGAACTCACTCATGGAGCACTTCCAGGAGGCCTTGCTTCTCTTTCCAGACGGCTCTCAACAGCAAGTCACTCCCAGACGGCTTGGATGTCTCTTTCTGTGCTTCTGTAATCTTGCCCACAGCACAATGCCTCCAAACGATCTGAACCACCGCCCATCCACTATGTTAGATCTGCGTCAACTTTTCCTCTGTTAAGTAGTATCCATATTAGATGCACAGTTCACAGAGTCCGGATAAATATTTGTGAATATGAAATGAGACTTCCCAGCAGATTTTAATAAAAGAGAAGACCGAGAATGTACAGGTCACTCTCATAAAAGGTTTATCCTTTGTGGAGGAACAGATGGGGCTGTTTCTGGGGTGTCAATGGTTGCACGTGCTGAAGCCCACCTGAGAGCAATGAACCGGACGATGGTGTTGGAGCCCCGCTCTGTTTAAATTTAAATAGCATTTTACCAAGAAATGTCAGTGCTGTGCCTGTTACAATGGAAGGCCCAGCTTCTTCAGATCTCCTACTGGGCCTAAGTAGGTCAAGGGTCTCATTGTGTGAGTCAGCGGCACTGCTGGAAATAGAACACAGACAGATACATCATTCCTTTCAAGCACTGCCTAGATTAACCCAGAGTTCTGGTGCAATGCAAGCAGAGCTAGAAATCAACAAAGATGCCAGTGAAAATTATTTGGGGCAGGGATTTATGAGGCTCTGAGGAGCTGGGCTTATACAAATGCATTTAAAAGGAAGTAATACATCACAGTCATTCCACTGAGTACATTTGCTCTATGAATTATCCCTGATCTATGCATTTGACTTAATTCACCTTTTATAAAGATACCCCGGCGTATTTTGTTGTCTAATGGGAAGCTTTTGAAACTCCATGATCAAGGAGTGATATAAAGCAGATGTAGCTTTCAAGGAACAAACCAAAGCTGGCCTTCCATGTCCTGGTACCTGCATGCCTGCCTGTCTCTGTAGACTGCTTACCCCTCATGGTCCATGTTCTGGTGCATGCCTGCCTGTCTCTGTAGACTGCTTACTCTCATGGTCCATGTTCTGGTACATGCCTGCCGGTCTCTGTAGACTGCTTACCCCTCATGGTCCATGTCTTGGTGCCTACCTGTTTTTCTCTGTAGACTTCTTACCTCTCATGGTCCATATTCTGGGGCCTGTTTTTCTCTGTAGACTGCTTACCTCTCATGGTCCATGTTCTGGTGCATGCCTGACTGTCTCTGTAGACTGCATACCTCTCATGGTCCATGTTCTGGTGCATGCCTGACTGTCTCTGTAGACTGTTTACCTTTCATGGTCTACTCTGACCTTTAGATTCCAGTTACAAGTAACAATTTTATCCATATCACATGATTTCTTGCCTCTAGGACCTGGCTAATTCTATTTCTCCCAATATTTGTCAGCCCTCAGCCGTGCTCTGTGTTTGAATAATTTCCCATGAAGCCCCACTGTTCCCATATTTACCAGCTACCTGCAGGTACTGATGATCACAACTGGGTTAGAGAAGAGATTGTGCTGTGTAGCATCTAGTGAGTAGAGATGAGGAAAGTTGTTAAATATTCCACAATCTTCAGACCTAATTACAGCTTATTCAACTCACTATGTCAGTAGAAATATTGAAAAGTCTTAATTTAGATTGTCTGTTGCAACAAATAACCTAAGTCTATTTCAGTGACTCCAGGAAGTGCCAATTTCGCTTAAAAAGAATGGGGTTTTTGTTTGTTTGTTTGTTTTGGTTTTGTTCTGTTTTTTATAAACAATTTTGTACTGACAAGGATGACTTTTTAAAGAGTGACTACCATAGTTTATAGTCAGTGGCCCTAAGTTATAAAGGCTCTTGTTAAGGTCATAGGTCAACATGTTCATCTCAGTTCCAGATGTAAGAGGTTAGAATGCGATTATCAGTATTATCTTACTCCAGTTCTTTACTAAGGAGTTAAATTCTAGATTGTAAAAGAAAAATACCTGTAATTAGTGCATTCTTCTTTGGGTAGGGTCTAGTCAACTTAGAACATGACACTACTTTATTGTCTAAGTGCACATATATACACGCAGATACATACGTACACATAAAATAAACACAAGCAAATCATAAAAAGTTCAGATTGTTCAGAAACCATTCTACTTGCCATGGCTCAAGGAATGTGGTATATCTGGAATAACTCCCCTTAACGGGGAATTCCTTTACCAACCCAGATACCTATTCTTCTAGAAGGCAGACTTCAGTTTTCAGACTTAGCAGCCATGGATACTTGGTTACTATATAACTACAGCTGGACATCTACCCATTTTTCATTATCATTGGCAAGGGCATGTTCCTCATGAGCTTGAGCTGTAGTCTGAATAGGACATGAGAAAGCAAAGTTCTGTCTAACCCTGTTCTATTCTGAAAGCCTGATTCCATTTTTATTTTTATTATTATTCCTTCATATCCCAGATTTAGGTGGAAATGATGACTTTTTTTTTTTTGGGCTGGGCCAGGTTCTACACATTTGTAATCTCAGCTCTTGAGATGTGGAAGTAAGAAGATCACAGGTTCAAGCAAGCCTGGGCCACATAGTGACATAAGAGATTGACAGAGAGACAGGCAGAGAAATGGGACAGAGACAGAGACAAGAGAGAAACAGAGAGACAGTGAGAGCAATAGAATAGCATTATCGAGCACATTCACACCGGATACTTCGTAGTAATAAAGTTTACTGAGTAGAAAATATAAGAGGGTTGCCTACCAGCCCACATTGGTAAGATACTGAGAGAACATGAAGGCTCGTCATCGTGTGTGTTTATCTTTGGTTAAAGGAGGATATTTTTTATTATTTGTCTTAGGGTAAAATTGGACATTTATACCTACCTTCTTACTCAAAATTCTGGACTTCTGAAAGTTCTTTAAGAGCACTTAATTCTGTTTTACAAAATGGCTTCTTCCCAGAGCAGTCAAGAAAAAAAAAGCTCCTTTCCACTTTGCTTCCCTGGATTGTACTCTTAAGCCCCTTTAGGCAAGGAGGCCATTGGTGGATGCCTAATTAAGTAGTGCTACGCTGGCCACACAGGGGGTGGAAAATCCCACAGACATTAAAAAATGCCAAGCAAGGGTGGATGCAGAGGGTGGGGTTATCTAAGCCTGGGTTGGGGAGGGAGAGGCCAGGATTCTGAGGTGAGTTAGGATAACACTGCCATCCCTAAGCTTTCCACTTATCAGTTCTGCTTCCAGGGGGCGTGTCCTGGGCAGGGCAAGGTTTGTAAACTGCTTGTAGGACTAGGTATGGAAGAAAAAGATGTGAGAGTTAGGGGAATGTCGGTGCCATATGCCTGTAACTCGACCTTATCTAGAGAGAAGAAGTGTGGATGTATCTGTCTCCTTCAGTCACAAGCTATCCAGTTAGGAAAACGTGTCTAAAACTTGACAGTAGCATATAATGTCTGACCTCTAATTCTCTTACACGGTATTGGCACAAAAGGGTGAAATAGGCATTCTTAAACTAGCAAGGCCCCACATAGTTGATGTTATAGTAACAATAACATTTCATAAAATAGAAGGGACACACACACACACAGGAATTTGAACTTGTATTATTTTGGTGGTACACAGCAGAAATGCAGTTCTCAATTTTAATTTTATTTTGAGATAAATGGTCCTCCCTTGAGGCGATACCATCATGGAAATAAAGTTAACTCCTGCAACTATGATGTGGGGATTTTTTGCTTCTCTCCCCTGCAGGGTAACTCAGATTAGTTTTTCCTGCATCTTCTCACATTAGCTGCTCTACATGGTTGGTGGTTTCTGTTTGGAAATGAATTATTCCACAGTAACAGCTCTTGTGGATACAGTGGTAAGTGGCAGGGTTGTTTAGTTGTTCAAGAAGGAGTCATATGCTATTTCCATGGTGGGGGAAGGTATTTAGATCTTGCTGTTTACTTAGCATCCTTGGCAGGAATATGACTGATTTGTACCTGATCACCACCTTATTTTGTTTCCCCAACAATGTGTGTGTCATCTAAAGGAGGGAGAGAGTCTGGTGTCACCACCTTCAGGGTGCTGGGTGGTGGTGTGTCCCTGTTCTGAGACTCACCTAGGCAGACTAAGGTTCCATCCTATGAGCATTTTGAGAAAGGAACATCCCATAATGATTCATGGTAATTTATCTCGTGTGCTAAATACAATTTCATGTAGCATGCAATTGAGCATACATTCCATCCCCAGAGTCTTGGCAAGTTTTAGAGATATTAAAGTGTTAGGCATTCATGGCCTTTGCCATGAGAAGATTGATGTGCAAATGCATGTCTTATTTTTCCTCTAAGAATTGACATTTACTTGCTAGAGACAGAGTTTTTCTCTCATTTCTTCCCTATGTTTGGGCTGCTACACAAAACCACTTCATTGTATAATTTTCTCTTCACTCAGGGAATTTTTTGTGAAAGAGGCACTTAGGTACATCCTGTGTCCGTAAGTGACACTACAGGTCACTCTACAGGAGAAGAAATGAGCCAGAGACTTGCACATGAGCACTGACCATGGGGGGTATTGTACAGAGCTGTATTCTCTTCTCAGCCACTAGAGAAGATGGGGTTGTTCTTGTTCATTACTGCAAACTTCTAGTATGTTCTTAAAGTAAAAACACGGAGCCAAGACCACAAAGGAAGGCCATGTGAAGGGTTCCCTCAAGTTCTTCTCTTCTGCCTACTAAGCCAGCTGTGTGATGATGCTGGAACTATAAGAAGGGACCTCAATAGCCCTTGACTTCAGTTTCCACAGCTGAGGGCAATGCAGAAAGATTGAGCTCGAAACAGGGCGACACACTCTTGTTCACGCCCTAAAGCAAGCATTTCTAACTCATCTTGGAGGCCAAAGTTAAAGGTGAGATCTGTAACCTTATTTTCCACCCCTCACTGTCCACCAGAATATTATAGACAGGTTTACCTCCTGTTCTCCTATTCCTTGTCACAGTACTTCAAAGATATATCATCAATTTCCAAACACTTTTCATTTGGGTTTAACATGACTTACGTTAATAGTCTTGAAATCCGTAGGACTCTCAATACCTTTGAAGGTAATGCATGCCTTTAAATTGTTTTTCCTATTCCCTTGGGCTTAATGGTTGTTTGGTGTTGTTGAATTGGCATCTAATTCTGTAAAGTAGCCAGATTCTCCTCCACTTCCATCGGAAGCTCCTGGCATTGCTGACTCCCCGGATTGTAATACTGACCAGCCTGTTGGGGGGGGGGGCACGTCCATCTCCCTACACTTTGGGGGATTTGTGTTCTCTTTGAGGGCTTCAGGGTTTTCACTGGCTGATTTTCAGTCACGTGGTGGGTGACAGCCTTCTGTATTTAATAACTTCTCCTTTCTCTGCCAGATCATAGTAATTTTTAAGGTGTTTAAAATGACAATTAGTGAGTCACATTTCTGACTAAAGTTTAGCCATGGGTGTTACTGAAATTGCAATATCCCGGCAGAGAGGACAATGCTCTGACAGATACTTTTATACTCAGTTCAATTTGTGCATTCCCAGGAAACTACCACAAAACATAATGTATGCTCTTAGAGGCAACATACTGTTTTTCATTTAATTATGCAATCAACAGTTAATTTTAAACATGCTACAGTGTTAGCAAAATCCGCTCATTGCCCATTCACTAGGTTTTTCTGTTTTTTTGAGAATTCTGCAGTGGCCAAATGCAAGAGGTGTCATGGTAACAAAGTACCCATGGGAGGAAGGCAGCCTGCCACTCACGGTTTGCAGTTGTTGCACTCAGATGCCTTCAAAGAGCTGCGTTCATTTATTTCTGAGAAGCTCAGCCCTGACAGTGGCCATTAACTTTTTTCTGTTAGGTAGCCTGATAATGTTCTGAAACGGTGTTAGAGGCCACCAGTCAGTGAAATGAAAAGAAGGATGAGAAACGGGTTAGGAATATTACGTAGGGTATGACAAGATCTAGTGATCTGATGAGTCAAGAGAAGAGAAAAGTCTGCCCAGGATCGTCACCCTGTCCCCCTACTAACTGAGTGCATCAACGGGTTTTCATTGTCCTTAAGGTATGTCACATGGGTAATTTATGAGTTATGTCTTGGACTTCTTACCGGTTGCAGAGCCTTGGAGCTGGGTTCTACGGGTGCCCTCCGCCTGGTGGGTACCTGTGTGATTTACAGACTGACAATGGCCTTTGGGCTGCTTGGCTCCAGTCCTCTCTCAGTGCCCATGGCAACAGAGCTATTATTGGAGATCTATTGTGATCTCTGTGTTTGTAACTGAGGGGGTGATGATACCTGTGCGACAGGACAGCTCAGGGATATGAGGGCAAGGAGGCTCATTGCTATTTCTCATGAGCTTTTATCATGCATCAGAGGCAATGCAAGTTCATCGCTCTGAGCCTTGTGTTATATCTCTAAGCAACCTTATGACATCTATCACTGTGGAATTTAAGCATGAGCCCATACCAAGTGCTTAAATAGATCAGGTAATAATAAGCCAAATGCTGCCACCTTAGGATACATGGGTCCCTGGTTAGCTGGGTTCTAACTCTCACCACATCCTGCCCCATCTCAAAAACAGACACCCTTCAGCTAGTAGGTTGTTCCAGAGACGGATGTGTGGACATGTAAACACAATTAAGGAATGGTCACATCTAGGTAAAATCAGGGTAATGGTAACATTATCTTCATGAGAGAAATAAAAAACAAAGCAAAAACTGACAGGAGACTAGTCAGTATTCACTGGCAGCCTCATGTTGAAGTCCATGTAGAGGGAGGATGAGGATTAACGTTGAGGGAAACGTAGAGCATGAGGGACAGGGGAGAGGTGCTCCATGAAGGACTGAAGGGTGTTTAGAGTCAAGCAGAAGTGAGGTCATGGTGTCAGAAGCACCACTCTAAGGAATGTGTAGAAACTTAGCAGCATGTACTTACAGGCTGGCACAGCACACAGCTATGCCATACTTTCTGAGATTTAGACATTAAATGTCCCCAGTAAGCAATGCACTTTTGTGGACTCTATTGGGACTGTCTCATTTTGTCTGACTGTGAACCTTGTCAGATGCTTCCCCCACATGGCAATTGTTTAAGTAAAAGAAAGTCATAATTTGGGTATGCCCATTGATCACAACAGATTAGGAGACTCAGCCATTTTAAAACACATATTTCATTTTTGTGCTTTATATTCTTATTTATTTATGTATTTATTAGTATATAGTCAATGAATGGGCTTTTCTAGCTCCTGGCATGATCATACCAAAATGGACATTATTCTTATTATGTAAAATCTATGTAAGAGACTTTGCAAAGAGTAATCAAATGGGAATTACAAAACAGCTAAGAGATGTCTGGGCAGTGGTGGCACATGCCTTTAATCCAGCACTTGCAGGGCATAGGCAAGAGAATCTGTGAGTTCTAGGCTATACTGGTCTACAGAGTGAGTTCCAGGATAGCCAAGGCTACACACAGAAACTCTGTCTCACAAAACAAAAAAATAAACAAAAGAAAATGGCTAAGAGATTAAAAATTTACAAACAAAATTGCATGACTGAAGAAGCCAGAAACAGGCAAAGTATTGAAAAGACTTGGAACCCTTATCCAAAGACAGACCTTTTCCCAGAAGGTGACGGTGGAATTTAACAGACTTGCCTCAGACACGAATGCATCACACTCACACAGGGCTGGTTGAGTTTCTGTCTGGGAAAGAGTTGGTTCATCTCACAGCTCTGCAAAGAAGAAGTTGAATGCCAATCCCATGATCACATGCAGACAGGTTGGACCTGTATGGGCACTCTTGTGATAGCCTACATAAGATTCATCATAACAGATGAAGGAATAGGTCACCCACAGCATCCATACAAAGCAGGTCAGTCTACAGAACCATGTCTGTCTACAGAAGCTTTCCATTAGGCTGCTCTGTGGGAGTTTCCTATGCTGTCCCATATGGGATAGTATTGGAGATCTTGTTGATGCTGTCGTGTTTGCAGATGGCAGTAAGGTTAGGATATTATGAAATGGCTGTTCAAATGAGGACACATTCCTGCAGCCACAATCAGTTTCAGAAGGGACTGTAAGGGATTAAACCATAATTCAACCAGCACCAAGTCCTTATTTTCTCCTTGCCCATGAGCAGTATCATGTAGAATTGATATTTTGTTTCTTCGATTTACATTGTATATGGGTAAACCCAAGAAACTCTGAGATTCAATTTTCTTATGAAATGAAAATAATGAGGATATTTTCCACATGGCCATTATGGATCTATCACTTTAATCCATGATCTACGCCCACAAAATAATAGTCTTATGAAAAGAAACATATGTTCTCTCATGCCTCTAAGCAAGCTGTCAGTTTGATTGAACAAGTACTGTTTACTTACGGTGTGAGGTATCTTAAGTTGAGCTATAAAGGGAAGGGACAAAGAACCTGCTTTCCAGGAGTTCCTAACACAGTGCATCAAGAGAATGATGCACACAAGCTTGGAGAGACTTGTCTCGAAGTCTACTCCAAAGTTACTCTGGGCTATGTATGGCACCAAGGGAATTCCTGCTGATGGCTGGGACTGGAGAGATCTCTCGAGGAGGTGGCATCAGAGGCAATGCATGAGTAACGAGTGTGTATTTTTCCCCAGCTGAATTGTCAACTCACTTTATTCCTGGTCAGTTTATCATGATAATTATGATTGGCAGAGGGTGTCACACCCAGGACTCAATGGAGAGTAGATAGAGAAGTAGTTCCTCCTTCCATAGGCTTGTATCCGTCTCTCCATTATCTTTATTGATTACCTGAGAAGTCATGTGAGGAAGAAAAGGAAAGACAATGTGAAAAATCATTTCTGGGAATAGGGGTGGGAATGAAAGAAAAGAAAAAGGAAGGAAGGGTTAGAGGGAGAGAGCAACAAAGGGGAAAGGAAGGAAGAGGACCCATCTCTCACCCAACACTGAACACTACTCAACTTTATAAATTCATCATTAAATGCTCAACGTTATTTTGGAAGATGATTTTCAATAGGAAACGGATAAAAGGCATGGTTATAAGTGATAATGATGACCAGTGTTTGCAGAGCACTGGCTGCTCGTGTAGGCACTTGAAACATCTGACATGGCCCTAGGATAGTTACACTGTTGGATGTTTAATAGTGTTTATTTCATAATCTAGGAAACAGAGTCAAGGGGTTCAGAAATGTTCTCAGTGCCATAGGGATGGATGGGGACGCTGAGTCTCAAGTTATACTCTGTTCCAACTAAGCAACTGTGAGCTCACGGGACCACTTACACCATCAGAGAAGGGTAACTGGGTGAGTTTCCCAAGTTCTTCTAATTGTGTCAAAACTACTCATGTTTTAAACAGCATCAGTGGCTTTGAATAGTTTCACCTCCCTTTACTTACTATTTTATTTTAAAGTGGGTCTGCAGTGTTCTTTTCTTCCAGACATGGTGAGGTTAGGGACCTCAATTCTAAACAGGTTTGCATTTTTTTAAAGTTAGGAATGAAAGATGGGAGATGGTAGAAGGATGCTGAGGAGATGGTTGGCATGGCTGGAGAGGCTGGCGTCATACTGAGTTCTTCCTAATTCCTCCTATACCCCTGCCTACTTCCTTCTGCTTCGGAGTGGGCGTGGAAGAAGCTTTACCTTACAGACACTGGATTTAGACAGAATCTTAAAGAGCACAGCACAATATGGCCATTGATTTTATATCATCGCATTTGTTAGATCCCCATCTGCATTGGTTTTCAAGTAGACAAAGCAAACAACCCTACTTTATTTCCTGCAAGGGTGGGCAGTAAACACAGAGGATGGGTCAGACATAAAACGGACATGTTCTTAGGGTTAGGAAGGCTAAACAAATACCTGAATTTTCAGCTGAAAACTTTGCTCCGAAGCTAGGGAAGAGGGAGAAGAGGTTTCAAAGACTGGCCACCGGGCAGTTGGAATTTGGCTGTCTTCAGGTTCCTCTAGCTTCCTCATTCAGGCCCCTGCTACCAGCAAAGGATCCAGGAAGACTAAAGGGCTGTCAATCACTTTATGTGCCTGGAGGAGAGACTGTTTTGAGTTCACTTCGTTGAGATGTCAAGTCCAACCAGGAAGCTGGAGTCTCTCCTAGGAGAGACATAATCGGAGACTTTATAAAAGACTTTATTCTAGAATGGAGCATTGTTTGACAACAAAGGGTTGGATTTGGCCTCAAATACACAGACAGATGAGATTTGGAAAGGAAATCTGCACATCCCACAGGGCATGGTTCTTTGCCAGCCTGTCCTTCTGAACAAAGTTCATTTTCCTTCACTTTGCATAGCCCTGCCTCTTTTGGCAAGATAAAGAGTTTAATGCAAAAAGCTGACCTCTTACATTTGGATCATCTCTTTACACCGGCCTGTTCTGAAAATGCACTTCTTTGGACTCTCCGCAATGCAGGAATAAAAGGCATGCTATCTCTGGCTTCTTTGGCCATGTAGCTTTCTTTTTGAAATGCTTGGCTTCCTCAACATTATCCTCAAATTTAAATAAACCGTGTTCCTCCTTGTCACCTACGTCACAGGCCATTGAGAAGAGTAAGACGTGGGCCTTGCTGTGTTTCACTACTGCGTTTCCCTCGGGCTGCTTTTCCCAATCCGCCATATTTAAAACTTCTTGCTTCTTAATCAGGTTAAATTCCATTCTTCTTTATGCTGCTGTTCTGGGTCCCTAGTCTCAGTTGTTGCTACTCATATGCTTGGAGTAATGAACTAATGCTAACTGTCATCAGTGAGGCATCCATAGTCACTTTATGAACTCAGGAGGTACCTGGGATCTTATACGCCTCACTGTAATTTTCCACTCCAGCTGATAGTCTACCTCTTGAACATGTACAACGCCCTTGGCTGAGGCCAAGTCCATAATGGAGGGAGAAGTAAGGTTAACCCAATTGCTGGGCCACAGCCATTCTAGAGCCCCGCCAGCAGCTAAATTAATCATACTTTGATGGAGGGAGGAGGAGATACAGAGTAACCCAGATGTTTGTAAAATCATATCCTCCCCTTCACCCTGCACCTTATCCACACAGACCCTCTTTAGACCTTCCGAAATCCTCAACAGGAGAAAGAACAGTAAATCTGTCTTATTAACCTCTCTTTTATTCATGCATCTGTGCATATATATATATATATATATATATATATATATATATATATCTGTCTGTCCATCCATCCATGGAATGAAACATGGGCTACTTTTTCTTAGTAATAATGAGAACATTTTCCCTCTGATTTAGCATCAAAGTATTTAGACCACACTTACATTAAAAAAAAAAAAAAAACAAAAACAACAACAAAACAAAAACTTCAACCAACTCCATCATGTGTTGCTTTTTAAGGTATGCACTCAATGCTTATATGTTTTTTTTTTTTCTAGCAATGATGATTTCTAACAGAATGCCAGCCACAGGATTCAAGGCTTTAGATTCAGAGACCCCATGGCTTCAATTACAGCACTAATTTTTTTTTTTTTTTTTTTTGCTCTAGACAATTTTATTTATTACAATGGAGATGGTAAAGTAATTGTATTTTTTTCAGCGCTAATAAAGGCCATCTGCCTCGGTCCATCAGACCTTCAGAGACCAGCATGAGTAATCCCAGAAAAAGGTACTTGAAATACTTGACAAGGAATGGTCCCAATGCACTGAGAGCTGGTCTGTCTGGCACAAGTCTTTACCACAGTTCAAATAAACTTATGTTCATTCTCTCTCTCCTCCACTACATTCTGCCTGTGTGGACATACACAGATACATCTATCTATGTGTGTGCATATATACCAACACTGACACATTTCTAGAGGTGAAAACCCAGTTGTTTAGTAGTTCACAGAAGTTCTAACAACTTTATTTAGAACAAAGAAGATGGGTCCTAGCAGCTAAATGTAGATTCACCTCACTGCCTTTAAGATGAATATTGTTCTACTACGTGTGTATGTCTGTGGGTGCACAAACATGTTCACAGTCTACCCAATACCCAAGCATTTCTCTTCAAACAGACATTGGGTGAAAATTTTTTGTTTCCTTTTCTTTTTGTCAGTGAAAATTATAAGCCATTATGTACTAAATACTGATCTATTTATTGGTAGTTGGTGTATTTTGAGAATCTCTTCTTGTCTGGCTTTTGTGTGAGAAGGATGGCCTTTAAAAGTAACTGTTATGTTGTATTATTCCTATGTTAACTAATATCTAGTTTCTGTGAACTTAACCATAGAACACTATATCATGGATGGTATGACTACAAATCATTTTAGTTTTACAGTTTATACCACCTTTTTCTTAAGACACATCTCTACCAGCTTCTACTCATTATTTAGTAAACAGTGTTAAAAATAAAAAAAAATGTATTTGGGAGGTGATAATAAATTATATGTCTAAACTTCCAGCATGATGCTGGGATTGTTAAATAAGAAGAAATACTCTTATTTAAGAAGACAAATTGTTTATAATTAGACCACAAGATGTATTCAGATAATACACACAACACACACACAGACATGCATACTCACACATACCCACAGCCACGCTCGCATACACATAAGGCTTTATTAACAAAAGTGGAAAGTGACGTTGTCGCTGATGTTCATTTATTGAGATGGATTGTTTAGATCTATAACCAAAAAAAAAAGTATGTCTTTTACATTTCTAATTCTTATTTATTTTGTTTATTTTTATTTTGCGTGCCTGGTGCCCGAGGAGGTCAGAAGATAGCATTGGATGCCCTGGAACCAGAGCTACAGGCAGTTGTGAGCTGTCATGTAGATGTTTAGAATGGACTCAGATCCTCTGAAAGAGCAAGTGCCCTTAACCACTCATTACCGCAACAGTTCCAAGAACGCAAACCCTGGTGAATAACCCAGAAGTCACAGCTGCAGCTTTGATTTTAGTCCACCAGGCAGTGTTAAATAAAATGCTCTGTGAAAATGGAGCCATGCCTTCCAGGAATTCGGAATTTACTTTGGCAAGGAAGACATTAATTTATGAAGAAAAGTAACAGAAGGTGGTAAGAGGATGGGCCACATGTGCTTTAGGAACTCAGAGAAGGACTCACTCCTCGGGGTGGAGAATAAGGGAGGACTTCCAGTGGGCCCGAAAGGAAAGGACCTTTAGTGCTAAGAGGAGAAGTCAAAAGACTAAGAACAGCTGCCTGGACCGGAGGCTTCCTTTTCAGCTGTTACTTCATTACGCCTTAGGGAAAGGTCTTATCTCACGGGAGATGGGCCGTTCTGTTCAGCCAGGAGCAGGCATGGCTTGCTGAGCCACCGGTGGGTTCCCCAGTTACATTGTGTTTAACACAAACAGAAAAACTAATGTCCCTTCTTGCAGATGGCCTTGGCCTTAGAACACTGTAATATTTAATATTCTTAGAGCAGGCAAAACAGATTAGGAGTTGCGACTGGCCAAAATTGGGGCTGTAGAAGGAGTTTTATTTGCACATTTTTGCTTAACAATTTGTTTTTTAAATAACCTAGATGAGTGTGTCATTGTCTACACCTGGCTAGGGTCGTCAGTGTGTCTGAGACAGAACCATAGGATTTTGCTGTGGAAGGTGATGCTTTTCTCCAAAGTTGCCTGCTTTTGTCCAGTTTATTAAGTTCTTCTGTGATGGCATCTGTTTTTGTCGCGCTTTACCTTGGGAGCTGAAAAAGCTATAAAGACCCTTAATTGTATGAATACCAGAAGTTTTTCCCCCTATTGGCCATTCAGAACTCAGAAAACATATATTTGTCAGCAAATGACTAAGGGAAATGCTACAAAGACCATGAGCATGTTCACGTCTCTAAGCAGATATTACTGTCTTGTATTCTACCACAGAACAGGAAAGCCAAGAACAGACAAAGCCTAAAGACAGTATTAAGGAGGAAAAGTAATTAGACAGCATAGAGAGGGGACAGATGAACCTCTGGGAAATTTAGAGCCTCGCTCTGTGCTACCTGAAGACCGACAGTCACAGTGGTGAGAGACCATGTCAGTTGGTAAAGGTCTACACTTGTGACTTTTATTTGATCATTACCCTGTTCCAGAAGTTTCTAGGCAGAACAGTTAGTTATCTCTGGAACATAAGCTCACAAATTGTCCATAGTCTTCTCAGAAAAAAGCTGCCATCAGATCAGCAACTTCATTAAATTTAGTTTGGTCCATTAAGGGTTGACTTGGGGCAGGTGTCAAAATCTGGTGGGTATACATCTAAATAAAACTAGGATGTGGGCATGTTTGAAGCCTTCACTGTGGATGTGAGGCAAGAGGAGCTTCCTCTAAGAGTTCTTTGCTTGTCTTTCCTACAATACATGATTCCTCCAAAGTGTTTGTCAAATTAACCTTGGCTCTTGCGAAGATAAGCCATTGTAGTTAACAGGAACTTTGAACATGGAAGCTTTTAGAACGAGTGAATAAAGTATGAGTAAGTATACAGAAAGTTGGGTTTTGTCACAGTAATAATAACCTCTGACTGTATTTGTTCCTTTGGTACTTGTGTGAGCCAAGGTAATGAACCTTGTAATACAGCGCTGCCCAAACAAACGCTCCAGTGCTCATAGGGTGTGCAGTTAAATGAGTGAATAGAGATGAACAGCTCAGGAATAACAACTTGTGCTGAGAGCAGTGAAGAGAGACAGTAGGGCCGGTGACTGAGACCAACTCAACTGGGACTATAAGGGAAGTGGTGACTGAGCTCTCTGCATAGTGACAGTGAGTGGACCCTTGGAGATAATAAAGATAAAACAGAATTCACCATCCAAGCAGCTGGAGGAAGGAAGCAGTTCTGGAAAGGGATGGGAGTTGGTGGCTCATGCTTTTAATCCCAGCACTCTGGAGGCAGAGGCAGGTGGATCTCTGTGAGTTCGAAGACAGCCTGGTCTACAGAGTGAGTTCCAGGACAGGCTCCAAAAATTACAGAGAAACCCTGTCTCAAAAAACCAAAAACCAAAGGGGGAAAAAAAAAGATAGTGAACAGGTCTGGAAGGACGTCTTGGTGGCCAATTTCATGTTGACTTATAAAGGCTATGGTGCCCGATTAATTCACACCTCATCTTGGCATTGCTAGGAAGATGTTTTGCAGGTATGATTCATGTTCATACTTGGCAGACTTGAAGTAATAGTGATTACACAATCTTGGTGATTCTGATTCCATACATCTAAGGACCTTATAAAGAGCAGAATCAAAAGTCACCAGAAATCTGGTGATGGTCTCTTAGTCATTTTGACAAGTCTGAGATGCCCTGTCCCACCCATAGGGTTCTGACCTCTCCACCATTACAATTATACTAGGCAATTTCTCATATCAAGTCCCTTAGCATATAACATACAATGGTTTTGTTTATCTGATGGATAAACAAATGGTTACAGATGGTTCTGCATGCCATGTATATAGTGGGTCATTATTTTATTAATAAGAACAGTGCAGAGGTCTAGGGAATCTCGGGAAAAGGGAACAATCAGGGGTGTATGGGATGGGAACATGGGGTTGCGATTCTTTAGCAATGGGACAGAACAATCTTTCTCTGTTTTTGTAACAGTGGCCATTTTATAGCAGCCTACAAGATAGACGTTAGCTCAGTTGCAAGGAGAGAAGTTCAAAGAGCCTGAGGCCAGAAAGCATTCGAAATACTCAAGGGACTAAACAGAGGCCAGGGAGAAAGAATATAATTGGCAAGAGCAGAATGAAGTAAAGAGAAGATTGGACTAGCGAGTGTATGCCTGTACCTGGGGTTTTGTTTACACTACTTGCCCACTGAAGCCCTTCAAATGGCTTAGCAGACACAAAAACAGGCTAGCTTGGTCTGTCTAGAAAGCAAGTGGAGGAGTGCATGTGGCAGCCTAGGGAAAAGATCATAGCTGACAGTAGGTGCGATGCCAATAGAGGTGTAGAGAAGCTGATGGAGATAATGGAGGGACCAATTTCCAGTAAGATGAAACAAGAAACACTCAGTTAAGGACACATATTTCTACAGCAAGTGCTAGAGACACCATTTGTGTTGGCCATAGAGAGGCTTCAAACCAGAGAGCTAATTAACTAAATATTATGAGGAGTTGTCTTGTTTGGGACTGTGATGCCACACATTTTATGCTTGTGGGACAGCAACCATTCTGCCTCTTGTATTTCTACCGATTCTTTCCCACACCCAATCTGTTTCCCTAACCCATTTCCTTCTTCCTTGCATGCAGAGATTGTTTCCGCATTGTGATTTCCATGTTGTTGTGAAGGAGTGGACCGTGTATTTGATTGCTGCACTGTTTCCCACGATGGGAAATTTAAACACGAAGGTTATTCCTATGCAATTGCAGAGATACTGGACCATGATGGGATATTTAAACACTAAGGTTACTCCTATGCAATTGCAGAGATACTGGACCAAATCCAGGAAATGTGCTTCCTTTCTTCTAGAAAGGACTTGTTTTAATCTAAAGTGTCATCCAGAAGAATGTGGAGCTGAGGTTTTAAATATACCATGACTAATTAACAGAAACAATTAGACACGCATGTTTAAGAGATGGAGGCTCAGCTTTATGCCTCCAAGGAGGCCCGTAAAATAGTTTTCGAAGGGCCTTTCGCTACTTTAGTTCATATGCAGTAATTGTGTTGTAAATTATGTTGCTTCTTAGAAAAATCTATGTTGCTGTGCTACCTTTCAATACCATAGAATGTAAACTTATTTGTCTACAAAGGCAATCAACTTAAACAAATTAAGAAAAGTCTAATTCACTATGAAGTGTGTCTTTATAAATAGGGTCAATGACTACAGAGACATACACATGGAGAGAAAATGGTACAGACACAGTAAGAAAGTGGGTCCTTACAAGTCAAAGTCATCCAGTCATTATCAGTCTCAGAGAGATATGACCCTAGTGGTGCCATTGTCTTGGGCCTCTGCTCTCCAGAATGTTGAGACAATACATTTCTAGGGCATGAGCCATCTGCTTTTGGTTCTTTGCTATGGGAGGCAGAGAAAACAAACTCACATGTCAACTTTGTATACTAAATATTCTGGAACACGGGTCAGCAATTAGATTTTCTTGAATAAAATAAGTTCAGTTTTGGTTTTGAAGAGAAACCTATGTTATCACTTTGCAGAATTTGGGAATTAATCTGCAGAAATAGCATGTAAGCTATGTGTATGAATAAGGTCAACATAAATCTTACTAATTGTTTTATGAAATTTGCTTCTCTTAGTGAAAAATTATATAATAATAGATCAACTCTAGATTTTCCATTTGCCACGCACACAGATTTTGATAGCAATACTGAATTGATCTGAAAGTTATTATTTCGCAAACTATACTTGCTAATGTGACTTCTGTTGATTTTTTTTTTCAAAGCAGCATAATGTAGTGGCTAAGACTTCAATTTGTGCATCCAGATTCCCTCACTTAGTAATCACATGGTCTCATGAAAATTCTTCATCCTCCTTGTGCCTTGGACTTCTTGCGTGATTGTTATGAAGCAAAATAAACAAATGCAAAGTGGTTGAAACAAGGCCTCATGTTCAAACACCCAGTAAATACTACCTGTCATTGTTGCTGGAGCCCTCCATTATTCTAAGGTATTCTAGATGCTTATGAACTGTAAAAATAGACAATGCATTTACGAATGAGAAAGCCAAACCCACAGAGCTCAAAACAACACAGCAGGGAACTCAGAATCTGACCAGAGCATTCCTTGAGCCACAGCACTCAGCAAGACACCAGGGAGCTCATGGACTCCAGTCTGATAGCTGGGGAACAAGCATAGGACCTACCCAGACCCCCTGAATGTGGTGTGGTGTTACTTAGGAGGACTGGGCAGTCTATGGGGCCGCTGGCAGTAGATCAGTATTTATCCCTAGTATACGAATGGACTTTGAGAGCCCATTCCACACAGAGAGATACTCCCTTAGCAGACACATGGGGGAGGGCCTAGGCCCTGTTCCAAATAATATGGCAGACTTTAAAGACTCCTCATGGAAAGCCTCACCCTCCCTGGAGAGCAGAAAGGGGATGGGATGGGGGTTGGTAGAAGGAACAGGGAAGTCCAGGAGGGTTCAGGGTTCAGGAAGTGGGATTAGCGTGTAAAACAAGCTTTTTTCAAATTTAAATTAAAAAAAGACAAACACAAAAAACCTCCCTCTCGCAGAATGCCTTCATGAGAATCAGTACAGCCTTTTACTTCAATTAACTTTTGCTTTTGAGAATTCAATTGATGAATATTACATAATTTCCACCCCTCTTTTTTTCTTCTTCAATCTCCTGCTGTGGTCCCCCAACTCCCCTGTACATCATAATACACATACACACACACACACACACACACACACACACACACACTCACGCACCCCCCCCCCCCACTACTGAGTTCACGTATGTAATTGTTGCTTGTATTCCAGGCCAACCATTTGGGCTTGAATAACCCATTTTAAAAATCATTAACTTGGAAATGATCAATATTGAAGTATTTATACCTTTAGTTTTCTTATTTAGCCTTTGCCTGTCTCTTTTTAAGCTTCTATCAGATGTCACACATGAATAAGGCTTAGAGAATTCAGTCTTCTTTTTCTTACTCTTTTGTAATTTGTATAGGGTTGAAGTGGAGGGAATATAAAACTACTGTAGACTGAGTTTGAATATGTGACTTGTAGGTTGTTAGTCTTCTCCAAATACTGTCTCAGCACACTTGAATGCCGCCTCTGTGCACACTCAGTGGACACTCACTGAATGTGAGTAGACCTTGCTTCACCTCTTTCAAACTCACTAGGAGCCACACCTACCAGGGTTTGGATTCCCCGGCAATTCCACCAGATTTTCCCAATCTATTCCCACCCAACTGCTCTACATTGTCCCTGTTTCCCATTCCCAATACTGTCCCTGCTAGCATGTTCCCCATTTCTAGTTCTCTGAGAAAGCTGGACTCAGAAGAAACCACCCATTTCCTCCCCAGCTCATGTCCTGGCTCCCTGTCTGTATTTCCATTCTCTTCCTCCCCTGCTGTCCCACAGAGCTCCGCCCACACACCTGCCTAGGTCAGAGCTTCCCTTAGTACACTTGCACCTCTCACCCGCTCTGGAGGAGTTCTCCAGCTGCTGTTTCTCTCCCGTGTCTTTCCTGGTCCGCGTTCCTTTCTCTCTACCGGATCGCTGTCGTCAGTGTATAGCACACTCTAACAGCCCCCATACTCCAACTAACAGTTCTCATTTTTGCCTCACTCATCCCTCCCAGGAATTACGCTGCCTTTCTGCCAAAAAACCGGATACTTGTGTAGTCTCAAGTTCTCTATCAGGAGCGTACAGCTTTCTGCATATTTGAGTATTCACTTTTGCAGTTCCAGATTCTTTCATAATTGTATCCCTTTTATCCCCAGGGAATGCCTCTTGAATATTGCTCCTGTGTCTTTTTTAATACGGTGCTATTAATTCTTTTTAATTTGTTAAAAACAATTCTTGGCCCATTTTATATATTTCCTTATTCTATTATGGAAAGAGGCAGGCAACCTGGATCCATCAGGAGAAATGGTATTACCAGACCACACTGGGCTAGACTTCTTAAATGAACTAAACTAGGAAATAATGGAGTTTTTTTGTTTTTTGTTTTTTTTTTTTTATTTACAAAAAGAGAAGAGAAAAACACATTCTAAATTTATACTGCTATTTTCAATTCAGATACACGCTTATAAACTTTACATTTAGTTTGATTTTTTTTTCCTTTTTACCATATCACTTTTCTCTAAAAGTCTTGATTACCTATGATATTAATGTAATTATTTTCCTTGCTCCCGTATGTATAAAATGCCTTCAAAATAAAAATGTAAATATGAGAATCTCTTCTTCCAATAATATTGATGGATACATTGGCTCTGTGAATTGTGAACATACCCCAGTAAGAATGTGATAGGAAGAATTTTACTTATAAGTTAATCTGAGTCCTTCTTTTCCCATGTGAGGACTTGGTATGGAGGGCAGATTTTATTTCTTACTCCTTTAAAAAAAAAAAAACCTTTCATCCAAATTTTCTATTAATTCTGTGTTTTTAAACCTTGTTTCATAGTTATAAAAAATACTTAGCTTTTCAAAGCTCAAATTGTCAATGAAATATGATTAGGTAAGTCCTATTCTGTCTCTTATCTGTTTTCTTCTTTAGTTTCTTGTGTACACAGGTCTCTCATAGATTTTCCTTCTCATCATTACTTTTTATTTTTAAGTACATATAGGGCTTGGGATCAGTAGATAAGAGCACTTGCCATGCAATCATGTGGCCTTCAGCTTGGTCCCCCAGCACCCATATAAACTGGGTGCGCATTTCATGTCTGCCTGGATCCCCAGCGCTGGTGAGTCACGGCGAGGGGAGAAGAGGGACCTCGGAACTTGCCAGCCAGCCACCTAGCTGACAAATGGTAAATCTCAGGTTCAGTGGAAGACCCTGCCTCAAGGACATAAATAGGAGAGTGACAGAGACGGACATCCAAAGTCCTCGTCTGGCTTCTGCAGCCATGTACAGGAACCCTGTGCATGCATGTGCATAAACATGTGCACACACACACACACACACACACACACACACACCAAGATACATGACCAGTGTGGACATTGCAATATTTATATCTTTAAAAAATCATTTCCTAGTTTTCTTTATATAAGTCATAACTATTTCTACATTTGTTTTTAAATCCCTTGCAAACGTGTTATTTTGGGGCTCTTTCCCCTTTCAATTACCCTTTATTACTTCTAGAGCTAGGTTGAAGGAAGAGAAAGCACCACTTAATTATAATATGTCTTATGAAATTTTTAAGATCTCTATTAGTCCCCACAAAATGTTCACCAAATACAAACAATTGCATTCCTTCTGTATTTTCTCCATGCCTCTGTCTCAATCTCTCTGCCTTTTTCTCTCTCTCTCCTGTATGTAACATATGATTTCTATACTTTCACAGTACTCTAGCCACTGTTAATGAACAACCACTTGCTTCAAGACTTTGAGTTTGTAAATTACTGTTGCAATCCAAGTACCATGTACCTCTATCGTTTCACAATTTCTAAGATAGGTTCTTAGAAATGAACTACTTTTTTCAAAGGGTGAGACATGTATGCATGATCTTTGTAAAATTTCCCTTGGTAGGAGACTTACTATTTTTAATTCATTTGAAATGTGTGGAGGCCTTTAGTTTTTGATACCTGTGTCTTAAAACGTCCATTTTTTTTTTTTTTTTTTTTTTTTTTAAGGAGAGATGTAGCCTAATGTGATCAGGCCAGAAGCTCAGGAGGCTCCATTTCTACTTTAGGAGCTGTTGGTGATGGCTGGCTGCTAGCAAGAAAAGGCATTTACTTTAGGGGTGCGGACTTTTAAAATGGGATGTCCAGCCAATCCTTCTACAAGTTCAAGTTTACATCAGGATCACAAAAAAGCAAGGATTTGCATTTAGCTCATCTGGTAAGTGAGAAAGGTTGACTCAGTATTGTTTTATTTCTGAATTTCTTTTATGAGTGAGATTAAATTTAGCATTTAAAAAATTTGTCTGTCACAGCATCTTTGAGCTACGTTTGAATTCACATTTGACACTTCTTTGAGTTATTTATAAAAAAAATTTATCCCAAGCCTGACTTCTTTTGCATGTTATTTCTACCCCGTGATTTTGAAAATTCTCTCCACTGGCCTCCCAGCCTTCACCTTTTTCCTCTAATAATTTATTTCAAAGCAGCTGCCAGAGATGTCTTTTAAAAATGTGTGTCCAGTGGCTCCTCTGGTCAAAGCATTACTGTAAACACCCATTTTATCTAAAGCAAAAGCTGACATTCTCACAATGTCCTTCCGGGAGATACCCTTGAACTTCCACGTGTCACTGGAAGTTTGACAAACTTTTACTCTTGCCCATCCCTTTGAGCTGCTATTCCAAGAAGGCTACTCCAAGGAGTTAGGTTTATTATTTTCCTATGTTTTCACCCCTTGCTTTCTTCATGTATCTCTGTATCCATTCATTTATCAATACAGCCATCCTAGACTCTGTGGCTTGGAAGAGGCACATTGATGAACTGGACCTCCCCTACCCAGCTCCATCCTCCATTATTTTTCTCCCCAACACTTACTTTTGTCTATAGTGTGGCTTGCTGCACCTCTTCAAATGTATGAGTTAGCCTGGAGATACACTGTGTGATAGCACATCATCTTGTTCATTGCCAGTGCTTTGGGGTGATGATGGACTCCAGTGAGCCACTCCAGTATTTATTTAAATAGGTGATTATACTCACCAAGTCTCTGCAGCCCCATCACAGCTAAGATGTTTGGGAAATAACCTTCCAAAGTCTAGCTACTGGCGTATGAAATGAGTCTCTGTGCTCAGCGCCATCAAATCCCTAAGGGTCCCACCTCTTCCTCCTGGCTGGACTGCCTTTCTCAAGGATATCTTTATCTATTCTGATTTTGAAATGATGGCTAAAACACAGGATAAATCACTGGAGGAATCTGAATTCCAGTTTGAGTTTGTCAGCTGTAGGATTGTGAACACCCAGGAAGGGATTTATAAATGGTGATCTCCATTGAACACGTGAATAATCTGAAGCTGAGAACAGGTTCTCTCATCTCTTAACATTTCTCCCAGGAGTCAGTGTCTGATCAATGGACAGCACTGAGGTGTGCATGTGCAACATTGTGTCCAACTGCAAGTCAGAGTCAGGAAGTAACGAACAGTGGCCTCGGGTTAAGTTTGCTTCATTTGGAGAATAGATGGTAATGTACCACAAAAGTTTCATTGTTTTTCTCTGAAGCAAGAGATACAATTGAGATACAGCCTTTCTTTCTCTGGAGCAAAAGCGAGTTTTGTAACTTTTGCTTCAACAAAAGTGTCTATGTTTAAGTAATTGGACAAGTAATGTGCCGTGAGCTGTCAAAACGGACTTGAAAAAAAAAAAAACTGGGCAAAAGTTAAGCATGTAAGCATAATTCATTAATTATAACTTCAATTTTCTAAGAACATTGCAAAAGGATGGAGAAAGAAACCCTGTGGGATAGACGCATAGCTCACAATGCATTCGTTGCTGTTAACAGTTACGTCCTTCTTCTGTCTCCAGATCTTCATTGTGCTCCTTAAAACAAAGAGCTGCTCACAGGGATTTCAAGGTTGGCATGCCAGTCCCTGCCACAGTTGGAGAGTGGCATTTGAAACTGGAAGATATTATGGTTACAAAGGAAATAAATCTCATTTGTAGTCTTCCAGGCCTTTAATTAGAAAGGAAACAAAAAGAAAAGACCCAGCGATCTGTCCTCGGACTGAGAACTGGGCTTTGGCAGGCGCTAATCATGATTCTTGGAGGCATTACAAATGCCCAGGGCTCGGGGACGAAGCCAGCTCCCACATTTGACATATGACGCGTCGAAAGGTCATGCTGCAATGGCTACTTTTTACTTTCAGGAAACTTCTGGGTCACTGCTTCCTGATGGCAGAGCCCCTGCAGAAGGCTTCCCTCACCTTGTTTCCCTTAGTGACTCAAGCACGTTTATCCACCGTGCACCACCAGCTCTCGAATGATTTCTGGAGAAACCATCTTCTCACAGATCCACTATAATCACGTGAATGTTAGAAAGATGCACAGCACCTAAAATAGGCCCCGAGTTTCTGTCTGTATGCTGATTTTAGTTCTGCCATGTCAAGAATACAGACTGCAAGGCAGCAGTAAGGCTGTTTCAAAGACAGCTGCTCAGACTCTAGGACCCTGGTGCCAACTTGAGAGGGTATGAGGATTGGCCTGACACCCATTTTAAAAGTTCAGATTCCTAAATAAAAAGCCTCCCTGTGCCAGGAGTCACCCTAAGCCAGGGGTGGGGCCCCCTGAGCCCCTGGCCTATCTGTGCTGGAATGTTGACAGACTTGATCCTGTGAAGTCTCTTTCAGGCAGCCCCAACTGTGAGGCAAGCATGAATATGGGGATCTCTGGCAGTGGCTGCTGACCTGGCTGAGGGACAGTCCCTACAATGACTTGTGTTTTTGATGTTCTCTCTCAGAGACAATGAGTATAAACTTCCAGACAGACATTGGTAGCAAAAGAGCAACAACACAGGCACTGAACTATCTAATGCAGATTAAGTGTTCAGAAAGAGAGCGAAAACAGCTAGGAAACACAGTAGAAATCATGGATGAGAAAGGGCCATAGAGAAAAGAAAGGGGAGAACTAAGGGGTATTGGTGAGGACCTCCTTGGGGACAGAGAGCGAGAGAGAAAGAGAAATAAGAACCAAGAGGAGACACATGGGGCATCGATGGACAGACTACTGTGTTCCAAAACATAATTCCATTTTCCATGAACTTTGGCTGTGTTTGAGAGTTCTCAGGGAGTCCTTATTTCTGTCTGAATCTTTCTTGATGATCTCATCATTTTTTTTTAAATGACATGAGATCCACCTGTTGGATACTGGAGAATAGTTGATCTAAATAAGATAGCTTTTGTTTTAAAAGCACACAGTGAGGATTAGGTAATGAGAGATGAACATGTATGTAATTCATTATGCTATCTTTAGCTTGTCTGTATTATGAACCACAGGGATAATTATATAGGAAGTAAAAGAAATAAGGAAGGAAATTAAAGAGAGAGAGAGAGATGAAGAAGACACTGTTTTATAACAAATTATAGGAACTGATGTTCAAGGACACTTGTCCTTCAGATGACGGCACTATGTTTCACCCAATCCCTCCCTCTCCATCAGACACCCTGTTATAACATTTCATAGCACTCTGTACTTTTCCTTTATGCAGTCACCTTAGTTTGTAATTATATCCTGTTTGTGAATATGTAATTAATATGTTTCCCCTTAGCTAGATTATAAACAATAATGGATCAAGAATTTATAAACATTTATTGAGTTAATGAATGGCTGTCTTGGAGCCGTGGGAAAACAGAATTTATGTGAAAGAAACTTTGCATTTCTTTTTCCATTGTATATAGAAGTAAGTGTGCGTGCAGGTCACAGAATAACTCCCAGGAGGTGACAGTCCCTGTCACCTTGGATTGCCCAGATAGAACTTGAGTCATCAGACTCAAATGTTTTTAGCAGCTAAGCCATCATGCCAGCTCCATCCCAGGGTATCCTTTACAGGTGGATGTGAGTATCTGAATGAATGTAAGAGGAGCTGATTATTTCTATAAATGGCTTACTATTTTCCCCACATGCAGCTATATATTAATAGTTCACAATAATTTTCTCTGGCGGTACGTGGGAGGAAAACAGTCTTGGGCCACACACTAAATCCAGGGGGTATCCAACCCATGGCCATGGGTTTTTAAGCCCAAACATGCATTTCTCTTGAGTGATGTTTCAACAAAGTGAGCCCTCCTGGTGTTCACACAAATCTCGGGCTGTGGGTTGAACGCCTTTGGTTAGGTGATGTCCCTGGATACTGAATCCCAGCACTCTACTTTCCCTCAGGTTCAAAAAAATGCCTGGATGGTTTGTTACCACTTTCCAGTGTGCCAGGGATCTGAATGCAGATGCAGCTCATGGTGTGAGATGGGATCTGAGTTCCTGTAATTCAGTTAACTGAGTTCCTTTAGCTTGCTAATATGCTCATTCTTTTAGAGGAAAATAATCCACCTTCCTTTACAAAAGGATACATTGTCATAACATATATATATATATATATGTATATATATATATACATATATATATATATATACATATATATATATATATATATGTATATATATATATACATGTATATATATATATATATTCCTGGAATTCTGGAATACTTGGGCATTCTATCACCCTGTTGAGTAAAACCACAGACTCCATGACAATATCCTTAATAGGTTGATTACATACAAATAAATATGAGGGATAGAAATATGAACATATATTCATAAAATATGTTTTCAAAGGCAGCTCCAATAGAAATCTGATAGCTGAAGAATACAACCCCCCACCTATCAAACAGGAAAGATGCATTCAATCAACTATAACAAAAATGTCTTCATCTATTTAATGGAACCCAGAAAAAATTATGTACCATGTTCTGCCATTGGGAACAGAAGACAGATTCCATTGTGGCTTAGCTTTAGCGTGGAAATGAATAAACGTCTATGCATTTTTTTTAATTACAATGCTAAAAAATGCTGGCTGAAGAGTCATTTGTTGAACATATATTTTAAAAAATCCTCCATACAACAATCAGATAGCTAACAAAAAGCTCTGAATGTGGATACTAAATGTTACTTATCTCATGGGCACATAGGACAATCTTCCTGACCCCTCAAAGTTCACACTCCTACTCTGGAAACTAAGCTTAAAACTCATGAGTATAAGTAACACTTGAATTACAAATAGAAACTTAGTTGTAAAATAAGCACTTTAAGAATTCAAAGGGAGAGAAAAATAACTTCAGCCAATTGTAGAATAGCTGGCCAAGAAAACAGTATGACTCTAGTTAGAATAGATACAGTTTAACTTGGTAAAGATCTTTTATTGTTAGGAGTTTAATTTAACAAAAAACAAATAAATTAGTTTTTAAATAAATTACTGTTGCTATTATCCTTATTGCACTTATTTTCTCTCATGCTTGAGCACAGTCTAGAGAGTCTGGGATGGGAAGCTTCAGACAAGTTTGGCTGCCATGCTCTTAAATCTTCTTTGGCAACTGCCTTGCTAAGTACCCAGCCCCAGTTACCACCCTCAACACTGTAAGAAGAAAAACAAGGGAAATGGGAGGAAGAGGAGGACCCCAGAGCACTAGAAATAATTGTCAAGATACATTTTTTCAGTAGTCTGAACCCTGAGCGAAAAAGCACATTTGTTGTTCATGTCCCCATTCAAGCACAATGCTTGGCACCAATGTGGGTTCTGAATGTGCTGATGTGAACCACTACAATATGTGGTGCCCAAGAGCTGAGGTTCAGTCTTTGCTCATGAACAAAGTTTGCTAATCCAAGTTATCTCTTTTCCAAGAGAAAATACAGAAGTGGAAAACTAAGTGAATGCAGCCATGTCTGGATGACACCTTGCATTTGTTAGCAGTTTTGATCCTAACAAATTCCATAATCTCTCAAGGGCATCATTTTGATTCTGAAAATCATTATGCTTTGAGATGAGACCCACTGCTACCCCAAACTGAATTACGGTTATTAAAGAACATGAAAAAAATAGTAAAACAATAGAAAAACAAAGTCAGCTTTGCCTTGAAATCTGTTTTTGCAGTAAATTGCAAAGCACACCCAAAGCAATGCTGTTGGCAGCAGTTCAGAGGAGCATTGGAAGGAAAACTCATTTTGATATTATTTTCCAATTTGAAATTTGACACATTTTGTGAGACATATAAAGAAGAAGAAGTAGAAGAAGAAGAAGAAGAAGAAGGAGAAGGAGAAGGAGAAGGAGAAGGAGAAGGAGAAGAAGAAGAAGAAGAAGAAGAAGAAGAAGAAGAAGAAGAAGAAGAAGAAGAAGAAGAAGAAGAAGAAGATTCTGTAGTCTTCAATAGCCAATTTGGCTTTTCTATTCCCTTGTCACCTATTTTTCCAGGCTTCTACTTAGCACCTCATTTAACTTGTAAGGAAAGATAGAGCACACAAAGAATTCTTCCACGGAAAAATAACTCCCAGTTTCTACAGCAAGAGCACTTTCTGATCCCAGCAGGAAGCAAATGTCTGTAGCTGGGCCATTAAGGGAGATGAGTGATTGCTTAATATAGTTTAATGGATTGCTGGTTGGCAACCTCACATGCAAGGCTTTCTAAACAAGAACTTTGGAAGCTGGAGCACAGCAGCTCTAGGCCATGGCAAATGAGGATGAGGCTGAATGCTTTTATCTGGAAACGTTTGATAGAGTTTGAGAAGTTGCCACAGCAACAGATGACATCACCTGATGTTTAGAAGAGCATTTGAAAATGTCAGAGGAAATGAGTAATCCTTACCTGGAGAAGCAAAACAGGTAGTCATTGCCTCTCTCCAGAAAGGGACAGTAGGAATGTTGTCCACACTCATTATTCATTATTATTCTCTTCTGCTAGGAAAACATACATGCTTGTGACGTGTGTATGCCGAAGTTAATATGCTGGTCATATTTTAGGTATTCTTATGATCCCTTCCAATGTTAAGTTAAAATCTGGAGTATTCCTATTACTTAAAAGCAAATTGACAGTGCACAATTTTTTTTTTTTTTTTTTTTTTTTTTGAGGATCTGTAATGTTTTGACTTTGGGGATGAAGGGGGTGGTTTAGTTAGTAAATTGCTAGCCACCTGAGTGAGAGGATCAGATTTTAGATCCCCAGTTTTCATATAAGAAACAGGGCACTGTGATGCTTGTGTGTAGCCCTAGCATGGCAGAGGCAGAGATGGTGCATTCCTAGTGAACCCTGTCAGTGAGCCTCGCAGAATTGTACACTTCAGGTTCAGCAAGAGACTCTGTCTCAGAAATAAGTTGGAGAGTGATAAATGAAGACATCCTATATGGCCTCTGCATGCATACATATATTCAGGTATACCTGTATGCACATGTGCACACACCCATGCTTGTATATACATGTAAATATAACATGCCACACACAAAAGTAATTTGATGTTGACTGCTAATGTGCATACCACAATTCCCATGTGTCCTCATTTTAAGAGATTGAACTAATTATATAAACATTATTCCATTGGAAAGAGGGAAATAGAGATGTATTTTATAAAATTGCACTCAATAATTTTCCATCACATTGGGTGAATATAAAATAAAAATGTATTTGTAATGTTATCAGTATGGTTTCAAATAACAGCCATTTAGGACAACAAATATGCACATGTGTATACATATAACCATTCATAAATTTTAGATACAAAGGAGAAAATTTGTTCCAAAGTCAATTGCTCTTATTTTGGGACCAGTTTTTCTTCAAGTCATAGGTTCAAATCCAATGATGTGTTGATTTCCTTGCCACCTGGTTTGGTTTAGCATTCTAACTCTACCTTTTGCATTTAGTTCTAATATTGAGGTTGATGACTTGTAAGCAAATCTCAAAAAAAAAAAAAAATAAGCAAATTCAGTTTATTTGAAAATTTTGGTAATGGAAGATTAGAGTACCATGGGTATGTCTGTGCTATTATTTAATTAGCACATAAAACAGGCAAACATTTTGAGTAACGATGGTCACTGCATATTTTGTAATGCTGGACTTACTTCTAAGAAGACACATTTGAATCTCGCATGATTTTTACAAAATTAAGTCCCAGCTCATCCTGGTTTCCCAGGGCATAGTAAATTATTATCCAACACTGGAAACTGTGTGTGCTCTTCCTTTTTAGACAGTTGGGAACACGTGTGGAATGCATCCCTTTAGATCTTGACTTAGGCCAAAGTGTTCCCCTGGGTTTAACAGGTCTAAACTTGCTAGTGTTTGGATAATACCAGAATAGCAATTACTGTGAAACCCTCATATCTAAGATTGAGTTCGGTGTCTTTTCTGCATGCTTTCTTGGTGTCTTGTGTAGGTCTGGTGTTGCTCTCTTGGCCTCTTCTGTAATCACATGGCAACCTGCCGTAGGTTTTCACTTGGACCAATCCAACGATCGATGTATGGAGTCTTATTTCACTAGCTTTAATGCCTACATTTTTGTATCACTCACACGTTAAACTTAATGATAGGCCATTATTGACCAGAGGAGGAAGAAGAGGACAGAAACAGAATCATTTACGTAGAGCAGTGGAGTGTCTCTTGATTTTGGTGAAGTATTTATTCACCACTTAAGGACTATTCACAGTCTTTTTTGCAAATCAGTCAGCCACTCTCTCGGTCCTTGCTTCCAGTGTGACTCACAGGCCAGCAGAAGCAGCAGCACTGGGCATGTATTAGAAACACAGAATGCCAGGCCCTGCCCAGACACCTTGAATCAAAAACTCTGTGGTCAAAGGCATCCCAACCCACACCCCCCACCAACCTTTGAAAAGCGGTGCTTTGTGAGGGAAGAGAGAAACAGGAAAGGACACACTTACAGTCGGATAAAGTCCTGTTCTTTTGCTTCAGTGATTTGTGAGAGAGCATTCCTCATGTGCTAAGAACTAAAGCTGATGACAGGAAAGAGGCTACAGTGATAACAGAAGAGATGAAATAAAAAAAATAGATTTGTATGTGTCCTTCATGTGTGGAACATGCATGTCACAAAAGCACGGGCTCACTTTTAGCTGGCAGCCCTTTTAAAGTTTTGAGAATTTAAGCTGACAAAGTGTCTTCAGGACCACAGCATCATCTGTTTATTATACAGACTATCCTGCTCAATGTACACTGAGCATACTGTGTGAAAGTGAACCCATAGCCCCTGTAGCTATGAGAGAGAACAACTTACACTTGATGCTTTACATTGTTTAATAAGCCTGTATGTACTTACTGTCCTAACATGGTGTGTGTGTGTGTGTGTAAAAGACACATATATTTCAACTGTGTAAAAATGTGGTAAAACTATATCATGCTTTGGCTTTCTTAGCTAATTAACATATGTATCATTTCACATTTTTCATCTTTGTAGCAAGAACATAAGAACACTTGAAATGTACTCCCCCCTCCCCCCCATAGGGTTTCTCCATGTAACGACTCTGGTTATCCTGGAAATAACAGGCTGGCCTGGAACTCATAGAGATCTGCTTGTCTCTGCTTCCTGAGTATGGGGATTAAAGGTGTGTGCCACTACTGCCTGGCTTGAAATCTGCACTTAAGAGCTTTTCATCACTGTACTCTTAATTGTGGTCACCCTGTGATATACTTTGTAAACTCTTATGTCCCTTTGAGAAAAGAAGATTAATGTCCCTGAGGTGCGCTGTTCCCAGTCACAGTCTTGTGGATGCACTGCGTGTGAACAAGTGCAGGTTGGAGATGTCAAGCTCAGAACAAGACCAACATTCAATATGCACAGTTCTCACCCGGCCTGCATGCATGGGATTTATGCAGACTGCCTGACAGGCAGTCCAGAATGACCCCTCAATCGGTCTGTACTCCTTTCTCATCGCTTTAAGTAAATGGGTCACATGAACTCTGATGGAGACACTTCATCCTTTCAAGTCAAGCACACAGGGAGTCTCTTCCTGGATGCGGTCCCCAGAATCCCCACTGCCCATCTTCATTCCCTTTTATGCATTTCCTTGCATGATAATTAGTTTGCATTCTTAATGAGGCTGAAAGAGAAATCATTGAGAAGAGAAAGGTTATGCTTTGCCCATAGAGATATGATAAGCATTTGAGGCACATATCAAACAATATAAAACTGAGCTGCATACAGTTAAGAAATCAGACCAGTTCAGCCATTTATTTTGTTTGTAATAGCTTTAGTCTTAACGTTTTAATTAAAATTAGTCATTTTCCTCTTCTTTGGAGACTGAAACTTTTTTTCTGTCTCTAAATAACTGCATTCCCCTTTTCTCTCTTTTTGAACTATAGGAATAGCGGTTGCTTCATTTCTCAATTTTCCAAAGACAAGAATGTCCATTTAATTCTTACAAAGATGAAGCAGAACTGTGAAGAGGACATTTGTACAGTTAGATTTCAGAAGGATTAATCACATGGGAGCTGGGCAGAACACTGTCTCTGGGTCAACAGCATCCTTACCCAGTAGTATTATTATTTGCTAGAACCCAGAATCTAATACTGTTTATGTGGTTGATGACATTTTCATGTTTGGGAACACACACACACACACACACACACACACACACACACACACACACACACACACACCCTACATCAATAAGTTGAATGAGATAAAATGGAGATGAAAAAGACTTTTTAAAAGTGCACCTAAAATGAAATATAGTCCTTTGGCTCTGACTTTGGCTTTAATCCTGAACTCCCGTATCTGGCTCTAAACAGAGCTCTAAGATGCCAGCCTGGTGTCTTCTGGGTATAATTACCCCTGTATGCAGAAATGCCAATGTGACATCTGATAGACTGGGTGATCCAGGGCTGGATTAAACACTCCTTCATAGCTGATCACTATCTTCATCTCTTAGAAGATAAAACCATAGTTTGTAATTATGCACTATTCATGGTTTGCGATTTTGTCTCTTTCTGAATAAACATAAACAACATGTATTTCTACATTTTCAAAAAGAAAGAGTCCTGGAATATGTTAACATCCCGAAACCCACTTAGAGTCTATAGAGCAGGGATTTTCCTTGGCCTTTTTTGTGTCTTGGTCAGCCTGGGTTTGTTTTTTCCTTTACCTCCATTGTTTCTTTTTAAATTCTTATTTGCTCTTACATCAATTCTTTTCCTTTACTGGGCTGTTACTTTGTATTCTATTGACAATTTGTCGGTCCAATACTCGCTTCCTGGCTGAAAGGGTAGACTCAGTGCCATGCATGTTCTTTCTTACAAGATGATGCACATGGAAGAGTTTCATCATTCACCCAATAGGAGACAAGAAGCAGAGAGCTATAGAAGGACCAGAGAGAGAGAGAGAGAGAGAGAGAGAGAGAGAGAGAGAGAGAGAGAGAGAGAGAGAGAGAAAGAGAGAGAGAGAGAGAGAATCTTCAGTCATGTCTTCACTGGTATAACTCTTTCAACGCTGTCAGCTAGGGGCCAGGCCTTCAACACAGGAACCTACAGGGATATTTTATTATTAAGCCATAATAACTCATTATTCTTAATGGATATTTCACTACCCATAAAAATCTAAATTTTTGACTTATATTAAAAAGCTAAAGCATTTAGAAACACGGGGTATAACTTTCACCATGACCAAAATTGACTGGATTTAAGTTTCACAGTTTTGTTTTAGATGGGAAATGAATTTTTTAAATTTGACACAATCTCTTTTACACCTGTCTTTGATTGTAGTCCTATGACACAGCACCTGAGATGGAACCATTTATCATATCTTGTCACTCTGGAGCCTATGAAAAGTCCATGATGACATTGTTGACAAGATCAATCTGGAGATCTGGTCCTTGCTCCCAAGGTGTTGCTTGACAGCTGTGTCCTCTGGGATAGACAGTGTTGAGATTGTACACACACAGATGAGGGGTAGAAAAGTCAGAAATGGCTCTGGAAGTGGCTTTCGTGTGTCTTAATCTACCCTCATGACTTAGTAACTTCCCAGCAAAGGCCCTGTCTCAGGATACTATTATCTTTTCATTCTAATCGTGAACAGTTTCATACCTGTCCTGTCCTATACTACATATGAGTATGGAAAATTAAAATTCCAGAACTACATTATTGACTATGTTAGCCCATGTTCTGTTTAGTTATTTAGATTTTTAAGCAATTTAAAATGAAATAGATTTTATTTTCCTAGATACTATGGACACATTTCAAGTGCTCACAGCCACAGGTAGCAAATTCTGTTGGAGGTGTTCGAATAGCAATATATTCTCAAGGCTTCTGAATCACACTTGAACAAAATTTACAAGTGCCATGTACCAGCTATATAGTCGTTAACTCATGCATACTTTATGGCCTTTCACCAATATCAAGAAAAAGTAGACAAAATTGGGCAGCCACCAACCATTTCCTTTGGAGAGTTTGAAAAAGTAGACTCTTATGGATTGAATAGAAGGCTGTGGCTTTAACTGAAATTTTTGCTCTTTAGCCTCATCTATTCAGCTTTCATTTCAAGTGCAATTGTTTGAAATGATTAGCCAGCATTAGTTCAAGCTCCCTCTCATTCCATGACGTAACTAGGGCAAAGGCAAGTGCTGGTTACTTTTGTGGGATTCTCCCAGAGGCTTAGATAATATTTAAGCAGTAAGACAATATAAGCCTTGATATCCATCAAAATAGTTCATCACTTGCCTGGGTTTCTGAAAAACAACATTTCTGTGGCAGGTGGACCTATTTGTCTCCTTGGGATTTTGAACATTGCTGTCCTTTTCAAGAAGAAAACTGTTTGATGTCATGGTCAGTGGAAGATGATGTTTCATTCCCCTTGGAAGCAGTCTAAGACAGAAGAGACAGTTTAATTTATCGGCCTTGCCGTTTGTCTTTTCCTGCGCTATCCCAATGTAGAGAAAACAACTAATAATAGTTCTGCAAAGCTTTTCTAGTTCAGACGTTAGAACCAGCGTCCTTTCTCTTCCGTGTTTACCAAGAACTGTTAGAATGCACAGCCTGAGACTGGATCCTTTCTGAACTTGACAATGACGTGTAATGGGACCCAGCAAAAACACACACCCAGAGCATGAGAGCACTGCAAATATTTACCTTTGCTGCTCAACTTCCCCTGAGCCCTACTGTTTTTTGTCTATGCCATGCTCTAACCCACCCCATTCAGTGGTAATGGGATGTGGTCTGCAGTTAGAAAATTATTGCCCTGAAGGATACTGGGACTATTTTTATCATTCCTGGATGTAAGGCTCTTAGAGAATAGGTTAAAATATGCAAGACTGAGTATCATAGGAATATCCACTGATCTTCCCGAATCACGGATGGCAACACTTTCCTGCTGAACTTTTAACCTGAATGTTCCTGATGATTTGTGGGACTGCTGTTTCCACTCGCCAGAAGTTCAAAAGATCCTCTCAAAACCAGCTCGTTAAGGTTTCCACTTGCCAAAAGTGAGTTCAAAGGCCTTTGGGAAACTGGCTCATTACGACTTAGAAGACTAATGGGATACCCTTTTATAGAGAGCTATTACAGTACATTCCTGTTCACTTTAGACTCTCTTGCAATAGAGCTGTAGGGAAATTAGAAAAACTAGTTAATTCTTTAAAGGCAGGAAAAACAAATTAACTGAGGAATCTACAGAATGTGCACGGAAAATATATTATCCACATTGCTCTAAGAAACAAAAACCTCTTTCCTTTTGTTTACATTCATATTTTGTAAAACATATATTGATTCAACAACAGCTTATTAAACCATTTCCAAATGCAAATGTCAATGTCAGTTACCACATTTTTTTTGTAATTATCATTCAATGAAGAAAGGCTTGTTTTTGTTTGTTTGTTTTTATTTTTTGTTTTTGTTTTGTAGGTGATTGGAGTCCTATTGAGATAAGGCTATGCCCTACTCAGAATTACTCCACTATATAAACAGTGACTTTTCTGGCTGTGCCTTGCCCTAGGAGACTCCATTTTAGAAGCAGCTTTTTGACTGCTTTTGAGAGAGAAGGATGACTATAGCCCCTCGGTGGACACAGAAACTGCACCTTGTACCAAATGCCTTCCATCCAGTACAGACTATATATGCAATATTCCTGGGAATAGAAAGGGAGAATTGAAACTGAGGTGGGTATATGGGAATATTTAATTCATATTATAGAAACTAAGACCAACAATTTACCAGGTATACCAGATGGACGAATGGGTGCAGCTTCCTAGCCGGGACCTCAAAGTGATGGTCATCTAACACTGAGATGGCATGGACCCACACAAGCCTCTCATGTGACTCTTGGCATGTGTAATAAAGACTGAGGGCTCCCTGAGTTGGCTCTGTACCCCACTGTTGATGTAGTCTATTTAATTGCCTGCTTGTCCACCTGTTTGACCCTTTGCACCTGGACATGACTGACCTTTTCTGCCTCCTGACTCATTTCCCGCTCTGGACTGGGTTGAGCCTTTCATCTTGCAGCCGAGTTCTGCAGCTTTACTCTTTAAGTTGACTCTAGCAGATCCACTAGCAGTCATCTTCAGGCATGCTATTGTCTATCTACACTGACTCTTTCTCAGGCTCTTTTGAACATCTTGAACTCTGCTGCAGCCCCTCTAACTTTGTATAAATTCTATAACCCACGGATACACATATATGCATAGATGTACGTATGTATTTATTATGTATATAAGTGGTATTATAAGTACATGTATATATATATAAAACTGACATATATTTAACATACAAATATATGTAAGCATGTATTTAACATATACATGCAACCTGTATATATTATGTGTATGTAACATATATAGATAGGCATGCATATATGTGTAACATATATAGGGAGATTTTTGCATTTGCCTTGGCCAAGCCACCAAGGCAGTTGTATGACAACTGGCTGTGCTTGAAACCACAAACCTTGTGAATTTCTTGTAATTCAAAATTTCTGACCTCAAAAGACACAGCCTCTGCCTCTATGGTTCTGGCATAGTGCCTCATGACAAGTCTGTTACAGTTTTATGACTTTGCTTTTAGTAACTTCAGTCAGCAGCATCTTCAGGGACTCTAAACATTAATTCTTTTTATCTGTTAATAATGTCAAACATCAAAATAATCTTATAGCAACCCCCACAGAGCAGATTCAGGCCTCTTTATGCTGCGAGTTAGTGTGGTGGAAAGAAAAGGCAGGAATTGTTCAAAGATGAAGCTATTCTTCTAATTCTGCTAATGACCAGGTGGCAAACCCAGGGGAAATCATTTAAATTCTTAGTTGATGATACCTGATGTTTTCTTGTTGAAATGATAACTGAAACTGAAGTGGGTAGCTCATCTAGAAAACCATAACCCTGCCATGCTCATATTGCCTGCCAGTGTAAACTGTACCAATTTAATATTTTAATTAAAATGCATTCTTGCTTGAAAATGTCTAGAAGGATCCTCAACACACCTGTCTAGATGCCTTAGATCATCTCCACTCCCAAATCTTCTGCTGCACACCCTGCAGTGTGTGAGCTGTGATTTTCCTCTGTGTCTTGGCAAATAAATGGATCAGTATCCCTAAGTGCCATCAGCTAACAGTGTATTTGTATACACCTCCTTGAGTTCACTCTCCTGGTTCCCATTCCCAGCCCATGCTCCACATTCTGGAATACAGTAGAACACAGAAGATTTTGTCTCTCTCACACACCTACCTTGAAGACTAGCATCCCGAGTAGAGCAAATGTGAGGGAGTGATGCTTGTACCTTTACTTCTCTGCACTGTTTTCACAGAAAGTTGTGCTTCTGGCAGTTTTAGGCAGCATGGCCATGATCTTGTAGTCCCATGGAGCAGGAACCGGAGGGCAGCTTAGCTGTGTTTCCTGAAAGCAAGGCTTATCCTCAACTCCTGTGGTTGTTGCTGGCTGTCCTCTGAGCCACTTTCCACTCCTAGAGGATACTCACATTCCCCATTGTGCCCTTTTCACAGGATATAATCTAGGCCACTCTGATGGTCCCGCTAGGTATTACTTTCAGAACTAAAAAATGTTCCAGTTAAATAAAACTAACTCCCTTTGTGACGCGGTTCTGACACCAATTTTTCTTTCAAACTAGGCATAGAGATGCTCATGTGTAATCCCAGTCCTCAGAAGGTTGAAAGAGGATAATGACGACTTTGAGACCTGCCTGAGATACATTAAAAAACTCTCTCAAAAAATGATGAACATAGCAAAAGTACCAGAAGAGGGGTCTTGTGAGCACACATGCTTTCATCGAATTTTAGGGGCCCATGAGTTGTGTTTGTCATAGACAAGGGGACAGTGTTGTTGGGGAATATTATTTTAAGGCGTGTGACCTTTGTTTATGCTGCATTTGTTTAACTCTGTAAAGCTATGATTCTTTGCCTGTCCGAGACAACTGATGGTCGTCAAGGATAGGAGGGGCTGGCAGGCAGAGAGTATAACTAAAAGGAGAAAAGAGGAAGAGCAAGAGAACAAGAGAGGAAGGACTTCAGGGACCAGCGGCCCAGCCACCCAGCCGCCCAGCCGCCCAGGCACCCAGCCACTCAGCCACCCAGGCACCCAGCCGCCCAGGCACCCAGGCACCCAGCCGCCCAGCCGCCCAGCCGCCCAGCCGCCCAGCCGCCCAGCCGCCCAGCCGCCCAGCCGCCCAGCCGCCCAGCCGCCCAGCCGCCCAGCCACCCAGGCACCCAGCCGCCCAGCCGCCCAGCCGCCCAGGCACCCAGGCACCCAACCGCCCAGCCGCCCAGCCACCCAGCCACCCAGCCACCCAGCCACCCAGCCGCCCAGCCGCCCAGGCACCCAGGCACCCAGCCACCCAGCCACCCAGCCACCCAGCCACCTAGCAGCACAGCCACCCAGCTGCCCAGCAAGGAAGGAACAGAAAAGCCCAGGGGCAAAAGATAAACAGGTTAATTTAAGTTAAGCAACACTGGCTAGAAACAATCCAAACTAAGGCTGGACATTCATAAAGAAGAATAGGACTCCTCGTGTGATTTATTTAGGAGCTGGGTGGTATCCCCCCACCTCCCCCCACCAAAGGCCAAAAGAGTAAAGCAACACACACCATGTCTCTCCAGCTTCCTCGGAAGCATTTCCAAACAGCTTAGAATCCTCCGGGTAGAACAGGAAGTCCCCTGCGCCCTTCTGTCCTTGTTGTTCTGAGACAGACCATTCAGGGTTAACTGCTTTACCAGTTGACTCTTCTGCCCACTGCATGGGTGACTCTGTGGCATCGCACTCAGTGGCGAAGCCCTGGGTGAAATATGGATGAAGCTCAGGTGGTCCCGCCTCCCCTTCAGGTTAGGTAGTATTTAGAGCACTATCAAAACACCTGTGGGCAGCACTCACGCCTTTCAGAGAAGAGACCATCTTCCTTTGGGTTTTGCTTCAAAGCCTGTCTTCATTTGCAACTCTAAGACTGACCATCCAAGCTGCAATATTAATTCTGATAATTCTTTTCCTAAGAGTTGGCCCTTCCCAGTATGGTCCAAAAAGTGTGGATACTTAATTAGCTCAAAGAAATGAAGACACAGAAGTAAACTGTGTTTAAACTGAGAAAGCAAAAATCTTAATATCTCATCATTTGGAAATTTCTTAATATTCTTACAATAAATAAATCCATAAAACAAATCTATCCTGGATCTCCACTGCCGTCATTCTGTGGAGAATAAATAAAGCTCTAGAAAACTGCCTTACCTTTGTGAACAAAGAGAAACCTTGCGTCTTTGGGTTTGAATCCGGCTTAGATGGGGAGAATCGAGTTATTTGAAAACACAGAGATAAGGTTGGTTTTGTTGTTGTTGTTGTTTCATTAGTTGTTCGATGTTTCTCGGCTTAAAAACAGGTTTCTGAAAAACTCGTAAGGCTTCCATTGGGTTGACTGCATTCCTGAGATGAAATCTAGGTAAGTCCCTAAATTATTTCAGCATCAGGGTACTAACTTACGAGGCAGGGGCCTGGGAATGGGGACCCTGTACACTTTTATGCTCTACAGCACTGGTCACAGCTGTGCCGGCAAAGGAAGTCAGAGATGAATTACTGTTTCTTTGAAATATACCCTCTGACTTCAATAATAATAAATTCACATCTTAATGTTGCTCTTAAAAAAAAAAAAAAAAAAAAAAAAAAAAAAAAGGTCTCCCAAGTGTTTCCAGCCATCTCGGTTTTTCCTTTTTCCCTTAGTCAAACCATTAAAAATACAAATCTCAGAAACCCATATTCACCTCAGCCTCGACCTGTTCTATGACTCCAGATATGTTTAAAAACTAACTGTTGTTCGAGGGCAGTGGTGGTGTATGCCTTTAATCCCAGGAGGTAAAGGCAGGTGGATCTCTGTGAGTTCAAGGCCAGCCTGGTCTACAAAGCTACATAGAAAAACCCTGTCTCAAAAAACATAAAAATAAGAACAAAAGACAAAGGCAGAAAACAAAAAACAAAATAAAACAGAACAAACAGAAAACAGGCAGAAGCTGTTAGAAATACTCCTCTGGGCTAGATTGTCTTGTGGAGACTACCATTCTGTAGGTTCTCTCCTGGCTACTAGTGGATCACTGGTTGACAAATGTCCTGAACTGTAGAAAAAAAGGAGATGTCTTGCCTGTGATCTCTGTGACCTTGATTGTCCACTTAATGGGATTCAGAGTCATCGTGGAAACTGATTTCTCAATGACTCTGTAAGAGGTTGGTTGTCCAGACTAGGTTAACTTTGTTGAGAAGACCAACACTAAATGATGCTGGCACTCTTCTGTGGGCTGGGTCCTGGCCTGAAGTAAAAGCAATGAGCTAGCTAGCCACATCACTCAAGTCTTTTGCTTCCTGGTTACAGATGCTGTGTGATCAGCCATGTCACTTCCCACTGCCCTGACCCGACCTCCTCACCTTAAGAGACCGACCCCTCAGAGTGTGAGCCAAAATAGCCCTTCCTCAGTCCCTCCCTCCCTTCTTCCTTCCCTCCCTTATTCTCTCCCTCCCTTCTTTCTTTCAGTTGCTTTTGTTATTTATCACCCCAATGAGAAAAGTAACTAATACAGACACTTCCTACATCTTCTAAAATTAAATGCTTCCAAATGGGATGAAGATTACAAAACATTGTAAGGTGTATGGTTTTTCTGCCCACCACCACTGGTCTTGTTCTGCTGCCGGACCAGCCCCAAATAACACACAGAAACTCTGTATTTAATACAATGCTATTGGCCAGGTACTAGTTTCTTGTTGGCTAGCTCTGCCTTAGTTATTAACCCATTTGTGTTAATCTTTGTATGTCCACGTGTTCTTCTTACTGGAGCCAGCTGCCGCATACTGCTCTCTCCAGACTCTCCATCTTGACTCCTCCTTACTACTTCCTATTTCCTCCTTGTCTCCTAGTCCCTCCTATCTTCCTTTCCTATTGGCCAACAGTGCTTTATTATTAACCAGTATGAGAAACATATATACATAATGGCATCTCCCATCAAAACATGGCTACTTTTCAAAACCTTTCTTAATCTTCATCAAGTATCTCCAAGTTTCATGAACTCAAATGGTGCTTTAATTTTGTCATCAATGTTTGGAAGGCAATCATTTCCAAAACACTTTTACTTTGCCAAAGTGGTAGAGGCCACAGAATTAAGGCAGAAAAGAGACCCTTTTAACCAATGGTCTAGGAACAACTGAGTATCTGTGCATAAAAAATGTGAAATTAAACAAACACAAACCCTTTACCCTTCACTGACAAGCAAAATGGGTCATAGTTCTAAGCATACAATGAGGATTTTTATTTTATATACTTTACCAAAAGTCAAAAACCAACAAATGAAACAACTGGTAAACCGGAACTAATTAAAATAGAAAATTTCCCCATTCTAAGAAAGACTTGTCAAGTTAATGAGAACTGGGCATATTGGGAGAAAATACTTGCAAAAAAATATTTGACAGGGAACTATTATACACAAAGCCTGTTTTTCTTTTCTTTTTGAGATTATAGTATAATTTCATAATTTCTCTCTTTACTTTCCTCCCTCCAAACCATCCTATATACCTATACCATCCCCCTCTTTGCTTATTACAATTAATGGCCTCTTTTTATATTAATTTCTGTCATATATATGTATATATTATAGTGTATCATATATATCTCTATATATAGACATATATATCACCTGCTCATTCTGTAAAATGTTATTCATACAAAAACTCTTAACAATAATGAGACAATCTAATTTTAAATTAAGTTAAAACAGAAGTTCTCAGCCTATAGGTTAAGACCCCTTTGGGGGGTCCACAGGGGTAGCCCAAGACCATTGGAAAACACAGGTATTTATATTACAATTCATAACAGTAGCAAAATTACAGTTAACAAATAAATGTAAATAAATACTTTAAAAAATGTAACTAAAGTTTTAAATAAGAACCCCTCTCCCCCCCCCCCATACACACACATGCACACACAAAACAAACAAAAACTTGTCACATGTCCTGGTCAAGAGTTCAAGAGGTTCCTAGGGACTGGCTTCCTCTGGAGTTGACTCAGCCCTACCCAGCATTCCCTCCACTGTAGCAAGGTGTTCTTACTATGGCCCTAATTCCCACAGGAGATTTCCTCCTGCATCTCTGCTCCTCTAGATGATGATTTTCTGTGTTTGTTTGTTTGTTTGTTTTGGCAGTTTTTTTCCCTTCATGATCTCATTTCTATGATGGTTTAAGAAGAGTTGTTGAAAGTGTGGCTTAGTGGCAGCAAACCTCTAATTCCAGAACTTGGTGGGCCAAGGCAGGAAACTCAGTAAGTTGATGATGGTTGGTGTGATTTACACAATGATTTCTAGAATGGCCAGGGCCACATGGTTAAAGTATATCTGAAAACACACACACACACACACACACACACACACACACACACACACGTGCACACACACACGCACACGCACAGGCACACACACACACAGGCACACACACAGCACACCACACACACAGGCACACACACACACACACACACACACGAACACACATAGGCACACACACATACACACTCATATACAGGTACATGCACACACATGCACATGATAAAGGAAAGAAGGGCTGATACATTTTCAGATTTTTAATTCTTCAGTTGTTAAGAGGGAGTTGTGACTTCCAGACAATTATGCACTTGACCAGAATTCCCATGTTGTCTTTTAAATGAATTTATTTTTAAGTTTCTGTAAAACTGGATAGATCATGTCCACAGCTATATCTCAGGACTTAGGAAAGTGTGTGGCACATAACAGATCATCAATAAATACCGGTGTATTGACTGACTGAATAAAAACGAACAACCACCTTCAAGAAATCAGTGTTTTGTGTTGTTTTGCTTGGTAGGGTTTCCTATGTTGTTCAGGAATTTGGAACACGATCACAATCCTTTGTCCTTCCCTGCTCTCCTAGAAGCTTCCATTACAGATGTGTGACACCCTACCCAGCTTCCACTATCTTTTACAACTTCCCTATCCTATTGCATATTTATTACCTGTCATTGTGTGCCATACTTGTTTCTAGCATTTACTCTTTCTCCATCCCCTCAGAATGTTTTGTGGCTATTCCCTGATTGGCCTCCTCAGCCTTGGCTTCCTCTTGCACACATATTTAATGGGCTTTATTAATTATTTCATATTCTCCTCTTGCTGCATGTTTCTTTGTATATAATTTAAGATTTATCTTGCCATCAGGTCTCCTCTTTAGTTGTATCATTTTACACACCTATGGAAGGGGACCCTGTGATAGTGTGAAAGGGCACACACACAGCTCCTCTCAAGAAGGAGCCAGTGTAGTCACATAAGTACCCGATAAGAGTTTTCTCCTAGGTTAGACAGTGTGTTGCATATGGACTGGTCCAGTTGCCTCCACTGGATTACCTGACTAGGTCAATTCTATAGTCCATTATTCTAACGAAGAATGTAAAGATGTGACTTGGCCTGAAAGTTTCTTAGTCGTTGTTGTGGCAGTAATTTTCCAGCCAAAGGTCATTATGATCTTGATTCAGTATAGGCAAAGAAGTCAAAAGGCCACACATATTGTCAAGACAGCAATCTTTTCCTATGATTTATGAATGTCCTAATAATCAGTTTACTATTTCAAAGAATTTCAACTGAATAAATAATATCAATTCCTTTATACTTAAAACTCAAATGGTTTGAAGTTTATTTTTAACAACGAGCATTTCTTTAAGAAGCTGCTTGACTTTACATTTTCTACAAAGAAGATAAAAGACACTCAAATATATTCAATTTCAGAGAGAGAATGTTTTTCAGTACATGTGGGACAAACTCACAGGGTTCAGTTTTTTGCTGCAATCAAATTTAACCTGAATCTCTGTATTTTTCTATCACCTGCATGTAAGTTATGTGTCTTATAAAAATATATATATAATGTGTTGCTATTTATAGAATTTATGCCTTTTTTATAAGTTTATATGAAAAACAATTGATTTTGATTTGCATCAAAAATACTTTTGTTGAAATGATGAACTAAATTGAGTGGAGGCCAAGTAAGTGAGTCAGGATTTCTATACTAAGAATTTTAACTGGGTTTCAGAGAAGCTGTTTCGATTGGACAGACACTGGGATTGGGATCCAATTCTTTAGAGCAGATATTTCTTCTTCCCATGGCATGCCATGATCCCAGGTGTCTTGAGACATCATTGAATAAAATCCAAATAAACTTCAGGTATAGAAATTAGATGTTTTGAATAATGGGGAAAAGTAGATTGTAGTTCAAACTAAAGTTTGTAATGAATATAACTTGTTGGTTATGGTGTAGAGAAATAAATATTTGAAAAGAACTCAAATTATTTGCTCAGGGGAGGCCTTCTCCGGTGCAGATCTGGAGGGAGACAGACCCTCTTGGCAGAAGAGCTCAATAGATGAGAGCTATTTTTTGAACTCATGTTTTTATCTGAAGGTTTTCCATTTGAGAATGGAGGCAGGCTCCATGGTGACGGGTCTTTATCTTAGACATCTTTGTTTCACACAGGGTGCCTTGCAAAGCAGGTGCCCATCTGAGAGATTAAAACCCAGCGTTTGTCTGGTAGGGAACATTTGTTCTTGATGGCACTATCCATAGCATGTTTCACTGTAGATTTTCCAGCAAACAAGCGTGGAGGCTGTGCTGTCTGGTTCTCGGCACTGGCGGGGTGGCCAGTCACCTCTGAGTATCTTCTTGGTGTGTCCCAAGTTATTTTCTTCCTGCTGATGTCATCTAAACAGGCTTGTTTTTCTGGTTTGTCTTTGAACAATTCTGCATCCTCCTGGCCTCCCTCTCTCTCTGCTTCCAGGCTCTATTATGTTCCCTTTGCCTTTCTGATTTGCCATTTCCATTTCCTGCATGTGTTTCCACAGCTCCCAAGAGTAGGACTTCTTGTAGACTGTTTTGCCCAGAATACGTGACAGGATTTGGGCAGCAGAGAGGTTTCCACTCAGTGGCACACATAGCCTTTTATCTAATACCTCCAACTAAATATATCACTGAACACAAATAGCGCTTCCCTAGCTGCTCCCCGCCTCCCCCCATTAGTGATATTAGTAATGCCTTCATCAGGAGCTTCTCCGGTCAAGCTAAGGCGGAACTTTCTGAGTCTCTTCTTATAAAGGACTACATTGCTAGTGGATTAAAAACAGCGTATTTCCTTTGTTTCTTTGTCCAAACGTTTCTCCTGTTAAAGTGAAATTTGTTCCATCTGTCAGTCAGCCCAAATCTTTGTTATAAAAAAGTATTTATCGTTTTGTGTAGGTGGTACAAGTGTACACTATAAACATTTTAAAATAATGATGATTTGTTGAGAAAGTGCCTTCCTGCAGCCACCAGTCCCCTGTGAGTGCACAGGGTTAGTGTTCGGGTGTATGTCGGGGTAGACAGACATGAACGCATACATCTACTTTTCAATGTAAAGCATACCTTAAAAGCCATTTATTTTTAAATAACCAACAGTTTTAAAGGCTGCAAGCCCATTTTACTACATAAGGATCTTTTTCTTTAGATGGCCACATGGTGCCCAGTACTGCAACTGTACAATAATTCATTAGGAAGCTATTGACCACACATGCAGTTCTTTGTCTAACCCTCCCTTTAATAGACACCGCTGTAGCAAAGACCACTAAGCATATGCTCCTCACATACATGCAAATAGTATGGGTTGCATTTCTAGGAAGTAAAATGTTTAGTTGACTAGACTGCTCCAGTTATGTTCATAAAGGATGCCCTCAAATGATTTTGTTAATGAACACACATTCCTAGAACAGAACAGCCAGGTTTCACAGTGTCTTCTCCCATCGGTTGTATCTTGAATGGGCTGCTATTTGTAGTTCAAATGCCTTTGGGACTGATGTCAGTTATAAATGTTCTGAGAAAGGTTCTGACAGAGGAACCTGACATGCATTTGTATCAAAACAGAATTGTGTTGCTTTTATGTATACATGTTTAGGCCTAAGCAACACTAAAAATCTCTCTCTCCGTATATAAATATGTACATATATATATATATGTATATATGCATACACACACATATATTATCACACACATATATATATGCATACACATTACCGTAATTACAATAACACTTAAACAGGAAGAGGCTATAAATTTGAGAGAGAAATAGGCACACAAGAGGAGCTGGCATGTAATAAGGGGTTGAAGTGATGTTAAGTACAGTATTCAGGTATGAAGTTCTCAAACATAAAGATTTTAAAATTTTAAATTAAAAACATTTAAAGTACTAGTTGCTTTTTAAAAATGTTAATATTTGGAAATTCAACAATGAGGATTTTAGGGAGATTTGCCTGAAATAGAGTTTCTTACAAGCTACTTGTGTCTATATGAACCCCCGAAGAGACTAGCCAAAGGATGCATTAGTCTCTAACATGCAGACAGCATCTGGGGTGCATAGATCATATCTGTACACACCAATTCTATCGCTACTTATGACAGCTTGACCATGAAGCTCTGCAGGTCACTCAAAACACTACCTTAATGTGCTAAGCCCGTAACAGGAACGCTTGCCTTTTAGCCTAGGGTAGTGCAGTTTGTGCGCAGACACCAGGTCCTCTGTGGGTGCTGCCAAGAATTGCTTACCCATGTTTTCTAGAAGGATAGCACTGTCCCTTGAAAGACAGCTCAGATTCTGCCACCACTCAGAGCAGTCATCCATGCTGAGCTCTAATAGTGAAGCTGGGCCCGACTTCCGTTAACTAAAGGATTTTCTGTAACCGATATTGCGTTAGTCTAAATCAAATCTCACTTCTGTCTTTCTAGGCAGAGGGAGTGAGCCAAATTCTTTAACTGCTGTGTCTAAATCTACCCCCTACACTTTGTGCTCTGGCATTCAGTTGAGATGCTCAGATATCCCTCGGCCTGAGCCTGAGTGTGTCACATGGTTTCAACACCCTCAGGCCCAAGGCATGACTGGCTTCACATCAAAGCCCTATTTCCCTTCACAGGGTTTTTGTGCTGAGGTTTGTATTTCACCTGGAGATGGAAAAGGATGTTGAAACTTAAATGAAGATTTTTCCCCCCCTGGGAAGCCTAAATGGTTTAACTTAGTGGCTTCCAGAAGTTCAAATGCTGATGAATGCAAGGTTTATTCCCATCCATAATGAAAGAAAATACTGAGCCATGCTCATAATGGAAAATGGGCAATACAGTGCCCATTGGATAAGTTGATAATACCCAACAGATAACGTCACCCTGGTTCCTTAAAGCATTCCTAGCAATGTATTTGATCATTTCCCTTTTTAACCTTTTTACACATTTACTATTGCTTAGAAATCTTCAACATTGTAGATTGTAAAATAAAAATAAATAAATCACTGTTTAGAACTTATGCTCACAATATTCATGCATAGATAGGTTAAGGAAGATGCTTAACTAACTACTTGGTAGCTGAGTCATCATTGCTATCCACTATACAACCTCCTGCATACACCCATAGAGTAGGTTTTCAGTTCTCTATTCATTGCTGTAACTCTAGATAACTTGTTTAAAAACTGATCAGTCTCAAACACAGTTATGTATTCTTAGGATAAGTTGGAAGGTTGCATTGGACAGTGCCTTGCTAAAGCTGTTAGATTCAGCTGGCTGGCCAAGAAAACTAAACTTGCCCCAGGTGTGGGCCCCATGTGAAATTTTGAGTTTTCCTACAGCTCAATTGAAAATGTGTGAAAAATAAAGTGGAAATATTCTAAACAAGATTTCCTTTAATGTATCAAAAGTTTTCAGCCTCACTTTAATCAAGATGAAAGTGTTGCTGGTCTATCGTCGTAGATGGCACTTTCATACCCATGCTAAGTTAAACAACCACAAACTCGCTGAGCCGCACAGCATGGAAGCAGGAGGGAGCTTATTAGGAGAAAGGGTTTAAATGGGAAAGAGGAGGGCGAGAAGAGGGAACAGAGATGAAAATTTCCAAAGTTCATTAACATGTGTGTGAATTTACATGTGTGTGAAATTATCAAAGGAAAATGGAGAAAAAATTACTGATTGGGTGGTGAAATAATTTTTTTATTTAATATTTTTTCTTATTTTACATACTGATCCCAGCTCCCTCTCCCTCCCACCCTCCCACGCCCCCATCCACTCTCAGGGAGGGTGAAGCCCTCCATGAGGAATGATCAAAACCTGTCAAGTCTTTTGAGGTAGGGCCTGCCCCCCCCCCCCCCCCGTGGCTCTAGGCTGAGGGAGTGTCCTTCCATGGAAATGTACTCCCAAAGTCTTTTTGTGGTTCCACTGTAAGAGGCCTCATAGACTGCCCAGGTATCCTAACTAACACCATACTCAGGGGGTCTGGGCTGGTCCTATGCTGGTTTCCCAGCTGTCAGTCTGGGGTCCTTGAGCTCCCCTCTGTTAATGTCAGCTGTTTCTGTGGGCCTTTCCAGCCTGGTCTTGACCCCTTTGCTCATCACTCCTCCCTGTTTGCAACTGGATCCCAGGAGTTCGGCTCAGTGTTTAGTTGTGGGTGTCTGCTTCTGTTTCCATCAGCTTCTGGATGAAGGCTCCAGGATGGTATACAAGGTAGTCATCAATCTTATTATCAGGGAAGGGCATTTAAGGTAGCCTCTTCACTATTGCTTTGATCGTTAGTTAGGGGACATCCTTGTAGGTCTCCGGACATTTCCCTAGTGCCAGACTTCTCCTCAAACCTACAAGGGCTACCTACCTCTATTATGGTATCACTTTTCCTGCTCTCCTCCACCCTTCCCCCAACTCAATCCTCATGCTCCCCCATGCTCTACTATCCCCTCCTCCCCTCCTTCCCCCTCCCAGTTTGTAAATTAGGATAGTCAAAGTGCTGGTGTTTGCTAATGAAAAAATCTATTTGAAAAGGAAGGAAAACTACAGAAATTATATGAACATCCTACAGACACAAAAATACTAAGAAATGAGTGTTGTAAATGACTTTAACAACAAATTTGAAGATTTAGAGAGGTAGGTATATTCCTTAATAAATATATTTCAAATGTAAAAAATATTAGGATATTCTTATAGCAAATATGTCACACACACACACATTTAATGTTTACACATATTCTCAGAAGAACAGCAAGCTCAGTGGCTTTCTCTGTGGATTTTTTTTTTTAACATTCAGCAAAAAGAGAATATCTACATCACAATGATTTTCTGAGAACAGAACCAAAGCACCTCCTTGATTTGTCAACGGAAATAAAAATATCCCATAAAAACATGAGCAAATCAAATTCAATGATACACACATCAGGTAGTCCACAGAGACCCAGTATAATTTACTACAAATATGACTATAAAGTATATTTAGATGATTATGTGAATAGATGACAAACATACACATTAGATTTAGTAGACATGAACACCTAAAAATAGAGTATGGAGAAAGACAGAGAGAGGAAAGGGAGGAGAAAGAACTCCACTAAAGTGGAAAACAACACAGAATGACGGAATCTTTCGCACACTGTAACCAGAAAGTGTAGGGGTAACACATATTGGAAAGCTATCTGCCCATGTAAACGAATGACCCCACCATTGCAGTCTACAAGGCGTTAGTGTGTCCACCAGTAGACACGCTCCCACACATTTACAGCTTCTCATTGCTAGTGACCACCGTCCACAACACACTTCAGAAATCTGTGTGGAGAAGCATCGTGGTACACATGCACAACAGGGTAGAGACACACCACTGAGAAGGAATGAGCGACACGGCCCGGCAGCCATGTAATTTGTACTGCCTGTTTTGTCCGTCTCAAGTGCAAGAGCCGGCAGAAGTGCCCCGTGTTCTGCAAAGTGAAGACTGAGCAAGAGTAACCTAGGTGCCTGGAACGAGCCACGGAGAGAAAGCTTCTGCTGTGGCGGTCCACTTAGTGCTGATGTGCACATTTCTCCGTTTTACACTATTATTAAGCAAAGAATTTCTTTAAGAAAATATTATGGAAAGACGAGAAACAGGATGGATAATGAGTAATCAGGGATTCTATATTTTCCAGAGCTGCTTTTCAGTTGTAATGTTCAGAGTGTATGATGGAAAATCTTGGCTCACTGGGAAGAATGGAAGCTTATCTCTTTGGGCCAGATGTTTTCTCCTATGAGTGTGCTGGCATTCTGCATAGGGTAAGCTTTGGGTGTGGCAGGCTGCCCTCTGTGCTTTGAGGCATGTAGGGGAAGACTTTGTCAGTGTCTTATTCTTCAGCCGTGGCAAATGAAAACGTCTCCAGAGATTTTTTTTAAGTGTACTGAGGGTGTGGGGACAAACTTTCACCAGTAAGGAACAATTGAACACGGAATTCTATTTATTTATTTATGTATCTTAAATCTTAACTTGCCCATTGTCCGTTGATGCCTGGCTGGGCACTCACAGTCAAGTGATCTCAGCACCTTGAATATCTATGAGTGTCTGCATTATACAGCAACAAGGAGCCCCCCTGATCCACTTGTAGTTAGTTTGTGTGCACAGTGATAGACGCAGGTCAAAATTCACTCTTCTGTGTGTGGATATCTGGTTTCACCATGTGTTGAAGATGCTTTCTTTTCTCCAGTGTACACTTTTGACATCTTTGTAAAATATTAAGTGGCTAAACTTATGAGTGCTCATGCTTGGGTTCTGATTTTATCTCATTGGTCTACATGTTCATTTTGGGGCCAGTGCTACATGGTTTTTATTACTATGGCTCTGTAATATATACATATATATATATATATATGTAATATATATATGTAATAATATGTAATATATATATATATATATATATATATATGTATATCTGGAATGGTATTCCCACCAGCATTTTGCTATTGCCCTTGCTTGGTTGCCCCCTGAGAGGTAGAAGGAAAATATTTGTTGCTGAACAAACCACACACTTTGGACAGAGCCCAGAGGGCTGGAACTGGATTTGAACTGAAAGCATTCTCCTTGAGGGTTAGTTCTCATGGCGCCGGAAGTTGCTATGTAAGCTTCCAATGGCTGGGAACAACCAATATTCCTACCCAGTCATGACACCTATGAAACACAACAATGAGCATGGCACCACGCATGGAGCGGCGGTGGAGAGCATACCTCGATGCAATAGCTCTCTTATTGGGCTTAAAGCATGAACAAGAAGAGAAGAACCATGCTCCGTACTGTAAATCTAGGCAGACACCCAGGGCTGCTGAAGTCATGGCTCTTAGAGGAGAAACTACAGCATTCACGTTGCTAAACTAACAAAATCCCTGAAATACATTATAAATATTTATCCTTATACTAAAAGATAAGGGTAGCACTTACCCCCTGACCAACGAAACCTCTATTTGCAATAGACAGAGAATATTACAGAAAACCACAACCACTCAAAATGCAGAGTTGGGGAGCCCAGTCCCAACGGATACATCTGCAACACAACTCCAACACCTAAAGCTCAAGGAGCATTGCAGAAGAGGGATAGGAGAGATTGCAAGAGCCAGAGAATCGGGGAGTGTGCTAGGAGATTTTCTGTCCAAGAAAGGTCAAAACAACATGCATGAGTCTCAAGAACATGTCTGCTTAAAAAGACATCAATAGACATGCTAATATGGAGAGGGGGAACTCAGGATGCCTCAACCCTAGACAAAGAACTACAGATAATTTTAAAATGCTGAGAATGGCTGAGCAGTGGTGGCGCATGCCTTTAAACCCAACACTCAGAAGGCAGACGGTGATGAATGTCAGTGAGTTCGAGGCCAGCCAGGGCTTCACAGAGAAATCCTGTCTCGAAAAATTAAAAAAAAAAAAAAATGCTGAGACTGGGATAAAGTTTTCCCTAGGGAAAAGGACACCAAGTGGTTATCCAAGGTCAAATGGTCAGCCCTAAACACACGCGCACACACATGCACACACATGCACATGCACAAACACGCACACACACGTGTAAAGTATTACAATGAATGAGCAGCTTGTAGTAATACATTTAGGAATAAATATATTTATCTATAGTATATTGTTGTTCTATCCATGCTATTTATCTATCTATGCATATAACATGTAGTATGTGCTATACATGTGCATATATATGTATACATACATATACACACACACACATATATGTACAAGTATTAGATTTTATTGCAAGAAATCAAGGGAGGATTTAAAACTCAAATTAAAAGAAAGGATAACTTTCCAAGATTGAAAGCAGCTAAAATTTATGAATATGAATGGGAAAGGAGTTTGACAACCTAGGCCATGGATTTTTATCTTATTTACACTACCAGTCATGAATTCCCTCCTGTGATCAAGCTTTACCTGAAATGGAAAGTGTGGTTGGTTACCCGTAAACATTCCGGTCACTATTACGTCTGTGGTCACACTTGCCTGGAAAGTCATTATCGTAGTGTGCAGGGTCGAGGACTGGGTGTGACCATTTCTTTATCACGGGTCCTACTTTCATTGTCCAATGCCTGCCAGGACGCAGCACGGTTTTCTCACTCATGGAGCAAGCACTCCTTACCCCAGTATTTCAGTATTATTTTTCAAAAGAAGAGTGATCCTTTTGCCATTCTCTTTATTTCCTTCCTCGTGGAAAGAGAATAAGAGAGAAATGCAAAGCAGAGACAACCTCTGTCCTCTGGGGTGAGTAAGCTGCCTCACAAGCTTCGCCATGGCTGCTTACGCAGATAGGTGAGGCTGACCCCTTAGTCTTGCAGTTCAGAGATGTTGGATTTGAAAGTGTCTCTTAGAGGACCGTGTGTTAAAGGCCTAGTCATACTCTTAGGAAGTTTCGGAAGGCAGCGAGATGTTTAAAGCATAGAGCCCTGGGGAAGAAAGAGAGACCCTTGTGTCTACTGGGAGCCAGAATCTTCCCGTTTCTTTGCTACTCAGCTGCCACAAAGTGAACAGATCTCCCTTGACAAATGCTATAGTAAAAATACACTGTGATCTCCAAGGACCAAGCAATCACAGATTGAAACCTTAGAAATCAGAAGCCAAACTAAACCTCTGATTTTGTTTTTGTTTTTAGAGACAGGGTTTCTCTGTCCTGGAACTCGCTCTATAGACCAGGCTGGCCTCGAACTCATAGACATCTGCCTGCCTCTGCCTCTCAATAGCTGAGATTAAAGGTGGGCGCCACCACTGCTCAGCAACCTCTCTTTCGTAAAGTTATTGTCCCTTTTGTCACAGATCCAGAACGCTGACAAACACACAAACGTCATTCCTCACAAAAGTTCTACCCAACAACACTGGTTGTTGCTCATAAGTGACCTTACTTGTGACTTTAAGGACTTCAAGTGCTTTAGTCAGTTGATCCTTAAGATAACAGATGATCCTTAAGATAACTGCATTAAAAGCAGACCATCGGGTGGTGAAACACGCCTTTAATCCCACCAATGGGGAGGCAGAGGCAGGGGTCTCTGTGAGTTCCAGGCCAGACTGATCTACAGAGCGAGTTCCAGGACAGCTAAGAACTGTCACACAGAGAAACCCTGTCTTGAAAAAATAAAAAATTAAAACATGAGGGGGGGCTATAGGATGGAACACATTTTTGCCTAATTATAATTTGCCTGCAACTTGCCGCTACTGCAGTATCATACAGATGTCCCACATGTCCCCTGCTGCCAGCCCCGGCACGTTGAACTAAACATGCCAAGCCCTTATTTGAGCACACGCAGATGAAGCGGAGCATGTGGACTGACATGAGAAATCCGTGGAAATGTGATTTCTAATTCAATCTCTATCTTGGTCAGCACTCAAGTGTAGTTATTTTCAAATAAGCAAAATGAAAAAAATAATGGCTACAACTTTATTATGTAAGAGCTGCTAAAAATATGAGTGTAGGAAGGTGGTTGAGATTTGTCTCTCAAGGGCATATGACTCAATGGTTTAGTTGTCAAAGAAAAACATGAATTTCAGTTAATTTGCCTAAACCTGATGAGAGTATTTAAAAGATGCTTTGAAGTAACCTTTAAACTGTGCTCATTCCAGAAACAATCTTAGCAAATGGACCCAAGAAAGGAGAGATTGAGGCTCTTTGGGTATAAAACAGCACTTCGCTGATTGAAGAATCATGGTATTTTCTGTATTATTATTATTATTCTATGGATAAACACATTATCATCACACTGCTTGTCATTTGAGATAGGAATGCTGCAGCGTGTCACTGAAAACAGCTTCTATTAAGGGACACACGCCAGCAGGTGGAAGGTCACCCAATCAGTGTCTGAATAGTAGTTAGTAGGTATTATTACACATACTAATAAATCTTATGTGTAAACCTTCTTTTTTGGCATTGTGGATCACAGTCTCCAAGCATGCAAGCTGAGAGGCCAAGAGGAGAAATGACTTCTAAGTATACGTCATAGTAAGATCTGAGCCCAGGTAGATCGTTTTGAGTCTTAATTTTACCTTTCCACTCTTACCGTGCTTCACCATGCTGTGAGTATATGTATGATGTATATATACACACACACACACACTATATATATATATGTATGTATATATATAGTGTATATATAATGACTATATTGTAGTTACACACATAGAATATATATACAATATGAACTGTGAACACATATGACACAGTAAAGATATATGCAATAATATCTTCTCCTGATACATTTACAAGGTCTGTTAGACATATACGTTGCTGATGCCTTGGCATTTTCTAGCTCTGCATGAACCCAACAGAACTTCGTCTGTAAGATAGCCAGAGCTGACAATGTTTAAAGGGAAATTGGTCTGCTAACCTCAGGATGAAATCCATTAATCAGACAAGAGAGAAATCAGAAGGGTTACTACCTGCCATCCTTCATCATTTCTCTATGAGACCCCAGTTAGGAGGTCATAGCTAAGTAGAAGTATTATGGTTTGAAAGAAACCAGGCAAGTGGATAGACCTGTAAGCTGATATGAACCCCGAATGACCATGTGTTTGTATATTCTACCAGGCTTTGGGGGGCATTGCTGTACCCCTATATATGCCTGTTGAGTGTGAGAAATTATTTTGTTCAAAGACATGATTTTCATATGATGATAGTCTTCCATTTGAATTAGTGTAGTACTTCCTCTATCCCATCACAGAACAATGTTGAGTCAACAAAACTAATTTTCCAGAAAGATAGTACAGATTATTAGAAGGGAAATTGGATTGTTGTTGGTTAACCTTTTGTTTTAATTTAGTATCAGTGGTGCACAGACTCAAATCCAGTCAAAGTTCATGGTGTGTTTGTGATGACTAATCATCCCACCCGAAACCTGATTTCAGAACTTAACAATGCTGCATAGGGAAATGAGTTTCAAGCAGGTAGAAGTTGCTGGTTGTTTTAAAACTCACTTCAAAAGAAGATATTGTTTGTAAAACACCTTTCCCTTAAACATAATTATATCATTAGCAAGATACCCAGCAACTTGTTTAAAAGAGATAAGGGACTCGAGGGAACTAAAGATTACGATCACTTGGAATCCAGAAATGGAGGTGCAGAAGTCTTTCAAGCCTCCAGAGATTTGCCACTGAACTGACAGCTTCTGTGCCTTCTGCCTAAGTCCAAGCCACATCCCGGCTTCCCAGTTTTCCAGTAATTTTTCTCATTTACTTCTTTTTGCTTAGCTGTGTCCTCAGCTCTTTGAAGGTCTAAGTTTGAAATGGAAGATGTGTATTTGCTGATTGGGGACAGGTGGCCCACGATAAGCAGGGTTTCCCCTCCAACCCTTTGCAGAGGTGAAGTAAACCCAGCCATTCGCAGGGGTGAGGTGAGTATGGCTGAGCTGCTATTTCCCAACTTTGAGGAAGCCTCTTTCCTTGCTGCTCAAACCGAAATGCAAATTTTCTGTGCAAACCGAAATGCAAAGAAAGGTTGGAATAAACCGTGAAACTCCCGTATGTAGTCTTAGAGAAAACCCTTTGTTAAACAGCATTCCTGATCTGATCATACCCGGTCAAAAACAGGACTTCGAACATATAATCCAATTGTAGTTTTGGCCTGATGAAGTGCTGCCTGGTTGCAAACATTGAAACTGAATGAAGACGCATTGGCTGATTCAAAGAGAAGGAAGGGATGGCGGGAAGGAGAAAGAAAGGAGGGAAGAATAAAAAGAAAGCAATGCTGTGGCTGGAGAAATGATTCAGCAGTTAAGAGTGGTGACTGCATTTCCAGAGGTCTTGTGTTTTAGTCCCAACACCCACATGGTGGCTCAAACTGTGCAACTCCAGTTCGAGGGGGATCTAACACCCTCTTAAGATCTTACTGGGCATCAGACATGCACAGAGAATACAGACATACATGCAGGTAAAACACCCATACATATAAAATAATAAGACAACCCTATACAAATAACTACAGGCAACTAAGGAATGCCAAGAGCAGGAGAAATAGTCTTCCCCAGAGAAGAGGACACCGATTGGTTATCTGATACCTAATAGTGAACTCTGAAAGCATACATACAAGCAACATTAGACAGGTTGAATGGGTTGTATTTACATATTTAGAACTATATATGTACACACACACATAACAACAATTAACGAGTAAAAGAGGCCATGAGTTTGAAAGAGCGTGAGGAAGTGGTATACAATAGGGTTTGGAGGGAGGGAAGGGAAGGAGTAATAATCCTATTATGATCCTAAAAAAACAAAACAATAAATAAACACGGTATTTTCAAAAGAGAGGAAGGCAGTAGCCTCACAGGCAGACACTGTGAAGCTGTTGGGACACTAGGACAGTGTCTGGCCAGCTCTCATCTGTTACAGCCGTGACCACACCAGTTCCCCACACTGCTTTGAAGTCCCTACAAGCTGCCTACACCAGTTGCCATATCTTTGCTGCACATGCTCCACCCAATACTACTGTCACTACAGTGGATTTAGGGTGGGACCTGGAGGCTCTTCTGTCTTTCAAAAAGCTTCAAGAGAATTCTGGAGGTCAGCTAGTTTAAAACTTGGTTCTATCACTTACTAGCTAGGTGATTCTGTAAACATCTTTTAACTTCTGTGCAGTCTGGAAACCTCTTCTGTAACACACAGACTAGTGCAGTTTAAATAACGCAATGTTACGTTTGATTCTATAACTACATTGAAAGTAGCTTTAAGACACTGTTTGATTCTTAGTGTTAAAGTCTTGTCACATTTGCAGTGGCAGCTGTACTGGCTTACAGAGTGAATGTGAGTGTGTTACCCTTGGAAGCAGAGAAATAATGAACATCTACAATGCTGAAAGGAAGCCTTCTTCCAACATCTCGTTTCTGTCTTACTCCAAATTCTAAATAATTGCTGATGCACTAGAGAACAATAGTTAGGAACACAGACTAAACACAGCTGATGGGAGTTTTTGGTTCAGCCTCCACTCCTTCCTGAAGATGTGACCTTGTACAAATTACTTAACCACATTATGGCTTTCTGTGAAAGGCAAGCTTCCCCGGGCATTTGTCTTCTCTGGTGAGTTTAAGGTCTGGAAGAGCTCCAATACAAGTGGGCACACAGAACACAATGAATGAATATATCATAGATGGCACACGCTAGCAATAGTTTAAGACTTGGCTAAACAACTATCCCATAAGGATTAATATATTCCTAGCTCTTACATTTTTGGTTGTGAGCCTAGCCTTTAATGGCTGAGACATCTCTCCAGTTCTCCTAGCTCTTTAAAATAGTCAATCTACTCTTCTTACTGTAAGTCAGTATATTGCAATATCAGCTGTGTTATTAAGACCAAATAATTAAGACTTACAAAATGCTTGTTTTTGACAAAAGGCACCTCCTTAATATTATTTGTCTATTTGTTTAATCCCACCACCAATCATAACTTTTTCACCACCCCAAACCATCATCAACTTCACCTCTTACTGCCTATATCTTTTGCCCTCTATGTTTAGCTAATGGTAGGTGTAACTAAGTGTTCTCTTTAGACAGGGCAGCTACCAAGTATACCCATTTTCTATTTCTCCCTGACAGGGTCTGGTAACTAGTCTGTTCTCATGTTGCCATAGATACCAGCATTGGTAACAGCTTCCTGTTGGTGCTGGTCACTAGGTAGTCAAAACACATTATCATTCCCCTAACCAAATGCACATCTGTGACTCTAGCCTTTATTAGTGCTTCTTGAAACTAGGATATTATCATGAAGAAAACCTCAAAATATCATTATTATATATGCTGATGTATATTAATGGGTTATTCAATGGGAAAGTACATGTTGATTTTGCATTCTAAATATATCTGATGAGATCTTCTAAATATGCTTATGGTGATACTATTAAAATATGTAAATGTATTGCTATACCTAAGGATGACATTTGTGGTACAAGAGATTATAGAAGTGAATTGCTTTTCCATTTTAAATTCTAAAATATATCAGGCCAATAATTATGACTAAGGAATTTTTATATGTATGAAAACAGACTGAAGTGATAGAATGCTAATGTTTATCCAATTCCCTTATAAGAACACATCGGATTTTTTCCCCTGTATTCTCATATACATATTCAAGCGTATGACTGAGCTCCAGGATTAGATTTAAAGCCTATTCCATTCCAGACACAGGAAAAATATTTCCTCATGAAATTCACAAGGATATTTCAACTTGGTCACAAATAGCAGAGACAAATCCCATAGATTTGTTGAGTAGAAGAAAAATACTTTTTTGGAAACTGGGTTTCTTTTTTGTTTTGTTTTTGTTTTTCAAGACAGGGTTTCTCTGTATTGCTTTGTAGGCTGTCATGGAACTCACTCTGTAGACGAGGCTGGCCTCAAACTCACAGAGATCCATCTGCCTCTGCTTCCCAAGTGCTAGGATTAAAGATGTGTGCCACCAATGCCTGGCCATGGAAACAGGGTTTCTATATCCCAGATATATTAGTTTCCTTTTCTTCCACCAAATCCTGACAAATGCCACTGAAGGAATTTTTTTTTTCATTTCAGTTCATAGTTCAAAGATACAGTTTATCACAGTAGGGAAGTCAAGGGAATCAGGAATTGAAGATGCTGCTGACATCATACCGCAATCAGGAAGCAGAGAGAGATGGAGCTTGCACTCAGCTCACTTTCTACTCCATGTTCGTCTAGGATCCCAGCCCAGGGAATGTTGCCACCCACGGTGGATGAGTTCTCCTATTTCGATTACTGTAACCCAAATAATCCACCACAGGCAAATCCAGAGCCCTGCCCATTCCTTAAGAGAATCCAATTCTCAAGTTGAGAATTTATAAGGAGAATCATCCTAGACAGACTCAAACTTGCTATTGTACTTGAGGATGAACTTGAGTTTCTGATTATCTTGCCTCCTCCTTAGTACCAGGATTGCAGGCTTGTACCATGGGTGGTGGGAATCAAACCAAAGGCTTCATGCATGCTACTAATTTAGTTACATCCCCAGCCCTAGAGGGAAAAATTAGCAATGAAAACATCTTAGTTATTTGAAGGAAATCAGTAAATTTAAATTTAAGATCAACTGGTCGTAACATATGGGAACACTTGCTTGCTGTTCTTCATAGTTTGACAGTACAGAGCCAGAAATAGACAGCACTGGCAGAAATTAGCAATGTGTAGTAGTTATTATTTATTGTCTTTAGCATATAAATCCAGGTACCTATGGGAGATGAAGAAACAAGCTATCGTGATTATGTTAATGATGCTGGAAGGAAAGTGCACACCTTATCCTCTAGGCTACAGGGTAGAGTTAAATGTCTCTGAACAAAGGGCAACACAAACAGTGTTGTATGTTGCAGGGAATTGTTTGAAATTGCTCCATAGAATGCTCAGAGTAGAGGCTCTTCTGCAGGTCAATAAGGGATCGTTGCAGTGACTCAAGCAGGAGGTACTTGTGGTTATATAAAACTGTTTAGCAAGAGTAACAGAAAAGACAGCCCTGGGTGGAAAAACTAACTAAATGTGTACATAGATGTGTGAAAATGAACGTAGGCAAAAGAAAATGGCCAGCCAGAAAATTTGCTTTGATGGTGAGCCCAATGATTCAAATGAGGGGAACTTCTGAATTGGGGTAGGGAATATTGGTGAGATGGTAAAGCCATTTCTCACTTAAAAATTCAGAGAATTTCTTATATGAGTACAGTATTTACATCATGTCTGCCTCTCTACCCTCCCCCAACTCCTCCTGTGTCTCCCCACTCCCTTTCATATTTATGAGTTCTTTAATTACTATCGTTACATGTATACATGTATGGAAAAATACGACACGCTGAGCCTGTTTAGCAATGTTTGCCTCTACGTGTGTTTAGGCTCTCAGCACTCCGTCAGCCCATCAGGGGCTCACTACTGGAGAAGACCGATTCTCCTCCCCGCCTCTGTTTTCAGCAGCTGCCTCTGAGAGGGTAGCAGCGACAAGGCTTCTGTGTAACAGAAGCTCCTTGGTGGATTTTAAGAAGGAAATTGTGGGTACAGATGTCAACTTGAGAATCATACGCCTTGAGGTGGTGTTTTAAGACATGTACTGAACGTACAAGAGAAGTGAGCTGCTGTAGGGAAATAATGAGCTAAGGACAGACGGAAACACTTGGAAGGGTGCTTATTGGGTGAGAAGCTGAGAAAAAAAGAGCGCACATTGCACTTTAGTGGTGGAAGGGAGTGTTTCCTCTTCATTTCCTAATTTCGACAATGAGATGAACCCTAAGAGGTACTGACCCTGAAAGCAGTAAGGCCACAATGTGAGGCTGTGCCTTCCGAAGAATCATGCATTAGGGGCTGAGAGATGGCTTAGTGTTGAGAGCACCCAGCTTGGATTCCCAGCATCCACATAGTGTCTCACTTGGCCATCTGTAGCTCAAGCTCCAGGAGAGCCAATGCCTTCTTCTGGCATCTATGGGGATCAGACATGTGTGTGGTTCACAGACATGCACACACACAACATAACAAAATAAATAAGGTCATTGCAATGGTATGGAGAAGGGGGGCCCAGTGGGAGAGGCCTGAGGGATGGATTAATGGGCTAGCTGTCAGGCGTTTGGGTGCCTTCCTCTCTTGTGGTGAGCCGGCTTCCATTCTGATTTCAGCCTCTCCAGAAGCCAGATGTGCTGTTCTAAAACAGTAGCTTAACGATGGCTTCAAGTCCAAGATGGTCATATCCCTCTGAGAGGATGTAGCATGTCCTCCTGATTGAGGGAAGGAATTTCTTCACTAGTCTAGGGCCCTAACTCACTAGGCAGTGGCTTTCATGTTGGGCAGAGAATCTTTGGACGTGAATATTGTCCATCTCCAGAGGATTGTCAGAGAATAGCAAAACACATATGGACACATTTTAGGTCACCATCCTGAAATGCATTTTGAGCTTTTTCAGGTTTTCTGCTTCTCTCTTTCTTTGTTTAATGGTCCTTCTTGAGGTCTAGCTTCTTAATTCTGATGTGAAGGAAAAAAAATAATTTGGACTTCTGCTCTATTCTGAAGTCACAGCGAAGAAGAACATTGGATTGAACAGTGATGTAGATTTTAAATATGCTTAAAATTAGTAACCCCTTTCGTTTGTAATTTTAAAATACATAGAAGAGCTAGCTTATGGAATTTAATAAATTTTGGCCTAAGATTGTTAAATGTTCTTACACTTGACATGTGTGTGTTAGTTCATTAAGAAGTCCTCTTATGAAGAAGATGACATTGAAAGATGTTTGCTTCATTGCTAAATTTCTCTTAGTTTCTAATTTACCATGCCCTCTCTCTTTCTCTCTCTCTCTCTCTCTCTCTCTCTCTCTCTCTTTCTCTGTCTAACTGTCTGTCTTTTATTGAAAATAGATCTTTTCACACAACGTTTTCTTTCTTTGTTTTTGTTATTTTTTAAGAGGGCTGTGTTGATGGCTTTACATAATATTTCTAATTGAAGTTTCTCCTCCCTCAACTCCTCTGAGATATTCTCCATCTCCCTATCTAAATGTACAATGTTTCTGTCTTTCATTAGGTACAAAATGAGCTTCTAAAGAATAATTATTGTAAAAATAAGATAAAATAAAAGCTAACAAATTTGAATAGGACAAAACAGACAGAAGAAAAGGACCAAAGGAAAAGCATGAGGCTCACATGTTCCTACACATAGGAATCCCACAAAAACACAAACTGGAAGCAACCATATGCACACAAAAGACCTGCAAGCTTAAGAAAAAATGCCCGACAAAACATTATGAGACAAAAACTTCCAAAAATTCCACTGAGTTCACTTTGTGTTGGCTATCTATTGCTGGGTATTGGGCCTGCCCTTAAGAATGGTATGTTTCCCCAGTGAGATTCTGATGGTGATAAATAAGTTTTCATTTACAAGTGGTTATCAATCGACCATGCCTTCCTTTTCCCATTGTGTTGTGCACTTAGTTAGGTCAATGGATGTCTGTTTCGTGATCTTTTCATGTCATTCCTTGCACAATACAGCCTTAATTGTGGCATCTCTGTGCTGAGTGTCATGTAATCAGGAGAGCAAGATTTGCCATTTCTTTTTCTTTGTGATTGTCTTCCCTGATTTGAGCACTTGGCATTTCCATGTACTCTGTTACCGTCCTATAGCCTCTAATGTCAGAACCCTGATTCTGTAACTTTTCTCTACTTGTAATATCCCAAAAAGCAAGACAACCTTCAAATTCCTGTTCTATGTTTCTTACAAGTCTTTAAGTGTATAGTCACTGAGTTTGAATACATACGTGATTTTATTTAAACACATATCGAATTTACCATCGTCACAAGCTGTTTCCCCTGTATAGCTTCTCATTGCTCCTCTCCATCCCTGACAGAGTGACCACCATCCTGGCCAGATGCTGTTTATCATTCATTCTTCATAGTGCTGACAGAGAAGTACACTTCTAGTTTCTCTTCTTATTGACAATGTAGACAGATGTCCAGAAAGTAACAGAAATGGAAAACTCAAGGTAGAATTTTGTTTTTTACCTTTTTCTTTTATTTTTGAGAATACAATTACCTCATTTACCCCTTACCTTACCTCTCTCTGTTTTATTATTTCTTTAGAATTTCATGTATGATATGTGAGTTCTACATTTACATAATTTCCATACTACAGTTCCCCCTTCAAATCTTCCCATGTGTCCTCAAACTCCTACGGAACTGTATGACCTCTTCTTTGATTATTGTTTCACACACACACAGATACACACACACACACACACACACACACACACACACATACACACACACACACACTCGGAGGCAGGAAGGGAGAGACACACACACAGAGATGCAATCTGCTCAGCCCATTTGGTGTTGCTCATATTTACACACATTTGGGGATGACTGATCCTTTTTTGGTCACTTTTCATATCTAGGTTTGTATGCTGGGTGGTTTCTTTAGTTGCCACAAAAACTTCTCTTTTAAACCATAGACTTAAAAATAAGGTTTCTAAATTATCAGTACAAGCTCTAATTGCCTTTTCTATCTCAAAAACCGGATCAAACACCCATACATAAACACTGAGTCGAACTAGAATCCAGATGCAGATGGAGTGGACAAGACCAGGTGGCAGAAACACATAGAGACAGCTTACCTGAACAAGGAGGAGCTAACAGCCACTAGACTGATAGCTGGGAAGCCAGCATAGGACCAATCCAGACCCCCTGAATATGGGTCTCAGCCAGAAGGACTGAGCAGTCTAAGGGACCTCAGACAGTGGAGCCAGGATGTATCCCTGGTGCACAAAAGGGCTTTGCGAACACATCCCCCATGGAGGGATAACTGCCTTAATCTAGTCTCTACTTCACATGACCTATCAGATCTACATGACCCCAACTGGATGGCATTCCCCTACATATGGAATTGGGGTGGGGGGATGGGAGGGGAGGGTGGTTAGAGTGCATGTGAGAGGGCAGAGAGAGTAAAAGGGAGGGAAGGAAGGAGGGAAGGAGGGGATCTCAGTTCTATTTAAACAATTGTATTATTGGCTGCTTTTAATTGCACCCCATCTGAGAAGCTGTTGCATGGTTCATCTTTTGGGTCATGTTCACACTTGTTTTATGGGCTTGTACAAGACTTGTTCTGAAAATCATCCATACAACCTTGAGCGGGACAAATATTTTCCAGTGACTGGATGGCGATTTCTATATATAGCCATTTGATGAAGTGGCCTGGGTGTGTCCCAGTCTGTGTTTTCATTGATCTATGTGCACTGCCTGAACTGAGAGAGCTGTTTTACAGTTTGTCATTATGACAATGGCGTTTGCAGATTTTCACGTCGTTTTCATTGTGTTTGATAATTACATTAATGGTTACTTTGCTAGAGATGCCCAGGTGAGATGTCATGAGGCCATATGCTATATACTAGGGACTTTTTTTTTTAACTTTAAATGATATCATTCTATGACTGAAAGAGCTAATTTCTCTCACATTCAGTTATTTGTTACCTCATGCATCTCCTTCACCTATATTGGTTCATCATTTTATTTTTTTTATCCTTTAGGAGTACTGTTTATAGAGAATGTTAAACTGGATTTGAGAAAACCTATTGATGATTTTTAACTTGCACATATATTTGTAAATCTGTCTATATAGCTGATGACTTGTTTATATTTATCATTATTGGGGACTCAAAAATTTTTTTCTGCCATCGCACTTTTGTGTGTGTGTGTGTGTGTGTGTGTGTGTGTGAGAGAGAGAGAGAGAGAGAGAGAGAGAGAGAGAGAGAGAGAGAGAGAGAGAGTTTAACTGCTGATTTGGTTATTTGGTTCTACAGCAATAAATTTTGTTGTCCTCATATGATCTGTAACTTATATACCTTTCCAAACTCAGCACCATCCCTGGAACTCTCTCCTGAAACCTGTGAGCTCTAAGCTCCTTAGAACATCAGTCCCGTTCCCTGTCTTCCGACATGTGTATTACTGTCCAGAACTCCAGTTCTCCCTCTTTACTAGCAAGAGTCAGTATCACAGTTCTCAGTGAAGGACATCGATTCATCTGCTTTGTTTCATTACAGATCCAACTTCTTAACTCACTTTGTGTTTCTTAAAACACTTCCTATAGAAGTTTCCTTGCAGCCCTGGGTCTTTTGCCCTAGTTTCTATTATCTGTAAATGTCACAGTGTGTCCTCATTCCTCAGCGATAGTTTTCTGGACACAGTTATTCACTGAAGATGAATGTTTGCCTTCCCAATAATTCTCTCACTATATCCTGCCATCTGCTTCTGTTAAGGATTTTACATTTTTCCTGTCATTTTGTGTTCTGTCTGTCTGTCTTTAAATGTCCTCTTTTGTCTAATGTATTTTCAGTTCAATATAGTGTATCTACGGATAACATTGCTTTTTCCTTGTTTCGGTATGTTGTGTTTCATCAGTTGAGAAAATATATTTCAGCCCAGACCTATAAAATTTACATCATCATCGCCATCTTCCCCTTCCTATTATCGCTATTCTTTCCTCTTGAGATTTTAATTAGTTGTAGGTTAGATTTAATTCTCTCTCAATTACAAAATCACTTTCATTACCTTTAACCTACTTTGCAGTATCCATTTTACATAATTAATTCAAATATGTATTTCAGTTCATTACCTTCCTTCAGGTTTTGATAATTTCCATTTGACCTATTCAGTTAAAAACTTGCAACAGTTTCATTTTCAGTTCTAGAAACATTAGTGTTGCCTATATGTCCACTTTGAAGAGCTACTATTGTCAATTATTTTTGGATTTGTATTTTTGTTCTAATGTAACATCCATTCCATTTTTCTTCTGACAGTTCCTATTGGCTACCATTTTGTAGGCTGAGCAAATTTGTTGTTTCTTCTTTCTGCTGAATTCCTTTGCTATTGTTGTTGTTGGCCTTGGGAGACAAAGGTTCTCTGTGCAGCACTGGCTGTCTTGAACTCTGTAGACCAGGCTGCCCTCTAACTCACAGAGGTGCACCTCCCTCTGCTTCTAGAGTGCTGGGATTAAAGATATGTACCGTCATGCCAGCCTGGAATGCCACATTTTAACTTGCCAGGTACTAATTGGCCCAAGATTCATTCTAAGGAGAGCAATTTCCTCGTAGGGCTTCTCCTCCTGGAAGGATCCCTACAGGCTACAGTCAGGTGCTTGCTGGCTCTGCTCGCTTTATCCCAGGTGTCGCAAGACTATTTTGCTAAAAACCAAAAACCAACAACAATAAAAACCACCACCAAAAAAGTGTCTGAGCTTTTACCTTGGCTTCTCCATGTTCCAAATTAGGCTTCTTGTCTTCAGAATCGTAGCTCTGGCCACCCAGGAGCAGCCCTGACCCAGTCTGGGCCTCATTCTCATTACCTATATTGCCCTTGGCAGGGGAGAATTTGCGGGAGACCCCTCCTCTCAACATAGAATCATCTTAAATACTATCTCCTCGGCAGGATCTACAAGCTTCCAGGGGGGATACCTGGGAGTTCCTAGTCTTGCCCACACACTGAAAGCGGATCCCCTGTTTGTTTATACTTTGCAGTGTTTGAAAAGTCTCCCTTGTGTGAGTCCCTGTCCTTCACCCGGGAGAACATCAACAACAGGATCTTATTTCCTTGAAACTGAGCAACAGGTCAATGATCCAGTCCATCAGATCGAAGCTCATCTCTTGATAGAAGTTAGGAGTACGGGGAAAGATAAGCCTTGTGATTGTATTCTGGAATGCACACTGACAGATGGCTCCGAATTTCTGAGCTAATATGGCAAGAAACCGAGTCGGAGCCGGGATCTCTGTGGATCAGCAGATCACATGGTGTCAGGGAAGCGAGATGGGTCTGCACTATGTGAGCTCTGTAATACGTCTTGCAAATAGTTAATACTTGGCGCTCACCTGATGTTTTGACTCTACCCCGCCCCTCCCGTGCAAAATCCTTTTAAATAAACCAAAATTGTTTTGTAAATGCTGATTATTATAACACATTTCTGCTGTTTATAACCAAAGCCTTTAAAGGTACAGTAATACCTCACTTGATTGTGAGTTTCAGACCCACCAAGGAGAGAGGAAGTAGTGGGCAAATTCTTGACAGACACTCCGATCTCAGAGGAACCTGAATCTCATTAACGTAAGAAGAGGGAAACACATCAGAGCCTTTCCAATTGAGGGAGAGAGAGTCACCTAAAGAATATGTGCATATATATGTACTACTTTAGTATTTCCATAACATGCTATGGAGAGTAAAACATTTAATTTTTCTATTATTTTTAACTACATACTATCAGGGTGCCCTGTAAAATATATGGGCATGTGGGCATATTTTGTAATACTTAAATCAGGTTAAACCTATATATTTTCACAAACATTTATTATTTCTATATGGGGAAAGAATTCAAAATTCTTTCACTGTTTGTTGTTGTTGTTGTTGCTATTATTGTTTTGTTTTTTGGAGGGGCTGTTGTTGTTGTTGGTGGTGTGTGTGTGTGTGTGTGTGTGTGTGTGTGTGTGTGTGTGTGTGTGTGACTTGTTACTGAGATCTAAGCCACATGGCCGTGTGGTAACATTCAGGACATCTTACTTCTGGTTTTTGCTTCGTGTTCACAGAGTAATGCTTGCAGAGCTTGCCTGTTTTAATTGGTGTGAAAAGTCTACAATGATCATGGGAATGCAGATATCTCTCTGATTCCATCCTTTGGGTTCTCTACCCAGTAACGGGACTGCTATGTCCTACTATAGTTCTATTTTCGCAAGAAGCCTCCATTTCGTTGTCGTTATTTACTGTGTGTGTGTCTCTACAGATTTCTGTCTCCTTGTGTCCACATCCTTCTTGGCACTTGCTGCTTTAGTCATTTGATGGCAGCCACTCTTACTGGGATGAGGTGAGGCCGCATTGTGGTTGGATTTGTGTCCCTGGTGATTAATGCTACTAAACATCTTTATGTTTAGTCTGACGTTGTTTTCAGAGACTGAGAACCACTAGCTTCTCAGCGTAAGGGGCTAAAAGCCTCAGCAGGCCCAATCTGCCTGCAAAGGTCCAGAGGACCCCTGCATAACCGCTGCTCTCCGGTGCATGTTGGAAGGAAGGCCGATGTAGACGGCTTCTGATGTCTGTGAAGGATGCCGCAGCAGCGGCTGCAGCGTGGCAGCCATGGAGCCGATGAACTCACTAGGAAGTTGTAAAATCAAGCCAACAAAAAGGAAATCCTTTCCTTTGCACATCTTTTTAGCTTGGCTGCTACCAGAAGGTGCTATCCCCATTTAGGGTCCATTTCCCCATTCATTTCATTAGGCTAATAAAACAAAATGCCCCACAGGGGTGACTGGGGGTTTATCTCTTGGTTAATTCAAGATTCAGTCAAATGGCAAACAAAGTTAACCAATATACTTTCATATCGTGGAAAAATAAGGATCGGGGGAAAACAGATGGGCTGAATAGATGTGTATTCAGGGAGAAATAACTTACAACAGAGACAGATGACCACCAGCAGGTTCCAGTCCCAAGGATGCCTCCGGATGCCCTCTGTTCAGCAAGCAAGAGAGCTCCAGGGTCCCCTCTTCAGACCTGGTTCTCTCAGGTCACCTCTACACCTGTCCCCACCCCTCAATAGGTGTGGTGGGTACAACAGGTACAGACAGAGCGAATATCTCACTACACATTCATCTTTTTCTAGTTGTTTCTATTTCGCTATTAATTTTGGTAATTGCTTTGATAGTCTAGAAATAAATCTCTTAACAGATATCTCATTTGTAAAGTACGTTCTAACTTTGTAGGCTATGTGTAAATTCTGTGGCTTATCTTTCTATCTAGACACATTTTTATTTGACACAATGCCATCTGTCCATTTTTGCCTGTTTCTTAAATTGTGGGTTTCTTCAAACCTTTCTTTCCCATTCAGTTACCACAAAGGATACCTCCTACTCCTTTTCTCTACTGGTTTCAAGTTTTCCATTTATGTCTTTAATTTATTTGAATTTTTAAACAAGTAAATGGTGAGATAGGGAATCTGGTTTCACACTTCATGCGATATTACATTTTTACTGCATCGTTTATCAAAGGTACCATCCTTTATCTAACAAGTGTTCTTGGCTTCTTTGTCAAAGGTTCACTAACTATGGACCTGCACAAGGCCCCGGTGGCCCGTGGTTTGTTTTTATGCCAGTGCTATGCAGTCTTCATTGTTGCCATCTTGTGTAGACTTTCTGGCATTTTGTAATATATTTCCTTGTTAAAAATGGCTTTGACTCTTTGGGGGTTTTGTGGTTCCCTATACATTTCAGTTGAATTAGTTTTCTCTGGCCCTGTGAAGAGCATCATTCATGTTTGAAAAATTCCCCTGATTCTTCAGGTCATTTTGAGTAGCACAAAATATGGCTATCTATGAATATCTCACTCACGAGCATGGGATGAAATTCTGCATCTTACTTCTTAAAATTTCTCAGCCATTCCATGGACTTTCCATTTTAGAGACATCCTGATAATTATTTTAGTGAAAAAAGAAAAAAAAAAATTCAAGTGTGTGAACAGTTGCAAGGCATTGCCTAGTCAAGACTAAGACGATAAGACTCCATCAAGTTCTACCTTAACTTAAAACGGGAAAGTAAGAAACAGGGGATTAGGTAGTTAATTCGTTTAAAAGGGGACATAGAAAACATTAGCTGAATCTTTGCCTCATTCTGTTTGATGAAGAATTAAGAATCAGGTTAAATCAACAACCCTAATCTCACCATCTCAAGCCTAAAAACAGTTTTCATGAGTAGTCCCACTGTAAGAGCAGCATCCTAATATTTAGTTGTTTTTATTTCTCAACTGTACTACCCTCATTAAAACACAAGCGACATAAGCTATTAGTAAAAAAAAATAATAATTTTTTTCCAAAGAAGCATGAAAAAGAAGGACGCGTATTTTCACCAACTGGCTTTCTGTTTACTTTTATTTCACGTTGGTGTTGTTCCTTAGGACACCGTTTGTGTGCTTTGTCACTCTCCTTTTCCAGCAGCGGTGGGGAAGTGGGCTCAGAAGCCACACACACAGCTAGGAAGATGCTGTATGTTTACAGCCTCTGTGAAATAAAAGTAAACAGAAAGGCAGTTGGTGAAAATACAAGTCCTTCGTTTTCATGTTTCTTAGAAAATATGACTATTTGAGAAAGAGCTAAAAAAGTATTCAAATGCCAAAACTTTAAAAGCCAAGATACTATATAACCCAAGAATTGCTTTATTCTACAGCTTGGCAAATTTTGTTAGAAAACTTTAAAAAGTCGTGTTAAGTGGTGATACCTAAAATTCCATTCACTTTTCCAGGAAGCAGTCATGGTAAAGTACAAAAAAAATTTCAATTTCTCTAATTGTAAAATTTTAATATTTTGCTTGAAAACTGAATTGAGAGGAAATGAATTTTAAAACATAATGATGCATGTTCAAGTCTCTGAGTAGGTTGAATTTTAAGGCTATCTTAAGGCTAATTTTTAAAATATTCCTTGCATTTCAGAATGTTTTTAAAATTCAACACATACATTTTAATATTTTTTTCTAATTCTTTATGCACATTGACCAGTGACCTTTTCTTAGTTTCAAACATACATGGAGAGTTATTGGTTTCCAATTCATTAAATGATTTTTAATGGTGATATTTAATTCAGACTGTGCTCATCCACAGCTGATTGCCTGTTTTCCCATCACTATGTGTGTACATTCTGAATTTTTCTCTCCAATTATTGAAGGACATTATTGTTTGTCCTTCTCAATGATTTGTTGAAACTGAATCGCTGAAGCAAAGCATATTAGTCTTTTAGACTACTGATGTGCTGGTAAATTGCTTTTTAGATAGTTTGCCTTACGACAGCAGTGCCATTGTTGTCCTCAAATGCCAGCAGGGCACTAAGACTAGACGTTGGAGGGGGTCACCATACATATGCCTGCTTGTTGATTCTGGATCTTTCTTTGGCTTTGACATAATATACCAAAGTGGCCTGGTTTCCCCCAAATGAAGAGAATAGCCTTCTGAATGCTTATCCATCTCACACAATAATGAAATGCAGAAGGGAAAAGGATCCACAGCTGCCTGACATTCTGAGACCTTGGTTTTTTAGTTGTTGTTGGTATTTCTGTCTGTCTAAGTGTAACACAGACGTCACAGGGAGCTGAGCTCATCTCACTCAGTAAGTTCTGTGCATCAACAGTGAATGTTAAATGTGCCAATTTGTGTCCATTTTCAAGTTCTGGCTCCTCAAACTGTATCTTAAAAGGCTCACACATCACTGTCGGATATCCAAGTTGTCCATAACATAAATGTGTGGGACATAGTGACAAAGGAGCAGAGATCGTTTTCTGTCTCTGGTAGGATTTTATAGTCTGGTTCATACGTGCTCCTTACTAATTTATTCCTTAACCATGTCTTATATGATATATTCCGATCACACTGCCCCCTCTGGCCTCTCTTGTCCCCTCCCTGCCCCCACCGACCTCTCTCTCATGCCCATGCCACTTGTGTGTCCCTTTGGTTTTGTTTGTATGTTTTCCGCTAAGTTTCTCACAAGGTGGAAATGCATGAGGCGCTGACATCAGACTTCTGAAGCACAGCTGTTGCAGCTGCATTGTGCAGAATTCAATGAGACCCAAGCTCCATTTCCTTTCTGTGAGATGGTGAGTGACAAGGGTGGGTCAGACTCACTCCTTGGTTTCCCAGATCGCTCCGGGTTTCTCAAGGTGTGTGTGTGTGTGTGTGTGTGTGTGTGTGTGTGTGTGTGTGTTGCACACACGCATGTGTAGGGGAAACAGGAATTCCCTTTGGAAGGTGACACTCATCCTCTGTCAGCCCTAGGAGAGTTCTGAGCCTTAGCAGATGTTCTTTGCATGCATCTGATGAAGTTGATTAGAAATGCTGTTTGCTGCCAGAGATCAGCTTGCTTTTCTTTTCCCCTTCATTATAAAATGCTGATTACTTAAGAAGAAAAAAACAGTCCCAGCTTCCACCCTCCTCACATCCCTTCACCACCCAACCCCTTCCTCTAAAGAAGAGAGGAGGAACTCTCTTATTACTATTAAGTTTGAAATTGCTCATTAAAGTGAGTTGCTCCTCCCCAACCCCCAAATCTGCTAAAGTCTCCACAACCTGGTCAAATCCAATGAAAACTAAAAGGTAAAGTATATCACAACATCCATTCAAAAGATTTATGCTGTTCAGTCTACGGTTCTGATTTAACGGCCAGAACTGTATGCCTTACACTCAGCGCTCACGAGACCCAGGCTTTCCTACCAACAGTTCTTCAACTTTGATGTTACATTTGAACCTTAAAATAAATAATCTTCTGGTGTAGAGGGCTGGCTCATCTTTAATATCTTTCGCTTTGGAATAAATATTTCTGTGAATTTTCGTTCCCTTGGTTGCACATTGAGGATGTTCAGGCATCTGGATATAATACTCTCAGGCTTTTGTGACTTTATGTTAAAACAATTTCACTGTACTTTATGGAAGCATGTCTATTTTATTACAGAAAAGATTTTTGTCTGCTTATTCACAGCCTCAACAATACATGACAGGTTTTTCTGCACAGGATGGGGCCTTGCCTCATGGAATTTATTGGTTATGTTATATTATATCATATAATATAATATTATAATATTGTATTATTGTATTATATTTATTATATTATTTCATTAAAACAAATTGGATTTCACTTTCTTGTCTTGTTGGAACATCTTATTCTTCGAAAATTTAAGCAGCCATCTAATAGAGTAATGTAAAAAAGCTGTAAGAAAATGTTGTTTCCCTTCAGTCATGAGAACAGAGATGTTATTCTCATCAAAACACCCCACTTCAGGATTTTATGGACTAGGTCAAGAAAGAGTACTGGCATAGGCCTCCTACAGCACAGTCATTCTTTCAGACTTGCCTTACTAAATTGTGAACAAACCTGTACCGCAAACCTAAATTGGATGCAGCCCTCCTACCCATCCCAGGAGAGGTTCAGGATGCCTGAAGGAGGAAAAGCAGAAGAGTTGTGTTGCAGACAAGATAAGGAGGGGCTGATGTAGAAAGAAATACGCAACTCAGCCCTCGTACCACACGTATTTTCTTTGTGAGGTCTCAGAACACAGCCAAAGAAGTCACATGCAATTTTCCCCCTATGGTGTAAAAGCATAAGGTGGACTAGACAAATGCTATGGTTTCAGAAACGGGTGTGATGTGCATCTTCCTCCGATTACCATGTGTTGCTTCCTGACAAGCCAGACAGTGTCTATAGATTTCCCATTGAGTGTAATGGAGAGTCACTGCCTTACTCAGGGGACTCGGGGGCATGTCTTTGCAGCTCACAAACCCTAACCATGACACGTTTGAAAACCCAGCCTTTACCATCTGAAATTATTCATTACCACTGTGAACATGGAAGAAAACATTTTCCAGTGTTAGCTAAATATAAAATCATACTCTGAGCAGTGAAAATCATCTCTCCTGGGCCTATTGTTCTCCTGGGCTTTGATTCCACTGATATTAAAACATATATCCTTGGTTTCTTTAGAGTATTAATCCAACTGTCATTTTTAAATCTAAAAAATGTTAAAGCTATTTCTAGCATCGTAGTTATATATATATATATATATATATATATATATATATATATATATATCACTAGACACAGACATCAAGATATTCTTTTAAACACACTCTAGTTTACCACTTAAACCATCTCAACCCGAACAGTAGTGTGCCTTGTACAAATAGAAACTAATAACTGCTTGATCTCTATATTGATGCAGGCCATGCAATTAATAAAATGAACAACTCATTGGAATGGTTGTGTTCTTTTTCCTTTCTTTGGCCAGTTGATTGGTTTAAAAGCACAAATGTAAACTGATCACAGGTAGTGTGTGAAATGTGGCTTTGAATGTGGGCATCACGTACATTTGAACCACCTTAGGAATTCCCACAGGCACTAAGAGAAGAGTTTTAAACATTGCGATGGCATTAGAAAGAGAGACTGGAAAGTAGTTGGGAATGAGACCCACGAAAGGACCCGCATGTTGTAACTGGGTGAGATGATGGACTAAATGACACATTAATCATGCTGTCGCCACTTCCGAACAGTCTTCTCTGAGCAGGTGCAATGGAGTTTCTGCATATAGAATGCTAATTCTCAAGCACGAGGAGAAACCACTCTCATCATGTCTTGCCACTCCTCTTGCTGGCACGGTCAACCTCATACACCTGGGAGAGTTTTTTACCTCCAATATCCTCATTTGGTTAGTACTCACGCTTTAGCTACAGACTACTCGGGAGAAAGGTCTACGCCACCTTTCCATGTTACCCAGGGTTACAATCAATCAGTAAAGTTTTGTTCCATAATGATTTTATGGAGGAAGGTCAATCATCCAAAAAATTCTGTTACTAAAGAGGAAAGGGTTTCTCCACCTTGCAAATGCCTTTCCTGTCTGGGCATTTCAGTCCCCCACAATTCTCCCGTTGCACAGTGTGTTGTCCTCTGCAACCCCAGTTTTAGAGAAGCATTGTGTTAAGAGGCTCCTAAATGTCAGGAACTGTACAAAGGAACAGTTCAAGGGCTATCGACTGTCATTTCACATTGTTTCCAATGTGTACAATTATCTAAGGATGGTTACCAAAGTCTGCTTGTGCTTCTCATTTTCGCCCTGCATACTCATGGAAAACTACTTGAAGGTTGTGCCAGATTTATCTATATGCTCTTCAGTCCCTATGGAAAAATCAGAGGTCATCATTGCAAGTTTGCTCACGACAAGGGCGGGCAGGGAGCAGAGGACGGAAGCTGTTATGAAACATCTGCATCCACATGGATGGACAATTGCCAAGCCCTGAATGGGTTAGGCAGAGGCCAAGGTGAGCAGGAAACAGGTTGCAGTAGTGACGTAGAGGAAACTTGCTGGAGCTGCTCAACTCCCTCACTTAACACAGAACTGCAGCATTAATGTCCCGCACAACAGAGACTGGTATGATTACTGTGGCACATACTCAGTCTGAGTGCTTGTACTTTTCAGATCCTAGCTGCCTTTGATTAATAGGATGACCATTAGCCTAACAGGATAAGGCTAGTGGAGAGTTGGATAATCCAAAATTCAAGGGATGTGAACAAATGAAGACAACAGAATCCTTATTGTTTTCTAGTTACCAGTATAGTTTTTCTTTAGGAGCAATTTCAAAAAGTATGATTTCAGATATGCCAAGGTGTCTCCCATTCAGTCCCCAACAGTTTGCAACGGAGGAAATCCTACAATTAGGCTAACCTCTGTGCTTAACTTTCCCAAATGCATTCTTTAAAATTATAATCTCAGATGAAAATATTGGTGTGTTCTGGATTACCAGACATCGTATCATTAGCATTATCAGGGAACCAAGGTTTGAGAAGGGGAAGGAAGGTTCCTGAACAGAGCAGATAAGGAAGAGGAGCTGAAGAAATGAAGGCCAACTAAGACTGATGATGTTAGGTAAATCCCTATCCTTATCTCCACAGAACAGTGCAGCTCTCGACCCTCATTGAGACAGCTTCTCTTTGCAGTATATGGAGACCATTACCGAAATCCAGGACTGGTCAAAATTGGACAACAGCTAACCATGGGATGCCCATCCCTGGTTCATACACCTATGATACAACCTGAATGCCCAAGGCTCAGGAAAAACAACGGAAGATGGAGTGAGAAGATTCTAAGAGCCAGAGGACTAGGAGAGATGCTTTGAGACAGGGTCTTCTAGATATGACACAGTGATTCAACCCACAAAATCTTAACATAATTGTTGCCTACACATGACACCAGTTGACATACAAACACAGACAAGGTAAATCTCACAAGGCCTCACCTCTAAATGAGCTACAGATAATTAATTGCTAGTAAGAGGCAAGTTATCAGTCCTCTTTCGGTGTGGGCCATGATAGATTATCCAATCCCAGGTGGTTGGCCCTAAAAAATACACAATGAGAAACACTAAATGGACTCAGCAGGCTGTGTTATAAGTATGTGTATTATTGTTACATGCACATGTATGTATATGTGCATGTAACAGTAATGAAGAAACATCATGAATTTGAGATGGAGTGGTAGGCATGGGAGACGGAAATGATGCAATTACAGTTCTCAGGTATAGGATTTTCAACAATGAGACAGACAGCCGCCAGGGATGACAGTGGCGGACGTCTATGTCCTAGGCATCTGTAAAGTCTGAAATACCTATCCTTATGTGTGAAAACTTCAAAACTCCACTGAAGTTAAAATGACTGAAAGTGTGAGTAACCAAAATAGTAAACTTTTATGTGAGACTCATAAGTTGCTTGATTTAACCAAGTAATACACACCTTCCTTAAAAAAGTTTATATTGACGTGCCCTGAGGATCTATTTGCCTCATAGTCACAGGTTGTGGCGTGTCTTCTGCCATGGTTGGTGTTTTATTCTGGTTTTGATAACGGAGAGAAGGAGAGAGAGGCGTGCAGCCATTGGTTCACATTCGCCTTCATTCAGCCACACATTGATCCAGGCGTGCGCTCACACGCGCTGACCATCAGTTCACTGTATGAAGGATGTGTTGAGAATCCATTGGTTCACATTCGCCTTCACTCAGCCACACATTGATCCAGGCGTGCGCTCACACGCGCTGACCATCAGTTCACTGTATGAAGGATGTGTTGAGAATCCATTGGTTCACATTCGCCTTCACTCAGCCACACATTGATCCAGGCGTGCACTCACATGCGCTGACCATCAGTTCACTGTATGAAGAAAGTGTTGAGAATCCATGTGTGTGGGATCACGGTCTTTACAGGGAACAGTTTCGTGCTCACATTTCTGCATTTGTACTAGGATGGAAGATAGGGAGTTTTAATTACTAAAACTACTTTGATTTTATTTTACTTTTCAGAAAATGCATGTATGTAAAATGGGCAGAGAAGTCTGCATTGATATTTTGAATGACGAATTTATTTACTTATTATAATGAAAGTCAACAATCCCGACATAGGAGACAACTTGAAGCAAATCAATAAGATCAGTTCATTTGGGGTATGGTTTTTGGTTTTTTTGTTTTTTGTTTTTTTTTTTTTTTCGTTTTTTATTTTTTTTTCTCCTTTGGCTACTTCAAATGTATGCTACTGGGGATATGTCAGAATGTTATGGTTATTCTAATTACCATGCAACCACCAGCAAACTAACTTGTTTTCCACATTGGATAATACTTTCTAATTTTTTGGAACCCTTGGGCTCTTTGCAAGTCTGCCGTAGGGCAGCCAGAAGCATGGCCTTACTGGTGACATGGACTCTGGAGCACAGAGGTCCCCGTATGTGTAATTATGTCCTTTAGATGGCAGCTTTCATCGCTGCCAGCTCTCTGTGACATCCCGATGCCATTTGTTCCTTCAGGTCCTTTTGTTCTTTCTTTAAACTATGTGTGGCTGATGCAACTGAAAGATGCCTGTAGCCTTGGAGACTACAGGGATGTGAGTGTAATCATCTGCAGCCAGCTTCTTGGTCACTGAAATATGCTTTATTAGAACTATTAAATACAGATAATGATGCTTGCTTCTGATACTCAACAGCTTCTTGCTTCTTTTTGAAAATGATAAACATTTGTGTTTTATGAGTTATTGCTTTCCCATACTGCCTAGAGGTTGTATGGGGGAAGGCATCAACCCCAGAGATACAGTTAGATGTGTGATTGCTGTGAAAATGCTAAGAACTGCACAAGGCATGTGTTGTAAGCATGTATTTCTTGAGTCACTTGCTTTTGAGCCATAGACCTTCACTGTATTTCCCCCCAAATTACCTTAAAGAAAGCACTCTGAAAGATAGATATTCATGTAAGAAAATTGCCCTAGTAGTTGATTGGTGCCAGTCACAATTCTGAGATCTTGCTTTATCTTTCATAGTTGTCTAAGCAATGCTATTTCCTTCTTCATCCATCTTAACTAAGGTCCTCTGCTTGTAGACCAGTTACTTTTGCCTCCTAAGTAACCATTCTCCATTTTTTGTATATAATATATTTGATTTTATTTCATATCCCGCCCCCCCACTTTTAGCGTGTTTTCCTATCTTTTGCTTTTATTTCCAGCTCATGGAATTCTGGACTTGTGGAACTGGAGAGGCCCACAGGTGATAGAATTCAACACATGCGCTTTATAGCTATGGCAAGCCCATCCTCCACTAGAACAGCTGATTCATAATCTCCCCTTTGATCATAAGCACATTAAGCATGCATGTCCCAGAGTGAACTCTGATATTTCTGCAAAAGTACTCTTCCCACAGTGCTTCTGATAAAACAAATGTCATAAGCCAGCACTCAAATGCTTAGGCCAAAATTCCTCAGGCCATCCCTGAATCTTGTTTTTCTCTCTGAGCCTGGCATTCAACCTGCCAGCCAGTGTCAATTCATGTCTCATCTCAACACAAGAATATCTTCTCAAGATGCTATCCCTGACTCCCACTCTATGTTCACCCTGAATCCTCTATGCGGAGCTGCGGTGATTGGTGAAATCATTGTCAGCACACTATAAAGCTTTACATACCATGTTCTCTACTGTACCCCTAGCTTTATAATAATCCTGGAACATAGACTATGCCCCGTATAACATAACTGAAAGAAAGAACAATTCATCACCTAAGCTGAGTCACTGAGTTGTAGTGTTATGTGACTGTTGAACAGCATAGTTGGGAAGAGACCTTGAAGATGCTTCACTTCCAAGCATCCTCCCTATAATTAGCTGCCTCTCCTTGGTTGTGGTTTTATCTTAAAGCCCTAAGCATCTTGTTCATAGTGTAACCTTTGTTTTCCAACACAAAGAAGGACCTGTATTTGCATAGTTAATTTATGGAGTTTTCCTGGTTTCTCTCCATTTCTCACTGTTCCTTTATCATTGCAAGACCTTGTGAATTAATTCTTCCTAGAAGCAGTTGACATCCTCTTTTCCTTTAGAAATAGACCATTCTCATATTGCAACCTCTCATTCATCATCCTACAACCAGTGCATCAGTGAGTAGTGGATGGCTTTGAATAGAAACATTAAAATAAAACACATCAGAGTTGTGTACTAAGGCAGGGTTTGAGCCTCCTTTCAAGTTTTGTTCAGTCGGTAGAATCTGAGCTCTTGTGTTTGTAGGTCTGACATGTCTATGTTACAGACAGCTATTACCTAGAGAATATACTCAACTCCAAGAAGCCACTTCTTTCCAAGCAGCCCTCTACTTAGAATGGAAGCATGGGGAACATAGCATTTTAATTGATTTCTCTATGGCCAGCCAGTCAAACTTGCTGAATAGTTCAGATGACTCAGAACATGAACATGAAGACATGAAGTTGAGTGGGTAGGGAGGACAAGGTGAGTCTGTGAGGAGGCAGAAGCGGAGGAGTGGTATGATAAAAATATTCTATAGAAAATTCTCAAAGGAATAAGTATTCAGATGAGAGTTCATTTGACTAGACCAGCTCACTCTAGCTACCTTCTCCTTTGCCATTCACAGGAGTGCTAGCTCATATTCCCAAGGTTGGTTCTACAGCAAAGACCGTAGAGCACCTGCAGATTATATCCACATTTAAATGTCCAAGAGTTAGAATGTGGAAGGATGGACAGATAGGAAAAGCAGTAGACCCACAGTCCAGATATTCATTATAGTCGGAGAATTTTCCACACTGGTGATGTTCCCCTTCCTTTCAACATTTCCATTCATTGTATGAGTGGAGAAGAAATTCATCTGGACAAAAGGTTCCATAGGCTGTTTAGCTGGAAATACTTATGAATTGAAGTTTATGTTTAATTGTATGACCTTTCAAATTCTGAAATAATAAGAATAACATAACTTATTTGACCAAGAATTTTATTTTTGTGCCTGAGTGTTGGCTGACATTCATTGACATTCACCACATGGGTGTTTGGCTGCCAGAATGCTTTATGATTGGTGGGTGCCTGGAAGTTATCTACATATTTTTATATCAGTCTTGCTCTGGAGTTGTCATTGTCAATAATGACTTCATATCAGAATCACCTGAATAAACTTTTAAGTGGCTGATGTCTGTGTTACTGGATCTCATCAGCAGAGAGTGGAATATAGCTTTGTCCAAGCTATGAGGTAGATGTTTCTAGGAATGACTTAGGAATAATCACCATACATGCACTTGCATGAGGTATTCTATAAGATGGAGAATATGTCAAATGGCATTTTACTTCAATACTGTTATAATTCTAAGATCACAGTTATTAGACTACCTGTACAAAAGAGAATATTGAAGATTTAGGAGTCGAGTGGCTTGTCCAAGGTCTCAGGGTAGATGCAGATGTGAAACTGATATCAGATTCATAATTTAAGACAACATCTTTTCTCTCTGGGCCTGTGATTATAGGATGGAACTATCTAGAACAGTGGAATTCTTACGCATTGAAGTATGAATTTCAAGTCTTGTTGAAATGAAAGTACTGAGCTAGCTCTGGATAAAGAGAACAGGTAGAAAATGGGCCAGGAGCTGAATTTATCCAGAGTTAAGTTCCAAACTAGATAAAGCAAACTTAATCTAGTTAAGTTCCCAAACAGATTAAGCCCCATATTGCATAAACAAACAATGCCTAGACAAATTCATAAGAGCATGCTGAAGGGTACCTTGTAATTTCCGCCCATTTTGATTAATTTTCATCATTGGATATACCTATGGGAACTTGAGTTTTAAATAGTAGAAACAAAGACCCAATAACACAGAGGATTCGCAGGCTTATTGAACCTTAACATATCTTTTAAAAGACTTAGCAACCATTCAGATAATATCTCTAAGCTGAGGTATAAGATTAATATTTGAAGTTGGAAAATACTATTTCTCAGACATCCCTTAGTATTACACACAGCTCTTCAAGGCCTGTGTCTAATTCATGGGGTTTCTGAGGCCTCCTGGTACTTAGATATCATGAAACCACAAGAAAAATGGGATGAAAACAGACTCACGGCGCATCCATGTAGACAGAGTTTCTGCCCAGCTTTGTATTATCTAGCCCAATTAAGAACACCATTTACACACCTGGATTTCATTCTCATTGGTTGTTATAATTCACTATGTTTCCTTTAGCAAATACACGAGGGAAAAATCATAGTTGTTCTGTACAAAGAAGTAATGTGGTGAACAAGATGGGCTGCAGTTAATCTAAGTTCTCTTGAATAAATAGTTGGTTTTTTTTTCACCAAATTCAGATAAATAAATGTGTTATTGAACAACAGGCTTGAGGCAAAAACAAATTAAGAGCAATCTCCAGAATAACTATGTGATTTCTATTTTAACCAAAGAGGTATAATGTATATTGGAGAGATGGTATGATGATATAAAAACTTTAACTGCAACTCCATCAATTACTTAAATGGATAAGTGCTTTGATCCTGGGAAAAACACTAGTTCCATCAATCAGTCAGCCATGGTAGTATCAAAATTTCCCGAAAGTAATAAAGATAAACTTATAAAAAGTGAATGTATATGAAAAGTTCTCTCAAAAATATAGAGATCTTTACAGATATTGTTAGCTGATATTATTTTTGCGCTTGGACTCAATGAGGGAGAAAACCAGGCCATCTCCATGGGGGATATGAAAATGGCAGAAGCATTATCATGTCTCTTTATTAATAATATTATATCTTTATTATTTATTTATTTACTGAAAGTCAAATATACATATGTATTCTACATTCTTGATGAAATCTCCCAGTTCAAGTGGGAGGTAGGGGTGGATGCACTGGGGATTTTCTAGTTTTAATCTTCCTCCTTCCTCTTTCATACTTCATACTTTATATTACAACATCATCGGGTCAGTTACTATTTTAGCAGTCTACATTGCTGAATCACCGTTGCCTTGCACTTCTGTAGAACTCCATAGATCACAGGGCCGATGAGGCAGCACAGTGTGCTTCCTTCTATTGGAGAGATGGACTGGAAATGCCCTTGGAAAGTGGCCTCCGTGGCCACTATAACCATGTAAACATGCCACATTCCAAAAGAATGACCTGTAACTGAATGTCATTTCCATTTGCACATGGGGAAGTCCCTCTGAAAGAACCTGACACATCTGATGTGAACTATGGGTAAACTAGCAGTTACCCTCACTGAATCCTTTACAAGCAGATGCTGCTTCTGGAACATCTATCATTCTGTTTGTTTCTCTTCTCTGACGCAAAGCACCTTATCAGATACTTAATGTTTATCTTCAATTTTACTTGTTTTGCTCCTCAAGCAGAAGTGGTATGTCTTCTATTTTGAGAAGACAAACCAGAAACAATAAAAGTTCCATACTTACACACTGGAATAGAGGAGCTGTGGCCCCAGCAGCCAGCTACCTAACAGAGTGCTGGCTAGTAGCTAGGATTTTGGAGTTCCCTGATAATGTTGAGAATACTATTTTCAATTAGATTAGTATTTACTCTGCAATAAAAATCAACTTTTCAAAAAAGGCTTAGATCCATACATGTGTATGAATATGATTATTATTCTCATTGACAATTTTTTTAAAAATTAGCTTAAGTGAAGAATTGAGGGAGATCCCAGCAGAGCAGAATTAGGAATGAGCCCCAGAGTTTTCACAAAGCTGATCCTCAGTGTTCCCATAGCAAAGCCTTAAGTAACTACTAGACGGTCAGCAGATCTTGCTGTTCCAGAGCCTTCGAACAGCCCCATTCTTCTCATGCACACTACTTTTCCAAATGTTTGTTTCAAATGCCTCCGAGGAAGGTCAAAGCGAGTGACAGGACCTTCATACACTTCATTTAAGGCTGCCACAGAGGTGGCTGCTTTCATGATTCTCGGAAATTTCTAGCTATACCACATATTAAGGAAACACACTTGTGACGTCCATTATCAAGGCACTCAGAATTCAGTGCTTTATGCCAGCCACATGGCACAGAAGGAAAATTCATCTAAGAAAAATAAGGTGTCTCTTAAGGTGACATTTTGCTGGAAGCCTTGACTGTAAGACCATTTAAGGACCGAGAGAGAAACTGAGTCCATGAAATGAATCACATGCAAACCTGGGTTGGCTAAGAGCATTGTTCAAGGCATAAGCTTTTGTAGTTTTCAGCTTCCATCTCTAACAGTTTCAGAGGCAGAGCTATGTGGCGGTAACAATACTGGCAAATCTTCCTCACACTGTTTCTTCTGTAGATGCACAGTGCTATTCTCTCCAGCTCCTCATAGCCATAGCTGTGTACATTTCAGGTGATAAAACAGAGACCTGACGCTTCTTCAGTTGTCTCAGGAGGAAGCAGGAAAAAAGCCTTAACTTATGATTCTTTTCAGAATGGTGCTCACTGCTCATGCAGTAGTGTGCAAGTGCATGCATGCGCACGCACACAAACACACACACACACACACACACACACCTCTCACACACCCTTGTCTAAAACCAGAATGCTAATCAACAAAGGAAACTTTGAAAATGGAAACAAGTCTCCAGAGTTCCCCATTACATGTTTTTTGTTTTTCTAACTTTGTACCTTTAATACTTCATCAAAAACAGGAACATTTAGGTGTAACAATAACAGCCGGGGCTTTATCACTGGAAAAAGTAGGACTCGCAATTAGTCAGACTAAAGAATGGTAGTTGTTGGATGCAGTCAACATTCACCTAGTGGATTCTTGAGCAGTTGTCTCCTGAAGGTACCACACTGTTTGCTATTTGCCTAGAGACCAAATAGCTTAAGAGTAGTCTATGATCTTTCTCTGAACCATATTCCTCTTAAATCCTCACAGAAAAATGCATCACAGACAAAGTGGCTCCTGTGCTGATGGAAGGGAAAAAGTACTTGAATTTGTTGATAAGTAGACGTTACAGAAAATACACAGCATGAAATAAGGTTGCTTTTGATTTAAATAAAAAAAAATAAGAACAAATACAGCATGGAAGTAGAAGGGAATAAGCAGTAACTGGACTAGAGCATCCCCGGGCATGGGTTTAGTAATGCATATCCTTCGGATCAGCCAATGACACTATGCTGATTTGAAAGAACCCCCCCCCCCCAGAGAGTGGCACTATTGTGAGGTGTGGCCTTGTTAGAGCAGGTGTGGTCTTGCTGGAGGAAGAGCTTCACTGTGGAGTAGGGCTTTGAGGTTTCCTATGCTCAGGCTACTACCAGTATCCCGGATCATTTCCTGTTGCCTGTAAGGTGTAGGACTCTCACCTACTTCTCCAGCGCCATGGCTGTCTGCACCATACTATGTCCTACTATGTTGATAACGAACTGAACTGATGTAACGATTAGTTTTCTGTCGTCCTTCACAGCCCCAAAGAAACATGAGGACGCTATATTAATTATGAAACCGTTGGCCATTGGCTATGGTTTCTTATTGGCTAGCTATGGCTTAATTATTAACACAATTTCTATTAATCTAAGTATATTTCTATGTGGTCTTGGCTTCCTGAGATTGAAATTTGAAGGTTTAAAGGATGCCTATCCAGTTGAAATATATTCTATACATCTATAAATACCTAACAAACATAACTATAAGCTTTTGACTATTACAGGTAACTATCTATAATTTGTACTTTATTATACACTACATTTTAATAAGCTATATAAACACAATACTTAAATAAGCAGAAGACTATACATATCACTAAATTGACCTTACATTTATATCAATAAATGAAAATCCATTCCCAAACAAAATATTCATTTCTGTACCATAATCCCCTTTTTACCTTTAAAAAGTGTTTGGTTGTGAACATTAAGAATTTATAACCAACTCCATTAGGATGAAAATAAACATTTATAGACAATATTTGGGAATTTGGGCATCTCTTTCCAAACTGCTTCCCGATGTTTGGGGATGATATAATGCCAATCCTAAGGAGAAGCAGAAATCTTGCCTGTAGTCTGCAAGGCTACCTTGTCCCAGCTGTTTTGAATATTGGATCACCTGGGACACTGTTTCAGGGGGTCTTGCTTGATCAAATTACGTTAGTCTGGAAGGAATCCACAGCTTATCATTTTCTGTGTAAACAAAAAAAGAAATTCCGTTCCCCAGTAACCTGTCTTTAGACTTAAATTTTGAAGTCAAACATTTTGTGTGTGTGTGTGTGTGTGTGTGTGTGTGTGTGTGTGTGTGTGTGTGTGTTTGTGTGTGCGTCTACCATTGTTTTATTGGGGTTGCTTATAGGGATATGGAGGAGGGGTTCTTGACAGGGCACTGCACTGTTTGCAGGCAGCTCACCAGGTTGACAAGTGTCCTTTCTGAGTAGCACAGCTGGTTAGAGTCTCTTCCAGGCCCCTGGGCTGATGTCTGCTTCTTCCAGGTAGCTGCACCTGTCTGAGAGGTTGGCTTGTGTGAGAATGACTCAGCAGGCTTCAATGCTTGTATACTCTTAGAAAGGGAGAGATCCAGTGTGTCTGCTCTAATTCAGGTACTTCCTGAGCCTAATTTTGAGTTTGCCTCTTGTCTTAATGAACTTCTCTGTAAGGAAGTCAGTATTTTTAAAATATATAAGTTGGATTAATTTAGCAGCATTGATAATCAAGTGTGTTTTAGCAGCTGTTCCTTCCTTAGCAATTGAGAAATTCAAAGACAATACAATAGCACACAGCATCCAGACTCTCTGTGTATTTTCCATTTTTACGTGGCTTTTTTATTACTCTATTTCTTTTACTTCTATTTTCTCATTTTTTTGAGACAGGGTTTCTCTGTGTAACTTTGGATGCCCTGGAATTCACTCTGTACACCAGGCCGGTCTTGAAATCACAGAGATCTGCTTGCCTCTGCTTCCCAAGTGCTAGAATTAGTGTGTGTCACCACACCCAGCTACTCTTCCTTCCTTCCTTCCTTCCTTTCTTTTTTTAAAACCCATTTTATCCTGTTTCTTTTTCTTTCCCAAGCCTATGTATATTTTTAAACACCTTATAAACCTTTGGAGGTTTTTCTTTACCTGAACCTGTCTTTACTGTAAACCTTATCTTTTTCCAGCCATGAGTCTTTTATCTGATAAACAACAACATTGCTAAAATGAAAGCCACAGCTGTTTTACCTGCCGTCTGTCCAGTATGGCAGGGATACGTTTACTGCCAGCACTGAGAGCTGTGCTCACTGCCTTGGTCTATGCTGCCATCAACCAGCATGTTTGCAGCTTGGAGATGTGGCTACTGCCACCAGCTATTATACAGCATACAGTTGTTAGCAGGGCTTTAAAAGTGCCCTGCATTTTTTTTTTTTTTCTGTTTATGCCAAATCAGGAAACCTTCCTTAAAGGAGCCATGATTCTTTGCTTGTTTCTAGCAAAATAGAGCCCATCAGAGAAAAATGCTGCTACCAAGAAGCCTTGCTTGTCTCTGTTCTTTTGTTTTTAAAATCTCTTCTTAAGCTTTTGTCAAGTTTCAAGTGGAAGTTCTTAGTACCCATGTTGAAGTCATTTTCCCACCAGCCTGGTCCTAGAGCCTCATCAACCTCAAAATAAAACACAGACACTCTATTAGTTATAAAGCTGTTGGTCAGTGGCGAGCTAGAGCTTCTTATTGGCTAGCTCTGTCTTAAATGTTAACCCATTTCTATCAAAGTAAGTGTTTCCTTGTGGTGTTATCGAACAGAGGGTCTGGACCTCTTCTCTCACATCCTACATCTTGACTCATCTCTACTACATCTCCCAGAATCCTCCTTGTCTTATAGTTCCACACATCCTTATCTTACTTTCCTATTGGTCAACAGGAATTTATTCATTAACCAATAAGAGAAACATATTTATAGAATGGCATCTCACATCATCTTCTCTTTTCTGTCTAAAATAAAAAGAAGGGCTTTAACTTTATCATAGTAAAATTACATATGGCAAAACAGTTATCAAATAAGAACTATAGTTAACAATATTTAGTCCATTAACAATATCAGAAAATGTTCTATCATCTATCCTATCTTTGTGAGTCTAAATTCTTATATGTAACTCATATTTAATCCTAAGAAAAACTATAACCATAACTATCTGCCTTCAACTACATCAAAGACCGCAGAAGGACAGTATAAAACTCTAGAAATTACATAGACATCTCGTTACCTGGTCAGTCACCTGAAGTTCTTCTGTAATGTTCCATCTTCAGCCTATAGGCTGAAGTCTGGCAGACTCCTCAGAAAAGCAGAAAACTTAAAGCTGTCCACCTGTGTTGGCAGTTTGTCAGTCACTTTTCTCTGTGTCCTGTAGACTGTCTGGCAGACTCTTCCATGAAGAAGGAACCCTGCAGCAATGTCCATCTTGTTTTAGCAGTCACTGTTCTATGGGTCCTGCATGTCCAGTTTATACAGCATAAAGTCAAACAGTACACACAAGAGCAGTTCTTGCCTAAATAGCTAGTCTTGCCATATTGGGAGTAAACTCCATAACAAGTTTCTTTGATGCCCATCTTACTTTATGGTGCAGGTGGTGTTGCCAGGAGCAGTTATATCTTACTGTCAAGAAAAACTCTAAACCAATTTTAATGCCATATTCTGTAGGTCTTTGAAAGGTTTGAAGAATGTCTATCTAATTGAAATATATCTCTATATAACAAGAAAAACCTAACCAACCTAACTATAAGCTTTGACTATCATAGGTAACTATCTACAATCTGTACTTAATTATACATTACATTTTTAAATGAGCTCTGCAAACACAATACCTATACAAGAGGAGAAATATACTTATCATAAAATTGACCTAAAATTTGAATCAATAAATGAGAATCCATTCTGAAACAAAGTACTAATTTCTATACCATAATTCCCTTTTTATCCTTAAAAGAGATTGCTGTGATCTGTAAATATGTTTCTCTCATTGATTAATGAATAAAGCTCTGTTGGCCAATAGGAAAGCAAGATAGGCAGAACTAGAAAACAAGAAGGATTCTGGGAGATGTAGTAGAGAGGAATCAAAATATAGGATGTGAGAGAAGAGGTCTTGACCCTCTCTTTGATAAGATAACACCACAAGGAAACACTTAAATTTATAGAAATGGGTTAATATTTAAGACAGAGCTAGCCAATAAGAAGCTCTAGCCTCTGGCCAACAGCTTTATAACTTAGAGAGTTGCAGTGAGATCTCTCATGAAGAGAGGACTCAAGTCTGGTGTTCGGTAAAATAAGACCATGTAATATATACATTAGTGATTGTGGGTTACTAATTAAGATAGAGCTAGCCAATAAGAAATGCTAGTAACCAGCCAACAGCTTTGTAACTAATAGACTCTCTCTGTGTTATTTTGGGACTGATGTGGCTCTGGGACCAGGCTGGCCGGAAAGTACTTGTAACAAGCCGGACCTCTGAAACTATAAGCTGACCCCAATTTTAAACATTTTCCTTTATAAGAATTGTGGTAACAATGTAACTTCATAACAACAGATACCCTATCTGAGACAGACACATAAAAAAAATTAAAGATATTGAATGGAACATGGTGACCAAGATTGGGGTCATTTGATAAAACAGAGAAGCAAAGCTAATGAGGTGTGGCACTGACAACGGTTCATACTGGCAGTGTCTCTGAAGTCACGTGTGAAGCAGGGACATAGGCATGCTTCATCATATCTGTGCTATTGGGATTAAAAAAAACAGGATGAGGGGGCTAGATAGGATTCAGTGTGGAAAGGAGTTGAGCATGGTGGAGCTTTCTAGTTGGAATCTGGGTACAGGCACATGTCCCAAGGAGCTCAGTAACAGTACATATACTGTTGAGAAGTAGTGATATGGGAATGTTAGGAAGAATGGACAAAAAAAAAAAAAAAAAAAAAAAAAAACCGACAGATAAAGAGACCAAAGAAAATCCTTCATAGAAAGCGATAACTATGTCTGATTACTGATCATGTGGGTCAGAGGGGACTGCAATACATATTTAGTGCTTTTTCTCAACTCCTCAAATATCATCTAAATTCTTCTCTTTCTTAATGTAGCAAATGAGCTACTAAAGGCTCTCTCCAAGTTCCAGACTGCTAAGGGGTTTCATCCTGGTAAATTAATGTCACCCTGCTTTTCTTGGTTTCCTAGGAGATACATCCCACACATAGTTATGGGGAATGAGGCCAGGAATAGCATAGTAAGGAGTTCATGGTAGCTACTGAAGCAGGGGATGACAAACAATGTCATAAATAATATAAATCTCTTCAGTCCCAGTTCTGAAGGTTAGAATCTAAAGTCAATAGCCCTTGTTGAAATGCAGATATTAAACAGAGAACGCTTCTTCCCAGTGTTCTGGGGGGACAGCCTTCTCCTTCATGTCTTCCATTTCCTGCTAGCTGCTAGTAGTCTTTGATTATAGTCACAATCCTTCAAGTATGAAGTTCAGCATCTCTAGCTCTCTGTTATTCATATTGTCTTTTTCTGTGTGTGTGAACTAGCATTTAGATATTTCTTCACTGCTACAAATTCCCAAGGATAGCAAAGGATGTGGGGGGGGATTCATTTTGTTTCAAGCGTTCAGAGCCATCAGTCCTTAGAAGGCTATTTCCACTGCTAGCCACTGCTAGCACTCTGTTCAGAAGACCACAGCCCTGAGAACATTTAGCAGAGTGAAGTTTCCTACCTGTTAGTGCCCAGACAGCAGGAAGAAATAGACAGGAAAGGCCTGGTCAGAGATGGTACTCTCAGATCGATCTGCTTCCTCCAAGTGGTTCCCATCTCCTAGTTCCCACCATCTTTAATAAAGTCACAAAATCGCCATGAAATTCAAGTTATCCTGACGATCACTTTCCCTGTGCCACATGAGTAGGCATCCTGAGACTTCAGGGAACATCCGGATTCAACCTGCCCTTATGACCCCATTTATGACCTGTCTGAATAATTTAGTGAGAAGTCTCTCATCCTAGTTTACTTAATTGCATGTCCCTGGAGTCTTATTTTGTCACAAAAGCTGTCATTCTTGAAGAGAAAAGATTTTGTTTTCAGCTAAAGACACTGCAAGTCAGAGGTCTTTAAGGCAGTATGGACAGAAGGAGAGGGATGCTGATGGAAACAGGGAGGGTAGATGAAGGAGAACACGGGCTTGAGCTTGGGAGGGTCCATGTGTTATTTAAATAGACAAATCCTGAGGGCAATTAGAAGTTCAAGGCTACAGCTCAGACGCTTGAAGATGTGTGGGGGAAGTTGGTGAGGCCAAGTAACACTCCTGGCAGAAATGCTGCAACGTCTCCTGTTGTCCTGTTTACTGTGCTGTGTGTGCTGTGCCTACTTACATTTCCTTTCATCCAGGGGAGGGAGTCCTATTGAGAGCCATAAGTATAATCGCCAACTTTACACTTATGCGGTCTTGATTTCCATCTCCAATGTTCTCAGGCCTGGTTTATGTTCCTTCTGTGTTTTTCATTCTTTCTTTTCTCCCCTATCCTGTAAGATCCAACTTTTCATATTTTTTTACTACCCAATTTCCATGCCTAATTGTGAGCTTTCATTTCTCAAAACAGGTTAACAAAGTGTAGGTTAAGCCTAAGGAATTGAGGAATGCCAAAAATCAGGACCTTTTCACAGGACTCCATTTAGGACAGTCTTGTGGTATAAATCATAAGAGGGCTTAGAAAGGAGAGATAAGAAGCAGAGAGATAACGTTTATAAGTCACAATGCAAATGAGGACATACTCAGACGTGAGCTAGCTGTCTAACTTTTGGAATGGTTGCGGGATGCACTGAGGAACTGCAACTCATTCACAGCTACTTGCAATGGCTTTATGGAGCAGACAATGTCAATGAGACTGATGCAATCTATGTCTTGTGTTGGGTTTTGTGTTTCTCTTTGGTGACTTAGGCAAGGGAAATGCCGAGAAAAACGAGAAGACCAAAGGCGTGTACTTGGTGAAAATTTGATTGGGATTTGAACTTGAGTTTCTAGTGATGTTCAATATCTAGGCAGGGGATTAAAACATCTACTGAGTTTAGAAAGAAGTCAAGTATAAAGGCAAAGATCTTTGAGGCATTATTAGGAATGGTTGTTTCGGCATTCAGTAAAGAAACGATTTTGGATGAAACCTAGTAGCTACGGGTACACTATGGACATGTATCTAATGACTGAAACAAAAGAGAAGTCAAGAAGTTCAGTAATAGATGACCAGGGAGATGACAGCAGAGCCCAAGGTGTCCGTTAGAAAGGAGTTTTGATATGGATGTGAATGAAGGAGCCAAGAGAGAGGGAAAAGTATCAAGAATGAAGCATAGAACATTCTCCACTGATTCTGTGCTCCCTGGATACCTTGGAATTGACATGTCCCATAACTTTGAATACATAGTGAATTACTGAGACATGTCTAAGAGACAAGTATGACAAATAAGATTATTTTCAGATTTCAGTGTGTGTGTGTGTGTGTGAGAGAGAGAGAGAGAGAGAGAGAGAGAGAGAGAGAGAGAGAGAGAGAGAGATGAATGTATATACATTTCTGTGCATGTCTATGGAGACAGGAATGTGTGTGTGTGAGAGAAAGAGACAAACAGAGACAGAGACAGAAAGAGAGAGATATGGATGTGTATATTTCTTTGCATGTCTATGGAGGCATGAACGTGTGTGTGTGTGTGTGTGTGTGTGAGTGTGTGTGTGTGTGTGTATGTGTGTGTGTGTGGGTGTGGGTGTGTGTGTGTGTGGGTGTGTGGTATGTGTGTGTGTATGTGTGTGTGTGTGTGTGTGTGGGTATGTGTGTGTGTGTGTATGTGTGTGTGTGTGTGTGTGTGTGTGTACATATGGAAGCCAAATGTTACATTATGGGTCATCTTTTATCACTCTCTCTCCTTACTTACTTGGGGTTGGGGAAATCTTTCATTCAGTCCTACAGCTCACAAATAAGGCTGGCCTTGCTAGCCAGGTGGCTCTGGAGACCCCTTTGCCTCAGCCTTCTGTAGCTGGAATTATAGGTGAACCCCCTTTCTCTCCCAAATTTACCTAGGTTTCTGAGGATCCAAGCTCTGGTGTTCCAGCTTGATTGGCAACTGTTGAGTCATCTCCTTAGCCTAGTTCAGGTTGTGTGTGTGTCTTCTTAAACATGTCTCCTGAAGATACAAGTGTAAATCCTCCCACTGGTGCAGCAAGCATTGCCACCAAGTTACCTCCCCTACCCGCTGTGTTCAGGACTTTGACGAGGAAGAAACAATGAGGAAGCATGGCTGCTTTCTTGTAGAACAATAATAATGCTGGCTATGCTAGCACGTGCGTATTACAGTACTCTGGGGGGGGGGGAGGATGCAGGAGCATCAAAAGTTGGAGGCTAGTCTAGGTAACAGCGAGTTGTGAGCAACCCGAAATGCAGCATGGGTTACAAAGTGAGTGAGAACCCATCTCAAAACCCCAGGACGGGCCCATCCCTGGGATTCGGGCTTCACAGTTGGCCTGTCTACAGTGTGGGCAGTCATGGCAGAAGGACCACTTGCTTCAGTAGAGTGAATCTACTGTTCACAACCATCAGTTAGTGAGGCCAGGTGTCTGCTGTAAATTTGTTCTTGGTTCTCTTTTCTGGCTCACCAGTTAGACAATGATTTCCTCCAGCCCATCACTCAATCCCAAGCTGTTCTTTTGAAGATCTCTGTATTTTCTCTATAATCAGACTGGAGACTATGTCAGGGAGTCCAGATTGTTTTGTGTGTATTTCTTTGATCGCTGACATTGTCACTAGCTAAAATCCCAACAGACAGCCTATATTTTACAATTGTCCTGACTATTAGTGTAGCTATAAATAGAAGTATTGTGTGGGATTTCCAGGAAGCATCCTTAAAAGTGAGGGGGCCCATCTTTTCTTCCTTCTTCCTACTATTTGGAATGCGGATGTGATAGTTAAAGGTCCAAAAGCCATATTGGACTCAGGCATTTAGCGGGGGGGGGGGGGTAATACACCAGGAGGAACCTGGCTTCCTCCTGACCTTGGAGTTACCAGAAGATCTAGCTTGTCTATCCATCATGTGTACCCATCAATGTTCAAGTAAGGCTGCAGGTTTTGTATTTGTATCTCTGTGCTTTAAAAAAAAAATCAATAGTTTATATATCTGTCTTTTTTATGTATTAGCTCTAAAATAAAGTATTTTTTCCTATTTTGCAACTTTGCAAAGTGGCTACTATGAAATTAGTACATTCAAATGTTTTAATGAATGCATTCATGAATAAACAAATGAATGACTAAATGTGACTCAGATATTTGCATGTTTCTTTGACTGTGAACCATGCAGATGTGCAAAATCTACAACCTCAAACGAGAGTGCTGCTTGTACTGTTGGATAGTGACAATCATCAATTTAGTGTGCATTTGCCTCAGTGCAAGTTGAGGCCCACTGGGGGGGAAAAGGCATTAAATTTCAGAGCTGCCCCTACTCATCAATTTCTCTTGTCAAAATTTCCATCTTTTTTTTCCTAATGCAAATGGTAAGAGGTCCCTTCTGCAGCCATATCACTAGTGACAACTCATTGCTAGTGGCTATATGATGTATGTCAGGCTTAGCAACGGGATATAGAAAACCCCAAGTTAATAGTGGCATAGGAACAATATAGTGACTGTTTTTCATATCACATTAAAGGAATCCTAAGGGATGTTGTCACATATTAAAATTTGCTGGAAAGGTCAATTGTTGGGCCTTAAGGGGAGTTTCGAACTTAGCTTTTACCAAGGTGTGCATGCACGTGTGAACAAGACTGAGGATTGGAGGTAGAGCACCATGAGGGCCAGGGGGAGCCCAGCATCGTGAGGGCCAGGGAGGGCTGGTGGCAGAATGGGCTCCTTAAGTAATTTGGTAGAGCGTGAGACCACTGTGGCTTTCTTATTGAAGAAAGACCATTGCTGCTAGTCTCTTGAAGAATTGCTATGGTCCTGGCAATAAGAATCAAGAAGGTGAGCTCAGGACAGACAGACAGACAGCAGGAATCAGCATAAGGAGGGGTGGCCTGCTCTGGGTAGGATGTTCTGGAAATAGCCAGAAAGTCCCAGTGAAGGCGTAAGGCTTGAATATTCTGCAAGATGACTAAAAGCTTTAAGAGTATTTAAAGGAGATGAGCAGCAGGCAGGGAAGGTGTGTGAAGTCAATCTGGCTAGAAAAGAACACTTCAGAATCGTTTACCTGAATGTTCTGAACCCTTGACTCTGAGTCACTTTAAAGGAAGTGACCAGTCCCCGGAGGGAGAGTGACTGATGACACAGGATGTCATTGCTGCAGGATTGGGGTGCCTTTCCCAGTGTCTGAAAGTCAAGAACATATTGTGTGGAAGCCAGCTGTCCTGCCTGGGGTAGTTCCAGAGTGGAGGTGGGTTATGACATTGTTCAGACTTGCACACCCCCACAGCCCGCCCTGTGCCTTCATCACCAACGTAGATGGCTACTGTGCAAGGAGATGCAATAGGAAAGGCTACAGCAGCCCATGAGCACATCATAAAAGAGGCAGAATTTGCTGGGTTTAGCAAGCAGTTTTTGTTTTGTTTTATTTTGTTTTGTCTTTTTTCTTTGCCTGTGTCTGTATCTCCTTATTTTTCCATCAAAACAATATCCTATGGATACTGCTATGGTCAAGGGTAGGGTTCTAAATACCAAACAGTAGATAAATATCCATCTGAGCAACAGCTCCTTCTAACATCTGTGCTGTGTGGGAAGCTGAGCACTAAGCTGCCACAAGTCCTCAGTGTGCCCGTGCCAGACTTCAGACCCTGAGGATTTGGACAGATGTAACTGTCCATTCTCCATAGGATGCTGGACCCCACAGCAGATGCTTGGGATGGGAGTGATTGAGCGAGTAGGAGAAAGGACTCATACTCTTAGAAAAACTGTGAGTTCGGCAGTGGTATATCCAGACAGAGGAGGCAGTTCCTTGTTTCCCGTTGTTACATGGGCTTAAGAACAGATTGTGCGCAGAACAAAAGTACCAGTCAAAAAGGGGGCCGGCTCCTGAGGTCTTAATAGCTCTTGTTGGTACATTTACTGACCGTGACTGAATGCAAAATGTCTGCCTTATAATTCTAGCCGGGAGAGCTGGGCACAACATCACGGTGCATAAGCCCTTGTGCACGTGGAAAGAGCAAGATTAGTCCGAAAAGAGATGTAATTTTCCCATCCAGGGCAGCTCATTTATTTTGATAGCTGCAGGCACACAAAGGGGACCAGGCATAGTTGTCGGGTGCAGGTGTTCTTTGGAGTGTGCAGATTGGCAGGGGCTGGATGGTGAAAAACTTATAGACTTCCTCTCCAAATAGAATCTGGGAAATCATCCAACACGTCCCACTTTCCTGAGAGGAAGCAAGATGTGGGGACAGGAAGGCTCTGTCAATAAGGCACTGGAGCAAAGGCTTCTGTGTTTTTTGTGTCATAAATATTCTGCGGCCCCGCTTATGAGATTTTGATCCCAAACAATTGTAATTTGCTGACATACTTCAACAAAACTGTGAAGGAACTGGGTTTGTGGTTGTTTTCTCGTGAAATCCTACTTAAAACAACACGGAGAGGAAACTTCAGGACTGGACCCACCCTGCTCAGACCACGAGCGCTAATTAAGCTGTGCAAGACTGAACTTCCGCCCCACAATCTGCCCAGAAAGATGACCACGTGGGCTTCTCGGGAGGAGTTTCCTGCTTGACTGCATAGCTTCCATTTCTAGGATACCTCTGAGCTTCATTTCCGAAGAAATCCATCCCGGGGCTCAGGGGACTTTTCCCACAATCCCCCCCTCTGAGGGGCTTCCAGCAGACTCAACTAATTCACCCTTATAGCTCCAGCTTTGTCCACGGCTGACATTTACCCATTCTTTTCGTGATGACTCAGACTGACTTAAACAATTTGCTAATTCAACGTGGCCAGCCCCTCCTCGTCTTCCTCTGGTTGTGACAGCCCCAGACATCCTTTAGGTTATCTTCCCTCTTCAGCACCAGCTGCTTCTAGGTGACTGACAGCAGAGCGGGCCAAAGAGGGCCATCCTGCTCTTAAGTTCCTGATACTGGCTTCTGTGGCCAAATCCGGAAGATGGTCCTGGGACAGAGATGGCTCTCAGGGCCACCATCCTTAAGCTGAAGTTGTCTTGACAAAAGTCCTACATCAAAGCTGGGCCAGTGGCTGGCAAGTTTGTTTCATGTTAAGGGCAACAGACGTGTGCCATCTGTCATCAGAAGGGAAGCTTTGTGTCTACTGAAAATGGATGGATGGGTAGGTCTGTCCACTGTGTTAGACAAAGCTATTTTCTTGTTTTGAGGTGGGGGTTCTTGCTGTGCTGTTCCAGTTGTCATTGACCCCCTGAGCACAAGCCATCTTCCTATCTCCATCCTCAAGCATCAGGGATGACTACAGGCATATACCACTGTATCCTGGTTAGGTAAACTGTTGAAGAGACACGTGCCGTAGAAATGCGAGAAGGAAACTGGTGGCAGGTTCTGGAAGAGGCTCTTGCCTTGAGTGAGATAACTGTGTAGGATGGCTTCACACTCAGATTTCTCCCAGGCATGCATCTACTGATTGTGTTGCTCACTCTAGGTACCAGACACGATTCAAAAAGAAGAGGATTAAGAGTGTAACAAAGGCAGACAAAAGAGACTGATTAACAGAGCTTGGATCTCCATCCACACATCTTTATGTGCCTTATCGCCCGGGCATAACTCTGACTTACTAATTCTTTAGCCTGTAATATTTTTTTATGGTTCTGGAAATCAAACCTAGGACTTTGTTTAGGCTACACACACATACTGCACAGGAGCAATATCCCAAGCCTACGCCATATGTTTTTCAGGGCTTCATCTACCACTCAAAATTCCTGTGTTTTGTCAATAATGTATGTAGCTGTCTTAATTGTTTTGTTCTTGGAGTTCTATGAGACAGTGGGCATAGGAAAAGTTCTGGTCTTCAGAAGAATCACCATTTGAAACTCATGGTTTCCAAAGGTAAACAACACATAAACAAACCCACTGCCGGTGACCAATGATGGCGCTTAGAGAAAACCAGTTGTTAAGAGAACAACCTAGGTTTTGGGAAAACACTGGCAATCGGCTGTGAGGTGAAAGAAGAGGAACTAGACAGGTGAAAGTAAATTGGTGTTATTTGCTGTTATTACAAGCTAGGAGCAGAGAAGAAACAGTGTGTGTGCCAAGGGTAAAGCGCCATAATAGAAAATTACCGGTATTCGATACTGGATGCAACGCACAGACCAAAGACGCTGAATGTTATTTGCCAAAATCAAACACACAGCCAATTCAAATGTAGCTAGTTTATGCATTTGAACTTATTTCTGTTTTGACACTATGTGCCCTAGCTCTGATACACATATACACATGCATATATGTACACACTCATGCATGTGAGTATATATCATATGTATACATAGATCTAAGTATGCATATAGTTCTAGTCTTCTGTCCGTTACTGTAACAAAGCCCGATATGAATCACCCTCTAAGTAAGAAAGGTTGATTTCAATTCATAGTTTCAGTTCATGGTCACTTGTGTTTGGGCCTGAAGACGGGGAGTACATGGTGCATTGGCAATGTGGTGGATGAAGCTATGCAGTTAGTGATGTCTGTGAAGCAGAGAGCAGGAGGAAGAGGATGGGTTAGATGACCAATATCCCTTAAGTGGCTGGCCCACATTGACTCAGCCCTACCCTTTGCCTTTGTTGCTTAAGGGTTCCACAATCTCTTGCAGCAGCTTTTCAGTAGAATAAACCTTTAGGTCGCACATGAGCCTGTGGGTTACACTGGCCCAATCCAAAGCAAGCATATACGCAGCCATTCCCCCACAGGAGCTCTATTCCTCAGCCTTGTGACGATCCAAGATAGCAGGTTCTTATGCCAGAGGAATGCAGACAGTGCAAGCTTCCCAAGTTCCCGCTGGACCTCTCAGTCTGCTTGGGTTTGTGCCCCTGAAGTCTTCTTCCAGACCTGCTGCATCTCTGTGTAAGGGAATGCTGGCTTTGTCTCCTTCTAAAGGTGACTCGGTGCATAAAGCACTGGCCATGCAAATCCCTAGAACCCAAGTAAATGCCAAATAAAATAGTGAGGGTGGGTAATCCCGTCTCACACTTAAATGAGAAAATAGAGGATCCCAGGAACCTTGAGGGCTGGTAAGCCCGGTACATGAAATGGCCAACAAAAAGGGAGCATAGACACGTGGCATATATGCATATGCTTTGGTGTGCTTATATGCACACGCACGTATCATTATACACACACACGCACACACACATATCATACACACACGCTCACACACATGCTCGAACACATACACACATACAGATAAAAAATTTAACATAGGAAGCTAAATTTCTGTAAGTAGCCACTTGATGCTGGGAGTTAGCCCGTCTATTGCACTCCGTACAAAGGAATATAAGAGAGCTGACAGGCAATGTTTCTGGGCCTGGACTCTAAGCATGTCCCTGTTGCCATTCAGTGGTCAATGGTTGGATATTGACTTGGAATTTCTAGTTGCTAGCATGATAAATATCAGCCTGACAGTGCCCTGCCACTGGAATTGAGGGCCAGTCTTAGCTTCTTTTACATACTGTACCTCATTTTCCTCTTCAGCCTTTGCTAAGAGCTCTAGCCAGAGCTGGACAAGAGGAACTTGGATAACTGGAGGATTAATCTTGCTGCTCTCCTGTGAACCACTTTCTTTCTTTTGGAACTGACCTGTGTACATGAACAACACCAAGTTGCTTTTAGTTTAGTTATTTTGCTTTATCTTTGTTTCCTACATTTTCATTTCCAGTATGACCTGATTGAAGGAATCAAAACCTAGGTCTTCACAAGTGGGCCCCCTCAAGTGTATCTGAAATATCAGAGAAACAAACCTATTATATAAGGCCGTTGTCTCCTACTGAATCTGTGTTATTTGGCTACCAAGTGATTTTTTTTTTTTTTTTTTTTTTGCATTTTCTTTCTTTTTTTTGTTTTGTTTACAAGTTTCATGCATTTGTATAGTGAATTTTACTAATTTCAGATTGCTTTCCCTTATTCTTTTCTCATCTATGTCTATCTCCTGATGGAGCACTTCTATAGATCAAGTCCCTCCTACATTAACACCTTTGTGGATGTCCTACTGAGTCTAATCAGTCTCTGGACTGAGCATAGGTAAGAGGGTGTTTACCAGAGCGAGGCAGACTCATCATTGGCTCTACCACTGGAGAAAATGATACCCTTTTCCCACCAACCTTTAATTACCCATAGTCCATCGGGGAGGGGTGCCGCCCATGGGGCCCTGTCCAGGATGTTGACATTTTAATGTGTTCTGGGAATTGAACCTAAATCTCCTGGCTTCTTTATGACCAGAGTAAATGGAAAGCAGAATGAGCTAGCATTTATTTCTTGCCTATGTTACAAACTGGATACTCTCCTAGTATTTCTGAATATCTCCAGTTTGGCCAAGGTAAACATCCACCTTCAATTCTCACCCTAAACCTTAATTATTTTCTTAATTTTCCAATCAGTTTCACATAACATCTACTAAAGATGAGAGGCTAAGAGCAAAGGACCATGAACTTAAGGACTATGGCTATGTAGTGAATCCAGGGTCAGTTGGGAGTATAAACTGGTGGACTGCAAAGTCAGACACTTTCGAACCTGTCCTCTACTTCCCTGGAAAAGGAATTATCTCTCTGCTTTGAGTAGGGGGAACATACCAGCATGGTAAGAAGGGGTTACACTGGATTTAAAAACCTTTCCAGAGGCAGACAGCATGATGAGCTTCACCTTGAGATGTCAAGAATAGTCTTATCCAAAAATTAGTATTTCAGATAGGAGTCCAGTAATGTGTCAGGTGACACTGGTAGAGAAAGACACACTGGGTAAATGACACTTCAATTCAGAGGAGAAAGGTCATAAGCATGCCACCTACAAAAATATAATGCTAGAGAATTCCATAGAATTGAAGAGACGGGTGGGTCTAGACTCAAAAGAGGTAGACCAAGCCTCCCCCAAGCCTGCCCTGCATTTGGGGTGTAGGTTTAATACAGCACAACTTCATGATAAACATGACTTGTTTATAGTCACTCTATGGGTGACACTATCATTTGAACAGTGTGTGTCTAAGGATTTCCACAGTCCCTTTGAAGCTTTCTTAGCTATGATTTCATGTTTGGTGAGTCACAGGGAGCAAGCAGGATCAGGAAGTGCTGAACAATAGGACTGGGAATAACCGTTCTCACAGGTTGAAGGCAGCTGATAAGGTCACAGGGTGGGGCCTCCCTCATCCTCCTACCCTCCCCAAGCAGAGTGAGATGCAGGGTTAGCCCTTCTCTTGTATGCAAGGGGAGCATAGTTGGAAAGTCTGAGAAGCAGGGACACCCTCTGCCCTTCTTCATACTAGCTTCTATACATGTTTAAATGCACACAAGCTATTACACACACATGCACACACACAGGCACGTATGCATGTGAGCATGCATGCATGGGTGCCTCCTGTTAAGTGATATTTAAACACTCTATGTTAGCTACTCAGTTTCCTGTGTGGTTTAACATCTCCATCGGAGACACTTCAGAGATTCTCTTAGAGCCTGCAATTGGTAGAAGATACAAAGCAAAAATCATGATATCCCCATCAAACACTCCTTTAAAAACAGCCCTTCGTCATTTTCTAGATTCTGATATTGGATGGATGGTTCAGTAGAAATGTCTCTTTGCATCTCTTTTGAGCTTTCTCCTGGCTTGTGAGTTTGCAGGAAACATTTTGATGATGACAGAAAGCTACACATGTGTTTGTTTTCCGTTTCCTAGATGGTGAAATGGGATGGAAGCAATTCTTTTTTGACAAACTTGGCCTTTGAGCCATCTATAGATTGGAATAATCATATATTTGATGTCAGTTTAAGGATCCCACATCAGTGAGAACTCAACAATGGATGGAGCACCCCAGCTGGGAATCTCCTCAAGTGAGGTTGAATGTTATTTGAGAAACTATGTTAAAACAAATGCAGTATAAAATCAGCTTGGTACAGTGTTTTCTGCAACAGAAACAACAGAGAGTCAAGCTTAAGAGAATCTTACCCTACTGCAAGGAGGTAAAGTCAGACAGAGATGAGAGTCAGGGACAGGGAGAATGTGAGAGCGAGGCAAGGCCCAAAGTACGAATCAGCTTCTGGGCAGGGCCAACAGCAGATAGCAGAAGCGTCTGTCCTATGCTCAGAGTCCTTGGTACCACCCAGCTACGTCTGTGCACTATTAATAACAGGTTCAGCTGTAGACTGCCATCCATCTTCACGGATAAGATCAGGATGGCTCAGGAAATGGCTGTGAAGCTGTTTACTTTCTCATGACCTTTCCTCCTCAGTCACCCAGCAGGTGCTGTCAGGAGAGCTGGCCCAGAGGGGAAAAGCTCCCAAACAACAGTGAGAGATGATTTTCTCATTGATAACGGTGGATCATGGCCCTATGGATGGCTGCAGAACAAACACCTTCCAGTTTGGGAAATAATGGCTGCCGCTTGCAGATCAGAACCTGAGTGCCATCTCTGGACACCTGGGACAAACTGAAACTCTTGCCAGATTCTGCCAGATCTTCATTTGTGCCAGCTTAACTGAGTAGAAAAAGATATGAGTCAGACACTTCTGTCAAGATAAACTTCATAATTCATAGTTATTGAATTGTTCTAGGAGGTGCTTTCTCTCTGTAGAGGAGAAGAACAGAAAACAAAGGCCAGGCTTGAGATAAAAGTTAGGATGGCTGTAGGGCAGTTTGAGGACGGTTCGGAATCCTGCAAGGCTGGCTTCTATCTGCAAACTCACTTTTGCAAATTTGCAGTTTCAGTGGATTAGATTCAGAACACTTTCCTGATGGTGACTCCACAACCTTCTGAGTCATTTCTAACCATTATATCTCTATTTTTTTTTTCAGAAAACAAAGCAATATCTTGAGAAAAACAAAGCTTGCGATAAACAAATGTCTAATAAGAGTGTGGCATAAGCAGGTCCCACCTGCAGTTCACAGTAGAGTTTTGCACTTTGCTCAGGGAAAGAACCACATTTTTGCTGTTGGTATTGTGCTTGGAAACAGCTGACTTTATAATAGCAGCTACTCTTCCCAAACTTCATACCTGGCCCTGGGACTTTTGCATGTGTTCCTTAAAGTCTCATAGCAAAGCCTGTAAGTGAGGGATGACTTTCATTCCACTCTCCTGGAGGAAACGAGCTTAGGGAAGTTACCTAATTTGCTTTACTTGCTCTGCATGGTAAGTGGCTTGAGCCGGTGCTGGGGGTAGATCCAGGGTGGAGACAGGAGAATGAATCCAATCCAACTTTCTCCACTTCCTGTTGTCGGCCTTCATTCTCCCCAAAAGCAGCGATGCTTTAAGTTTCAGTGGGTTGGAGTGAATGTTTCAGATCCTTTTTCTGAAGGTTACAGAAAGCCAGGAGCATCCCTGGGAGACAGGGAGAGGGACGAGCAGCTAATGGAAAGGAAGAGAAAGGCGAAGACAGCGAGAACCAGGCTGGTGATGAGGAAACACGCCTGGGTTCCGGTCTCCAAAGGGACCGCTGCTGGCTTTGCAACTCTGCTCAAGGCCTTCTTCGCAGATGCTCTTTAAAATTCATTTATTCATTTTCCAAATGCCTAAATAAATCAGGTGAAACAAGGCTGCTCTCACATGTTTAAGATTATACTGCTTTTGTCCATCGCAAGTACCCAGAGAGAATTCCTTAGTTAAAAGAAAATGTCCTAAGTTTTAAAAGCATCCAATACATTTCTCATGTTACTCTCAATATTAATGTTTAACATCAGCATTGATAATGCTTAAATATGATTTTAAGTGGAATTTTTATGGGAGCCAGTTGTTGGTGTCAGCACATAGGTTCTTTGACTAGGCTCCCTCCGTTTCTTTCATTCCTATCCCATCAGTAAAGTTCATTCTTTGAGTGAGTAACAGGATTCACTCCATTTTAACATAGCAAAATACAATGTCACTAACAGCCTGCATTACTACGTTGCCATAGGAATCGCAACTTCTGTTCTAGTTGTATCTGAAGATAAACCATTAGCACAACGTGGATGTAGATATATCCTTACATGAATCTTGAGCCACACAAAAAGTTTAGGCAGGTGTCCAAGATATGACAACAAGTTTGTTATTTCATTTTAGCTTTAATCTTTTGTCGCGGGACACAGAACCCATGGCCTCCTTTTGTGTTAGCCAGCCTCTGTGCAGTGTTTCAGCAAGTAAAGACTCTTGACACCAAGCCTCAGTTCCTACCTCTGGGAGCCACACAGTGGAAGGAGAGAATCAACTCCTGAAGGTTGCCCATTGACACCCCAAAGCACAGTCAAATATGTAAATGTGACAAACATTCTAAAAGAAGATGAATCAAAACTTCTTGTCAATTACAATATTCACGTGCAGACGTCAAAGCTACTATAGATAGAAGCAAGTCTCAGTTGGCAGACTCTGATGGTTGTCAGTCTACGTTCGAGACTCTTTAGGAAAACAATCAAACGGTGACTTTGAAGCAGCCTAAATTATTTTTAAAAGTTTTGTTTATTGTTTTTAGTGCACGGAATCATAGGCTTCGTTGTGTAATTTTCAAATGTGGTTTGTTTCTCCTTTCCCTCTGCCTTCCTCTCTGTTTTGAACCCTCCCGTTCCCAGTACCCTTCTCCTTCCTATCACATGTGTTCTATTAGTCCCCTTCCTTAGAACCTCTACCCTCTGCTCCCTTTCCAGTTTTACACCCATACTCATGCCCTCAAATAGTTACACCCGTATAAAAAATATATACTGGTTCTGGGCATGACAGAGAGCAAGCAGTGTCTGTCTTTCTGAGTCCAGGTTACCCCACCTTTTAGAAGGATTTCTAGGTCTGTGCATTTTCCTCCTAATTTCACTTATCTTTATGACTGAACAACATTCCAATATGCATACGAACCACATATTCATTATGCAGTCATATAACAACAGAAATTTCTTACAGTTCTAGCAACTGGCATCCAAGCTCAAAGTATCAGCATGTAGAAGGGTGTGTTTTCCAGCTCAGATCTGGCTGTCCTCTTCCTGTGGCCTTACCAGCTGCAAAGGGTGAGGCAGTGCTCTGGGAAATATGCTAACCTCATTTAAAATGCCTCCATCCTCATGACCTACTCACCTCCTGAATACCCCACAAACACTGTGACAGCGGGGATGAGGTTCCACCTTGGGCATTTGGGAAGGAGAGGAAGCAGACTAAAGAAAGCATGGTGAAATGTAGTTTGGAAATCTAAACACTCAGTTCCTGTGATGTCACATGTAAGGAAGAAGTAAAGCTCTAACCCAGACATCTGTATCCTCATGCAGTAGCTGAAGTGCATCCATTTGAATGACGTTGGCAACACCGTGGTTCATCCATAAAGTCCAACAGAACACTCATCAGGGAATAAGAGAGTGAGACTCTCACACATCCCTTAGGCCACAGATAACCTTCCAGCGTACATTTATTGAGGACTGTTTGTTATGTATGAGAAGGCATTGCAGACAGTGCAGAAATAATGCAACAAAGCATCTGCTCTCTAACTCAGAAAACAGAAACTACACACAAAACCATACGATATACAATTGTCAAGACAGAAAAATAAACCACAAGAAAGTAAACAAGGAATGAATTAGAGGGTGTATCTAAATCCAGGAGGCTTTGAAGGTGCTGTCTGGGGAAGAGACTACAAGCCAACACAACATGGGAAGAGGAGCATGTGGAGACAGTGTCTACTAACGCCCCCCATAAGATCTTATTAGGAGGTCAAGAATCCAGAGCTCGGTGCTGAGTCTGACCATAGGGAAGACTTCATTTTGAGTGTGAAAAGAAACCAATGGAGGTTTTTGAGCAAGAAAAAAGATTTTAGCCAAAGTTAAACAAAAGTGAGCCTAAACCCCGGTTTGTGAAAGTTGCATTCTCTATCAGTTCCCACTCAGGCTGGGGCAGGCTTCTGTAGTCTGAGATCTGTAAGATGACCATCCTGGGAAGCTTAGGTCTTTAATTCTGTTTGCTAAAAGCCCTCACGTTAGGGTAGTAGGTACAGCTGGGCGAGTAAAGCACAGCCAGGATTACATTTACCCATTGAGATAGTTGAGATTAAGTTAGCAGAACCCCAGAGTTCGGTATCAAATTGTTCTGGAAGTCATGAGAAAACAGTCTACAGGATGGCCAAGGTCTGAAGTCCTCTTCTCCTGGATTATGAAGTAATACCGGAGGTAGCTGGGATTATGTCTACATGATGTAGCCACCAAAACATTTTCAATAGACATTGGATTTTTCTGACAGAAATTTAAGTATCAGTAATTTCATATCTCATCCCAAGTATTGATTTGAGAGTTTCTGGTGAGGTGGGGCAGTGGTGAAGAGGGTTACTTACTCTGAAGCTTTAAAATGTCACGAAATGCTGGCCATCCTTAAGAATAGTCATTGGCACACTCTTGAGTGCAATAGTTGCTGCCAAGTTAATGTTTTTGGAGAAGTCTAATTTACTACTGGGAAAGAATAATCAAGGTATCCATAGATTTGCACCTGAGCCTTGTAAATGGCTATATTGAACTATAAGAGGTTTCCTCTTCAAATAACAAGCTACTCCTACAGGAGTACTACTAAGTTTCCTCATTAAAAGTTTGCATAGACATCTCTAAAGCAATGTCCTAATAAAAAGACATAAGGACAAATAAAATAGAAAGTTGATTCAGTCTTATACTTGATTAAATGTTTTATTATTTATTTAGGACAGTTTCACACGTTTCTAGAGTGAACATCAAGCCTCAATCACTCCTCCATACCCCACTGCAACTCTTACACATTTCCCTCTTACGACCATGTCTCCTTTTCAGGTGTGACCCATTGAATTTAACAAGAGATGCTTGCTGGTTGGCGTTATTTGTAGATCAAGGGCAACTTACATGTGGCTACACCACCAAATAAATGGTATCCCTTTTCCAGTGACTCTTCTTAAGTAACTCTTAAATAACCACCGATATGTTCTGATAGATGAAAATGACTCTTATGCAAGAAATGAGATCAATCTGTTTTACGATTTTTTAATCTAATGTAATGTAAGCAGCAGCATCACTGACATTTAGGGTTGCAGAGCTACCACCCCAAATTCCAGGGGGCATCCTTCTAAGAGCAAATAGTGTACAAGAAGACACATGCAGGGGCTGGGTCTGCCGTGTGAAGAAATTGTTCCATAAGGTTTCAGAAAAGGAGTTTGGGATTTTAGGTCAGTGGTAGAATGCTGACCTACCATATGCAAAGCCTTAATACTAGAAAAATTTCAAGTGGATCCACAGAGAATTCTTGAGATAAAGTCATATGCACTGCTTAGCCTTGGTCTGGAAATCTAGATGGCCCCTAGAGACAGTCACCTACATTCTGTCTAGTACCCATATACCTTCATACAGGCAGCTCTCTAACTCTACACCTCTCTGCATGCACTTATATACCTTAAGCTCTAAACAGCCGGTTTTTTGGAAACATCAGGAATTGTTTGAAACCTAAGGGAAATAATCCAATATTTCCAGACCTCTATGTTTAACTTGTCCAAAGGCATCTCCAAGCCATTTCATTGACAAAGGACAATGTAACCACATTGTTCACTCATGACTCTATCACTGAGAATAGCCCTACCATGATTGTCAATCAGAGGACTGGAATTGAGAGGGAAAAAAGCAATAGATCTATTTTCCTCCACTACAGAAAATCATCACACATACACACACAACAAATACACAAACACACATGCACACTCACACACACACATACACGCACACATACACACATTCACACACATACACACACATTCATATATACAAACACACACATTCACACATATACACACACACAAACACACACACATACACATTCACACATATACACACACATTCACACATACAAACACACACACACACTCACACATATATACACACACACATTCACACATACAAACACACACACACACACTCACACATATATACACACAAATACATACACATTCACACATATACACACACATTCACACATACAAACACACACACACACAAACACACACAAACACACACACATACACGCACACATACACACACCACAAATACACAAACACACACACATACACACACAAACACACACGATGGCCTAATGGGAAAGAAAAGACAGTGCTCTTGCAGAGGACCTGAGTTCAGTTCCCAGACCCCATTTTGGCAGCTCACAACTGTGTAGAACTCTACTTGCAAGGTTATCTGACTCCTCTGAACTTCTCTGGCACCTACACTAATGAACACACAACTACACACAGGCACGTGCAGACACACAATTAAAAATAATAAAATGAATGTTGGGAAAGAAAAAACAGTCACAACTGACCAATATTAAGTAGAATTTGGTGCACATAATCTTTTAAAAATCTTGCCTATGTACATTATATACATCATATTATGTATGCATAAAAACCTTTAATTGCAGCAGAGTATTGGTTCTGTTACTTTTTATTTTTTACAAATAGATGTTACATTCTATTGTTTCATGTCAGTAAAGACAGATATACAACAAGGGTTTAAATAGCTGTAATTATCCTTGGTAGGAACACAGCACAACTTATTTAAGACAGCTCTTGTCATTTATCCTGTTGTGTTTATTTATATTGTTAGATAAATCTTGTAATTAATATACTAAAGTATTCTATTTTTTTTCTTCTGTGTGATTATCTCCTTAGAATATATTCTTAGAAGTGAGACTACCTGGTAAAAATAAGCTGCTTTAAGTGATTTTTGACACATAGTCCTCTAGGGAGGATGTACCAATTTATCCCATCAATAGTGAATGAGTGTGGGAGGCGTCTTTTTCCATTCAGCTCTCATCAGGCATTGCTTTTAGTTCTTGACAATGTAACCTCAATGGAGCCAGGGTACATTTGGCGGGGGGAGTGTCCAAATTTGGGATTATGCCATGGCCCTTCAGGAATCATAAATGTGAAGCTTGCTTGCTACCCGGGCTTCTGTGGGCAGCAGGAAGTGTTCTGGGGCGTGTGCAGTATGGTAATGCCACATAGCAAATGTCTGCAGCTCGACAAAGACATAACCCGTGTTTGATGTGGGTCCAGCAGGAAATGCAGGGATCCTATGGCATTTCTGAACACAGAAGTAGAAAACAATTTTCTAGCTGCAAAATATTTCTCAATGATCAAATGCTGTGTTTGAAGCAAAATCTAGGATCCTGTCTTCTGCCTCGTTCTAATGATATTACTCAAGGGCTGCCTGATATTTTCTAGAATAAAGGACAATGCAAACAGGGACTGTATTTTTATGCTAGAAGTGTTTCTAGTCAATGATCTAGAAAAAATGTCCAAATTCAAAAGGCTGATTATGAAAAGAAATGGAAATGTACCATTTGCAGGGACACATTTCTGATACTGTGAAAAAAAGAAGTGGGTTATTAGTTGCAGGAAGCATTTAGTTGAACTTTTGCATCATCTGTTAATAATCCTGATTAATAAACATTATGTAATCAAGTTCCTGTACTAGGCTAATGATTTTAATATTTTAGTTCTTCTGTGGCAAGCAACATCATTTTCCCTATCTATAATACCACATATCAGTTACAAACTGGCTGATCAAATGCGATTGACTCTATGTCCTGTTTCTTCCTTCTAGAATTTTATTTATATGGCAGTGCCTCTTAACTTCATCTTTGCTTGACAGAATAATCTGTTTTAATTGGATTTTATTATGATGAAAATCAACTAAAGGGATGCATATAGGGAGATCATGCATGCATATTTTTAGATGTGTTACAATTGCCCTTTTCTCCTGGGGGAAGACAGCCACAGAAATCAATCCAGGATACATGTAGAAGGTGGACTTATTAGAATTTACCTAATTTGGTTAGTGTCGAGTGTGTGTGTGTGTGTGTGTGTGTGTGTGTGTGTGTGTGTGTACTCAAAATTATCCAAATAGGCTGTTCATTGTTTCTACATTTAAAAAAAAAATCATGCCGCAGCACTGGGAGGGAAAAATCTACCACTTATCCACCAATTCGATGCATCAGTTCCAGAGACTTTCCTGAGATGGACTTGCCCAGTTTTGCCAATTTGTCATACATCTGCCAGGATGTGGTCCCTGCCTTTTCCTCTTGTTTATTTCTGTAATGCCCATTTCTTTTAATTCTTCCTTCTGCCAGGGTTCACTACCATCATCCTGAAGCTAAAAATCCTACCATTGCTCAAGCCTTTCTATATAATTTCAGCAAAATTCTTGGCTCAATTTTCAAAGACCCATGATGGGTCAAAACTATACGTCACTGTGTGGAAGTGCACATCAACAAATTCTGGTCTCTATGGGATGGGTTGGCAGATTTATTCTTGGTAATGGTTTTAATCTTTGTTTTTGTCTTTATTATTTTTGGAGTATTATGCCAAGTGAAAAGAGCTGTGTTTGGCCCGTGGAATTATGATGAGATGCAAATTGTAACAACAGCAACTAAGACACTGCCGAGGGAGTTTCAATATCCAAAAGAAATGATTAGTTTCCCGTCAGTCATGTCTTATCCTCTGTAGGTATCAAATATCTTACCTCAGTCAAGATTTTGCATCTGTAGATATCAAATATCTTAGCTCAGCTCCATTCTCAATGGAAATATCTTGCTGAAAGAAACAAAACAGATCCGTAATTGAAATTCCTTTATGCAAACAGAAAGGAGACAGACGTTATTTCTGACATTTTGTATGAAGTCCATTCAGACACACTTCCGGCAGTGACACAATGTTTATCATTTGCTCATGAAATAAGAGAATAAATTCGAAATCTTTGCCTTTCTTAAGCATCTTAAAATTTCACCTCTGTCAATAAGGCGATACCCAAGAGAGTTGATGAATCTAGACACTGTAGTAAATGCATTTTTTTTACATGTTCAAATGAATGCATTCAGATTAGTAAACCTTTCCATCCTTGTTAATATGCTTTCAGGAAAAGGGGGGACAGGTGAGAATCAGGGGTCAAAGAAAAGACTCTGCGGCTTCTGTGAATGCTGCACTCTAAGGGTTTGGAGGTACAAAGTCTGGACAATGGCTTTGGATAGAATGTGTTTAGGTTTAATGTTCACTTGGGTGAATTAAGAGAGAATTAGTTACTATTACGGTAGAAAGCACAGACCCCATGGGTACATTGTTCATATTTGAATATGAAGCCAGACATCGGTCACCTGAGAGATCCAGGTGAGATCCAGGTATTTATCATGTATATAACCCAGTGAGCTACAGTATACAGTGGTAATCTCGGGAAGATGGACTTCTTCAAGCATGCTGCGAGTGGACTTAGATTTGCAATTGGGGTTTTAGAACAAGGTCTGGAATGAATTCTATATATTTTTGGCTGTTGTTTTTAAAGGGAGTCTAGGGTTATCTTGAGCTCATAAACTCATGATCCACTAGCCCCAGTCTCCTCAGTACCTGGGACTACAAGTGTGTACACCCCTCCCAGCTTAGGCTGATGGCATGTACGTCATCACTACTGAAAGACCCAAGAGTGGAAAAAATAATTTTCTGTCAGTTGTTTGTCAATAATTCTACCTACAAATTTCCTCATAAAAGACTGGGAAGAAGATAATTTTTTTCAAAGTCTTCTCTAAGTCAAACATGGGTTGTTCTGGCCCTGGAAAAACTAAGGTAGAGCTTAGAATTCTAAGGCTAGCCTGGACTATATTCCAAAATCCTGTCTCAAAGATAACAAAAAAGGTAACATGTGTTAATCATTTTTATGTCTTATCTTTTAGATAGCATAAGACTGACGATTTTTCAGTATTGTGTTATGATTTTATTACATATACAGAGTTGGGCAAGCACCATTACAATAAGAACAGAGTGCTATCACCATAAATTACTCTTCCTATGCTATGTGTAACAACAGTCTAACCCTCTTTTGCTTTCAAAGCCAGGCAACACTGACCTGTTGCTTGTCATGACCGTGTTTGGCCTCTAGAGAATGTGGTAGAACTGAAATCACACTCTGATCATGTAATCTTATGTACCCAGTTTCTTTTACCCAACATAATGACTTTAAGATTCATCCCAGTTTTTCATATATGAATAGCTTGTTCCCAACATTGTGTTTATGAGCTATGTCCAGTTACTTGTTCAAGACACATTTGAAGAGTGAGTTATAAAACATATGTACTTAAAGGTTTCAGGAAGAATGACTACTTTGAATCCTTAACCAGAAATGCCCGAGTCTCACTTGTCCCACCCCCTCCCCAGTCTCTCTGGAACTTACCTCCCAGAACAAATGTATATAGTTGAACTTTATGGTTAGTTTAATTACACTTTCAACTAGCTAATGTTTTTGAACATATTTTCAAGGTTCCTAATTTGACATCTTTAAAATCACTCTGTGGTAAATAGCATTCTTCATCCACTCAGGAGCTGCATGTGTATTGATTGCTGAATTTGGGGGAATGTTTTGAAAGTCATTGGGAGGATATACAATGGTGAACATTTGTTAGTTATGTATAATCTTCCCATAACTGTTTTTTTTTCCAAGTCTATGAACAGTGTCTTCCACTTTAAAGAATTTCAGTACCAACCAAGAAGCAGGGGATGTTGTTTCTCACATGACCTGTCAATATCTCAAATTAATTACGTGTTTTATACTTTTTTCTTCTCCTTTTATGGATCATGATTTTGGAGGTGTGTTTATGAACTCTCGTCCACTGTCTTCTTTGAGAACCTTGATAAATGTTAATACTCTCCCGACAACTTTTTGAAACCATTATGAGGTTTAAGACAAACTAGAGATTCACTTTCATGGGGGTCTCTTTTGGGGGGAAATCTTGTTTTCAAATTTATTCTTTAGGTAAAAGAATAAAAACTACTTTAGTAGTCAAAGAAGGGAGCTAAGTTAACTAGTGGATTTTAGTCATGACGGTGAGAACCCAAAAAAATTACAACTTTCAATTCATAGGCATTAAAAAAAAAGCTTAATAAAAGCACGTAGTTTCTTTATTTGATTTCCCCCAACTTCATAAAGGATGTATATTCATTGTAACTTTGGAACTGTTTTTTGTTTGCCTTTTCTATTTCAAGCAGGGTTATTTCTTTTCTTTTCTTTTCTTTTTTTTTTTAATCTTTTTTATCTAGACTTTACAAAGGAATAACACTGTATTGAAATTTGGATTCAATAACACATCAGCTTTGTAAGTCTGATAAAAAGTTTTTTCCTTTCTCAGGTATGAGTGCAAGTTTGTTTTCAACAGTTTTGCAGAGACCATCAAAATAACCTTTTACAAAAACAAGGGTTGGCTAAGGTAATTGGTAAGTGCTTTGTTGGGAGTTGAGAAATAAAGTGGAATTGTCCACGTGTTAGGAAACTAAAATTAGACACAAGAAATCCAAATATTACTGTTTTTTCCTGTTGTGCTAAATAAAACTTTTGCTGATTCCTCAACATTTCCGACAACATATTTGAGCCAGAGTTAACCAGTTAATAGTATTTCCCTCTCACAGTGTTTAGTTTAATTCCCAGCATTGTTTATCCTGCTATTAGGGAGAAATCATTATGAATTATTTTAGTCTCTTGGAGGGTTTTCTACTGACAAATGAGGTTAAGAGCTAGTGGCCTCTCAATCATGGGAGGGCAGTTATTATTCTAACCAGCTTAGGTCTAAGGACAATGAAAGATATTGTTTGGGTACTGATGACAGAAACAGGTCTCAGCTAAGGGGAAGAGGGTGATGTGGTTTATAATGTTTCTAAAGAGCTGAACATGGCTTCTCAGGTAATTTTTATTTGGAGATGATTTTTCCAGGTTCAATTAGTATCAATGTTTCCATTCCACTATGGGATTTTTAATTTTATGGTTATGAATTCCATGATAAAATCTAAGTCTTGCATTGGTAAGGTTTCCTTCACAAAAAGAGTACTGTAGGGAATAGGAAGCACAGAAGGGCAATCACGCAGAAAAAAAGAAAAAAAATTAATAATCCTGTATTTCCACATGGAAGCCCCAGGAAAAATATTTGATAAGAAAAATTTTTCTTTGGTCAAAAACAGCTTTCATTCCAAGAAAGTCAATTTTCTAAGAAGATGTTTTTATCACATGGCAATAAACTAACATGCTTCTCTTATCTTTGTTAGATCACACATCGATGGTCATCAGAGTGAAACTATAGACAAATCACCTAAGGAATTGGTTTGTCTTCTATCTCTTCAATAATTTCATTCACCTGTTCTGTCTGAAAACTCAGTATGTCTCAAGCTTAAAGACACAGACACGTACTGACAGTTTACTGAGTAGCACCGAGTCCTTTGAGATACAAAACCCTGATTACCACTGAAGACTCTGCTCTGAATTTGTTCCATATGCTTCTGTAGTGCAGAGTGGGGGATCTACTCCTGTCTAATAACTGCAATTTGAAGCAAGCTATCTAGCCAACATAATCCTTACTGTTTTATCTTTAAAGAGCCATAGCTGATCTTGGCATACTCACGTAGTAAGATAGGAAAAGTAAGAGAAATGGAGAGAAACTCCATTTCTACACCAGCACAAGATATTATTGTAAGGCATACGGCTTTTCTGCCTGCCGCCGCTGGTCTTGTCCCGCCGCCGCGCCAGCCCCAAATAACACACAGAGACTCTGTATTTGATATTATACTGTTGGCCCGGTTACTTGTTTCTTATCGGCTAGCTCTGTCTTAATTATTAACCCATTTCTGCTGATCTATGTATTTTCACATGGCCTTCTCTTACCGGGGAGGCGGCTGACGTCCAGCTCTCTCCAGACTCTCCATCTTGACTCCTCCTCCCTACTTCCTATTTCCTCCTTGTCTCCTAGTCCCTCCTATCTTCCTTTCCTATTGGCCAACAGTGCTTTATTCATTACCAGTATGAGAAACATATACAGAATGACATCTCACATCATATTATCATGTAGGCTGAAGCTATGCTGAACTAAAATTAAAAAAACACATGACTCAGGCTATATCTTTACTGTAAGGATGTAGTATATGAGGATGCAACTGAAATGCCCAATCTTTCTAGAACATTGTTAATTGAATCTTTTGAAAACCAAACCTTCAGCACTCAGGGAGGCAGAGGCAGGCAGATCTCTGTGAGTTCAAGATCAGCCTGATCTATATGATGACTTCCAGGACAGCCAGAGATACACAGGGAAACCTGGTCTCAAAAAATATAAAACAAAACTGGAAAGAAAAAAAAAAAAGAAAGAAAAGAAAAAAAAAAACACTAAACTTTGCTTCATTTGAAAGTTCTGGTCAGATTTTAGAGGCAACCTTAGCTACCAGCTTTAAAAATAAATTGAGGGCCCAGCATACAGCCTGGCTTTCCAATGCAGAAGTCTTTCCTCCACTAACACAAAAACGAACCTGCTCACAAGGAAGACTCTTTTAAATCTTACACCAGAAAATGTTTCCATCCTTCTCTGGCTCTGTCAGCTCAAGGATATGAGTTCTCTTTGTGGAGACTGATTTTTGAATTGCCCTAGCCAGCATTTTCCGATGTATGCTAGATTTAGGCAGAGCCTTCTCTGTGAACCTTGACTCAAAAGGAAGTCTTCCTCTCTTTGGAAAGACCTTAGACTTCAGAGATTTTTGTTGTCAATGCACGTAGTTGGAAGTCTCAGGGGCAAGCTTTCATCGTCAGCCACAACAGTCCTGCAGATTAGGATAAGAGACCCTGACTTCACTCATCAGGATTCCCATTTTATATTCATATTCCCACCATTCATTTTTGTGCATACTCCGGTTTATTGGAGAAAACAAGCCATAATTTTTACCACTATAACTAGCCCTTCATATTTCCCCTTTAAAATATAATTTAATGTTTTTCATTACCACCGCACAAGTTCTCAGACACAGCAGGTACTGGATTCGAGATGATTAAGTAATTGAAGTCGGAAATGAGGTGGAAAGATTGCTTGTGGAGGACTCTTTAAAATTCCCACCAGAGTTCATAGTCATACCCACTGAATAATTATGGCTTTTGTTTGTACAGCTCTGAGGCCTGAAGACTTTTCAAGGCATTTTGGTCCAGCGTGTACATTATTCAAATGAGTTGTTATGATGTTTGTGTTTGCATTTCCTTTTTACCTTGAGCCATCACTGAATAAGAAATGAAATGTAAGTAAACAAGGAACTAAATTCATTTATTTTCTGGCAGCAACATCACATAGTTTTGATAGAAAATAATAAATCTGATAACTTTATGACACTGGGCAGTTTTCTTTCTACTTGTTAATGTAGTAATTCCATCTGAAGGTCAGAAAACTGCAAAGATAGCAGTGTTAAATGTGCATACATAGAATGTCATGATAATGCCAATTAGAAAATGGGATGTGAAGGCTGGAAAGATGGCTGTTGCCCTTGGAGAAGACTGGAGTTTGGGTCCCAGCAACAATGTCGGGTGGTTCAGAACCATCTATAGCTCCAGCTTCAGGAGATGTATTGTCCCCTCCTGCCTTCCATAGGTACCCGCATTTGTATAAGCATATGCATACAGAGATACATATAAATTAAAACATATAAAAATTTTTTAGGGAAAGGAAGATTTGATGGGAAGGTGGAGCTGATTGCTCCCGCTTGTGTTCCGAAATGATAAAATCAAACAAGTGAAGGGCCAGAGTGGTTGAATTAAAAAATTAAGATTGGAGGCTGAGTCTGATCTTTGCCAGTTATTAACCACAGGCAGATAAAGACAAATTCTCTAAATATCAGACTTGCCCAGGCAGGGAAACCATGAAAAACTGTGATGAAATAAATGGAAACTCTTCAAAACTTCAAAGGGGTGATAACTTAAAGTAGTGTTATCTCAGCAACTCAATAGAAAGTGAAGAATCCTATTAGAAGGAACATATCTGCGTGAAGAAAATGTGACTATAATTATTCCCACTCAAAATCTAAAATTTGACTTCAGGGATTTATAATCAATGGCCAGAGGTTCTCATAAGAATTCATCTGCCTCCAAAATGTACCATCTCATTAATCTTGCCTGTGACACTTCCATAAAACAGAAGGTAGCCTCTTTGGCCATATTTCTGAAAATAATTCCTTTCACTTAAAATTATTAATAAGGGTCATTGTTCACTTGCAATCTCTGCTCATATAATAGTTGTGTGCAGACATTTTCTTTATTGTATCAAGATAGTCAGAAACACAGTGGCCCTTATGAAAAATAGAAATTAGAGGCATCGCATCCAATGACATTGCCCATGATTTTGCCCTTGGGATTCAGAGCACTGATAAGCATGACTCAAGCACAATTCTAGAAACTGAAAACCAGCCTTGAAAGTCCCTTGAGGAGGATTAGAAGGCCCAACTGTCTGCATTGACACTGTGAAGACGAGTTGAGCTGGTCGGCACAAAGGTCTATCTACTTGTCAACATATCCACCCAGGCTGTTTGCTTACAGAGATGCAATTCATTGACTGTCTACTCCTTCCATAGAAACCAGTTCCAGTGCCTTTTACTCTAACTAGTGCAACCACAGTTTGCTTACTCAGTAGTATTTAGCAGAGTACCAGCATTCAGTACAATCACACAGACACACATTGTTGACTAGACATGCCAGAGGGCAACTGGTATTGCAAAATGGACAGTTCCATATCACCAAAGAAAAACCAGCATTATGTTCTTTCTTAAATCTCATTTTAACCATATCTCATGCTCATTTCTTTTAATTTGTAATCTCCCAAGAATCCCAGGATGCAATATCTCCCAAAGAACAGACTTGGAATCAGCTTCGCACTAAATCAAGGCTCTCAGCATCCTCTTGCTATTTGAAGCTATTTGCATAAAGCTGGAAAACATGTAGCAGCAACATGAATCTTACATAATAGGTGCAATGGATTTTTTTAAAAACAAGATTCTTTTATGCACAAAGTAAAATTTTAGAATGCTTTAGAAAAAAAATGATCACTGCAGTACTTTAATCAGCATTATATAACCTATGGAACAATGATAAAACATAATGAATTTCCAAAGCACCTTTCCCAGAAAGCTCTAAATAGGCTAACAATATGCACTCATCAATCTTCCCTTGTTCCTTTTACTAGTGGAACATCCAATATCACGTTACAGATTCCACAGACCAGGATCCAGACCCAACAGCTTTGAGAAATCAAGTCTACAGAAAGGAAAGCATATGTATGTAAAATAAATGCATAAACATTTTAACTTAACATATCATATAATAGCTATTGCTAAGCAAATTTACAGATCCACTCTCCTCCAAGGCAAAAGCGTTCTCACTGATAATCAATGAATGAAAAAATTGTGACTCATTTACTTTGCACACATTACACAACAATTTGTGTTACCTTTCTGCCACTTCACGTGAGATAATAAACTTATAATGAGTAAAGAAAGGGTCATTTGGTTCATGATCTCAGACGTTGCAGTGATGGACTTTGATGAAAAGTTAGAGTTCAAAGAAAAGCTAGTGACAGCTTTTCATTTAACAATAGAATTTTAGGGTGAATGATTGGAGTGGCTATATATTGGCTTAGGAAAAAAAATCATGGTTCTTCATCCTATTTGAGAAGGGGAAAAGAATCGCATTATCTTAAACCTGCTGCATGATGGAGATAGGAGAGTAGACTCTATTACTTATTTATAACGCTGGTGTTAGCATGAGCATCTCCAGTAGGGGATGTTTTAGAGCATTAACTTACGTGTTTATATACTTGAACACCGTGACATTGGGGGGGGGGTACAACATAATTTTCAGTGAGGATGAGATGATTTCCCCAAACTGAGTCTGAAGTCCTGTGTCCCAATTTTGCTGATCATTTTCTCGATGAGCCATGAAAGTTTCTTGTCTAATGTAATCATGCAGTGTAACTGTAGCTGCAGCAGGCTAACTGTGCGGTTCCTGGATGGGGTTTAGCTTTTGTTACAGCACACACTCAGTGGACTTTCTGAGAGCACTCTCTAGGAAGCTCTGCCTTTGGCGTGTTCAGCGAAACACACGCCCGAATCTATTTGTTTATCTTGGTAATGACATTTTCATTCTTTTCTTGAACTGGAAGCTAACAGCAGAAATGTTGTGTGTTCTTTGCTTGCCATGCTTGCTCTCACCAGTTGCATTTAGATCGTGCTGCCTGGGAGACCGTCATTGTGTTACACCATGGTCCTTGCTGTATAGTGTCGTTAAACACCATTAAACATCCTCGGTTCCGGGAAACATCTACTACACTGAAAGTACAAGATAGTCTAACTTTTGGTAACCTATCTTGCCATTTTCCACTGCAATAAATAAACACAATAACTATTTATCCTAAGTAAATCAACAGATATTTTAATTAGCCTTGAACTGCACAAAGTAGCTGTTAATTCTGCATAATTTAACCATGCAATTAATGGTTTGACTTACTGTAATTTAGCATAAATTAATATTTTAATTAAGGTAAAGTTCTTATTTATGGCAATATGCACAGCTTCCTCTACATGTACTATTACCAACAAAGTCAAGGAAATGTGTTGATAAGCATCTCGATGAGCTTGATTCAGTCACCCACATTGTGTACCTGTGGCACACGTCACATTTTTCTCTGTCAATGCCATCATCACAATTGCTACACATGCATTTAAAATAATAGAAATATAAAAAGATACCTTCAGACATAAGCCTAAAGTAGTCTACAGATACAGAAGTCAACTATAATAAAATTCTGATATCAGCAGAATTGTCAGTCACCATAGTTCATGAAGTGAAGTCATGTTTCTATTCAAGTCATGGACACGGGAACCCCAAGTAATTATAATTTCAGTTTTGAATCTACTCTATGGAATGCCACTAGCATCCTCTTTTGCTAAATAAGACAGAACTGTTATTATTATATTATTATATACAACAATCACAGTGAAATAGATTGCATAATGTAGAACAATTTGTGCACTTTTGAAAAAGAGGTACTTAATGGGACTGTTCTGTTTAACATGTTATTTGTATAGAATTCATTAAACAATCCTGTTATCTATGTAAAGCAATATTGCATAAAATAGTGAACAATGCTGAAGAGGAACTAGAGACAAGTCCCTTAAACAGAAACAAATTCCAGTTTGAACACAGTGGCAAAGTAGACCATCAGGCAACAGAGAAAGTTAGCATGAAAGAGACCAGGAGTACGAGCTTCGCTGTGATTCACCCATAACGGCCCTGGAGCTCCTTGTGTAAACTTCCAGGGACCCCACTTCCCACTGAGAAACAGAACACGCTTTAGGTAATAACTACAAATCTTAAAAGATTAGTGTTCTGTAGAGGAGGATAAAAGGAAGTTCAAGATATAGCTTTCCTGAAGTTAAGATTATTTGTTATCTAAAGACAGAGGAGAGGACATACACTCTGGTGCGGCTTGGGAATTGTACTTAATAGCAATGCTCAGCTGTGGATGTTGCTGATGATTGGCTAACTATAGTAGGAGCTGTGGCCTCCGTGTCCTCAGCAGCTTCCCTCAGCCCCATGCTACTCCTGCACAAAGTCACAAAGAGCTGACACATCCTGCCAACAGAAATGCAGGATAGACAGTTGATCCCACATTTCAGACAGACAATAGAGCATTTTAGCATGTGTCCACAGAATATCTGAGACATATCTGTCCTAAAGAATATTCATTATCTATCATAAATTCATATTTAAATTGGCACCCTTATTTTAACGGGTAACATTGGAAAAGAAGAGAGTGTTAAATGAGACATTAATACTGTCCTTGGGAGCCAGGTTACCACTGCCTGATGGACGTCTCCTACAGCAACGGATTTCTTTTGTTGCGTTTGTTCATCTCACCCTGCGTTTCTTGACCTCTTGACTACACCCCACTTGCCTCAGCTGTATCTATTCACCGGAGCTTGCTAAAGACTGTTGATGGACAAAGCCATGGGGGCAGGAGGATGACAATGGCTTTAGCACATTCTGCACAGCCTGTCTTCTTTAGCTTGACTTCATACGTGGTGCTAGAGTTGGAGCCAAGGCTATAGAACTCTACTTTATAAGGGCAGCAGTCGCACTGCAGAAGTCTGGAATTGCCCAGAGTCAACAAGTTTCGGGAGCAGAGCTTCTCCATATCCAGTGTGTATTGAGGTGCTGTCTGGTAATGCAAGACCTTTTGTTTAAAGAGCTGGAGAAGCAGACATGATTGCACCTTGCCTTGTCCAGTCTTAAGTCTTATATATTTTGCAGTGAACCACAACTTGATGCAAATGACAAAGAACCTAATTACACTGAGCTGAAAAGGACAATGTGGCTGTAATCATATTACAGTAACTCGATTGGTTAAAGGAAGGAAAGGGCACACAGGAGAATTTCACAGTTGACAAATTGGGAATTGGTTTCATGATAGTGAGCTAATGTATTGACAGTCCAACAAGAACCCACACTTGCAGTTCCATGGACTGATGATGCTGAGGCTTGAGATTTTTTTTTCAAAAACGTATCAGGTTGTTGTACTTTGAACTGGTCACACTATACTCTTTAGCTCACCAAACTTCCAAATTAGGTGTTCCTTTTGTCCTAAGAGCTAGCTTTAAAGTATAATGTTGAAATTATAGACCTACTTCTGAAATGAGTTTAAACACCAAAGCCATTACTAGTACCACAATTTTAGGGTAAAATTTCCCTCCTATGTGTAATGAAAAGAGAGCCCAGAGTAGAACTTCACAAGTTCTTCATTAACTTCTGCCTTGACTGTCAATGTACGTGATGCTGGAAGAAAGAAATGCTTTGCCTAGTCCTAAGTTATCTCTGAAATGGCTGAGTGCAGGTTGTAAAAATTCTGAACTGTAAAGCCTATGACATTCAAATGGACAGCTGTTGTCAAATTGCAAACCGACATTCTTCCAGCAAGGGGGTCACAACAATTTTTGTGGGCTAGATACCTTCTGCTCCTATGGCTCCATGGGAGCTTTTGAATTTGGCAGCAATACAAACAAACAAACAACAACAGGAAAAGACTGAACTATTTGAACCTATTATCTTTTGATGGAAAGAAGACATAGTTCATGTTCTGTTTGGCTATAACCCTTTTTATGCCCATTTTTATGAGGTCCAATTTTATAGTCAGAAGTTAGGTTATGACTGCAATAAGAATAAGACAGATTGTGCTGGAATAATTACTATCTTTCAAACTTCAATGAAGCTGTGTGGGTTACATTTGCCTCTAATCCCAGCATGAGAGAGGCAGGAGGATTGCAGTTCAAGGCTGTTTGAAGTACATAGCAAGACCTTGTTTCAAAAAAAATGACAGTTGACCAATAAATATTTTCAATGGCTTAATACAACAGAGTTGTATGTCATATTCATACTATTCATTCAGCTGACAAAAGCAGAGATGCTTCATTCATGGTAGACAACTGGGTTTCAAGATTTATAGAGCATAGTCACTCCTTAATATACATTTTCATGATATACACACAGAACTTCCCTAGATCATTGGCTAAGTCAAGCCCCATGAGCCCACCCAAATTCAAGGAGGATGGACACTTCCCTTACATCTCATGTTAGCATGTAAGAAAGCTAGAAGATTTTTAAACAGCCTTAAAGAAAGAAACAGATTACTTGTTTATTTATCTATTTATTTGCTTATTTAGCTATTTTGTAACTAGGAAAAATTAATCACTAATTGGATTTTGAAAAACTAGGTATTTGTGTTTGTTCAAAGATGTAATGAGAGATCACCTTTGTTAGAAGATATCCTTTGGGAACACATTAGCTGGTGACTGTGATTTTTAACCTATAACTTTGTCCATTGATCCTTTGCCATCTCCTGTGAATGAAATTTCTCCTTTAAGTTTTCTACTTGAAAAAGCAACCAGCAGTATCTTCTTCCTCTGTTTACTCTCCCGTCTTATAATGTAGCATCCTAGAAATTTTATCAATTACTTCGCACAAGTGTTCTGACCCTATGGTTTTCTTAAGGAACAGAGAGATATTTGGATAAGCAAGTAGAATTCTGGGAGAACTTTCTGATTGTGAGACTAGCTAGACAACTTTGAGAAACAATTTAAGGCCTTCCCAGGAAGCAGAGAAGTACTTGTAGTCTTAACTCAGTGTAAGTGTGGACAGTGATAAGGCCTTGTTGCCTTAAGAACATACAGACACAATGGTCACTAACAAACCTCGACAGTATCAGGGACAAGATATTCCTCTTGATTGAGCCCCTGACATTTTCAACCCTTCATTATGTGTCACTGATTAAATATGAATCTTAGCATCACCCATAAAAATCTTTTCCCAAAAGAAATAAGCAAACAAAAAGCCATACAACTATACTTAGACACAAGTCCCCAGCAGAGATGGGCTTTGAAAAGCTATTTGTTCACTAACTCCTCAAAGACTACCACTAAAGATTCCTGCCATTCCATGCATACAGCACCAGTCTCAGAAAGTTAAATGAAGACAGTGCCCAGTATCACCCGGCACTTCCTGGATTATCATCCAGGGACACTCACCATCCCCATCTCTGAAGGACAAGAGGTGACTTGTGAGCACATGTAACTGCCTTTCAACAGAACGGTCAACCAATACTCATTTCCTCAAGGAGCCTGAAGGATACTCAGCTCCTACCAATAAGTGCCTCATTCACTAACCCTGAAGGGCATGACTGACCAAAGACTACCTTGGACTTCTTACCTTATAACTCTTCTTACCAAATAACTCTTTAGAGTTATTTGGCTCACAAGGGTGACATGGAAGGGAAAGGGAATTACCAGGCTCCTTCTAAGGAAAGTCTGTCTACATAGAAAGTGAAAGAAATGTGAGAAGTCTGTGTGCTTTCATCAGACTTGCCCGAACAAAACACATCCCTCTGAAAGAGGAGAATGCCTGAACTTCCCTGACCTATCTTAAGACTAATCTTTTACACAGTTTAGTTCTCTGGAGCCTCGGGGAAATATATGTAAACAGTGTAAACTTCAGAATGGCCCTTTCTTGCTTCTTTCCATCTCTTCTGGAATGTTTACTAAGTGCCTCCTTGGGACCCACTCCAGTCATTTTGTTATCTGTCCTTACCTCTTTGCAAACAAAATTTTCTTTCTTTCCATGACTCCATTTCATTTCTAATCACTTCTCAGTGTTGCAGTATCTCAATGGGAATGTATCTTGTATTGTAAAGTTTAATGCCCTCTCCCCATTGTCTGATTTTACCACTTTCCCTTACCACCTTGATATTCTTGCTTTATTATTAGTGATTCTAGTTATCTAAACCTATCTTGTTAGTATTGGACTTATCAATTCCTCCCTCAAACCATTGCCCTCACTCCACTGTGAGCCCTTAACCATCTTTCTTATGACTGAAAGGTCTTAACTTAAAAATTCCACAGTATTTAATGTCAGCTAATATTTTTTAAAGACATAATAGTAACTTATTATTTCTGATACACGTTAGGTATTATTAATAACACAGTTATGGTTACTCATCCCCATTCAACAGGAGACGCAAACAACAAAATTGAAAAGTCAACTTGTTGCTTCAGTGAGTAGGGAGTGGAGTCCAAACAGAGCAGTTGATGCTCTAAGCCAGTGGTTCTCAACATGTGGATCATGACTGCTCCCCCCAGGGATCACATATCCAATATCCTCGCCATCAGATATTTACATTGTGATTCATAACAGTAACAAAGTTACAGTTATAAAGTAGCAATGAAATAATTTTGTGGTTGTGGGTCCCCACAGCATGAGGAAATGTTTTAAGGGGTCAGAGCTTTGGCAACCACTGCTATAAGCTCTGCTGCCTTCCCCACTCGACCTTCACTGCAACGGGTTCACAAATCCTTCCACTTTCCTCGACTTCATGTGCTCTTTCTCAGACGTAACTGTATGAAGCATATTGCCCACAGTAGTTTCCTCAGGACACTACTATTTTCACTCAAGAATACTCAGAGAATATTTATAACCAGAAAGAATACCTGACCCTCACTAAATTGTGGACATACTGCATTTTAAGACACACTGAATGATATAACCCCATAAGTTAGTAGCATGGGGTTTGCATCCAGCTTTTTACCTGGGTGTACTTTTGGGCCTTTGGTCAAGATAGGCAACTCTTGTACTCTGTTCTCCTCGTCTTTTTCATACCTTTCTCCTTGCTTACAATATTTAATGTAAGAAAGGACAGGAAAACATGACCAATAAACTCTTGATGACTCGAGCTGGGTGTGTTTTACTCAAATTGTACTGCAGGAGAACACTTTGAAAACTATTTTGTGGTCAGGCTGTGCTCTACTCCAGGTTATCCCGTGTTGTGTAAAGACGGTGGTTTTTTTCTAGTCTGTGATTTGTCTTCAGAGACTCCATTGCCTTTGACTTCACTGAGGGTGAAGGATGATTGAGCTCCTGGGCAGACTTGAAAACGTCACCATCTCCCCACACCACCCATGCAACATGGACTGATAAATGAATTACTCCTGGGAATGAAAAGGGTATTGTCCTGTAAGCCGACCAGTATGGACTGTACTCTTAAGAGCCCATGGGCATATTAAAATTCCATCAGGCAAAGAGTCCCAAGAATTTATCAGACATAACAAGGAATATGTCTAATTTTCTCACCTAGATCCCAGAGAGTGTTCAACACATGAAGCAAAGTAGTAGCGATGGTCTCACATAGCCTGTCATTTAATGCTTGGAGTATGCAGGGAAGACCAACTGGCAGGGAACCCTTGACTTGCCCTGGGGCTTCAGCTTGGCTGGGTCTCCCCACCCTGCTGCTGGTGACACAGACTACAGGCATGCCACTGGCCTTTCCATCTGCTCACCTGTCTGGACTTGACTTGGCTCTGCCCTTCCTTCTCTGCAGCTGGCTACATCTTCTCTCAACACAGACTCCTCCAGCCCGAGTGCAAGAGTGTCTTCCCTGAGTCTGCACTAGTCCCCAATCTTATCAATGAACGTGAGGCTATTGCATTTCTATCAGCCCACTTTGGAAACCTCTTGAACTCTTCTGCAGTTGGGGCTTTGAGTTGGATTCCTTCTGAAACCACACATATGCACCTACAAAAAAGAGATACATTTACTTCGTGATGTATGATATGAGTTGATATCAGTAATTAATCTTTGAGTAAAGGAAACTGCATTTATCTTGGCTAGATTGCCAAAGTTGGGAACATTACCTGGCAAACGAGTGCTGCCACGACTTCTGCATGTTGTGGATCTACTATTGGTCAATAAAGTCTCTTTCTGGAGCAGTGGCTCAGAACAGAACCAAAGCACTCAGAACCATTCTTCATTAGAAAGCTGTCCTCTTTAGCAGAGATGTGATGACTAACACCTATAAAGAGGCAGCCTTGCTTGGAAGATTCTTCACCTGTTGGTCTTCCGCTGATCCATGAGAAGGGAATTCTGCCTGGTTCTTGTACCTCTAACATCCCAGAATGAGTAATTCCTAGTTTAACGCTAATGGCTTTCTACTGTGTCTCACCTGAATATGTATATGACATCCCCACTGATGAAGGGCAATGTGGAGATTGGAAACCTGTTTGAGCATGTTCCAAAAGTGACGGATCTTGATTGAAAATCCTTTAGCTTTGTTCCGTTTGGTTAACTTTGTATGAAATCCCAACAGAACTTCTCTCCCAAGTGGAAGCCACGAGGTTATTTTTAAACTACTGAGTTAAAAGAAAACTCCAAAAATACTTGATGCATCCAAATGAGCTGTTTCATATTCTTGCATAATCTTTTATCACTAACCAACTCCGATTGTGTTTCGAGCCATATTTTAAATATGAGCTTCATTTTCTGAAAATAAAGCAGAGCATTCCTAATTCAACAACTGTTAAAATAACTGTTAGTGCTTAGGAGGATAGAAGGAAAGGAATTATGAAAGGGCAAAAGGTGTTCCAGCCCCCTACCGATACGGACTGCCAATCGAAGTTTTAGCTAGGGTGCTATACGGACAGTAAAAATCCCTTTTCCATTTCCCCAGGGCTGGCAGGGACGAGCTGTTCAACGCCATTGCTGTGACTCTTGTTTTTATGTTGCTGGGGTTTTGAGCATCATGGCTATCACCCCCACTTTTTGGACTAGGTAGCATTTGCTGAAATGGTTCTCCATTTTGTCTGGATTTTTTTTTTTAATAGATGATCCTCCCCTCTGTGAAGAAATTTGTTTTTACTCACTTCTTTTCATGTGTGTTGATCTTCATATTTTTTTTAAAGTCCTTGCTTTCGAACTCCCATAGTTAGCCGCTTGCCTGTGTCTGATGCCTTTTCCTCTCTTCGGCTTCTAACCACGCCAGGCAGTTTTGGCTCCGCGCCGCTTGCTTTTCGCAGGCGCATGATTGGTGCTCCAGATTCCCCTATGTTCTGAAGGCATGGCTTGTTTGCCTTTGTCTCTTCATCACTAAAAGACAATAAACATCTTATTCATGACCCCTCCCCCCAAGATGTTTTTCTTATCTCATGTCCTACACGGATTTAATATTTATTGAGTGCCTGGGGAAAATTGGCTATATCATTTTAGTATGATTATGTCCTAGGGATTTAATCTGCCCTTGTGAGGCTTCTGCCCTGGTCCCATTGTTTTTCACATAGCATCAGAGCTCACAACTATCTATGGAGATGGTGGCACTGGAATGCTTTTACGTTTTCAGTTTTTCATGCTAGCCCAGGAGGAACAGTAGTGGCGGTCACCTTTCCTGCAGCAGGCTCCTCGGGTTGGGACACATTTGATCTTCGGTCTGTGTTATGAGTAATGTTTTCCCGGCAGCCCGAAGCCACTGCCGCACCAGCCCCAAATAACACACACAGAGGCACTATTAGATAGGAAATTCATTGTTGGTGAGGTGGCCCACATCTTTAGCACTCGGGAGGCAGAGGTAGAGGCAGGTGGATCTCTAGAGTTTAAAACCAGTCTGCACTACAGAGGGAGTTCCATGGCAGCCAAGGATATACAGAGAAACCTTGTATCTAAAAAAAAATATATGAATAAATAAATAATAAAACAAACAACAAAGAAAGAAAATCTTATTGTTACCATACTATGACTTATACTCTTCTACTTATCTCAATTATTATTATTTTTATTTTATGTATGTGTGTGTGTGCGTGTTTTGTGCATATACACACAGGTGTTTCGACCCTTGATTGCATATAGGAAGAGTTAATGATGCATGTTTCTCTTTATTTTTGGATGCAGGGTCTTCCACTGAAATTAATACATATGAATCTATATTCACCATATTCTGTATACCTCTAGGAAATTTCAAAATTCTTCTCTTTATGGAGCATGGTCATCCTTCTAATACACCTTGCTGGAAGATCAAAAGCTAAGTTATAAGACGAGTTATTATTTATTCAGATTGAGAAGGTGCAAGGTGTGGCTAGGGGAGTTGTTTGTCCTTGTGCACTAGAATAATTTTGACCATACCTGATTGATTGACTCGTGTTTAGTCTCTAGGAAACTGTTAGGTATACAGGTCACTCAACACTTAACTAGTGAATTTTCAAACGCTAAGAATAGGGAAAACATTGAACTGGGAATTAAAATCATTAAGTCGTTATAAACTAACAGCATTTTCTAATTCAGTGTCTTTGTATCAGCTTTGTGTTTCTCTCAATGATACTTCGTAAATGTAGTTGATGGAATGAATTTGCCAGAGCTTACCAATAAGTCTCAGAACTCTCTTAAGGTTTCACCTAAAAACCTGGTTCTGAAGTACAGGCACTAGAAAATGAAAACAACACGACCCTGTGGTATATGTGCTCTGGTCTGTGATTGGTGAAGAATCTGAACATGCTGGAGTTTATTCACAGAGCAATATACCAATATAAGCTATGAGGAATATAAGTTAAGTCCGTGTCTCAAAGCTTAGTCAGCTAAGTAAAGTGAAGTGAATATCAAAAATATAGTCAGTGAATATGTTATTGAACATTTTAGTAAAATATTACAGAAGCAAAAATTTACATTATGGAGGGAACCATATGTTATGGATCATAATATCTTTGAAAGTGCTGAGAAGCCACCATGACTGGAGGGCATGAACTCAGGACAGGGGAGAAAAGGGTTCAGAGATAGAACTGGGGAGCAACGGCCCCGTTGAAAGGCGATGCCAAGAGAGATTCATAGGAAGAGCTATGTGGCCAGGTCCTTCCACACCAGCCCCCTGACCTAGACAAAGACCAGCAAGCCCATCTTGATTTAAAATTCAACAGCAAAGCAGAGCAAGAACATATCTAGATAGAGGAAAACTACTAATTACCAAGACCTGGGCAGGGAACCGTTTCACCCGGGATAAGTCAGTCCCATTGACCTCGAACTAAAACTAAGGAAAACAAAAATCCTCTCTGTGCTGCTTATCCTGGAGGACAAATGCTGATTTTGCAGGCATGGCTAATGCAATGAAAGGAAATCCACTAGAACTAAAGAGAAAACAAAACAAAACCAGAAGTAAAAGAAGGGCAGGCAACATTAGTCGACCTTGGAGAGGGCATTACCTAAGGGCCGAGAGGGTTTGATTTATTACTGTAAAAGCCTCCTTACTTCATTGTCACAGGCCTCCATGAACAGAATCCTTTTGCAAGCATCCAAGAGAGGAATGATCATAGCGAGTGCGTGTGGGGACAAAGAATGTACCAGTCTTTGTACTCAGCATCTCATGCGCTATGTTTGTTCTTTGGCTTTAGAAAACTACCTTAACATTTCTGTAAAGTATATTGAACATTGTTATATATGGTGAGTGAGAAAACTGGTCCCACAATTAAAAGCAAAATTTAAGAAGGGAAACTATTTCTAAGCATCACACTCTCACACAATTTTAAAATATTCTACATGATTCCTAATCTTTATGGTGAGTCTATGATTGCTCATGAATGCAGTGTGTCTTGATATACATATCAGAAAATCAGAAAGCAATTTGAATTTTGCTGTGGATGATGAGCTTCAAATCACAAGATGCAGCAAGCTGACAAGCCCATACATATACCGTTTCCCTCATCGGTGGTCACATGTCCATACAATGATTTGGGAGTCAGCACTTCAGAAAGCCCTTCTACTCACATTTTTTCTTCATCAACACTATCCTTGACTATTCCAATTGAATTGGGATTTGCATTATTAAAGGAAAATCAGTGGTTTATCAGCTACTTAAAAACAATAACATGTCTATTGATTAAAGAGTCTTCAAATATATCTACCAGTGACTTATATCTTTACAATAGGAAAATGTTATCAAATCCTAGACAAATAGAATGGAAAGTTCTGAACAGAAACTCCACATCTCCACTCATGACAGACCGAGTGGTGTGACAGGGCCCAAGACCTTAGTAGGCTCCTAGACCTTAGCACAACTGATTCCATGATGGAAGTGCCATTCGGGTATCCCCAGCCAAAAATGAAAACAGAGACCTGGTCCATTAAAGTCTATAGATCTGGGGAAGTCTCCAAATCTACTAACCTTGCTTTTGAACTTGTATACTTGTGCTTCTGGTTAACCATTCTTGTTCCCTAAAGTCCATCACCCCAAACAGTGTTTGTGCTTAAAGACACGCCCCGGAAAAGTCTCAATGCTACCCTGGGATCCCAAACACACAGTGAAGTCACCAGCCGGCTCATCTTTGTGGTGGCTTAAACTCGTGTCCGAGCCGTCCTCTCTGGTGAATGCCTCCGCACAGTGGAGGCTGTATCAGAAGGTCTGAGGGGGACAGGAGCCAATCCTCTGTTTTTTCTGCCTTTCCTCTGCCAGGACATGGTGTGATGAGAAAGCAGAACAGAGGAGAGTCTGCCATTGCCAGGCGACAAGAACAAAGACTTTCCTATCTTATCTGGCCCAGAAGGGGCTAGAGGCATCATGGTTTCACAAAAGCTAATTCAAACTGAAGTGTGGGCTCACTGATCCTTTCTTCTTCCGTTTCCTCAGGAGGATTACTGTGAATGGGCTAGCTTTGCAGGACACCCAGAATCCGCACACTTGTAAAATGTGGCTCTTTCTTATTATGCAAGAAGATATAAAAGAATGCAAGCTCACACTATATCTTTTGACTACCTCATCAGTTCATATTTTACATTTGCGTGTAGTAAATCTTAGCCTTTATAGAGACCATGTTCTGGTTGTCACTTGCATTTGGTTTATTCTCAGAGATTGTCCAGCAGCACTCCAGGACTTGCCCTACAATATCAGCATTGTATAACATCAAAATAAGACGACACCAAAAGTTGCTCTTGAGCCAGGACAATATGGGGTAGCTATTTTGAATTAAATTGCTGGAAACGGATTTCCTGTCTTCCTTTCCCCCGTATTTGTTTGTTTGTTTTTGTTTATTTGGTTTTGGGGTTTGTTTGGATAGTTATGTTTAGTGTCTACTGTGAAGTCTCATCCACTGAGGTGGGTGGCCATGCCACACCCAGGAAGTACAAGGAAAGATACAGCAGAGGGAATGACACTAAGATCCCAGGTGTTCAGTGGTGCTGACAGCATGATCGCCATATTTGATGATCACACACGAGTATTTGGATGGTTTATTTTAGATCCACATTGGAGGAAAGGAAATTTGTAGGTTCATTTTTAAGTAGAAAATGCTTAACATAAACAATAGACCACATGAGAATCTTAAAAGAACTGACAGAAGGGATGAAGAAAGTCTTTCCCAAGAATGTGCAACTTTACTTTTAATTTTGAATCTCTTGGAACCTGCCCTTCATATGCCCTGGCAGAAAGCAGTCACCATTGTTTAGCTTAGGAGTATCTGCAGCTTTTAGTTTTCAGGTCAGTCCTTCAGCGTTCTTTGAGTGCCCGGCTGAGTGTCTGATTACCTGGCAGACTTCAGTCAGCACATTCCTGTGTCATTCCACAGGCAGCAATACTAAGACAGACCCCCCAACTCCCTTTTGATCCCCATCTCTAGCCTCTAACTCATGCACAGGGTAACTTCTTGACACTTTCTTCCTTATTGATAAACATGAGCACAGAGGTTTGTTGTGAGGGCCGGATAGTAACTGTAAAGCAAGCATCCTTACCACAGCGTTGACTCTCATGTAGACGAGGGCTTAGGAAATCAATTGCCTCCACGACCATGATTACCCTCAAGATGGTTTTTAATCCCAGAAAATGTAGCAGTTCCTTTTGTAAGAATATGCTTCTGGAATCGGACCGTTTTTTCTCCAGCCCAACGTCCTGTTGGTCCTGTTCTGAGTGATGAGACAAGAGACAACAGAGACCCTTCTGTAATAAAAGGGACACTAAACATGGTCTAGAAATCTGTGTGCCTGCTGACATGTATGGTATTTTCTGTGTACTGATTAATGGGTTGATGTCCTAAGTAGCCAATATACATTTAACTGGGTTTTCGCAAACCACTAGGGTAACATTTTAATACCCCAATTTAACTGATGGAGAAATTGGTACAAAAGTGGTTGAGTAACTCACTACAGACCACATTCATTCAGCAAGTTCTGAAGCCAAGATTTGACCAAGGCGTGAATCTTTCAAGTCCATGTGTAAAGTCAAGAACATTACTACAGCACTCCCACAGGATGAATTCTATTGTTACTATCCAAAGGAAAACAAAAAATAATTAATCTTTTTTTAGAGTATTATTTGAACATTTAAAATAGTGTTGCTATCAATTAAAAACAATATTTTTAAAGTTTACTTAAAGAAGCCTTACTTAAGAGTTTAAAAGTGGCAATTAAAACACTTCCCTGTGGTCATACAGTTATTCTCTCCCCTGAGCAGGAATTCTGGAATAATGAATTTACTTTACTTCCTATTTCGGTGAAATCACCAAATAATGGGTTTTGCAGGGACATTTTCACAGGTCCTCATGAAGTATGCTGATGATATTTTCCCCTTATTAGCCCTGCTTGTCTCCGCTGTTCCAGTCCTAGCAAGTGGGTCCGTCTGGTCTACTGGTAGGTGAGCATGAACCTGGGAGTGAGCCAAAGAGTTGGCCAGCAATCGATGTTCCTTCGTGGGCTCTGGTGTGAGTTCCTGCCCCGACTTCCCTCACTGATAATTAGAGATCGGGGAGTGTGAGCCAAAATAACCCTTGCCTCCCCACATTGCTCTAGGTCAGGGTTTCATCACAGTAGCGGAATGAAATCAGAACAGTCTCCCGTCTACCGTCATGTCTGGTTTTCAAACTGAGATTCTAGGAATGGGAGAAAATGTGTGATGCTTGGCTTTTGGAGTGTGGCTTACCATGGAGATCCAACCACACATTTTCATAAAAGCAATGTGATTTCATTTTTCCTCGTGACTCCATGATACACCACGATGCACTAAACGTCGCCTTTACCCATTCCCCTGCTGCTGGGTACCCCGGCTGACTCTGTGACTTACTTAGCTGTTGAGTAACAGTGCTACAAGAAACGTGGGTGGCAGGCGTCTTTATTAGTGGTGGCCTTCGAGTCCTCTGGGCACCCAGGAGTAATCTAGCTTTATCATATGATGGTTCCATTCTTCACATTTTGAGGAACCTGCATACTGATTTCCTCAGTAAATGAGCTAATATTTGCCTTCCCACCTACAGTGCAAAGGGGTTCCCTTTCTCCCACAGCCCCTCAAACCTTTGCTGTTGTTTTTGTGGCAGCCATTCTGACCAGAATTCAGTTTTTGATGAAAGAAGATATGAATGTGTAATTTGATTCAAAATTTTCAAATGCCCCACAACTTGCTTATTCCTTATTCATACGTTTGTTAGCTCTGATGTATTTATGGACTGTTGACATGTTTTGTTCCTAGCTTCTTTGGGACAGGCTGGTTGGGTATATTTGTCAGCCACATGATGTCTTCGTGCACTGCTGGCCATGTGTGCATAGACCTGAATCTTTTATCCATATCACCACTGACCCGAAGCAAAGCAATTAGATCCCTACCAGAATGCAAACCAACTACAACTGATGCTACTTTTTCAAATAACATTACTTTCCCTTAAAAGAGGCAGCCTGTCCATTTATATTCTGGAAGACAGTCTTTCATCTCCTGGGGGATCACTAACAATTTATGAACTGGCTGCTTTGAGTAGCACTGCCCTAGTACATTTAAAGTACACCACACTCTAATGTCGGAGAGACGGGCAGGGTTGGAGAGTGATTCATTGCTCAGCAGCTGTGAAGTCAAATGGCCACAAAGAAGGATGTACCAAAGGCAGGCTTAGAAGGAATAGGACCAAAGAAAGGGTCCAGGATCTGACTTTGGAATGCTTAAGGTTGATGAAGTCCAAGTAAATGAAGTACCATATAAATACACAGAGAGAGAGAGAGAGAGAGAGAGAGAGAGAGAGAGAGAGAGAGAGAGAGAATCTTCACACAGGTGAGGAGGGTGAGTGTAGGTTTTGATGCAGAGAAGGGCCTCAGAGCCTGCTTATTCAGCAGTTACCAATTGTAATAATGGTCGCCATCGTGATATATATATATATAGCAAACGATATATTTTATACATACATATAATTCTTATTTTGGAAGATGGAGTTATTATTGTCAATATTTACGTTCTTACTGCTCTTCACCACTCATTTTAGAAGCCTTACAAATTATTAATAAGTCAGGGAATTCCCTGAAGTCCTACCATGTGTGAAATAGTTGTAGAATTACATCAGTATGCTTTAGGTCATGGATAAATCCAGTTAATCCCAGTATGACTCATGGCTTGTGTATGGGGACGCTGTCGTTTATGTAGCAATCAGTTAGTTGACAGAGTCTCAAGCATGGATGGTAAAAAATAAATGCGTGGAAGAGAAAATGCTAATCTGAATTCCGTTGCCTTTAACCTGAAATTCATTTACCTAGCAGGCAAACTGTGTCCTGGATAGGCAAATAAAGACAAGAGAACGTCCCTTGCCTCTTTTCTCAAAGTCCAATTTTTTAGAAACTTCTATAGTAGTCAAATTATTACAGCCTGCATAGCCCTTCTCATAATAGCTGGACTTGGAAGTATACTTAAACGGTGCATAGAAACAATGTGTTACCTCTAGTGCCGACTCACATCGTCAAAAAACACGGCCATACATACTGTATTTAGGCTTCTGTGTTCCCCATACCGGTGTTTTATATTCCCTTACTGTACACAAAAGCTCATGCGTGCTGACAATGCTGAAGCAGTCAGCAGGTCTTTGTCCTGTATCGCTGTGATCGCATTATCTCGGATCCCATCTCCATGATTTCCTCAAACCAATTCATCTTCCCCCGCGACAAAGTTTCTACATGGACAATTTGATTGTGACATTTCCTCTTCCTTAGAATCCTCTAATGGCTGCCTGATGCCCTCAGACTAAGTCCTACACTCCTTGGAACAGTCGAGTCCTTTCCTTTGCCAGCACCTTTGCAAATCATTCTGTTGCTTAGTCTTATGCTTGCAACTGTTCAGTTATTTTAAGACCATTCCTGTGCTTCTAGACAAATCTTCCCTCAGCAAATGTACCCTCTTTCTTCATCTTTCTACAGAGTTGCTTTATTCCAAAGTCCTTCCCTACATGCCTCCTTAAGTAACTTCTCTTAAGGTACAAGCTCTAACCTCTCAGCGACACAAATCTTGTGATGAAATGATTAGTATTCATCTACAAATCTCCTTCAAAAGTGTGTTCTCCCCTAAGGACTAGAAGTATTTTCTCTTCAACTTTCTCGGGGCAAGGCCTGGATCAGACCCTAACAGAGGTGTTCAATGAGAAGCAAGTGAAAAGTTCTGATCCTAAGCCCCACATCTGAAAATTGTCCTGGTCTCTCTGTTGAATCCTTAGCTTCCTAGGCCAATTCTGACTCATAGCAGACAGTTTGTGCTCATTATTCTGGTGGTTTCAGTGGTAAAGGACTAGAGTCCATAGATAATACCACTAATGTGGGCGAGTCACTTGCTGTGTCTTACATTGGGTCTTCAGCAGTGTTCAGTCCAACTTGATTTACTGCTGTGTTTTACACTAGCAAGTACACATATGGGAACAACTGTCTATACCACTAACCTGTGTTACATCAGAAAAAAGAATTATATTCTTTTATAAGGGTCATAATAAAAATAGTTAAGTAGTTTTCAGGCATATCATGGAACGTGTGCAGTGGCATTAGGGATTTCAATGACTTGAACTGGGAGTTTAAACTTTTAGTTTTTTTGCTCAAATAGTTTGTTTCAATAGTCATAGCTATACTTTGAGAGAAATGCCAGCCCTAAGTGATTTTCCTCCTCTTCTCTCATTCATTGGGTTCAGACCAACAACACTAGAGACTAGAAACAATACAGGAAATATCTATCTAAAGTTGTGTTCTGACACAACAGTCCAGAAACTCTAACCCACATAGAGTTTGCATGCCAAAGGGGACGGGGGGGGGAAGGGGCCAGACCTTGCCTTGGGCTAAGTGATAAGACCAAAGTCTGGAGAAACATATGGTTATGTGAGGGCAGAAGTCAGTAGTTGAAGGGTTATGCTGAACCCACCAGAAGCTGTTAGACAGCCAACAGCTGGGCCTGGTCTACTTTTTAGAGGATCTTGATCTTACAGAAAATTATTCAAATTAGAAGCAGATCCATCCACAGACACAGAACATTTCCAGTTGAAGAATGGAATCAACTATACAGTCTGTTCCCTGTGGCTACTGAAATTATACAAGACTCACCCTTCCTAGCTTGGGTGATGTAAGACTGATTTTTCTTTGAATTTCGTCTTTTGAAGCCCAAAGGATTAGAGAAAGAGTAACAAACCTCAGAGGTTGAAATAATTATTTTTTAGACGATATTAGGAAAGATCCACTGAAGGTTTATTTATTTTATGCTTAATGTTCGTTTTAATTTAAATGTATTTCGCATCTAAGATAACAAATGTACATACCTACAAGGTATAATTTTAAATTTAAATCTTTCAAATTCTCCTATCTTTCTTTACTTCTCAAAACATGCTGTCTAATGGACCAGCTGCCCTTCTCCTCCAACCACCGCAAGGAAACCTTTCTGGTGGGATAATTACAGCAGAGATTTGGTCCCCAGAATGCCTGCCTAGAGATTGCAGATAAGGAAATGTAAACGATATCACCTTTTCAAGCAGAGATCTGAGTTTCCCTGGAACACATCTCCTGTTTTGTAGGTGGCTTACTCCTCAGCTGCTCATCACCCTCTAGTCAGAACAGCATCTTCCCAGCAAGGCAGGAGGCAGCTTAGGGCTACTTCTCCATTTTTATTCCTCTTCCCCATGGTGAGTAATGAGTTATGTTTTTTAAACTGTGTTTGATTTTGAGGCCAGGAACTATTTGTCCTGTTTCAAAGGACAAAGTTTCTGGCTAATCTCAAGGAAGTCTTGCTCCATGGAGTCAGGGCCCTCCAGAGAAACAGAGAAAGTGTCCATTGTAGAGCTGCCATTGAACTGTCATCCTGGCCTTCTGCAGAGGTTTCCTGAGGAAAAGCAGGAGGGGAACCTACCACTTCCCAAGTTAAGGAAGGATGGGAAGCCCACTAGGGTCTCAAACAAAGCACAAAACAAGAGGATTAACTTCATAGCCAGCTTGTTCTTTGTACCCAGCAAAGTATGAAACAAGGTCATGATGTTTAGGGCTGGATGTCAGTGACCACGATGTTACTTTAGCCATGCCTGACCTTCCACTGATGTGTGGAACCACAAAAAGTTCCAAGCCATACATATGTGTGTATGCATGTGGTATATAGATAGTTTCAACCATACACATGTGTGAATTTATATGTATGTATGTGTGTATACATGTGTGTAGGTATGTATACAAACACACACACACACACACACACACACACACACACACACACACACGTGCGCGCACGCGCCTGCAAGACCAAACCTATTAATGTTTTATCCTGGAATATGGAGGGACTCCTTTGTGAGGGTTTATCAGTTGCTGGGAGAACGGTATGTTTTTTTCCTCCAGTGATGTTGCCACCCCAAAATTTCTTATGCTCCCGTGATAACCCTTCAGGCATCAATTTAACTCTTTGGTTCACCAAGGCACACTTTAGTAGAATAATTTCTTTGACCCTGTCCTTTATTCCCTATCCCAGGTAAGTAGATGTTTGTTCATGCCTTTTTAGGAAATGCTCAACCAACCTCCTCATGTCCTAGAGTGTCACACATGCAACTTGGTAAAAGAGCTCCAGCCACGTATTTTATAGGAATAAGGTATGGAGCACTGAAAGTATGTTTACCCAGTTTCTTTTTAAATGATAGTGTGAAGTCCTGAGACATTTGCAATACTTCACCTAGAGGCACTTTTTACTTTTGAAAAATTATTTTCTTATTTTTTGGATTGTAATGTGATTACGTCATTTCCCTTTCTTTTCCTCCTTCCAGACTCTCTCACATGTGATACTTCTTTTTCAAGTTCTTGTCCTCTATTTTCATTAATTGTTGTCACGTGTATGTACATATATGTGCATATATCTATATATTCTTAAATATAAGCTGCTCAGTCTGGATAATGCTACCTGTATGTGTGTTTTCAGACTGGCCATTAGGTATTAGGTAACTAATTGGTAAACTTTATGTAAAAACAAGCTACAAATGAAACTACTTCTTTCAGTAGAACTGGGACAGTTCTAAATTGATAGAGCAATAACATTATACAGGTTAAATTAATTTGTGATGTGACTAGATACCAGCAAAATTCTCAAGGTGGTCCCTATATATAATTGAGACTAATAGTTTTAACCAGCAGCTCCTAAATTCAATGACACTGCTTTACTTTTTTAATACTTACCATAGATATTACAAGAGGGCATTACTTTAAGAAAGTAAACTGTATGCAAATTGCTAATTAATATTCATATAAATGTGAAATATCTGATTTTGTTATTGTTAGAAGGGAAATATTTTTTTATTTACTGGGAAAACTCATTAAAAAATGTCAGTGAAAGATCAATGAAAACAAACAGAAATAATACTAGTATGAGACGTTTTTAGTTTGTTGACCAAAGTCTACATTAAAAAAAAATAAACATTTGCTAGGAGTGCATAAAAAAATAACATGGAAAAAAGGGCTCCCTACCCAAGCCCTCATTAATATAACTTTACCATCTTTACTTAATTTTTATTAAAAATTTTTATATTTAATATATTTTAATCATATCCCTTCCTCTCCCCAAGCTCCTTCCAATTCCTGCTCACCTCCCTACCCATCATGTTCTCTCTCTTAAAAAAGTAGAGGTCCAAACTAAAAAAAAAAACCATCAAAGCAAAAATATACACATATTGAAAACACAGAGTTCATTTTATGCTGGTTAACTGCTTCTAGGCATAGGGCATGCTCTGCAGTGTAGCTGGTGTACCTAGTTACTCTCTATTGGAGAAAACTGAACTTTCCTCTCCCAGTAGGTGTTAATCGCAAAGAACTGCTAGGTTAGGGGTGAGACTTGTGTCCACTTGTCCTTCTCTGTGTTGGGAATTTATCTGGTTTGAACTTGTGAAGGTTTTATGTACATGCTATTTCAACGTCAGTGAGTTTGTATGTGTGTCCGTCCTGACGTGTCTGGATGATGATGTTTCCTTGGAGTCATCTATGCTCCCTGGTTCTTACAACTTTTCTCCTTCCTCTTCCATGTGAAATCCTGAACATTGAGGGAAGGGTTTAATGGAAACATCCACTCTCAGGCACTGCTTGTTATACTGTCCACTTGTGGGTCCCAGGATTAGTTCCCATCTACTACAAGAAGAAACCTCTCTGATTAGGGCTGAGCAAAGCATTGATCTATGGATACAACCATTTGTCATTAGGAGCTGTTTCACTGCTGTGTTTCTTTAGCAAAATAAACTTATCTTGCCAAGCAACATGGTTTCCAGATTTAAAGGGAAGTTTCCAACAACGTGAGCCATTTCATAAACAGTTCAGTAGTTCTCCCTTGTTTTTAAAAGCACAACTTCTTCTTATTGCATGAGGAAATACTGCACAACCATAAAAAACAATCTTTTATTTCTTCAAACATAAGTTAAATATGTTTTAAATGGATGAATTCATAGCATTTAGTGGCATAGTTACAACTCAATTAAGACAAGCAAGGAAGAAAGTGAATCTTTGTATAGACAATGGAAAAACAGGATGGAAATGAATGCTAGAGAAAAAGCATGGTCACAAATCCCAAGCTTGCTCTTCCCTGCAGATATGTAGCTAGCAGGCAAAGGAGATACAGGTCTGGCATTCCCAGTAAGCCAAGACCATGTGGAAATACTTAGGTTGATAGAAATCAGCTAGGCAATAAGAAGCTCTAGTCATTGGCCAACAGCTTTAAAACTAATAGAGTCTCTGTGTGTTATTTTGGGACTGATTAGACTCTGGGACCAGGCTGGTGGGAGAGTGCTCGTAACAAAATGTCACCTACAATGTGAGTACTAAGAACATCCACTTAAAACGACAAAAGCTTAAAAAGGGATTTTTAGAAACAAAAGAACAGAGACAAGCAAGGCTTCTTGGTAGCAGCATTTTTCTCAGGTGGGCTCTGTTTTGCTAGAGACAAGCAGAGACTCCTTTGGCTCCTTTAAGGGAGGTTTCCTTACTCAGCATAAGCAGGAAAAACAAAAAACAAAAAAATGCAGAGCTCTTTTAAGAGGCTCTGCCAACAACTCAATAGTGTGTATACAGTGGGAGGTGGCAGTGACCACATCTTCAAGCCAGTAGCATGCTGGCAGCATAGACCAAGGCAGTGAGCACAGCTCTTAGTGCTGGTGGTAAACATACCCCTGCAAGATGATGGATAAAACAGCTGTGGCTTTCATTTCAGCAATGTTGTTGTTTAGCAGATGAAAGACTCATGGTGAGAAAAAGATAAAGAGTTACAGTAAAGATAGATTCAGGTAAAGAAAAGCCTCCAAAGGTTCATAGTGTGTTTAAAAAAAAAAATGTACATAGGCTTGGGAGATAAAAGGAAACAGGATAAAGTGGTCCCTAAAAAGAAGGAAAGGAAAAAAAGAAGAAAGAGAGTAGCTGGGTGTGGTGACACATGCCTTTAATCCCAGCACTAGGGAGGCAGAGGCAAGCAGATCTCTGTGATTTCAAGGCCAGCCTGGTGTACTGAGTGGGTTTAAGGGCAGCCAAAGTTACACATAGAAACCCTGTCTCAAAAAGAAAAAATAAATAAATAAATAAAAGTAAAAGAAATACAGTAGTAAAAATGCCACGCAAAGATGGAAAATACACAGAGAGTCTCGATACTGTGTGCTATTGTGTTGTCATTTTTTAATTGACTGCTGAGGAAATGGCAACAACTGCTAAAGGAAATGCTGCTGGATTGATCCAATTTATATGTTTTAAAATGCCTTGACTTCAAAATTGAAGTATACGTTACTTTGAAAAAAGATAGTTTGATAGGAGATGCCATTATGTATATATGTTTCTCATACTGGTTAATAATAAAGCACTGTTGGCCAATAGGAAATGAAGATAGGAGGGACTAGGAGACAAGGAGGAAAGAGGAAGTAGTAAGGAGGAGTCAGCATGGAGAGACCGGGGAGACCAGACGCCTGCCTCACTCCGGTAAGGAGACCATGTGGAAATACATAAAAATAGGTTAATAATTAAGACAGAGCTAGCCAATAAGAAACTAGAACCTGGCCAACAGAATCATATCAAATGCAGAGCCTCAGTGTATTAATTGGGGCTGGCACGGCGGCGGGACAAGACCAGGCGGCGGGAGGAAAAACCTTACTGCTTACAATAGTTTATTCATGTTTCCACAGAAAATGAAAAGCTGAGGATTCCTTCCAAACTAATATGGTTTGATGAAGCAAAACCCCATGAAGCAATGTCCTAGGTGATCCAACATTCAAAACAGCTGGGACAAGTATAGTGAGATAGCCCTTCTGTGGCACTGACCATGCCCATTGGGGGGGGGGGGGTGGAGCCATGGGCAGAAGTGACCTGTGGAAGGAGGTTGGAGAGAGAGCCAGGAAAAGCTCTCTTGCTGGCGTGACTCGGACAGAAGAGCATCGTGTTGAATTTCCTGGTGTTCATCTATCTAGGTTGTAAGTTATTTCTCCCTGAATAAACATCTATTCGGCCTATTTGTTTATCCTGATCCTTATTTAACCGCGATAGACAAGGCAGCCTTGCAGACAGCAACATCCAGGATTTCTAGGTCTTCTTAAGATCCTCATGTTATTATATCATGCCGAACTAACAGGAAGGAGTTTGGAGAAAACAATGCCCACATTCCCCAATATTGTCTATAAATGTTTGTTTTCATTTAAATGGGGTTGTTTACAAATGGTTAATGATCACAGTCAATCTCTTTTTAAAGAAAAGAAGGTAATAGGATATAGAAATGAATACTTTGCATTGGTATGGATTTTCATTTATCGACACAAATTTAAGGTCAAGTTTATGATAGGTATATTTCTCCTCTTGTTCAGGTATTGTGTTTGTATAGCTCATTTAAAAATCTAATATACAATTAAGTATAGATAGTTACCTATAATAGTCAAAACTTATAGTTAGGTTTTCTAGATACAGAGAGATGTATCTGAGGTGGATAGATATTCTTTAAACCTTTCAAAGACCTATAGAATATGGTGTTTAAAATGCTTTAGGGTTTTTCTTAACAGTGAGACATAAGGGCTCCTGGCAACACCACCTTCGTCAGAAAGGAAGATGGACATTGAAGAAACTCGTCATGGAGTTTGCTTCTAACACAGCAGGACTAGCCATTTGGACAAGATAGTGTTCCTGTCTGGACTGTTTATGCTTTACAAAGTAGACATGCAGGACCCACAGAAAAGTGACTGCTGAAACAAGATAGACATTGCTGCAGGGTTCCTGCTTCTTGGAAGAGTCTGCCAGACATTCTGCAGGACACAGAGGAGAGTGACAGTTTAACAGTTTAATAGGCAGACAGTTTAAAGTTTCCTGCTTTGCTGAGGAGTCTGCCAGACACACTATGGCCCATGGACCAAAGATGGAACACTACAGACTGGGTGACTGATCAGGCATCGAGTTGTCTCTGTCATTTCTAGAGTTTATATACTATCCTTCTGTGGTCTTTGATGGAGTCAAAGATAAATCATTATAGTTATAGTTTTCCTTAGTTAAGATTAAAGTAAGTTACATATAAGACTTTAGAATTATAAAGATGATAGAATATTTTCTTTAATTCTTTATGTTAGTGAATGTAATATTGTAATTATAGTTCCTGCTTAACAGCTATTTTGTTATATGTAATTTTACTATGTTGAAGTTAAAACCCTTCTTTTTATTTAGACAGAAAAGAGGAGATGATGGGGAGTGTTCCTCTGTACACATTTTGGTCTTATTGGTTGATGAATAAAACACTGATTGCCCAGGCAGGAAGTGACTAGCTGGGCAGAATCAGAATATAAGCAGGGACAAACAGGAAATCGCTCTCTTCTCTGCAGAGAGGTAGCAGGCAAAGGAGATGCAGGTCTGGCATCCTGGTAAGCTAAGACCACGAGGAAACACTTAGATTGATAGAAATGAGTTAATAGTTAAGTCAGAGATAGTCAATAAGAAACCATAGCCAATGGCCAATAGTTTCATAATTAATAAAAAAAATGAAAAACAAACAAAAACAAAACACATGCTTTCTTTACTAGGTATCATTTATTTTCAGAATTAATTTATGTTTTATACATTTTAGTTAAAATATAATTACATAACACCCCCATCCTTTTTCTCCCTCCAGTTCTTCCCAAGTCCACCCATCTCAAATTGACAGTCCTCTTTTTATATTATTCATATATATGCACAAATATATAAATATAACCCACTGAGTCCTTTTTCTTCTGTCATACATGGGATTTCACTTTACAATGGGTAAGTAATTAGGGGCTCATCCCTGGGAGAGATCCTGTCCAGGTAGAATTGTCTGCTGGAAGGGACTCATCAGTTCAGTCACTTATTACTGTGAAGGGAAAGGTAGGGAGCTCGTCCATTGCTTATTAAGTATCAGGGAAATACTACTTCTTCATTTTGAAGGATGAAAAGGTCAAGGAGGATGACAGGGGAGGGAGGGGAAGAGTAGGGGGAACAAGGAAGAAGAGGAAGCAGAAGTAGCAGCAGCCACCATCGAAGTCTAGGGGATGTGGTAGATTGATTACATGTGCAGCAAGTAGGAGAGGCATTGGAGTTCAAGCCTAAACAACTAAAAAAACAAGCCGACAAAGAAAGAAATACCAACCAACCAACCAAAAACAAACAAACAGAAACAAGCATATAACAGCAACAACAAAAGTACAAACAATATGTTGGGTTTTCTCCCCGAAATTCCTTACTACGAGAAAATAAAATACTAATGGTAGCTAAAATCAAGCAACACACATATATATATATATATATGTATGTGTGTTTGTGTGTGTGTATGTATATGTGTGTATATGTGTGTGTGTATATATATATATATATGTGTATATATATATATATATATATATATATATATATATATATATATGAGTTTAGTTAGAACAAGAATTACTGTAGTAATCTCCAGAGAACTTGTTTGTGGACAGCCAGAGTAGAAGGGCCTCTGTATATGGTCCTGGGACTGCGGCCTCCACAGTGTACAGTACAGTGTATGACTTCCTCGGACGTCTGCCCAACAAAAGGAAGTTACTCTCCAAAGCCACAGGTAAGAGTGGCCAGAGTTATTATACATGTCTCACAGCTGAATGATGCTCTCAGAAACACATAGGTGCTGGATTTACTACTTTAAGAAGTGGTTTCCTATTATCGTGTTCTGGTCACTGTGGACTGGAATAAATCTGAATTCATCTCCTTGGTTTTAGATAGAGCAACAATTACTTTCATTCTTACAAATGATGGGTATCTTTTGTATTATTTGATCTTATTTTATTCTTGTGTCAGGAGCGGTGTGTTAGGAATGGTGTTGTCTAGGAGGAGCTGGAGTAGGGAAGTGGAAAAGATCTAAACACATTGTATGCTCAGGTGAAATTACCAATAAATATAAATAAATACAGCTAAAATAAAATAGACTATATTTTCTCAAGTTTAGAAATTGCTTTTTACATTTTGTAATCCCCCAAATTTCAATGTATTAACGTATAAAAACAACTTTGCATAGGGTAGATTGGCTTTCAAGCACTATGGTTAACACAAAACTATATATACTCTAAAAAAATATCAGAAAATGTTTTACTTAAAGTTTATATTTTAATAGACAAAATTCTGGATTTGTAGAGTAGTAATTGCATAGGGAAAAGCAGATCTGGATGTATTTAAGTACTCATTTTGGTGTTTGCTTGTGTATGTATCTTTTGTACCAGCTGTGGATTTTCTCTAAAGACGACATTCTGGAATCTGTCTAGGAGCCACGTGTCTTTGAAGTATGTTCTGCTTTGTCCTAACAGCACTCTTGGACATTTTGAGGGTGAGCTCTGGATGTGATTTGTTTAGTGCAGAGAAAGTACTGTCTTTGTTCCTTGGCTGTACAATGTGGTGTAACACACAGGCAAGATCCCCTCACTTAGGGAAAGAAGACACAGGGCTATTGTTTTTGTAATTCCCTCCATCCTCACAGATAAAATACTTCTTGTTTTCTGGCCACTTTATGGGAGGAGTCACTTAAACAATCTCCCTCAGTGTTACCCAGAGTGCAAGCAATTAACCAAGTACCAAAGTTGCACCAACCCATCTTCTGCTGCACAAGGAAGTTGATGAGCTGTAAGGAAACTGCATCCTTGCTATAGGCTGTAATTGAACCTTGAAAGCAGAGAAGTGGATACTTTCACAGCAACTATTCAACTATTCAGGAGAAAAGTGTGCATGGCACAGGGTGGGCCAGGTGGCGTTCCCTCTAGAACCTCAGACTCGCTAGCTTTGAATTTACTCCTGTGCCTTTCCTGTTTGACCCTTCTTGTGAATGCTACATGGACACGTAGCCTACAAACTTGGATGCACCTATTACTCTGCCCTCTTCATTGATTTTCAAATGCAACATACACAGGGATCTTACTTTTTAATTAGTCGTTTATTCTATTTGTCTCTTTCTGGTACAATGGTCATCAACTTGATCAAAAGGCTTACCCTCAATGCTGGATTACTGCAGTCAGGTCTGAATTGGTTCCTGTCTCTCCAGACTTTATGCCCCCAAGTTCATCTTTAATATCATCCACAGGATTCTTCTAAAATTATGTATTTCACAGTGCTGTTCCTGAAGGGAGAACCTAATAGTGTTTTCTTACCACCTATCATAACCGGCTAACTCACTAATATTCCCTAAAAGACCTCTGTTGCCTATTACACTTACTCCCCCACCTTGTCACCTGGGCTACCAAACTATTTGCAACAATTATTGATCATGCAGCTTGTTCAGTTTCTGTGTCTAGCCTCACTAGTTTGAGCCCTGAGCATGCTGTCTCAGACTCACCTCTCTTATGACCTTTGCAAGGCAATATCACCTTATTTCCATTCTGGTTTCTGAGTTGGCGCACATGCTGCTTTTAGTTTACAAACAATCTTTAAACACATGCAACGGTGCACTTTGCCCATCATGTCATGATGTTTTTGTGGTTTGTTTGTCTTCCCCAGTATAAGGATACAGTGAAGGTGTTCTCTCCAGTGCTGAACTCAAGCAAAATAAATACTCTCTCCATACCGTTTAAAAGTAATTATATCTTTAGCAATCATGGGGATTTCTCTAGAAGAATAGAGTTCAGATTAAACTACTTCAGGTGACCCTGAAGTTACCATTCTTCAGCAGTAAACCAGATGATAATGGTTTCTAAATTTCAGAGCTACTGTGGAGAGTAAATAAGACAAAATAGAAGGTGTTTATCTGAATTTGTCCTGAAACTTGTGCTTTAAATCTAGTAGTTTTTATTATCATAGTTTCTCATGGAATTATCTCTAGTTTGCAAATATGTCATTATGGTTAGTGATAAAAAGTCATGTGTTTTGAGTCAGTATTGAATTATAAGTCCAAGTAAATTGAAATAGAATTGAGAAAGTAGAGCAAATTTTACACTGATTTGCTTTTGTTGCTTAGGTATACAACCAGTAAGCACTTATTTCTCTGTGTGCATCATGTAGACACACACTGAGGCATGTCCATGCCCCATCACACTGGAAGACTTACTCACATCACACACACATGCACACACATACTTGTACACAGCATTTCAGCAAAACTATGAAGAAAGTAAATGTGCTGGAACCTCCCATAAGACAACAATGCCATTTGTAGACAGTTGCCTTGGGCACTTGATCATTAGGAAGATTATTAGAAATTTACTCTGCTAATGAAAGATGCCGGGGGATTTTCACTAGAAGAAAGGCACAGACACAAAACAGCATTTCAGGATTTGGAGTATAGTAGTCACATTGGTCAAGAGTTCCCTGTGGCTCATTTTGCTCAAACCATGAAAACCAGTGTTTCACTGATGTAAAACCTTCATTTGACGTAGATTCATTTGTACCTTATGCCTGACTTGCTACATAGATAGGAGGAAAGGAGTAGAAGAGAGGCTATCACTGGAAAGGGGGTCATGTTTCCAACAAAAGATACTTTCACCTTTCCACTCAGCTAAATTCCAATGTCATGGGTTAATAAAATCCCTCTGACAGAAACTCCAATGTTTTTAACCTCACAATAAATATACCAATGTACCCATCTCCAAAAATGGTAAGGGTAGTTAAAGGATGACAAAATGATAAATACATTTGCATGAAGGGAATGTCGTGCTCAGGGAGACCTGGTGTATGGTTCCAGTGTCACCCTTTATACTGCAGATGAGAGCATGGAGGCCTCTGGACTACTTCCCTGCAGACACCTCCAAGGGAACTCCAAAATTCTTCCCAAGGGATGGCAACCGCGTAGCCTGTCCTCCCTGTGTATGCCACTCCCCTGACCCTGTCCTCTTAAGGTGCAGTTAACTTGGTAACTGAGTGTACCAAAGACAACATGCCAGAAGCGGGGGGAAGAGGGAACCTTCTAGACCTTGGTTTTTCTACCTCATCAGGTACAGAGCCTGCTGGGCTTCGAAGAAGTCAGCTTTGTAGTAATTGCTTTTCCTACCTTCAGTAGCTTTAAGCAATTAAGACTCCTAATAAACTCTAAATGTGTGATCTGGATTCGGTGCTGAGTGAGGCCACCTCACTCACTGCGGTGAGCACTGCAGCTCTTTCCCAAGCATTTCCCTCCCCTCTGAGAAACCCAAGGGCAGCTCAGAGAAAGAGTCTGGATCTAAGAATACCTCATCTTCCGAGAGAAAAGGGGAACACTTTCTAATTCTGCAATTGAGATGAACCCAGGAAAGAGATGGGTTGTCACTGCCTGTGAGTTCTTTCTTTTTCTAACACTGACTACCCAAGGTTCTTCCAGGGATTTAATGTTTATTTCACTTTAGACTCACAGGAGTATGGGAGATGGGAGGAGACCATTAAAAAAAACCAGATTCCTAGCCCACTCATCTGCAATTCTCATCTAATTCCAACCCTACCTGCTATTCTGTTCTGGCATTCAGAAACTCGTATTTTAAACAAACACATCTAAAATCTTCTGTGTAGGTAATTTGTCAACTACACTCTGAGGGTGACTGCAAATGATCACTGGAGGAGAGCCCCATCTGTGATGATGACCCAAGAATAATCCACCTACATGTGAGATGGGAAGCAAAGTCATCCATCAGAGGGAAACGGAGGATGAAATGAGGGTGCCGGGTTCACCTTACAGACTGGTTATACATTTCTGTTCTTTATTTCAGTGGGTTAAATAGCAGAAGCTGATTTTTGCACGTTTCTGGTGAGCAGAAGCCAGAGTAAGGCTTAGGTATGGCTGTTGCCTTCTAGGGTCATGGAGGAAATTGATTCCAAGCCTTTCTCCTACTTTGTGGCCGCCTCAGGCGTTCCTTGGGTCGCAAAGAGCATTCTTTCGGGATCTCCATGTCTTGGTGCATCTGGATGCCTGTCTGTCCTAATTTCTTCCCCTCTGTAGAGGAGTGCTACTAATTACATAGGATTGGAACTATCCAATGACCTCATCTTAACCTGATCAACTGAAAAGATTTCATTCCTAAATTAGTTCCCTTTCATAGGCCCATGGAGTTAGTATTCAACATCATTTTGGAAGGCACACTTCAGTAACACAGGTAGTACAGGACTCACTTTATTTACACTGTAACAAGTGCTAGAGTTAGGAAAGAAGCAGTATTTAAACAGAAACAACATGAACCGAGCTCTTTACCTAAATACTCAAGCCTATCATTAAAGTCCTAATCATTAATCCAGCTGGCTTATTTAGAAAAGCTACATGGAAAAATGCTCTTTCAAAGTGGAAGTTGGCTTTATGTTGAGGAGAAAGCATGTGCATTGTAATAAATAAAGAGCCCTCAATTTGCTGTTCTTTGATCTAAAGAAGGGAGCCAGGTAATGAGGAAACCAAAAGGAGCCGGGGTAGAACCAATGTTCTTTTCGTATCTAAGGATATAAAGACTTTATAGAGATTAAGAATCTTAAGTTAAGCTGATTTCAAAAAGTTTATGATGCAAAGGTTTGGTGACGCAGTAGACTATGGAACTGGAAGGCTCAGCAGAGCCTGAAGCTAAGGGATAGCATTAGAAACATATTGGGAATTTAAAGGGCTATTGGAAACAGAGGAGGTGCTGTGGGAGCCTCTCTGCCTTGGGCCTATGAGGCCAATACTGCTTCTTAGCCTAGTAACTGTGAGATCCATCTATACTGTGGCCCAGTCAGAAGTTCTCTTGGCTGTATTGCGGAGTAGAATTTGTTGTAATAATTATACTACAGTGATTTATGCATTTACTATCAGAATGCATTTGGTTTTGTTTCTAGTTTGGGGATATTATGATAAAAAAAGCTGCTGTCAATTTCTGCATACAAACACGTGTATTAACCTGGGATTACACTTTACATGGGGAAACATCAAAGAGTGGAACCACACAACAAAGTGTGTGCTTAAACTTTGTAAGGTACAATGGCTGCACAGTTTTTACCCCACTAAGGATGTTCAGAGAGTATATGTGCCCACATGCCTGACAATGCAGTCTTTTCCGCGTTATCCTTTAGTTGGATGGATAGACACTGTCTCATGATGGGTCAGAATTGCACTCTCTGAGGATATTTTCATTATTTCACTCATTGTCACGAAGGCTCAGTCATTATAAAGGGGTTTTCCCTCTATTTTTAAACATGGGCTTCAGGGGCTGTGGAGACCGCTCCAGCGCTGCAGAGCGCTTGCGCTCTTGCAGGAGACCCAGGGTTGGTCACCTACACGGCAGCGCACAAACGCCCATAACTCCATTTCCAGGTTGTTGCCACAGGCACCAGGCACACACACACGGTGCACATACACACATACAGTAAGACATCCACAACCATGAAAATGAGAATCAAAAAGCATAAGGTAGACATTATTATTCTAGGAGCTCTTGATTCAGAGCAAAATAGCCCAGAAGCAGAACGCTCCCTCAGATGTCTGTCCCGACCTTCTGTGGTCTTCCCGCCATAGTCAAGATCATTCTGGTATCTCTGTTTCGACTGATAAGCCACCTTTCTCATGTGACCTCCAACCAAATCCATAGTTCACAGCAGGGCATGATCTCTTCTGTGAGGTTTTGCTAAATGTACAACCTGATTCCACTATTGTAGTACCAGACAGAAGAGTTTCTCTGCCACGAGAATCCCAGGGACTGCACCTACTCATCTTATGTCCCCCAAACCTCCTGGGAACCATCGTCCTTTTCCTTGGCTTTAGAATGCCGAGTAGCTGTAATGATACTGTATGTCTCCATTTCAGAACAATTCCTCTCACTTAGGGGCACCTACCTTTACATTTCCATCTTGCCTTCTGTGGCTTTACTGCTTGTTCTTTATATATACATACATACATACACACACATATATATGTATGATTTTCGATTTTCTGAATGTATCAAAGTTTGTTTTTCATTTCATCTTGGTTGCTCTCATGTTTTGGTGATTATGGACACAGCTTCTACAAACATCCATGGACAAGTTTTTGTCTGAACATAAGGTTTGGGTATTTTTTTTTTTACTCACTTAAAAAAAAGTACTTATTTTCTTTTTGTTCAGTTTTGCCTGGAGAGAAATTTAGTTTGAATGTAAGCTTTCTTATTCTGTTTAATGTTAGTAAGGAAAACTGAGTTCTAAAAAAAAATACTGGAAAGAATAATTTAAACTGCATTAAAATGCTCTACAATATTATTATAATGTATCAGACAACATCTAATCAGTTAATGGTTACAGCTGTGTAATGTATATGCAGTGTAGTCCTAGAACCCATTTCATTCTGGAGAGGTTGAAGTTCTACTCAATGGACTTCTCAGTTTCCAAGAGGAAAATCTACCATTTTTATCCTAATAAATTATGATGCAGAATAGAGACGGAGCATTCTTTTGCATGTGTATAGATGACCCATTTGGGCCAGCTACCCCTAAGCCAGGTTGGTAATGAATCGCTTTTACCTGACACTGCACAGACAATCCTGTAAATTATGTATGCTAGCATGATTATGTAGTGAATGTCTCCACATAAGAAAGGACCTTAAGTCAGTACACCCTCAAGGTGGTACATGTCTGCAATACCAGCCCTCACGAGGATGGGGCAGGAGGAACATGAGTTCAAAGCCAGCCTTAACTATGCAATGAGATCCTGTTGTAAAAATACGGATTCAGGTTATCTATCCAAAACCTAGAGCTATAAAAGCATGGGCATCTCTTTGGCTCACACATCCAAGGGTCAGCGCTTTGGACACAGCTAAGCAGAGTAGTTCTCCTTACCTGAAGTCGCTCAGCTGTCCCTTCAATTCCTCTGGCATGTCTTCTGTTAGGAGGAATCGTCTCAGGCTCCACTGGAGTTCACATTGGACTCCGCGTTTCTGAGGAAGAGAAAGCAGCTGTGAACAAGGGACTGCTCTTAGCATTTGCATATCATAATTCAAGCTGTTGTCAGTGAAATCAGGGCCCAAGATCAGCTCAAATTTAAGGAGAAAGGGGCTGTAGATTAAGAGGAAATAAGCACGACAGTTCCTGTGCATATCTGTAATACGCATATCTGTAATACGTGGGAATTTAGTGAGGGGCGAGTCAGAGAGGCCCCTGGTCAGCCAAGGCTCTAACACAGCGCTAGGAAAGCTGAGGGCGGCTTCTTGTACGATGTTGGGGAGGCATTTTGGTGTTTCAACAAGAGCACCTATATGAGTAGGTATATCCTAAAGAGAAAACCTTATTCTATATTAATCTATGTTCTGTAGTATAATCCTATGTTTTAAGACACGGGAAGACAGCTGGGCATGGGCATGGGTACCTCCCATCCCAGCATTCTGGAGACTGAGGCAGGAACATTGAGAGTTGGAGGTCAGCCCAGGTTACATAATGAAAGCCACTCTCCAAAGAAAATAGAGACTCTCGACTACCCATATCCTCCACTGTGCTATTCACAATAGCTAGGAGTGGAATCAGCCTAAGATCACCTGGTGAGTGGATAATTCAGATGCAGTACGTATACACAACAGAGTATTATGCAGCTGCAAGGAAAGGAAAACTTACAGGAAAATGGATGTAACTGGGGAAAAAAAACATTCTGAATGAGGCTACCCAGACCCAGAAAGACAAATGCCACGTGTTCTGTCTCATATGAGGGTCCTAGCTTTACTTGTTTTGCCTTGTGTATTGGACGTGGAGTACTAATATCAGCAGGAGCTTAGAATGGGCCACAGGCTGAGATTCACTTCAGGAGAGGCGAGAAGACAGAAGTGAAGTGAGAGCAGAGAGTGCCAATGCCCAGGGGAGAAGGAGTCACGCAGGTAGAGGAGTGACGGGTAGGGAAATGAAGGGCCAAGGGGAGATTTCACCAAAAGGAAGCGTGCATGGAGAAGCTCCTTAGGAATCTATGATCGTGCAGTTCAAGTGCAAAGATATAACTGTAGAGCATATGCATGATGGTTAGTTTGTTATCAATTTGACACAAGCAACAGCCTCTTGGAAAGAGAAAACTTTGAATGAGTAAATGCCAGATTGACCTGTAGGCAAGCCTGCGACGCTTTCTTTGATTAATGATTCCACAAAAAAGGGTTCATTCCAGAGATGGTGTCTTAGTTGGGGTTTCTATTGCTTTGACAACACCTTGACCAAAACACAAGCTGGGGAAGAAAATGCTTTTTGGCCTTATTCTTCTATATTGCTGTTCATCACTGAAGGAAGGAAGGGCAGGAACTCAAACTGGGCAAGAACCTAAAGGCAGGAGCTGATGCAGAAGCCGTGGAGGATGCTGTTTACTGCTTTTGTTCCACGTGGGTTGCTAAATCTCCTTTCTTATAGAACCCAGCAACACCAGTCCAGGGATGGTACTGCCTATAATGATCTGGGCTTTCCCCTATCAACCACTAATTAAGGAAACACTCTATGGACTGGCCCATAGCCCAATATTAGGGAGGCGTTTTCTTAACTAAGAACTAAAGGACTATATTTTGTGTCAAGTTGACAAAAGTTTAGCCTGCACAGAGAGTGATTCTAACTCTGGATAGGTGGTCCTGCATAGTACAAGAAAGCAAGCTGAACAGGTCATAAGAAGCAAGCCACTAAACAGCATTTCTCCATGTCCTGTGCCTCGGTCCTTGACCCTGGGATCCTGTTTTGAGTTCCTGACAAGCCTTCCTTTGATGACTGTGATATGGAAATATAGATGGAATAAACCATTTTGTCCCAAGTTGCTTTGGCCATGGTGTTTTATCATAGCAATAGGAACCCTAATGTCTTAATTGGGTGCTTTCTGTAATTTCATGATGTTGCTAGCTAGTCTTTCTACACACTTTATGCCTTTAACATCGGCTTGACTCTGAGGGATTGTCATCATTGCCCTAATCTTTAATAAGACAAGATGAAGCTTGCTTTCCTAAGTAACTTGATTTTTCTTGTATGCTCATAAGTACCAAGTGAAGACACTTTCCAGTTCATAGTTCCGTTTAACTCACTGACTACTACCCTCATTGTTTACAGCCAAGACAATAGCTCTAGGGTTCTGAACTAATCCAACCCCACAATTTATCTCTTTTATATTTTCTACTGACCAAAACCCATTCTCAAAAAATAATCAAAGCAACTGAAAATTCTCTTCACTGTTAGTGACACTGAAAATTGGGACAACTACTTCAAATACCATCAGCCAGTTTCTTAAAAATATAGGTGAAACTCATGCCACTATCCGGAATTGCTCATTTTTTATTTATCCAAAATGATTTTAAAAATGTGTATCCACCAAAAGACTTCATGTGGGTCTATAGCTATTTTAGACATCATTACAAACATGTGGAAACAACTAGACTATTTGCCATGCAATAGGTGAGTAGATAGTGTAATAACCCTAACTGTTTGTCACAAAGAGGTAATCTATCACAGCACAGTTGAGTTGGATGATTCTTTAATAAATATTGCATTTCAAAAGGTTCCCCAGCTATAGGGATGTCAAGAAGGCCATTGATTACAGTGTATTAATTACTGTTTGTTGTTATGATCAATGACAGACAAGAAGCAATTAGAGAGGAAAACTTCATTGGGCTCCCAGTTTGCAAATACATTGTATGCCAAGGAAGCTTGGGGCAGAAGCAGCCCTTGGGTGTGACAGCAGGAATGCCAGGCTTCTTGCTCACATCTAGACAGACTGGGAAGCAGAGAAAGGAATTCTGCACTAGCTGGCTTTCCCCTACACACCCTGCTTTGCCCAGTCCAGGACCACCATCTGTGGAGTGGTGCCACCCACATTCATTGGGGTTCATATTCCCTCAGCTAATCCTCTCTGGAAACACCCTTAGGGGCACACCCAAAGGTATTCTCGAGTCATACCCTAAACATTACTTAATCTAAACAAGTTGACCTTGAAGATGAACCATCACACAGAAGTTTGAGGAGCACATTGGAAGGTGGAGTCTTGGGGAATCAGTTCATTGAGAATATTCTGCAAGGCATTGCAGTGGTAGGTTCAAGACAAGATACATGACAAAATTCTGGAGAATGAACCCCAATGGAAATGGTGTACTCAAAGCAATAAAAAATGGTAGCAATATCTGTTCATTAATCAGATCAAATGCTCCTTGCTAATGCAAGATCTCCACGACCAAGGAAACTGGGAAGGAGTATCGCACTATATGTACAGTCTCTGTACTTAATTTTTATGTGAAAATAAAGCTCTCAAAATTTATTTTTAAAAAAGAGCATCTTCATACCTCAAGCTTTCTTTGTCAGAATCTGATGCTAGGTTCAGAGACATCTGGTTATGTCATTGTCCCTAAGGCCTTAGCCCACAATCGAGAAGACACAGCCATCGTGCTAAACAACAGTCTGAGAATGCTCACGTAGTCCAGCACATGGGACTGGAACAAGATGAGGTGTCATCACCTCCACAAGAAGAGGGCATCACCAAATGGAGAAGATGAATTCAACTCTCCACTTAAACAAGTTTGGCAGGAGGGGATTAAGGACTTGCCAGTTTGCAGGTAACAATAGAGATGGCAAAATAATGAGAACATGGTGGGGGAGACTCTCAGAAACAGGGGCAGATGAGTTTTCTTAAGAGGTAACATGTCCTCAGGAGCTTCCTGGGCTTTGCAGAGTCTTTGGGAAAAAGAGTCTTTCCAGCTATGACTCTGAGCCTGGGCTGCCTCTTTCCAAAACACTGCTGTCGCATTAGTTTAGTCTCCCAATGAAAGAAACAAATCCCTAAAGCCTTAGGAGTCATTGCAGTGGGAATGTCAACCCCAGTTTTGAGCATGACAAGTATTGCTGGAGCTATGGGTGAGGGAAGGCATCGGTGTGTACTTGCACGGCATTTCTGCCACTCAGAACACCTCAAGTTCAAGGAAGGAGAAGCTGTTCTGTAAGCCGAGGAGAAGACAGGAGAATTGATGGATTCCAAGTAGACACTGAGTGAGACTTGGAGGTTCACTGTTGATCTGTTCTCTCCAACTAAAAGCAATCGCCAACAGGTTCTTTTTAATACTAGTCTAGACGAGGTTTTGCAATGTTGCAGGTTCTTAATTGCAGTAATTACTGCCTGAGAACAATTAAGCAGTCACTACCAAACATTTCTATTGGGTGAATCTAGTGTCCTATTAATAAACAGTCATGGAGTTATCTCTCTCTGGAAAAACCTCCCTGGCTGGTTCTATACTACAGAAATCTCAGGCCAGGTTTGTTCCCACACATTTAGAGTTCACGGAGCAGCTGTGTCTGTCTGAGCCAAAATGGTCTCTGTTCCTCTGAGAGCCAGAGGCAGGTTATGCAGCTGCCTGATGCTACTGTCACAGTGTTCTTGTTACTAATTAAAGGTAGTAGCTGTGAATTCAGTGTGAGAGACAATAAGCAGCCATCACTTACCCATAGATGACCTGGATTTGCCTTCTGCAAATCCCGGTTCCCTCGGCCTGGCTCCTTGCAAATTAGGCCTCTAAGCATCTCTTCTCTGGGGAAGCAGTTTTTAATCTTTAGATCAAAGCCAAATCCGAAAGATAGCTTTTATTTTGAATCAGAAATTTCGTATTCTAAATTGTCATTTTATCTACAACCACCTACTCCAGCCTTCTAGCTGGGATGGAGTTTCTTTATGTTTCGCCGTTCAATTGCCGTGCTGGATTTATTATTTCAGGAGAGTTTCTTGTAAGCCACAGTCTTTTTTTTTTTTTTTTTAAATAATGTATCCACATTATGGAAACACAGGATGGTAGAGCTAGATGTCAGTCAAAGTGCTCCCTGTTCTCAGTGTTAGCTGACTCAGTCCAGCCCTGAGAGGAAGCTTGAAGGAGGCTGTTAAATCTATTCATAGATTCGGTGATGTTCCAGCCACGGGGAGAGGTTGCAAATGACGCATGTAGGCACCATCAGTGACATAGGAGGAGGCTGCTGAGGGGGAAGGAGAGCAGAAGTGGGGGTGGACATGCGATCAGAGGCCATAGCATGCGTGATGCCAGCCAAACCATTTCTCCGCAAAGACACATCACAAAGACTCAGTAGAGTCGGCTGCCCTGACCCATCTTCCATGGCCTTTGTCTGAACTGTCATGTGCATTAGTGACCCTGAATATACTCCTTGTATGCACGCAGACACTGCTGAGTCTGGGGACTCCAGGCCACCTGCAGTATTACTAACAGATTGCCAAGGACTGGTGGAAACAAACGTGGAAAAGAAACGGTGGGCCGTAAGGAAGATGCAGATGGGAAGACAGTCCTCCGTCCATGCTCCTTGGACGGACAAATTAAGGCCCTGGTTCTAGATCAGATGGGAAATAACATAGCTTGGTGCCTGGGAGAGATTGCAGCAGACTAACGAATTGAGGGTGGGGGTGGGGGAGTCCAACATATTGCTGCTGGTAGATGGAAGATTACCATAGAAATTTTAGGGTTCTTTGTTACATAAGACTAACTCACACTGATTAGTGAATATGCATGAACATATTCATAGATTCCCAAACAAATGAAAATTCCCTTTCTATGATCCCTTCTTATAAACAACCATTTATTGAGAGCCTACTAATGTCAGGGTGTTAGGTGTTGCACACAAATACCAATAGTTCTTGTCCCATTTATGACTACAAGAGTACTAAACAGGGTCTGAGGAACAATATGGGCCAAGCAGGTAATAATGGAAAGTTTTGCTTCTCCAAGTTGAGAGATTCTGTCCGCCATGCCAGGAAGAGCTGTTACAACTAACGAAAGGTCATGTAACAGAAAGGCCAGGGGGATTGGTGGTGTCTCTCTCATCATCAGGACCATTCAGGGAACCAAATATCCTCACTGGGGAATCAGATTAGATTTGATGCTCTCTAACGTCTCTTCAAATGCAAAAGTTACAGTTTTATATCTTATTTAATTGTTGTGTATATTTACACAATACATTTTAGTCTTGTTTCTCTACTTCAAGTCCCTCACACACACATCACCTCTCAAGTCAATCATTTATGTCCATGTCCTGCTTTGTGTATGGCCCGCTGAGTTTAAAAAGAGTTACTTGTATGAGGGTGGATAGAAGATTGATTCTAAAATCAATGGAAACAATCTAAAAGCTTTAGTAAAGTGCTTCAGGTGATAAGACACTTCCCAGTGTTGCTGGCTGCTTCTGGCTCCAGCCTAACCATGGTCCTGCTCTCTTCCCTCCTCACCAAGTGTTCTCTCATGCCTGGGTCAACAGAAGGAGCATCTGCCTGCTCATCTCTCCAGCTTATATAAGAAAAGCAATCTGGAAGAGTGGGGAGGTAGCAGGGAGAGAAGGGAGGCTCTCCGTCAACACCATCATGATGCCAATTGTTGCATAGAATAATAGTTTCCTTATGGCTTCTACAGGTACACGGTGAGTTTCAGCTGCATCAAACCCTTCCCTCCTGCTGTGAAGCAGACCCCTCCTTTACACTTTCTTTTAAGCTAGTTATGTCCTGTGAGAGCAGATGTCATTTTGTCTTTCTAAGGTCGGTTTGTTTTGCTTAATATATAATCAGTTCCTTTCTTTTTTTCTGAAAAGTGCCATGGTTTTATTCTTTCTTGAAACTGATTAATACTCCATTGAGTATGTCAGATTTGAAGAAGAAAAAAATTACTTTTTATTGTGCATAGTATGGATTTTTGTTTGTTTTGATTTTTGTCATTTGGTTTTTTTTTTTAATTTTTTTTTGTTTGTTTCGTTTGGCTACATGTGTATTGGTGTACCCATGTATGCCTGGTTGCCATGGAGTCCAGAAAAAGGCATCCGGTCCCCTGGAACTGGCATTTCAGGTGGCCGTGAGCTGGGAACTGAACCTAAGTTCTTTGTGAGGATAGAAAGTGCTCCTGACTGCTGAGCCATCTCTTGATCCTGAACCCATGTCTAACGTTTTATGGTGAGCCTCAGTGTCCTTATATGAGTAAACTTATTTGATTTTATGAGGATTCAACAAGGCTCAAAGTAAATTCCATCCAGCTGTCTATTATGCTGTTAGGTGAATAAAGATAGCTCCATTCCTAAATTGTTGAAAAGTAAAAAGGTGATTATTTTATAACATGTTAAATTTACATAACAATGGCACCTTGCTGTCCATTGATCATACTTTCTGGGGGATCCACACATAATTAGTTGTGTATGATGTGTGACACCTTTTGGGCTGATGTCTAGAGAATTTATTTTTGGACTTATTATAGAAAATGTGTGCCAGCTTCACACCTTAGAACTCAGTTTGTTTATTGAATATTAACTCCTTAACATTTGAATAACATTTTAATTCCATTCTTAGTTTATTTTTATCTATTCAATTAAATACATATGTATTATACATCTGTGGGATTACAATGTAATATTCACATGCACCGAATACCCTGTAATGTTCAAATCAGGGTATACATCACTCTCATCAAATACTAATTGTGGGGTTTTTATTTAATTAATTTATATGCATTTAATTAGCATATTTATTTATAAATTTGGCGGGCTTTATTAGGAATAGTTATATAAAACAACCCTTTGATGTTGGGAGATGGCTCCTTGGTCTAGAGTACTTGTTATTGTTTAGAATGGACCCAGGATCCCTTTCCAGAACCAACATGGGTTTCACAACTATCTGTTACACCAGCATCATGGCATCAATTCTCTCTTTTTCCATAAGTGTGGAAAAACAAGGGGTGCACATTCACACATGTAGATATTCAATACATACAAAATAAGTATAAGTAGATCTTCCAAAGGAAGAAGCAGCTCAATTTAAAAAAATGTAAGAAACTGGTGCTATAAATATCTGCCTGCTAAAATGCAACTAATATTTCACACTTGTCTCATTTTTTTTCCCTGAGCCAGAGATAGGTCCCCAATGTAAACTAAGTGGCTTCCAAAGACATGGTCCCGTAGCTCCCTTATTACTCGCTAGGACAAACCCTAAAGACCTCCCCTTCTGAATGCTCCCCAGCACAGCAGCATTTCAGATTGTCACTGTGTCTCCAAATGCACCTTGAGAGTCTCTTGCTGGAGGAGTATCCTTGCAGAGCTATTTTTGTAAGTTCCAGTCCTAGCTGAACCTATCCCCTACCGCTCACTGCCACCATGTGAGGAGTTCTAGCAATGAGAAATTCACAAGCAATGTGGCAGTGTTCTATTCCCTTTGTTTTTCCAAGTCCAAAAACTAGCAGAGACGGAAGTGTCATCAGATTATAAGTCCCTGCCTGCCTGTGAGCCTTGGGTGATCACCTTCTCCCGTATCTAGTACACATAACGCCAATCAGTTTCAAAGCACTCAAACTACAAGCAAGAAATAAACCATCACAGTCAGGGTGTTGTTTGCTACAGATATCCAGTCCATCTTGATTTTAAAAATCCTCATAAAAACTCCATCGTTTGTTCAAACCGACTTCTGAGAGCTCATGCTGGCAGGGTCAGAGTTGTGGGCGTTAAGGTACAGTATTGCATGTGTCAACAGCACAGCCAGTATGAAGAATCTGATGCACATTAGCAATCTAGCTCACTGTGAAGAGCCGTGAATCAGAGCTCCAATGCCTTTGGCTTCCCCAGAAAATATCTGTTATGTGTAGATGGAGACAATGGGAAGCACCGCTTGTGCCTAGGAGCTGTCTGGAAATGGCAGATCCCAGTGCCGGGTGATGACCATTTCAGTCATCCTTTCCTTTCGTTGTTTGTCACAGTATGTCAGTGAAGGTATGTCAGACGGGAAGCTTGAGAATGTAACTAGCAATCTAAGCAGAGCAGAACACTGAGGGCATTGGGCATGAGAAGACCAACTCTCCTATAGGTCACCCCAAGACAGTGACCTACAGACCAGATGCAGAGAGCTGGACTATGGAAGCCGTGCCCGCAGTGAGCTGGGTAAAGACGAAAACTTCTTAGTAGCAACTCTAAAGTCTGTGTCAGCTTCAAAGCTCTGCTTAGTTCTGGCTTGAACAGTGTGTTTGTTCTAAACAAGGACCCAGGGCCAGTGAGCTGAAAGACATCTTTGCACATCCCACAAACACCCGCTCTGTGCCGGGAACTGTGAGCAGAGAGAAAGCAGGATGGGTAGGGAGGACCAGCAATCCTTCCCAGGCACCTCGCTCGTCCATGCCAGTTTCCACAGCTTTATCTTGCTATTAGGCCTGTTGAGAGCACCAGCCCTTTCCCTAGGTCCTTTATGCCGTGTCATGTGCTTCGAGCCCGAGCTGGGATGGGTCACCTTGGGTTTTAATGCCTATGCGAAAGCCCCAATGAACTCTTCTTCTTCAGTCCACACTAATCCAAGGACGGCTTCTTGCGCTCTTAGAAAACACAAAAACACACGACTATCTAAAAAAATCTATATAAACTTCATCTATGTCTGTGTGGGTCAGAAACAGATTCCAGATAATGTGTGCTAGGAGATGTTCTGGTAAAAGAAATGATACCTTGCTGCATGGCTAATAAAATGCATCATCTGTCAGCATTGAAGAGCCCTTTTGAATCCTTAATTATTATCATTATGCACAAGTGTAAGTACTCTGGAATTTCATGCTGGGGTGGGGCCCTGTGAACTGCTCTTAACTTCCCCCACAGGGATCTCTGAGAAGCCTACTCCCGGAGATCAGCATATCCCCACCCCTCCCCTTTGAGAGGAGTTATTTGGGATTGTTTTAGTAACAACTGGTTGGACAGCAAAACTGTGTAAATTCTGTGGTTAGAAGCACTGATAGTCTCCTGGTTACAGTGCTTGTGCTAGATGACTTCCTAGCTGAGGTCACATAGTCACCTTTCCAAAAGTTGCAAAGGGGATTCCCAAAATTCTCCTAAGCTACCAACGAGCATCATTTATGTTCACAGGCACAAAATAGAAACCCTCTGAAGTGGAAGCTTTAACTTGTTGCATAATCTCCTCACTAGCAAAGTAAAGCAGAGTCTAAGCAACTGACATCACTAATAGCATCCTTCTGCATCCAGCCTACCTTTGTGACAATGGTATGAGTGTCCAGGGCCCCTGCCATCTGTGGTGGTTGCTGAGGGGTTTTCAGAAACATTATGAGAACATTATGAGGCTGCCTCCTTTTCTGAGGTGTTTGTAATCCGAATATAGGGTGTCCTCCAGAGAGATATGACAAGTAGTTCCCAAACACCAGGCTTATGTCAGACTGACTTGGGTTTCAAGTCTTTCTCTCCCACTTTCAGACTGTTTGAATCAGAATCCCAAATTCCATCTCTTGATCTGACATTTCATCATCTGCAAACTAAAAATGCTGACTAACTCATTTGAGAATTATCATGACTGGGGAGGAAAAATAGACTCACTGAGCACAGAAAATATTACCAAAGACCATGGCAAAGATGATCAAACAGTGGTTGGGATAGAGTAGTTACAAGCAAAATTATAAGGCATGCCATATGTATCTGATAGACATTTGAAAAAAAGAGAACCCCTTTGGGGCTAAAATAATATAAAAAAAAAAAAAAGTCTTTTAGAGTATAAAAGGACCTAAACTAATTTTAAAATTAAGTGTAAGATTCAGTTAAGGAAGGTTAGTATATAGACATTTCAAGTGGCCATTGTAGCCATGCCTAGTAGAAATATTCAGTCTGCACTGTGACCTATCGTAGTATTTAAATATATTACATAAATATATTACTTCACCGAGTGATTAATGAAATCCCCAGAGCTCCTTTGGAGAGACAGCTATTGGACAGGTATCCAGGTTTAGTTTCTCAGCAACCTCTCCTAATTGTTTGGTTCTGTTATCCTTCAGAGGTAACACCCTTGGATACTACCAATGATACAATTGAAACCTGAAGGTTAGGAGATAGAATTAACATTGCTAATCCATTGACCTGAAATAAGGAGTCTACACTGGATTATCTGGTGAGACTCCACACAATCACAGTGTCCTGAAGTATGGAAAAGGGATGTAGGCGGGAGAATGGGAGAGATGGCAAATTAAGATGGCTGACCTTGAAAGAGAAGAAAGGGTTCTTGAGTCAATGAATGCAGGCAGCCTGCAGAACTAAAAGGACAAAGAAATTGCTTCCATCCCAGAGGAGGCCTATAGCATCTTGGTTTCCACCCAATGTGAGTATACTGAACAAATGAATTCTAGGACTGTAAAATGACATATTTAAGTTGCTTTTAACACATCCACGTTTGCTGATTGCACATAGCGGTGGTAGATATTCATACAAAAGCCTTTTATTGATACAGACAGTCTACACTTATGTTCTGTGTTTAAACCTTTGCCCTCATATTTTAAGGACAAGAGTGTTCTCAACCTGGGAAGTATTGGTTTCGGTTCTGTGTTTAAACTTTAGCTCTTATATTTCAACATCAACAGCATTCTCATACTGTGAAGCATTTGTTTTTGTTTTTTTTTTTTAAGTAGTACAATAAAAGTCAAATGACAATGACCTTTAACTACCTACAAAGAAAGGTACTCTCACCCGAGAGTTCTCATAGGTGAAGGACTTCGTAGCTATGAAGATGAAAGGAGGCAGAGAAAGGAAAGGCAATGGAATATGGACCAGTGCTTTGTGTAAATGCCTCGGTCTGAGCTGTTGTGACTGTTTACCATGATTGGACTCCATCTATCATGTTTTGCTGTTTGCTTTATTGCATACCATGTAAACAATCCTAGTTCTAATGGCATCACATCCTGAGATATGTTGTTTCCATGCGCTAAATGGTTGGAGATGGTATTAATGTGTCTTAAAGAGTTTCCCACCATTTCTATGAATCACTTCTTTTAGAGGAGAAGTTTGAGACAGGGACTTGACACATGGCCCTGGATGCTCTGTTTTCACTCTTTTAGTAACTAACAGGATGGCAGTTGATTCCATGTAACTACACTGCTGATGGTTAATGTCCGGGTTACTACTCATCTCTTGTTGGCTTTTGACTCAACGATACTGGTTGTAACTGCCTTTCTCTTTGTGTTGTTAACTGGGATCTGTATAATGCTTCTCTCCATTTTTGTACTGAGTTATTTATCTCTAATTTATGGTTATTTGTTCCTGTCTTGCACACTGACTTTAAAATGTTGCCATCTTATTTCGCTGGCCAAATCTTCTAAGAGTACTAGTAGCATGCTTATTTTCCTGCTTGTTGTTGAAGTGGGAAGCCATATCTTCTCCTCAATCTTTCTTGCCTTTTCTGAAAGGAATTTCGCTTTCATAATCTGAAGTTTCTTCCTCAGAATAGACAGCATTGCCGAGCTTTTCTTGGGCATGTGTAACATTTCCTTTTGCTTTCTGACTCACATTTCTTTGCTTGTTTGTTGTCCTCACTGTTGTTGCAAAGGAAGTCAACAGTTGAGTTTCAAATAGTCACTTGGACAAGGAAAGTCTGTGTCCCAGCAACCCTCTGGTCCTGAGCATGTCTTCAACTTCTCTGGTGCCTTGTCCCTATCATCAGTCCCAAGCGTGGTTCACATTCATTAGTGGTTCTCAACCTTCCTAATGCTGGGACCCTTTAACACAGATAGTTCCCCATGTTGTGGTGACTCCAACCATAAAATTAGTTTTGTTGCTACTCCGTAACTGTAATTCTGCTACTGTTAGGAATAGTAGTGTAAATATCTGATATGAAACATCCATAGGGCCCGACCCATAAGTTGAGAACAGCTGTGTAAAAGGATGCTTCATAGTCTCACTGCTTTGTGACCTCTGAGGGAACTTGGGAAGAAAAAAAAATGCATCATTATAGCCATTAAAATCTAAGAAAAACTAGCTTCACCCTCCAGTGTGAGTGAGGATGCTACATATCACCTTGCAGTTGTTGAAAAAAATTTAAACTGTTGAACACTTTTGAATTCACCCCAGATCTAATGCTGACAGTTATTAGATTTGTTGCAAGATCTTGTGACTTAACTTACTAATGGATCTGTCCATATATCAAGGTTCCACACTTCAAAACCATGATAACTAAATGTCAATAGAATCCATTTATTTTGCAATTATGTGTCTATTGCTTTATGCATTTATAGATATAATTTAGGGGAAAGATTCAACGCTTCTTCAGAATACAAAGGTAATTGGAACGCAGCATACAGGATTTTCATATTAAAGCATGTTTTAGCTTCTTGCATCTCAGACTGCTGTATCTTAAGAACTCTTTCTCTCTGTTTTATGTTTTAGAAAAACATAGTCAAGGTTTGTGGCTGCACCCCATAGTTATAAAATCTGAATAGCAAGATAAATTTAATTTTGTTCTCTGAACAAATCTGGTACCTAACATACATTGTTCAAATTTTAATTACATATTCAAAAGAAAGACATGCATGTATTCTGGACCTTGAGCACCCTTCTTGCTTTGCTTTCGTCGAGCAGAGAGAATAATAAGCGTGCTCACCTCTCCTGTTCTCTGACCGATTTTGTGCTCTCTCTTTATCCAAGGTTGCATCTTCTTACACAGAGAATTTTAAAGCCTGTACGTTAGACAGATGGGAATGTGAATTCCTGCCTTATCACTTACTAACTCAGGAGAGTTGGAGAATTATTTAAAAAATTACATAACTGGATCAACCCTCAATTTTCTCACTCATATAAGAATTACAATAAAAGCTTTAACATTCTATCGCTTGGAAAATCAGAGACGATCTGTCATTGTAAATATTCAAGCACATTTTCTGGCCTGTAATTGGGGACTATTTAGTATCTTCCAGTAAAGTTTACTCTCACATTAAATAGACATGTAATAACTTAGTCAAGTTGACCTGGGGGGTAGCAACCTAACACTGGCAACAAAAATGACCAAATACTGACATGCCGTCTTCCCATATTCATTGTTTCTATTCCTCCCATGGGTTTTGAGCACTGCTAACAAGTGGGTATAGGGATACTTTACTTCGGTTTCTAGTTTGTTTCATCGCTTTGAGTGATGAAGGTTATTTATCTGGTCAAGAGCAATAACGCGTACGTGTGTGTCTTGCTTTGCTGCCTTGCCACACTGCCAATATGATGGATGCAAAAAGCTTCCATGATGATTTATGTGGCTGTAGGCAGATTAATAGATATGCAGGACACTCATTTATATTCCGAGTTCGGAGGAATTCATGTCTCTGATTCAATCCTTTATTGATGTGATAGATTTAGACAGCTTTGCGGCCAGCCTCTCACGGTGCCAATGCAGACACAAGGGCCATGACGCGTACAGCACAATTAGCTCTACACACATTGCCAGGGACAATATATCCAACCGAGTAAGATATAAAATCCAAGGGACAAAAAGGGGCACCCTTCAAATATGCCACTTATGAAACACGCACTGAAGAATGATCTACAGAGACATTTGCAAGTAGACGTTTTCCCTCTGTTTAATAGGAACAATATCATCTGCCAAGAACAGACCTCGGGAACCAAAGTTGGGGAGATAGAGTCATTAAAGCTGTTCCAGTTATATAAGGGTCAGGATTTGTTTATCAATAAAGAAGAAACTGAGCATCCCTTTTATACTGTACCCAAAGTGCTGCCAATTGGTGCAGGACTATACAGACACTGCGCTATTTAACTTCTCTTCATGTTGTATCAACTTGTGATGAACCCTCAGTCACAGAGGGACACACTGGGTACTGGTCCTTTATAGGCCGGGATGGCAGAAAAGAAATGTGGTGTTTATAAGTTCAAGAATTTGCATCTGAAACAGGACTGGAGTTCTAAAAGAAAAGTAGAAACAGGCCCTGCAGTAACTATGAAGATCAACAAGACAGGTTCTGGGATCATTTCACAAGAGACTACTGCTTAGGGCAAGAATAAAAGGTTAATAGACACTTCAAGGTCCTTTTTGTTTGCATGTCTAAGATTCAATAAATACAGGCCAGAGGAAAGGTCCTGAAGCTTAACATGTGCAGCAGCTTTATCTGCAACCTGCTTAGGTTTTCTACTCTCATCTGGCACATTCTGTAAACTCTAAGTAAAATATTATCTTGCAGTTGTAGTCGAAACCACTCACTGTGGTTTCAGTATAATCACCATAGGAGTGTCACACGATCATTACATTGCCTCTCCAGCATTTTCTGGGTGTTGTGAACACATGTAATCTGAACCACTGAAAGCCTTGTGTGACCAGAGCCTTACCTTGGCATGGGGGAGACAGCCTCTGAGAGTGGCTTTCAGATAGCCGTTCAGCACCCAAATGAGCAGAAGGAAATCAAGCTGAAGAAATAAGTGAGACCAATGGCTTCAAGCACTGAAACCAAAAGCAAATGCAACCAACGGATGAGACCAAATCAGAGCCCAAATAGAAGTTCACGGGCCACACTGCATTCACAGAAGTAGATGGTGATTTTCTTTTAGACAGAGTCTTGCAGTGTTATCTAAGCTAACCTCAGATTCCTGGCCTCAGGATGTGTTCCTGTCTTAGGCTTCCTAGAGACTCAGGCTACGGGATCATGCTATCACATTCAGCCGAAGACTGGAGATTTTAAAGCACTTTAAATGATATTCCATTACAACTGACTCCAGTCAATTCTCTCCCATTTATTTCCTCATATCCATCAAATCTGAAGCCTGAGCCTACAAAAAGTGATGACTATGTTGTGGTTTCAGTACTAATGCCTCGGCTTCTTTTCTGTTGTCATGCTTAGCTGATTTGACAAAAGCAACTTAAAGGAGAAACAGTTTATTTGGCTCACAAATCCAGATTAATGTCCTTCATAGTAGGGAACTCACAGAGGTGAGAACTGCGGAGACCTGGTCATATCACATCCACAGAAAGCATCAGAGTTTAACACGTTAGTGCATGGATGGTGGTGTTCAGTCTGTCCTCTCCATTTTATAGGGTCTTGATCCTTTGCTCAGAAAAATGGTCCTGCCTAAAATAAGGATGGGTCTTTCCCATCAACTAAAGACAATCCCTCAACGACATTCTGTAAGGCTCACCTTAATTCACACAGTAGATACACACTGCACAAAGGCCTGTCTCCGAGGTGTCATGTTAACAATACCAGCACGACTGGAAAGCTGAATAACTCGACAATTATTGTAATCTCATATACTATGTTTCAAGCACAGCTAAGAGTTTGACATGCAGTGTTGTTGACCCACTCCAGAGCTCAATGCATGGTAGAGCAATACCTGTGTCATGGCTTCAAGTTGAAAATGTTTAGCTACTAGAAAACTAGGATGCATATAATTAGTATCTACTCTGACAAGGAAATACATTTTAGAATAACTTAGGACATTATCAAAGGAAACCAGGGAGTTTGGGTTTGGGTGGATTCTTCACTAGAAATCTGGAAATTAATAGAAACACACACACACACACAGAGAGAGAGAGAGAGAGAGAGAGAGAGAGAGATGCACAAACACAAACAAATTGGAGTTTCAGCAAAACAATAATTTTGATCAGATTAAGCCATGTTGTACCAAAGAAACACGACCTTCAGAAACCATGCCTTGCATCTATGTCCCTTGACTCTGGCCGTCTGGACATACTCATGTGTTTGCTGGTCAGAGGGCAGCATCAAGTGTTGTTCTTTCAGAGACACGTTTCCCTTGTTTTGTGAGACAGATTATCTCACTGGGACGCATCACTTGTGGATTATGCCAGCCTGGCTCCACTTTGGGGAGTCTACAGCTTTCCAGTGCTGGGTTTACAAGCATATGCTACCACAGCCAGGTGCTTTTGAAGATACGGACTCCTGGAATTGAAGTCGATTGCTCATGCTTGTGCAGCAAACATTTGGGAAGCCATGACACCAGCCTGGTCTATCTCTCTCTCTGTATTAGTCATGGCTCTCTACAGGAACATAACCTATAGAATGAATATATACTAAAAAGAGAACATTAGATTGGCATACAGGCTACAGTCTAAATGTACAATAGTGGCTACCTTCACATTGGATTTTCACTGTAAAAATAAATATATCCTTTCTCATTTCAAGAAATTTAGAGAAAAAGCAGGATTAGGCACGTGCACACCTTTTAAAGAGAGACTCTTAATTCACCTGAATATTATTGTTTTAGTATGTCTCCTTTAAAACATGAAGGCTCAAGAGACCCCAGAAGTTTGTTAAGCGGACAGGCTGACGTGGGAAACTCTTGATAGGAAGCAGCATTCACCCAAGTGTCCCTGGCCCACTTTGCACCCTGTGGCCTTATGCTCTCTGGGGCACTGATTGCCTAATTTACACCCACAGCTGACCCATGAGGAGAGCCCACAGGGGTCATCAACTTTGAACGTAAAAGTTAAGGACATCTGTGATCACGTAACAGTTCTACAAACTTGCTTCAGTCATTTTAGCTTCATCTAAAAGTTATGTCCATAGAATAAACTATACTTAGCAAACTGTAGAACTAGCTGGCTTTACGGTTTTTCAGAAAATCAGGCAAAATAAGTTACTATTATTTTCAGTTTGGATTTTCTTTCATTGGGGTAGAGCCACAGTGGGTTAGTACTTGTAATCAAACACATCCAATAATTATTTTCAGCTTTCTCTTTCATCTGATATACAACATAAACAGAAAAATACAAAATTAATATATATATACATATGTATATATATCTGATGTTTTAACACTTAAGAAAACATATTTAGGCTATTTTTTCATTGCTGAAATCGTGCTAACTTCCAACTACATTTTCATCACTAAACCAATACTGTATTTCATTTTCAACTTCTATAAAATTTATTCTTTTATGAAATAATTTAAACAGATCAAATTATATGATTTTCCTTCTTCAATATGGAAAGATGTGACTTGCTTTCTGGACAATATGGATATTAATAAAGATTGCTGAAATGAAATTCAGCCTTACAACAAATTGCTTTTCATCTTATATCCAGAATAATTGTTTTTATTGAAACCGTTTCTTACTCAAGACTCTGCAAAAATGATAAAAGGATCTTTAAAATACTAAGCATAGACTAGGAATGCAATTAATAAATTAAAGGTGGTAAGAAAATGATGACTCAAATAACTACAAAGCACCCTAGGTACTGATGGGGGAGGATGGAGTTACCCTGGAGAAAGACATATGGGAAGGGGGTGTATTTGTGGTGTTTTGGCTTAACTTGTGACATTTAAATTAATGCTACTGGCAAGTAGCTTTAAAAATCAGTCACTATGAGACATCAAAGCAGGCTGGAAGCCCAAGATAAAATAATAATTATTAGTGATTCAATGCAGACAAGAAAAATATATAATTCATAGAATATTTTGACTTAAGTTATATTTAACAAATTCATAGGTTGTTATATTGAGTGCTCTGTGACCACCAACTTTCCCGTGGAGCAGACCCAGTGTAGTTACAGGATATAGGTTGAGGTCATTTGTTTCCCTATTGATTGCTATTCCCTTGTAACATCAGCAGGTATAGCTTTAATTCTTTCAAACTCTGTAATAATAGTATGGGAGAGAAATGCTATGTTTGAAAACAACAGGCCACAGCCGTCATTCAGAAAACAGATCACTGCATTGAGGCAGCTTCTACGCATAATGAACCGGATTTACAGTTTGAGGATTGGTCCTACAAACAGTGGCTGTAGGCTTTTTGCCTAAACCCAGAGGCAGGATAGCCATCAGGTACACCGCTCGCTCCACCCCCAGATCCAGGGTGGACCGCAATCCTGAGCACATCCATCCTCTCGATTCCCGTGATATTCCACAGAGGATACGGGAGTTTAAATAGGTAAAAGTGTAGGATTTTAGTTCAGGGAGTCTTATGTTATCTATATATGAAAAGACTGGCTTTCAAGATATTCCAAAGATGGGAATTCTCAACTAAAGCACCCCAACACTGGGGCGTGTGACAGTAATTCCTGAGGTAAACCATAAATCGTTGCTCCAAGTCATAATGGTGAAGTTTATAAAATATCCTGACAGAGCCCAGAATTAATTTGTGCATATATTTCCTGCAGCAGTTGCAACAGACTTGCTTGCCTGTGTGTTTTAAATACCTGAAGCATGGTGTCTCAAAACTCTGAAGAGTGCAGTCCTAAGTCTAGGTACTGACTGCATTGTTCCCCTGAAGGAAGAATCCAGGCCAGGCATTTGCCCTTTATGAAGAGTTGGCGCCCCTAGTGGCCTTTCTTGGCACTGTCCCTCTGTGAATGTCTTTGTGTCCCTTTTCTTTTTCCTCTTTCCATTTCTTTTTCTTTCGTACATTTTTTCCAACAGAGTTCCTCTGCGGAGCCCTAATTGTCCTAGAGCCCACTCTGTATCCCAAGCTGACCTTAAATTCACAGAGATCTGCCTGCCTCTGCCTTTCAAATGCTGGGACGGAAGACGTGTGCTACCACGGCCCAGCTGTATCCCTTTTCAAAGGAACCGGTCACACAAACGTTAAGGCTCACACTAATGATTTATTTCTTTTACTGAAAGGGGATTGCTCCCACAATATATTCTGTTTAGTTTCCCCTCCTCCAACACCTCGCAAACCATCCTCACCTCCTCACCCACTCGAATCCACATGCATTTTAAAAAGCGAAAGAGAAAAAGAGTAAGATAAAATAAAAACAAATAAAGCTAAATTGGACAAAACAAGCAAAGGAACAGAAAATCAAAGAGCCAACGAGAGGGGAAAAAAAATCACAAGAAACACATATACATACAAAGACACGCACAAATTTGCACACAGAAGTCCCATAAAGACAGAAACAATAATATATAATCAAGAGACCTGTAGGGAGAAAAAAACCCAGATAAAGCATTATGAGATCAAAAAGAAAACAAAATTTAAAAAAGGAAAGGAAGAAGGTCCTGGACTTGTGGCTTGTCCTAGAATGCTATTGGTATACCCATTGAGACTCCCTCGGAGAAAACTGGTTTGTTTAGTTTTGTTTTTCCTTAAGGAGCAATCATCCATTGGAGATTGCAGATAGCTTCCGGCTTAGGGATGTGGTCTCTCTCTACTCTTGTCTCTACTCTCCCGCCTCAGCACTGGGACCCCATCAGGTTTAGACCTGAGCAGTCTCTGCATGCTGTCACAGTCTCTGAGTTCATATGTGTGCCAGTCCTGTGGTGCCCAGAAGACCTAGTTTCCCAGGTGCCTTCCACCCTCATTGACTCTTAAAATCTTTCTCTCTGCCTCCTCTTCTGAGACCCGAGGGAAGGATTGGATGGAGACATCCACTTAGGACACAGTGTTTCAAAGTCTGGCGCTCCCTGTATCTGTCCAATCCCGAGTCTCTGTGTTTCCATCAACTGCAGGAGTCATTTTAACTGGTTTCCAACGAAGAGGGTCACACTCTGTGGTGCTCAGTGTTGGAGCCCTATACTACTTTATTTGGAGCTTGGAATTGCTCTCTGAGCACTGAAGCCACCTGGGTCCAGACTATCAGGAGATAACGAAAACCTTAGCCCTAAGTAAGGACAGGCTCTGATGTCACTCTGGCTCACATCAATCATTTTAGTGTTCCTTACTATTTCCTTCCGGTCCACCCCTTCCTCTTCTTCTGCTCTCACCAGTCCCATCCTCACACAACAACAACATCACAAGAGGAAGCATGACCTCATGAGTTTATGTACTTCATAAGCCTAGAGCTGTTTTCCGTTTTAGTGCTGTAAGTTGTATCAATAAAAACAACAAAGTTTGTGTGTTTTATCTCTTTACCAAAACAAGTCGAGGTGCGCTTCTAATCTTTGCTTTCATCGCCTGCAGTGGCCATCCCATCTTAAGTGTAAGCTTTCACTTGGAAAGAGAAGGTCAAAGACCCGCGTGAGTCTTCCATCAACAACTGCCCCTCTTCTTCTTCTGAGATTGGGTGTCATAATGTAGGTCTGCCTAGGCTAGCACATGCTATGTAGACCATGCTGTCTTTGAACTCACAGAGATACACATGCGTCTGTATCCCGAGTGCTAGGTTTAAAGCCATGTGCCACCATGCCTGGATCTTTCTTCTTCTTGTTCAAGGCATGGTGTTAGATCAAAGGGAAGCATAGGCTTGGATTCCTTTAGGCCTCCTAAAATGGAGAATTTTTCCAGAGAGAGAGAGAGAGAGAGAGAGCAGGCCTTTGCTAGTCACTCTCCACTATTTGAAATTGGAGAGTTGATCTTTAATAAGCAGCTACCCTTTGACAACTGTTCCATAGGCCTTGCAGAAATGCCTGCCCTTTCTGGGAGACATTGCCAGCCTGTAGTTGTCCCTATGTGGCAGAGGTACCCCATCCTCAGATATAGAAGGCCTGCTGGCAACTGTTTTGCAGCCTCCACCCAGAGTTAAGTGAGGTAGCTAGAGAGGTGGCTCAGTCCTCAAGAGCACTTACTTATTGCTCTTACAGAGGACCTGGGCCCACTTTAAAGCACCCACATCTGGTGGCTCACGATGGCGATAATCTGAGTTCCAGTGTATCCAGCACCTACCCCTTCCCTCCAGAGTTTCTTCTTACACTTGGTGCACGTAGACTTCTTCTCTCCACACCCCCTCTCCCACACAGATAAATAAATCAGGTGACTATTTTTCAAAGAGTTAAGTGAGAAAATAAAGGTGGATACATATACAGTCACTGAATATTAATGGGCCCATTTCATATGAGGTATTTGTGTTTGTGACATCAGGTCCACACTCAGAGTAGGCTGGCTAATCAGATCTGATGATGCGATATGAAGTAAAATTTTTTTCACTATCATTGTTTCCATCACTTTGAGCTTTTTTGTCTTAGGGCAAGGAAATGGAGAAGGGGTCTCTTCTAAAAATAGATGTATGGATACCTCCATTTTCTCCCTCATATCCTTGAAATTCTACTGGGCACAGGCATCTTGAGAGACCCTTGTGGCTTCTCCATTCCATTCTTTGCCAAAGGGAGTGTTGCCTTCTAGCACAGAGCTCTGTAAGCTTATTCATTTCTGCACCCAAAAATTGAATTATACTGATTTTCAGACACGGTTCAAATGATAGGTTATAATGAAATTAATCTTCTATAATATCTCCTATAAATGCAAAATAATTGTATTTTGATGTACATAGTTAACATATTATTGCTAGTAACATGTTCATGAAAACATGAGTATTAACATATTTTCTGATTATTTGACCAAAGATCCTAAGAATCGACCCATTCTTCTATTAGAACAGGCTAGAAACTGAAATGTTCAAACATTTTCAATCATTATTCATGTTATTTTCAGAAAGTGAGTTAGAAATGTGTCATGTATTGTCTAAGAATCATAGGTCTGACTAAACAACTTTGCCTTCAAGGTCAACTGCAGAATGTAAAATTATAAAATGTGTGTGAGTACATATCTATATATGCTCACCTGGGAGTATACATGTGTGTGCGCATGTATACAAGCATGTTGAGGCCAGAGGTTGAAGTGAGGTGTCTTGCTCCATCACCCTCCACCTTATTTTGAAGACAGACTCTCACTGGACTTGGAAGTCACCAGGTTAGCTAAAATAGACATGTCCATCTTCTGTCTCCTCCTCAAAAGCTCGGGGGTTACAGATGTGTCATCCTGACCAGATTTTCATGTGGTTCCCAAACATCCAAACTTAGTTCCTCATCTTGTTTTGCAGGGTACTTTATTGACAAAACTGTTTACCAACTTATTCTCTGTAGGCATGGTGGTACATAGGTTAAGGCGGGCAATAGGAAGTTAAGAGGTAACCTGAGCTACAGAGCAAACTTGAACTAGCCTGATCTATATATACATATCAAGATCCTGTCTCAAAGGACAAACAACCAAAATAATTTTAAAGGTCATTTTCATGAAATTGCAAAATAATGCATACGTGTAATACAAATGGAAGTCATTATAAAAATAATCATTAACCCACAAATCTAAAATGATACAGAAATACAGAGTATAAAGATGACCTGGGCATTATTGTCCTAAAATATCTTCACAGAGGTAGTTTAAATTTTATGAATTGCAAATACAATTTTGGATTATCTCTCTGGATTTTTATGTATTATTCATGTATGCAGAACACATACCACTGGGAAGTAAAGAAAATTGCCTAACTCAATGTAAATTAAACTTCCTTTGAAAATTTCAAAAATAGCAATTATTGAATCAATGGTGGTACAATAATTTTAGCCTCTTTTGCTACAATACATTCTTATAAAATGTTTCTTAATAATGCATTTTTAAAAAAATTGTCCTTGTTAAGATTGAGTCACAGGATTCCTTACACGCGCTCTGGTTCTAACTGTCTTGTTTAAATACACTACAATGTCTAAGATTTTTCACTCCTGGCAAGCTGTTGCATGTCCTTAACAAAATAATAATAACAATAATAGCAATACTACTACTATACTAATAGTAATAAGTCCCAAAGGCAAAAGCATGAGGCACAAAAAATAGCATGCATGGGATCTTTTTATTTGATACAAAAAAAGTAATTATCTTGAAATAAACGTTGAGTGGCTGAAACACACTTGGGGTGGGGAATGCTATGTAGTGGTAAGTGGCGCGTGGTGTGAGAGGCTTGCGCTTAGACTCCCCTAAGTCTCTGGAAGCAGGTCAGGGCCATTTTGAGTGTGTCCTGCCCCCTGTCTTCCTGACCCTTGTCACTCCCCCTGGGTCTTCTAACAAGAAAAAAAAGGTTTATTTTCAATCTCCTATTTTACTAGTTCTGGTTTCACTTTTCAAGGGCTGGTTCAGGGGTGATCTATCTGTGGAGACAAGAAAACAATAGTTTGTGGATTTGGGGCCACAGGCTGTAGGCGGTGTTGACTTGGAATGATCCTGCAGCAAAAGCAGAAGGAAGAAGCAAGACAGGACAGCACTGAGTGGGGGAAAAGTTTGGCTGGGCGTTCTGAAAAAGGAAAAAAAAATGTATTTGTTGGCTTTCTTACTTAGGGTTTTCAAAGCCCTTTACTCTCATCTGTCTCATAGAAAAGACTCTAAAATTTTGAAAGATATTAGAACCCAAGGCTACCTTGTCCTGACATTTAACATCAGAAAAAGCCTCTCTGTGAGGTCTTCAGCTTTGCTCAACTCTGTTATCACTGAGATAGGCTTTCTTGGGTCAGAAGCAGCCAGAACATGCACAGTAGCATGCATTGGATGTCCATGCAAAGCAAATATGACCAAAAGAAACTGAATGAAAACCAGAAAGGGAAGCATTTAGGGAATGGAGGAGACACTGGCGAGGAATTACACACTTGGCTTTAAAGAGATACGATCACCATCTCAGTCTATGGACAAGAGAATTTCATGTTCAGAGAAAACATTTTACACAATTTTTTTTTCTAATTAAATTGGAACAAACCAATGCTCTTGCCTTCAGCATGCTAATAAAATGAAAAGTGTAAAAGCCACATAGAGGCCATGCATCTAACAGAGGCTTGGAGTCCTCACAGGTGGCGGAAGTGTCTCTAGAGCAGGGCACGGCTCTCCATGATCTGCGGAGAGAGGAGCTAGAACACGCTTCCCACCTCTGCACTAAGTCATCCACCACCCAGGAAGATCCTTAGGAGGCTCTGTAGTTAATGTTCACCAGCTGCTTTAATACCTTAGGATTAAAAAGGGCCGAACTCAAAGGAGAGGCTGGGCTGGACCTTGGAAGGCGAAGGCGGTCAGAAATCCAGCCGCACAAGTCTGATGGCTTGTTTTCAACATTTATTTAACCTCCTCTGCTATCAAGAACCCTGAGAGAGCTCCGAGGAAGTTTACACTGAAGGAAACGGAGAAAGTGGGCATTGTTTTTGAGTTGTTTTGTTCAGGCTCCTGGATGGCAAGGGTGTGCGTTTTCTAATCGTGAAACTTGGCTCAGCTGGTGCAGATGTTGTAGGTTTCAGTCCCGTAGCCTACTAAGATTGGGTAGCCTGCCAGGCTGCCTTGGAAAAAGCAAATACTGTGAAAGCCCTTGAATCATCTTAAATCTTGCCCTTGAAATAGTTATAAATGAACTTGGCCTCTATCCAACCCAGGCCAGCGAAGAGAACATGCCAGGGGGAAATGTTTTTGTCCATGCTGAAATGACCAGCTGTCACTGCGTGCCAACAAGTGGTGGGCACAGAACTGCCGGGTCTGTGGGAATAAGCAAACAGTCCTGTTTTCTCCAGAGAGACTTGCCTCACCATGCTGCATATTGACAATTGTGAGCTATATTTGCAAAGTGGTTTGTGTGCAGGCAAAGCATCCACTAGGGTAGGGGCAAATATTTACCCCAGCAGGTCGCAGGGGCCACTGCACAGAGCTCATTCTCCATGGTAACTCAGGATATGACATTTCAAAGTACTGGTTTGAGAGGTGAGCATTTGTGGCACACAAAAAAAAAAATTCTGTGATTAATGTTTATTTCAAAGCCAGGGTGATATAAGTTACTATTTACACTGATGTGAGAAAAGGTTTGGGCGATGCCGTGTGAGCAGAAGGGTTATAGGCATAACTTTTGAGTGTGGGGTACATGGGTTTAAATTAGCTTGATCTCCGACCCTACATTAGCTTTGATCCAGTCTGGTCTTTAGTTGATCTGTTTGAAATAGCTTCCTACCAGTTAAGGAAACTGCTATTTTTAGTCCTGAATACTAAGAATGTCAACCTAAGTACTGTATAACTAATTCAATATCATTTTGAGCTGCATTAAAATGACTCTGTATTCTGTGTTAATATGAGAACGCATTGGAGCAGTTATACTAAGTGCTAAAGCAAGTATATTTTTAAAAATAGGCAAAAAAATGAATAGAGGTATTTATTTTTCTCCATCTGAGCTTTAAAAAGAAACTTTTATTAGGTATATTGTTTCCATATTTCATGACTTAAAATATTTTAACTTTATAACAGTAAGGACTGGTGTATGTGCACACACGCACACACACACTAAAGATACTCAAGATTGTGCAAGGGTGATTATTTTTAGCAGCTTTTGAAATGGAGAGTCTAGACCATGTCGTCTATTTGTTTCATGGAGAAGGCTCATCATGCTCATACCACACCTGTTATGTACTAGTGTCCCTTAGCACGTACCACATACTGACCCGTTTAACTCTTAGGCAAACTTAATGGGTCGGTGGATCTCAACATAGATGTTTACATTATGATTCCTAAAGCATCAAAAGTACAGCTTTGAAATAGCAACGGAAATAATGTTCTAGTCGGGAGTCAGCACACATCAGGAACCGTGTTAAAGGGTCACAGCACTGGGAGGGGTGAAGGCTAGTGTAATACATGGATGTGTTTCGGAGATCTACTTTACTTGACGGAAGCCCAGAAACCCAGAGGATTTAATAATTGGCCAGATCTCACATCTACTAAGTGGCAGAGCTGGAGTTAGAGCCTTGAGTGTCTTCATAGAGAATCGTCGCACTTGGCTACTTTGCTAACCTGGCAGTCAAAAGAGGAAGTCTATCCCTGCATCAGAATGAAGCCGTACCCTTTCAAGTCTCGCCTTTACCACCCCGCTGAGCATGCTTCTTGTTGACTGGTGCTGCACACAATTATGATTGATGTCCATTACAGTGAACTCACAGGAAAATAAATTCTGGGTGCTGTTTGAGCATTAGTGACTCCATGATTCTTAATGCAGTCTTCATAGTTGAGAGGGTTACAGTGAACGGGGTAAAATTGGCCGTTAAAATGTGCTGTTAACTTGAGCTCCCTGCTTCAACGTGCCACATCAAAGAAATACGAAGGAGTTTGGAAGCTTGCTTTTAGGATGATCACTTTTAGCTTAGTGAGAATATCAGAGCTGGAAGGGAGGACTGGAGAGGGGCACAGTCGTTCAGAGCATTTGCTGTCCTTGCAAAGGACCTGAGTTCGGTCCCAGTATACACGTGGCATCTCACAAACTTCTGTAACTCTAGTCTAAGGAATTTGATGCTCTCTCCTGGCCTCCCTGACTGGCCTCCCTGACTGCCAGGCTCCTTTCTCTCTCTCTTTCTCTCTCTCTCCCTCCCTCCCTCTCCCTCTCTCTTTCTCTGCCCATCTCCCTCTCTGTCTCCCTCTCCCTCTTTTCCCCTACCCTCCCCCCCCTTTCAAAAGAATAGCAATGTACTTATTCTCTTCACAAGGAATCCTACTAACCTGGGCAATACTACAAGTTTATTTTTTAAACAATGTACACAGCATTGTGACATCTCTCAAGCCTTCCCATTGAAGCCCTTTCTGGCTTGAATCGTAGGAGACGAGAGTAAGGGAAGATTGAGGAGTGGGAAGGACAAAGCCTAAGGACAGTGTAAAAGAGTACTTTTTACTCAGTTTTTTTTTTTTGTTTGTTTGTTTGTTTAGTTGGTTGGTTGGTTGCTTTTGTTTTTGGTTTTTCGTCTTTTTTGTTTGTTTGTTTGTTTGTTTCAGACAGGGTTTCTCTGTATTGCTTTGGAGGTTGTTCTGGAACTTGCTCTGTAGACCAGGCTGGCCTCGAACTCTGGCACCTGCCTCTGCCTCCCAAGTGCTTTATTATGTTTTTGTATTTCTAAATTTCTGGTGCTCTGGTGGCTGTGACTGCTAACACTCTCATTTGTCTACCACACTGGGTCTCAGTTTCTTTTTGACAGAGTATGTAACCAAAACTCCCTCTATCCAGGTTTTCAACAGAAACACGATCTCAGTTTAACAATAGAAGTTTCTGTCTTATGTACTTATTCTGAATTATGATTATGATAGTGATGAATTCAAGCCTTCCAACAAGAGTAGTGACATGCTATCTGCAACATGGGAAAGGATCATTTCAGGGGTAGTGACTGCCCTTTTTAATATCGGGTACACATTCAGTCCACATGTCTAGTCCGCATGTCTAATAATTTACAGTGTCTGAGGCCTCAGCTCAGGTTTGTCAGAAGTGTAACTCCTTTACTTTAAGAGCTTGAGTTATGTTCTTGTTTGTTTGTTGGTTTTTGAGACATAATCTAACCAAACTAGCAGGACTTTTAGACTACACTCCCTTCAAGAAATAATTCATCCTTCATTTCTATTCTCTTCTAGTCAACTTTGACACAGGGGACTATCTTTCTTATTGGGGTCTTCCTTGATGGTAGACACAACAGAGAACCAAGCCATCTTATTGAGTTCCCCAAAAGATACAGACAAGAAGCATCTTTTTTTGGACTTGGGGACACATTCCCCATAGAGGGATGCTCCCTTAGCCTAGAGACAGATTTTGATGACCCCTCCTGGAAGGCCCCACCCTCCCTGTGGAGTGTGTGGGGAATGGGATGGGAGGAGGGTGGGGGACTGGGAAGATGGGAGAGAGAAGGAACAGGGATTGATATATAAAATAAAAAAATAATAAGTAAAATAAAAAAGAAGTATTTTTCTACCTGTGGAGACTAGTACTATAATAATTTCTTTAAAGCAGGCCATTCTTACCCCCACTAGGAACCCACTTTCCAATCTTTTCTATTCATTTTAACCTCTTTTTTTTTTTTTTTTGAGACAACAATTTTTATTATCACTGCCCAGCTCGTATGTGCAGATGATATACCAAATGGCCAGATCTTCTAAAGAACATCTACATAACATTGCTTTCATGTTTCAAGAGATGAAAATAACTGTACAAGGTTAAGTACAAAATTGCATAAGACAGCAGACACGAGGCCATCTATGCGTGAGATTTCATTCCACCCGAAACTTTAATATATTTGAAAAGTAGAATTCATGAACTAAAAAATATTGTCCTTCTATAGTCCTGTCAAGTTTAATGGAAGTGAGTTTTACCTGATTACAACACTAACACCTGTATCACTGAGCTATTTACAAAAAAAAAAAAATCGTATTTTTCAATAAATTAAAGTCAATGCAACACCCATGCAAGCTAGCTAGAATACTAGATGCTTGGTGAACAAGGACCCAACATCAGAACAAGTCTATAAAGTCCCAAACTGATATTTTCCAAACTGTATCCATTCCACGCACTGAAGATGTGAAACCCAAACCCATTCCTCCCTGTGTGTGGGTTTGTGATCTTGCCATTTCATACTGAGCATCAAGATTCCGAAAAACTTCTTGTTGCTTCAAAGTCGTGTAACTTTCTTCATCAACTGAGCTACAGTCAGCTTCATCTTCACTCTTAATGCCCATCAACTTCCTAAATTTGACATTTTGGTCCTTGTTTCCAAAATTTAATTTTTCCCATATTTCAGCAGACTGAGATTTGTCTCCGTCTTTCTTGCCTTGCCAGAGCATTTTCCTCTTTTTCTCTCGCTCGGCAAACTTCATACGATTCACAGCGGCTGGGTTATAGTAGCTGGGTACAGCTATGCCAGCCTCTGCCAAGGCTTTCGCTTGCAGGGCTGCCGTTTGAGCTGCTGTTTGAGCTGCCATAGCTATCTGAGGAGTCCCTTGTGTTCCTGATGCTAACAGTGCAGCAAAATTGAGAACAGGACCTCCAGTGGCGGCAGCTGCTGCAGCCCTTTCTTCTTGTATTTTTGTTTTTCAACCATTTCCTTTTCTCGCTGTTCTTGTAATTTCTTTGCCCTTTCCAATCTTCTAGCTAAAGCTTCCTGGGCGTCCATTGCTGTGTTTCTTCCTCTGAAGGGAGGTGGACTCGGTGTCCGGCTTAGACTTCTGCTAAACCCTCTTGGTTTTTCAATTCTCTTCTTTCTACCTCGGCTTCGACTCCTTGATCTGCTCCTGCTTCTAGTTCCATGCCTGTGTCTGGACCTTGATCGGGAACGTGTTCTAATCCTTCGTTTTCTATCCCTGCTTCTAGATCTTGACTTCTTCCTATCTCAGCTTCTGGATCGAGATGTTTTTCTATCCCTACTCCTGGAACCAGACTTCTTCCGCTCCCTGCTTCTACTTTGATGGTGCCTTTCAGGAGATCTGGATCTTGAGTGACTTCTGCCTCGCGATGACTTCCTTTCCTTGCATTCGTGTCTGTCCTCGCCATTTTCAGATGAAGTTAATCGCTCTCCTCCTCTCTCAGAAGAATGTCCTTTGTCACTGTGCTCCTCAGACTTATGTCTCTTAGAGGACTTATCTTTGGATTCATGTCTTCTTGCCTCTTTGCTTCTGCTCCGGCTCCTACGCTTTCTTCCTTCATTATGTGATTTTCGCTTTCTTTCTCTTGACCGTGGCCGTGACCTTGAAAAGCAATGTTCTGAGGTTCTAGGAGAAATAGATACATCTGACTGTTCTGCCTTCTTTTCTCTATCCCGGGGTGTCTTTTCTGGGGCTAGTCCATCTAGTTCTCTATCAGTAGCCGCCACTGTTTTTGAGTCCCGGCCACTAAGGCAGCACCTCTGGTTGACGTGCTCAACAGAACGCTCATTATACCCTCTTAGCAATGCATTGTAAGTGTCTGTAAAGGCTTGGACTTTTGGACTGCTAAAGTCATTTCTAGCTTTAGCAGCAAGAATGAGGGAGTATCTAGGATTGGATCGGAGAAGTTTGAGGAAAATAAATAGTGGAACAGTACTTCACTTATTCCTCCCGTTTTATATGGTGTAGGCAGACTCTGAAGTCAGGCCATAGCAGTGGACAGACCAAGTCACATCGGGTATACTTCTGTGTCCGATTCTCTCGTTGTAAAACACAGTTGGTAACGAGAAGATCATGGGAGTCTTTCAACCATCATATATTTATTTTTAGACTTCTGACACAAATAAATTAAATGTTTCAATTAATTGGTGCTCTCATTTTTTTTTCATTTATTCTTAATAGCAAAGACAGAGGAAAATCTCAGCTTAGCTTTAATCATTAGCCAGATTTGTCTTACTTCTTTTCACCATTTTAAAATCATTGTGCAAGTGGAATGTGATGTGTTCTCAGACTCAAGAAGGATTTATATAAGTTTCAGGAAATAGCCAAGGCTCTCACTTAAAAGCCCAACTCTATTAAATTGGAAAATGCTTTAATTATCTCCTAGTAAATGAAGCAGAGAACATTCTTATTATTTGTCATGAGGACATACAGTATACTGAAAGCAATTCTATGAGAAATTCTTTAAAAAATACTATATAATAACTTTACAAGTATAGGCATATTCAAAAATTTATTTGAAGGGACATTGGCATAAACACATTGCGTTTTGTTGAAGGGCTGGCCAAAAGCAACACATTGTGTTCATTTACGTTCTGCAGTACTAATTCAAATATTGCCACTTTATAATTTTCAAGCAATAAGCATTATAGGAAAGACAATCCTCCATTAGAAGGGTGATTTTGATTTATAACTTTCAATCAAATATTTATATAGCTTTCATGTTACCCATTTAATTTTTATAGCATTATGGGGAAATAATGGTCATGGTAAAAGAAATGCATAAGAGTAGGAAATGATTTATTACCAATCAGAATGTTGTAAATCACTACCATAAAAAAGCATGGTTTGATTACATGAACTGGCTAGTCACAAACAGTAACTAGTTTATTAAAACTCGTTATTAATTGGCTTTAGGTGAGAAGACCGTAAAACAGCTGCTCCCCCAAACTTCTTCTTTAGTCTCTGATGACATCTAATGCCACCACCATGGCCCCTTGATGCACACAGGCAGCCCATCCACCACAGGCAATTATAACAACCTCCAAACTTATTATCAGCAGCCAGAAGGATTCAAACAAAACGCAAATAGTGCATGTTATTTCTAACTCACAAAGCCACACATGATCTGAGCCTCTGTCTGACCTGTTACTCATTGGGCTCATCCTTTTCCTTGACATCAGTCCCTGCTCTTAAAAAAAGAGTTTGAAAGAGGAGGGGAGAAGAGGAGGGGGAGGAGAACATGAGGGATCAGACGATTGAATGGGGAGATGAATAGAGGAGAGCAAGAAAAGAGACACATCAGTAGAAGGAGCCATTATAGGCTTAAAGAGAAATCTGGCACTAGGGAATTGTCCACATCCTTGTGGACAAGGATGACCCCAACTAGGAATCTAACCAATAGTGGGGAGGCTACCTTAAATGCTTTCCCCCTGTAATGAGAATGATAACTACCTTAAATGCCATCCTAGAGCTTTAATTTAGTAGCTATGCACTAAGCCAAATGCCTGAAATCCAGTTGTATTGAGGGAGGAGTGAGGAACAAAGTGGTAAAGGCTACTCTGGGAGAACTCAAAGACACAGGTGACCTGAGCAAGTGGAAGCTCATGGGCCCCAGTCTGTCAGCTGGGGAACCAACATAGGACCAAACTGGACCCCCTGAATGTGTGTGTCAGCCAGGAGAACTGGGCAGTCTATGGAACCAGGATGTATCCCTAGTGCATGGACAGACTTTGGGAGCACATTCCTCAGGAAAGGAAACTCCCTTAGCCTAGGCCCTACCCCAAATGACTTGACAGATTTTGATGATCCCTCATGGAAGGCCTCACCCTCCCTGGGGAGTGGATAGGGGATGGGATGGGGGGACTGGTGGGGGGTATGGAAGGGAGAGGGAACTGGGATTGATATGTAAAATAAGATTGTTTCTAATTGAAATGTATAAAAAAGGACAGGCTTTGGCCTTTGAGAACTACAGCTGGGTGATCTTCCTCACACGCTCGCATACTTTGCTCTTTCCTTTGTTGTATCTTGAGTCCAAAGTAACCTTTGCAATGAGGTCTTTCCCATCCTATCAGTGTTTAATCATTCCAGTTGCTCTCCTTCTTATCTATTTCCCATTAATTCAGTGTCAGTGTATTTATATGTCCAAGATACCTCCACAAAGGTGAGGGGCATTTCTCAGTTCTGTTCACTGTGATATCCCTAGTACCAGGCATGTATTAAGAACTCCACAAATCTCTGTCTCATGAATGAATGCTCATTCTATGTTTGGGAATGTGCTGAGTCAACTAGAGGGGCTATTCTATTTAATTTTACTACAATTCTAAGAACTCATTTATGTTTTGATAGGATTGTTCTGAGTGGCAGCAATAAGTCACTGGCAAATAAGTTGGCATCATAGAGCAGAGTAACTGTGGAGGGGTGATGAGAAGTACTCAAATGTTAAGCAAAAACCCTTAACAAAATGCAAACAGTGAGCTAGACTTAGAAGGAGTTAGAAGCCTGAACAAGCTTGCTGGCTCCTGAGTTGCAGGGCCAGGGTTTAGATGATGCAGGTTCATTCTTAAGTTCTGGGCGTAACTGTACCTACACTGCAGACTCTAAAAGAACCAGTAAGGCTTCCGAGTGACTCTGGCCCATAGCAAACTGTTAGTTTAACAACCTGATTCTTAGAAAGATGTGGTTTATACCTATCAGAAGCTGAGACCTAATGAGATATTGTAAAGCATGTGAGACATCACTAGGTAGTGTAGTAGCTTGGTGTAATATAACTATCCAGGAGCCAATGTTGGTGTGTGTGTGTGTGTGTGTGTGTGTGTGTGTGTGTGTGTGTGTGTGTAGACAGACAGACAGACAGATATAAGGTAGGTTACAGATATATGATAGATAAAAAATAACAAGTAACTTGTATACAACTACCACATTCATGAAGGACTTGAATCATGGTTTTATTTAAGTTTTCTTTTGCTAGAAACACAAATGAAAATATTGTTTGCTGCCTAAGGTAAATTAAAAAAAAAAAAAAACAATAAGAGGTGGTAAAGGCAACAACAAAGGAGAAATCACACACTAGTTATAAATACCACCCTGAAGGTAGTGTGAATTTCATAAATAATTTCTTTAAGTTCCATAAAATTCTGAGGAATGTGACATTTTAGGATTTGATGTGTAATTAATGTGACAACCTGAGCCAACCCTCTGTGTTGCCCTGGAAACCAATTTTGGTAACATAAAGAAGTGCTAGCTGTTAATTGGTATTCAGAGTTAGTAGCTGGTGTCTGTGCTCTGTCTCCATGGTAACCTAGCTGTCACGTTTTTGTCCCTAACACCATGGTAAGATTTCAGATGCATGTGTCTTAAAGCACATGTCTGTAGTCTCTGGCACAATGTCTCCTTATTATCTGTGAATGTAATCATTTGGGGGATGTTAGGGCTGCTGTTGAAAAGTGGTTGCTCCAGGAAAATCTATTTCACTTGTGGAAAGAATGCAGTGTTCATTTTGGAAGATGTATACATTTATGTTTATTGGTTGTCTACACGGAGCTAATTCTCTCTCTCCCCCTCTCTCTCTCTCTTTGTCTCTCTCTCTCTCCCTCTCTCTCTCCCTCTCTCTCTCTCTCTGTCTCTCTCTCTCTCTCCCTCTCTCTCTCTCTCTGTCTCTCTCTCTCTCTTTCTCTCTTTCTCTCTCTGTGTGTGTGTGTGTGTGTGTTTATGATCTGAGTGTTTACATATAAAAATGGGAATGGTTTCTCAAGGCTCTTTTTCTGAAAGTAGAGGTAATAAATACATTTGAGGAATAAATGTCAAATTAGAGAAATGAGACATTTTCCATTTTGAAAGAGTATTCTCACACAGTGTTTGGATAATGTAGAGATACGTCAAGTATTCAATGTTTAGCAACTTCTTTATCAAAAAGCAAGCCCTCACTATTTTTAATTATCTTTCCTCATTTTTCTATTTATTAAACTCTACTTTGCTTTTAACATTTTTAATTTTCACTAATCTTTTCTTTAGCATTGAATGCATTAACCAGAAGCAACTACCTAGTAGTTTTTTGGCTAGAGGCAAGTAAAATGATTCAGATGATGAATAATGATTCCCTTTCGAGACCAGCATCCACATTTAAAGAAATCCAGCTTCATCTGTCAATATGAGGTTTAAAGTTTGGCCTTTTCTTGCACTAGTTTTATGACCACTAGGGGAAGAGAAAAATGTATTAGCAAAATTAAATAAAAATTAAGAAACCCATTATGCTCAGTTTTCAGAGCCAACTGATTAATGTTTATCAGTTTTTACCACACTAATGTTCCTTCCACGGCTGGCTAAAGCTTGCTGTCCGGAACTATGTAGAGACCCTAGTGATCACTGTTCACAAACCAGCTTCAAAACTCTGCCACGCATTTCCAAAGCTTGTTGTGAAGTTTGAAGAAAATTGCTGGATAAAAAGCTATCCCCAAAGATGTTCCGTTTTTGTCTTTTCACCTTTTCTATTCAAAGAGGTAATACTTTTATGGAGCTACAATTCACACACTATGCAATGCACACATTCCCTTTTCTGGTTTTAACATATCTCTAGATGGACTCCATATCTGGTAGTTAATGATGAATTTGCATATGTAGTGGTGTCAGAAACTACCCACAATTTTTGAATACTTCATATTCCATTTCAGCTCCTTTGGACTGTGGGTTGCACCAACAACTCCTCATTTCTATGGATAGCACAAGGCAGAAATGACTGTAGATCACTTCTAAAATGGTATCTTTTTCAAGTATTTTTATTTTGTCCTTGGACTTTCTTTCAGACATTTGACTTTGTAAGGAAAAATCTCTCAAAACACTTGGCAGCTTTTCTATGTCCTTTGCTTTGTGGGAAGGTCAATGTAGCCCAGGATTGAGGCTGCTGGCCAACAGTCATGCCAGTGAGCAATCTTGGAACTGATTGGGACCCAAGGTAAGCCTTCAGCTATATGATATTATAATTGGCATATTGACTATAAGCTCGCCAATAACTCTAATTCCTCAGCACTAACTAAGCTGTCACCAACCCTTAGGCCATGGAAAGGGGAGATTATTAATGCTTAATGTTTTAATCCACTACTTTCTGAGATGATTTGTCATACAGCAATGTATAATACAGCATATTTCGTATTAGTCCAAGAGCATAAGGGGTTCATTAGCATTAGGGTTTAATTATGGAATATAGAGAACATGTAAGGGGAATGCATTAATATTCTGAAGCATTTACAAAGAGCTTATAATGCTTTCAAGAGGAAGCTACCACTTAAATTCACCATTAATGAGATATTACTGGGTATTAATGGCTTATCACTGTCAAGGAGTTTCAGTGGTGTATAGGTATTTGAAGCCATTTTCTGGTAATGGGCCACTTGATCAGCCTTGATCTGTGCTGCTTGTGGGAAGATGGGTTTATTTGTGACCCAAAGGTCAACTTGATTAGATTCCTGGAAGTGTGTGAGTTTAATTAACAGTGTGAAATCTGCCCAAATTCCTGAAATCTTTTGCATTAAACTCAAGAGCCATTGCTTAGGCTTTTATGGGGTCACATATTAAAGAAAGGGATGATATATATTTATTTAAAGGCAGTAACTCCTCTTACGATTTTCAATAAATATTTAAATGGAAATATCATCGATGATGCTTTTTAAATGATGACTTTAAGTGGGTCTTTCCTTGTCATAGGGAGACCTCCTAAAGAAGCAGATAAATCATTTAAGTAATGAGGAATGTGTGGCCTAGGTTTTACCTTGAATTTCAGACCTTCAAGTACATACTATTTGGTTTAATAGAACCAGGGATATGGCAAGTCCCCACATGATTTCTGAGTGGAAATAATGTCTTTTAAGAATCCATAATTTAACTTACCAGCACATCATTGGTCCTTTATAATGTTAAATTGTGGAGTTCTGGAGAAAAATCTGAAATGTCTTATCGAAGTAAAATATGTTAAAATTGCAAATCAGTTACAAAACACAAGTATTAAATACACGGAGACTTTGCTAGGGCAAAGAATAATAAGAAGGAGAATGAAAAAACATGAGCTCATTTCCTGTGTTTTTAGGTCAAAGATGCTGCACAGATTCTGTATGAGATGGAAAGATGATTCCAGATAAGTCAACACTAAAACTTACTTATCAGACTTAGATTTTTATAGACCCTAGAAATGGTCTTCATTCCCTTTTATTCCTATTTTCCTAGGAAATATTAGGAGCAAGTTTTAGTGTTTTTTGTTGTTGTTGTTGTTTTGTTTTTTGTTTTTGTTTTTGTTTTGTTTTTTGCTTTCTAACCAAAGAAGAGGGGGATCTGATTATATAGTTCCCTATATTTAACATCTATCTTTTTGGCATAGTGTCCTCTCATAGTTTCTGCTTTGAAGCTAATTGATTAAAAAAAATACTACTAAAAAACAAGCTATTCTCATACATTTATAACAACAAAGATCCCTATGAAAAGGAGTTGTTTCAGTTCAAGCATCTATTTTATGAATGCCCGATGGCAAATTAAGTCTTTGATGACCAGTAACTTCTTAATTCTTAAATAATTTTTAAATGATTTTTAAATAAACCAGCCTGTTAGTAGAATTGAGTGGTAGATGCAGGAAGGGGAAAGTGTATTCTGACATATGTAGTATCAAGCTACTTAAAAATGACAAGATCAGCACTAGCTTCTACCCTGACTTTGGACTTTGGATAAATGCATTGTCTTCCCAGAAATCAGTCTCAGGGGAAGACAAGCATGACTTAGAAGATTACACTAAGAACCTAATGATGCTGTGATGGGATACAGAGCTGGGATACAGTGCTGGGATACAGTGAAAGCCATTAGCTTCTCTCCGGGAGTTGGCATGGGGAGACCCAAAGGGGCCAGATCACTGCTAAGAACTGAAAATAGGACAACGTTTCTGTCAGAGGTGATATTCAAGCTAGGACAGGAATGCTGAATTTTCCAGTCTACTCCTTAAGAGTGGATACATAAGGAAGAGAGGATACACGAAATAAAACAGCTAAGGTCACCTGGTAGTAAAGAGGTGTCTATGGGTGATTTAGAGGAGCCAGTGAAGGTATGACGAGGGTTAGTAGAATACGCTCTTTAATGGTGTGAGATGAGTTCATAGAAACATGATGTATGTAAATAATATTTTGGATTTGAATTTTTATCTCACATGTGAAGGCTATTGAAGACTTATGTCACAGAGTGGCATGATTATGTTTTTTGTTTTTTTTAATAAGAAAGTACCACATTGGCAAACTCTACTCATAGCTGTGATCTCTGCAATGCCACATGGGAAAAAATTACTCTTGTTTTTGCCATGTTAATTCTCAAATGTAGGTGGCATAAAGCATGATTGCTGTAGTAGTTTAAATGAAAAAGTCTTCCACTGGCTTATGAACTTGAACACTCTATCTCAGTCGGTAATGTAGGGAGGTTATGGAAATTTCAGGCATGGAACCTTGCAAGAAAACCTACATTACTAGGGAAGGGCTTTGCATTGATAGCCACACCCTACTTCCGGATTACTTTCTTTGCTTCCCGTGTGCCACTGAGATGTGATTTCTCAGCTTCCTGTTTTGTTCCACCATGCTTTCCCACCATTATGAACATCAAGTGTCCTGGAACTGTAAGCCAGAATAAACTCTTCCTCAAGTTGCTTTTGGTCATGGTATTTTAACGTAACAACCGAAATGTAACTGATAAAATCACAAAGATGATCTGTTACAGGGATAATAGATAAATATTCTTTCTGGATGCATTCCAAATTACTCTAGAAGGTACTATCTCCAAGTTTTGGTCCCTTGTAATATTTAGCTGTGGGAGGGACTACATGTTAAGGGAAGGATCCTGGTGCTGACAGAGATGCGGGGTCCTAGAGGAGGAAGACCTGTGGATATCTGGAGAAACAACTCAGTAAGGTTCCACTCTATGGGGATAGATGCATAGAGCATGTTTAGTTGAGTACATTGTTGAAGCTTTATGGATCAGACTTTAGTATCACACATAATCTGAACACACAGTCACAGGTGAGACAGGCTGTCTTCAAATACTTAAAGATGTAGCAGCCTCGGTGATAACTTTTAGTCTTTCATTTCAGGTAAAAGAAAATGTCATTTAGGAATCTAGAAATAGGCATTTTTTTTCCAGGAAGATTTTTGTGATAATTTAAGAAAAGCGGTGCTCGGGAGAAAGATGCCATGAGACCATGAGACAGGGTTCAAGCAGAGGGTTTTTTTTTTTTTTTTTGGAAATGGATCATAAAAAGGGGGAAGGGGAAGAGGAGACCAACCTCTGGAGACAGGAGCAACTGGGAAGAGGAAAAGAGGTAAGAGGGGGAGAGGAAGGAGAGAAAGGGGGAGGGGAGGACAGAACAGACAAAGGAGAGAAAGAGGAAGAAGAGGATGGGAAGTGGGCAGGGCCCCAAGGACAGGCCAGTACAGATGCAGATGCCTGCATACTAACAGTTTTGGTCTGTGTTAAAAAAAAAAAAAAATCAATAATTTTCTTAGCTTTAGTCTCAGAGTGAAGTGGCCTCTGTAAACCTAAAAGTATTAAACACTGTGTAGCAGGGAAAACCACAAGAGAAATATAATTATGAAATATATTTTATAAACATCTAATATTTGCTATAGTTTTATATCTGCATGGATATAAAGAGCATATAGATGCGAGAAGTTGGATTGGAGTCAACTGGAAGTTCACACAGCCACAGAAACTCCATCTTAACAGGTTCGTTGTTCTCTCTGCCTTCTGAAACCCTCTAAAATTTTTAGTAATGTGTGACTTTCTCAAAAGAAGTTTGTGGGATTTTGGTATAGACTATTACTAATTTTTTTTAAATATTAGTTTCTCTTGCTTGCTCAAAAAATAGTTTTTCTTCTGCACCTGCCCCATGAGATATGAAGTAAAGTAAAATGTGATGACTTGGATAGGCAGTGTTCGGAGCTCATACGGGGAAGGCTTAGCTCTCAGCTAATGACACTGTTAAGATACCATTGGACCATGATGGAGCTGGCTTTCTTAATGGGTTAATCCTTTGATACTATGAGGACACAGGGCCTAGTTGAAAGAAGGAGGTTCACTGGGGTGCAGTTTTGAAGGCTATGTCTGTCTCTTTTTCTTCCTGGAAGCCATGAGGTGAGAATTTTTATTCTGCCATGCGCTCGCTGTTGTGATGCTCTGCGAGATGAAAAGCCAAGCGGCCATGGGCTGAGAACCCTGGAACCAAATGAATCTCTCCTCCCGGCAAAAGTTCCTGCCAGCTATTCCAACACAACAATGAAAATCAGACTGCCAAGAAGGTGACATCCATCACAGCCCATTCTCCAGACCCATGTGATGGATTTCAGAGACAAAGATTCCTGAATCTTTATAAAAAAAATGTGGAGACATAATATTTCCTTAACTTCCAAACGTCGTGTAAAATGCATATGTAAGGCAAGAGGTACAAGACTTGAAGTGAAGAACTCAAGGAAGACACAGCAGACCTTTAGGAAGGCAGAGGATGACTGAACAGTGGTGCGTTCTGGGGCCTCATCCCCGGACAGGAGGAGGCCCAGCTTCTAGAGTGATCCCGTTTTCAAAGATAAACGGAAATGATTGGGATGCTCAGGATAGACAGTGAATAGCCAGATATGGCGGCTACCACACATGCATAGCCTTGGTTACTTGAGACACTGAGACAAAGGTATCATTTCTGTCGGAGCCAGCCAGGCTACCTTCCCCCCACAACTATAAAACTTTTGTTGCTACTTCATACCTGTAATTTTGCTACTACTATGAATAATAATGTAAATACCTGTTATGCGGGACGTCTGATATGTGACCCCAAAAGGGTCACAAGCCACAGGCTGCCCTAAGGGGTGTTTTATGACATTCTTGTGCCAGTCGGTGTTAAGACTTAAGTCATTATTTACCTATGACTAAATTGCCTTGGGGAACACTTGATATCTGATGACCAAGTCCATTATGAGGGCAGAAAGACTTCAAAAACAGCAAACTGGAGAAATGTCACTAACAATGACTAAACTGTAAAGCAGGGGTACTGTTCAATACTACACGCAAGGAGAAGGTTCTAGAGCATGAACATGTACAGGAGAAGTGAAAAAGAAAGTTGGGGTAATTTTGTATCACACACAGTGTTTTACGTAAAAAAGATCTATTTTAAGCACCAAGAAAAGGCCTTTAAAGGACCCAAATAAATGTTTAATCACCTTCTGCTGTGTTTTCCATCACACAAATAAGCTGGAGTTCCTAGGGACAACTGCATTGCCAATTCTCTGTGAAGATAAGACAGGCTTTGGTCGTTGCCTTCAAAGCAATCTGTCAAGGGTTTTGTCTAGAGCCTCTCAGGAAACTTCTCACTTTAGGAAACATGATTTATGGACTTGATCAGAATATACCTTAGCTACACCCTCTTCCTCGTGGTATAGTGACAATGTGCATTTTAACACAGCCATTGCACCCACACTTGCATGCTCAGATTGTGGAAAACCTTCCTGTGTTTCGATAATATTTTTACATTCTTTTCTTTTTATAGTGTTATGCCTGCATGTACATCTGTGTGAGGGTTTTGGATCCTCAGGAATTGAACTGACGGACAGTTGTGAGTGCTGGGAATTGAACCTGGGTCCTCTAGAAGAGTAGCCAGTGCTTTTAACCACTGAACCATTTCTCAAGCCTGATTTTGATATTATTGTGTGCTTTTCATATGAGTTCTATCCTTTATTGGAAATGTTATAGCTAGAAAAAGAAGAGCACAGGAAGAGACTAAAGCTTATATTTGTCAGAAGTTGGATTGGTAAAGTTGAATAGAATTGGCTATTCTTTGGCCTTAATTCTGATGTGGGGTAATAACCTCTCAATCACATTGGATGGTGGGGGGGAGACAGAGTAAAAAAAAAATAGATGTTAGTGCTTTGTTATCAATCAACAGATTAATCTCATATAGTATTATGGAAACCTATATTGGAAGATGAACCCTAAATTATCTTCATATTTTTAAAATGGTTTTACTACTTTGTGTGTGTGTGTGTGTGTGTGTGTGTGTGTGTGTGTGTGTGTGTGTGTGTGTGTGTGTGTGTGTGTGTTGGCACTTGAGTGCCACAATACAATATGATTATGGAGGTCAAAGGACAATATGGGTCCCAGGATTTGAACTCAGGCCATGAAGTTTAGGAATTTAGGAACAAGAACTTTCACCTGCTGAACAATCTTACCAATTTGGATTCAGAGGACTCATTTTGAATTCATTTGGTTTAGATGTCTTCTTGAAAGCCTCGAGGTACCATATTCTCTATTCCCATATAGAGTTTTCTTAATAGAAACATATTAAATGCTTGGCTATGTTTCGGCTCTCTAGGAAATAAATTGATTATAAACTTAAGATGACAAGTCAAAAGTGAGTACATTCACAATGTCATTGAGCTTTTTGCTGTCCTCAGTTGTTGCAGGGGACAAGTGCAGGAGGGTAGCCTCTTGGGGTAGGGGGCAGGAAGGGGCAGAATCAGCAGCTCAGGCTACATGAGCCACATGGAAAGCAAAAAGCACACTCATTTATTGAGGGAGCCAGCAGGCCTCTTACATCCTTTCCAGAGAGGCAAAGCTGGGATGCTAGGAGCCTTGTCCTCCCTCCCTCCCTGCCTCCCTCCCTCCCTGCCTCCCTCCCTGCCTCCCTCCCTGCCTCCCTCCCTGCCTCCCTCCCTCCCCCTCTCTCTATATCCCCCCTCTCTCATTGGCTCAGGTCATCATGACATTAGTGATCCCCAAGCCTCAAAGGCCTGGAGGCTGACTTCAGGTTGGCTCAAGAGAAACTTGCAAATGCGCATGCTCAGAGGAAGTTATGACACTGCTTGCCTAGTATTGAGCAGGCTGTTAGCCTCCTTCTATGCTCAACTGACTCTAACTCTTGCAAAGGACAACACATTTCCCTGCTGGCCATGTTGACAGCTGATAGAGTCTATTTGCATCCTCTGGGTGATCAGCAGCTTGATCATTCCTCACATTTCCCCATCCTATCCATTATTTCTATCCCAAACTAAGAAGATTGGAGGCATTTTTGGGGAAAGGGGGGATTTTAAGGGATTCATTTGCTGGCCGGTATAATTGAGATATGATTCCCAACTCTGCTCAGGGCTTCTCATCCTTTGCCCTGACAAAGTATAAAATAACTATGAACTCAGCATGTGCTGTGGGCTCCTACTGTATTACTGTTTACTAGATTGTTTAACATTGCTGGGCAGAAAGTCTGCTCTCTTTCTTTCTTTCTTTATTTACTTTCTTGAGCTTTTTTTGTAATGGCCTAAAAAGAACATTCAGTATTATCAGCTTAAGAATGCATGAGCGAAATTATTGACTCTTTGTCAAATATAAATGAGCCTCTGGGACGTCCCTTAAGGGTAGGGAAATCTAATACAAGGCTGCTTTATTTCTTGTTATGTTTTCACACATTCTATTTTCAGAGTTAGAAACTGGGTTAAAGCAACTAGGAGAAGTGACTATAAAAAAGAAATTTTATTTGCGTGTGTGTGTGTGTGTGTGTGTGTGTGTGTGCTTTTAAATTCAGCCTTCACTGAAGAAACTGTATTCGAAATTAAAGTGACCTTTTGATTTCTCTCTCTCTCTCTCTCTCTCTCTCTCTCTCTGTGTGTGTGTGTGTGTGTGTGTGTGTGTGTGTGTGTGTCTAGGATGAGACAATAGCTACATGGTTAAGTTAAGATGACTCCTCTGGAACACACCTTTCTTGCCTGACAGAAAGGGAATGATGTGGATGAACAGAGTGTGATTTGCTTTCCCTCCACTCGCCCTGCGTACAGCAGCTCCCAACAGATGAAGAAATAAAACCTGGGCAAATGAAATAAACAGGAGGCCAGATGGCCTATTGCTTAAACTAAGAACACAGGGTTCCTGGGGCGCCGCCCGCTAACACGTGAGTACCCATGGAGGTAACAACAGAGGCTGTGTGTGCCCTTAAAACACACAGCTGAGGCTGGATGACCTGATGGTGTTCATCATCAAACCAAACTACTCTCAACAACTACTACATTGTTTCTTGTTGGGACGGAACCACAGCACCAGGTGACTGGAAGTCCTGGCTAGGAGGTAACAAGAACCCTAACACCCAGCTGTAAACCCACCTGTGACTTGAGCACGCCACCTTCTCTTTACCTCTCCCCTTCTACCAGCTCTTCCAAGGGCTTTGACACCAGACCCTGCGTATCTCTGTAATTCTTCGCAAATGCTCTCTTTCCTCTCCCTATATTGGCATTAGCTTGTTTTTGCCAGGCTAATGTTTCATTTGCATTCTCTATTGCACAAACCAGGAGCTGAGTGAAATCCAAGCCACCTGTGGCTCCTGGAGACTGAGACAGATTGAAAATCAATGGGCCAGAAACATTTCAAAATAGAATGATCTTAGAGGCTAGATTTTCAACATGTTACCCAGAAGCTCTGGACCAATGCTATCATCGGGAGTTCACAGCACAGATCAAGTATACATTCAGATAGTAGGACACTTTGGTGGAGTTCTCAGATAATTTGATGTAGTTGGGTTTAGTATTTTGGCTCAAATACTTTTTTGGAGGCATTTAGGGAGGAAAAAAAATATCCTGAGAGTTCTTTGAAGAAAGCATAAGTGTGTCTGCCACAGCAATAGACATATAATTTCAGAAAATTAATAGAGGCCTGAGAGCCCATTAAGATCCTTGATGAGGATTTCTGAATTCTTCCAGTCCTCTAGCATTTGTATGAATGATGCCAGCAAGTGCAAGAACAGTGCAAACTTGTAATAGAATCAGCATTATGTATTGATGGCCCCATGTCACCTCTGCAGAGCATTCTCGTCCAAAAGCAGCAGCAGTCATCCAAGTCATGCTGGAAACCTCAAAAGGAGCCTTCACATTGGTAATCAGCGACAACGGTGTCAAATTGGGTTAGGGTGAGCCCTACGTTTACTGATGAGTGTCCTTAAAGGAAGAACTGGTGGGGAGAGGGGGGTGTCACACTGGGTAAAGCTCACACACAAGCACAGTCAACATAAAGTTTGTCATACTGTCTCTAGTCAGTGCCACAGTGGAAATAGCAGATTCTCCAGAAGCTCACCTGCTAGCTGCCCTTGCACACACACAACAAGCAACAAAAGACCCATCTTGAACAAGGTGGATGGTAAGGGGCAAGGGCAGAAGTTATCCTCTGACCTCCATTTACACACTGTTACAACCCCTTAGTTATAACATTCGCGCGTGTGCGCGCGCACACACACACACACACACACACACACTAACACACATTCACATAGACAATATCACACACACAATTTTAAAGAAAATATGGATGGGATGGGGGTTGGAGGGCATGGGAGAATGGGAGGGAGAGGGAACTGGGATTTACATGTAAAATAAAATTGTTTTCAATTTAAGTTAAAAAAGGGGGAAAACAAAAACAAAAACAAAAAACCTAAATAAATAAACACATAAGCAGAAAAAAAAAACCCTATAGGTAAAGACAATTATGCACCAGGAAAAAGCAAACTGATGACTGCCGCTGTCATGACCCTGCTATTTAGGTATTATATAGGTGTTGTTATAGTGAAGCAGCAGAGATTGAGGTGACAGTTCTTCAAGACAAGGAACATTGTGGGTTGATGGCAAATCCAGGGCAGAGGCTTAGCGTGGATTCCTCTTGAACCTCCAAAGGCACCAGATCCTACAGGCTCCCTACAGTTTTCTGACCAGACTTTCTATTGTTCTAAGAACCCTAGTTGAGTAGTAATGGCTTATTGGAGCCCAGAGAAATAAGCAGTGTAGTTTATTGCGATTAGTTTATATTTTCTAACCATTGTAGTTAAGAGTTCCAACCCTGATCCCACCACTGGCCTTATTGATGTGTTTCCATTTTACTTGTAAAGGAATTGATAAGAATTGGTGCTGGGCATGACAGTGCCTTTCCTTTTCCTCGGATGTTCTTTAAGCCCTGTAATGAGTTATGCTGAGGAATGTTCTCAGACCAAAACAGTGCTCAGATTAATTTTCAAGCGGTGTGTGTTTCCCACGCTGGAGTAGCTGCTATTGATCTTGCCTGGTAGGAAAAAAAAAATCCAATGAAACTTAAAAGGAAGTTCCATTTAAAGTTTCTAGTAAAATGGGAGTTTGGTTTATTCACACAATGAAGAAACCTTGGAGATAATGTTGTTGACTTCCTACACTCTGAAGTGCTTCGGGGAGATAACTGGCTTTACTGGGCAATGATCTCTCTGGAAAGAACTGCCTTGGAGATTCACAACAATTGCTTGAGATAAACAAACTAGCTTGACTTAATTGTCCTAATCCCATTTTCAGAACACACATGCCAGCTGTCGATGTTATTGGGACCCTAGATTAACCTGTTCATGGAGACGCTACTTGGAGCTGCTATCAAATTGTTTTAGCAATAATCTAGAATACCGGTGTAGTTTGCCATAATTCATTGTTCTTGATAAATTCTGAGCTGGAGGTGATGGATTTTGGCACGGAGAAAGGTCCAATGCCATGCATGCTAATATGAGAAGCCATTTGGATATGTGACTTGATATAGAATTGACAGTTCTGCCTTTATTCATGTCTAAGAACTGCTTGGAAATACATTCCTTTATTGAGAAAATGTGTACGTGTGTGTGTGTGTGTGTGTGTGTGTGTGTTTGTTTGTGTGTGTGTGCATACGTGTGCATGCATGCGTGCATGTGTGTGGGGGGGGTACTCTTATAACTTGAGGAGCCATGCTTTACCCTTAGGGTGCATGTGAACGTAGCTTCCATTTGTGGGGTCCCATCTGATTTTCTATTTCTTGAATACTGAATAACTATTCTGGGCTTCTGTTTTTCTGTAAGGAAAATGGCAAGATAAACCTCTTGGAGTTGTGAGTCGGAGCTGAACAGATAAATCAGTTGTATTTCTATAAGCCTCCTCCAAATTGACAGCAGCAGAGGGTGGGTGTCTCTTTGAGTCTACTGCTTTCCTAAAAGGGCAGTAGTGGATTCCTGGAAGATACCACTCAGTACAATAAGAAAGGGTTCCATACACGGGCATTGAAAACTCAGCTGTGCTTCTGTTAGTCACGTAGAAACATGGTAAGAAGTACCAGCTGACCTGGAACAGTGCAGGCACATACAATGCCATCTGGATACAGTGAAGGGTAGAACAGCTAGGAGAAGGAGGAGAGGGTGGCCTTTGGGCAAAAGTATGAAAGAGACCAAGTCTGGAAAAGAACAGCATGGAGCAGGGGAAAGGCCCTGAAATGAAATTGTTGAGTAGTAAGTGTCTGTTTGGAGAAGCAGTGGCAAACAATCTAGAAGACAGGTGAGTGTCACTGCCCGGAGAGTAGAGGGCTTGGGGAGATGAACTCCTGAAGGCTCAGTGTGGTTTAACCCTCAAGTTGGGGACTGAAGAACTGTGCAGTGTGGGTAAGTATGTTCTTCTGAGCCCCAGCTGTAACTCTTTTTTGTGAGCTGCTGGTAGTATTTTAGTTAACACATACATCTAAGTCCCTAGCACAATACCATGAGTAACAGCTATTGATTGGCCTACCGAGGAATTAAAAGGAGAGACAATTAAAGAAGAAAAGGCAGCTAGCTTATACATTTAGCTCTCATCTCCAAAGGACAATGTAGTCAGGTCTACCTGAAGGATTCCACATCGCATGCCACTCACTAAGATTCTTTAACAGTATGCACTCGTCTCCTGCATCTCAAATGTATTAGAGCTCTGTTGTCTAATAACCAACCATCAGACACATGATGAAATTTAATTTCACTAGCTACACTTCCAATAACATGGACCAATGGATTCCACAAAGAACAGTGTGCATGCATATATGTAAATATATTGTGAATATGTTTATGTCTCTATGAATTTGCATGTGTTTCTATTGCCACCGAGACTTCTAGTACCAGTACACAATTGACTATAGTAGATTTTGTAATAAACAAACAATGTGACCTGGGCTAAAGAGAAAAGGCTCAGCAGTTAAGAGTGCTGGCTGCTCTTTCAGAGGGCTCAGCTTTGACTCTCAGCACCCGTGTGGCAGATAATAACATTCGAAACTCTAGTTTCAGGGTATCCGATGTCATCTTCTGACCTCAGCTCATATAGTACACATACATTTGAGCCAAACACTCATATACAAAATCATACTAACAATGAAAACAAAGATGTGACTTGGGAATCAAGGGAGGCAGAGGAGTAGGGAGTTAAGTTTCAAGAAATGCAAGGCTTTTCTGAAGCAATCTCCACTATCTTTTTAGAGATACTTGAGATGCTGTCAATATTGTTCAGAACTTTAAACAGAGAAGCTCACTAAGACAGAGAAACCATAAGTTGTCCTTCACAAAGTCATGAAGTTGAAAGAACTCTAGCCACATTTAAAAATGTGTCCTACAGATGACACCTTTGTCTGTGATGGCAAAACATAATCTATTGGTAGCTAAGCCTTAAGGTTACCTCATGTAACCTTAAGAGCTAAACAAAATCAGGCAGGCATAATAATGGCAACCAGACTTGCACAATGAGTCATGTCACTCATGAAAAGATTCTCATCAAGAGAACATTGTGGTCAAAGGTGAAGAGTCACTGTGTGTTTTAAGGCATATATCAAAGTCTGTGGAGAGACTGAATGCTCCAAGGCAAGCTCTCATAGTGTTTAAGATGCAGAGAATAAATTTATGAATTTGTGGTTAGAAAGCAAACAATAGAAGCCGTAGATCTGAAGATATTAGTAGTTCTGTTGCCCTACCTCACAAAAGAATAAAATATGACCATGTATATAGAACTCTGAAACCTAATTGGAACTGGGTTAACATCTGTGGCTATGATTATATGCCCAGTCCTTGTGCAGGAGCCAGAGTCTGCCCCATCACATTCAACAACCCCCTCCACCGGATTTCAAAGTGCTCTTAACCCTGTGTTACAGGACATAAAACCCTATCTTAGAAGAGTCAAGGCCTCTGTTGAGTTAGAATACAAAAGTCCAAATTACGGTTTTTGCTACTGTAGTTGTTGCTGACACATGCCCAGGTAAATGAAGAAAAATAATGGATCAAGAAAAAGGGTAGAAAGGAAGAGAAATCGTTTTTAAAGAGTACATGGTCCTTTTACCCCCCACCCCAGCCTTACTCATTCATGCCATAAAATGCAACTGAAGTACAAAATGAAGAAAGCCTGAAGCCCGTGTCTTTGGACTTCAGAAGGTGACTGAGAGTTGATATGACATTTCTGAACAGTTTCAAGAAACTGGAAGCTATCTAAGCTGAAAGGAGAAATGTGCCAGATGGGAGCCTGAAGTAGAAGGGTCCCCAAGGCTGCTACCTTCTGGAAAGTCTTATTCGAGGATCTTATTCCTTTGTGGGGAAGGTCTGGTGCCTTGACGGATGGTTTCAGCTGAGTATCCCAGATGATGCTATTCTCAAACCAGAATTTTAAGCCTTAACTTACACTTAGAAATTGTGTTTTTTTGTTGTTGTTGTTGTAATCTTCCACAGCACATTGAACTGCACATAGACAGTTGAACTACATACCTTGGTGCATAAAATAATTTGTTGTTTTCATAAGGAATCATGCATGATTATAAACTGTCTTTTATAGCACCCTTCAAGTAGAGATGGAGTCTTGACCAAGTACGGTGGGCAGAAAACATAAAAGGGGACAATAAAAATAAAAATTAAAAAAAAATGAGTTTCCCCTTATAGGGAATAAGGATCTATGAAAAGAGACTGCTTAGGCTTTCAGGCACTAATAAGTATGGATATGAATGACCAGAGATGTTTCCTATGGAGCCCATTCTCTACCGAATCTAATATCGTATCATGACAAAGACATAAACATTATCTGAAGGGGTCCATGTGAAAGAGAAAGCCTGTACAAATGGGAACACCCGTAAAGGTAAAATTTAAAGACAACAGCAACGCAATTATTATATGTAAGAACCATGTCAATTTTACAGAACATGAATAAGAAAAGCCAAAGCGATAAAAAGTAAAGTAATATGGCCATCTCCATCTCTTTCAGCAATTTGTTCTAACTTCATCGTGTGTGTGTGTGTGTGTGTGTGTGTGTGTGTGTGCGTGTTTGTTTGTTTCTTGAAGTGAACTAATTTATCAAGATTTTCATAATAGAATAACAGAGTCTGGGTCATTTAAGTAACAGAAATTTGTTTTCCCATAGTCTGTAGGTTGGCAGGTGTGGTTTCTCCTAAAGCTTCCAGCATTAATGGTGTCTTCGCTCTGTACCCTCATCTGGCCTTTCTTTGTGCACGTGCATCCCTTGTATCACTTCCTCCTTATGAAGACACTGGTCATGATAGATTAGGGCTACTCACATGATCCCATTTTAGCTCACTTACTTCTCTGAAGACCCTCTCTTCAAATTAATTGAGTCTATTAATGGTAGGAACTCAACATCTAAAACTTGTGTGAAAGCAATTTGGTCCACAATACAGGAAAAGGCATGTGTTCACTTACCCCAGACTGCTCTTGGCTCTTACCCGATCATCTTATTGTTGTCAGCTAAATCCTTCTTGGTATTTAGTAATCTAAGTTTGAAATGCAGTATAACTTAGCCTTTAGTAAAGAAACACATGCAATTCATTTTATTTCAGCCAGGTTCAATGTGAGAATCGAGTATTTGTTTCCAAACTGGAGTTAATTGAATGAAAGTTGGATAATGTGAGAGACATATAGAGGCATTAGTTAAACTTTTAATTGTAGGGCATAGGATGAAGGGCTTAAATTTCTGCCCAATGGTTAAAGAACATTTGAGTGTGTCCTGGAGTCAGGCCAATGCTTCCCTTCCTGCTACATACCATCACAGGAACTGGTATTGCAACATCTCAAGTGTCAGGAACGAGCTGTCCAGCTAAAGGGCTGCGGGTGGGCACCATGGTACACATTACCCCTTGCTTCCTTCTGTATCCGGAAGCCAATTGCAGTCTTGGTCAAGCAGTCATCGATCATTTGAGCCTGCTCCCTCTGAAATTATACCTAAGACCTGGGATGAGGCTGCATAACATTAGTCCTGACAGCAGAGTCCTCTTTTATTTGTCAACTGAGTTGATGTGGATACAACACTATTTTAATATAGGGACTATTTGGAAGAAAATCGTCCAGAGAAAGGAAAACAAAATTTAACAAAAATATCTCAAAAAAAAAAAAAAAAAACAGAATAAAGATGCTTTAAAAGGTGGGGAGTAAATAGACTTTTCAGAACTGGGAGATAGCTAAAGTGCCCACAAAATTTTCAGCACATAAGCATGAGGATCTGACTCTCAGAATCCATATAAAATATAGGGGATACACTCCTTAGTGCTTAACAAAGGCAGATTCCTGGGTCCTGCTGGCCACTTAGTCTCATCAAACCAGTGGGTTCCAAGTTCAGTAAAGTCCATGTCTTCAAAACTAAGCAGCAGAAGTGATAGAAGACAACACCACATATTTACCTCTAGCCTAGACATGCATGTGTATGCAAGTGCATGCATGCCCCCACACACACATGCACAGGTACACATGCATATAACACACATGCACACAAAGGTATTATTGATCCAGAATTTTACTCAGTGTGCTGAGTTTTATGTGTATTTTCTGATATATAAACTTATCAATTGCACACACACATACACACACACACACACGCGCGCGCGCGCATACACTCTCTCTCTCTCTCTCTCTCTCTCTCTCTCTCTCTCATACACACACACACACATACACACACACTGTCCTTCTTAATCATCCCTCCCCACCAAAAAATATTTGACCCAATGTTTCCTCCCAGATAACTTCAACAAATATCTCAAATTCTATAGCTGAAGTCTGCAGAGATATAAGATCATTTCCTATGACAATGAGTGATTTTTAAAAACCACAGTAAATAGACTTTAATATCCCTACCACACTCTATAACTTTGTTCATCTCTTAATAATCTTATTAGACATCTGTTTCCAGTGATTTAAAGAACAGTCACGTGACTATAAATCATAGACAAACCCAGTGATGGTGGTCATAGCAAGGTAACAATTCATTAATAAAAAGTTGAAGGAATCAGAAACTCCCTACATCTACTTTTAAGTTGGGTAAGACATTTTCAGAATTTTATGCCACGCCTGTTCATACATAAGGGGGGAGGAAAAACAAGGAACTGTATAAGAAATAAAAACCATGGTTAGATATTCATGGATGGGAGTAACTATTACCCAGGACCAAATTTTAAAGTTGACTTCATGATTTTAACACCCAGGACCAAGGAGTGGATTCCATGACATTTCTCTCTAACAAATTGTGTTGGCCAGCTTACCACCAGAACCACTTCTTCCCTGGGGTCCATACTCTTAGCTGCTGAACATAATAACAGCAAATATTTGCTATTAAATCACCATAGTGCGTAGCACTATACTTTGTAGTGCTAAGTGAGTACTCATTGTCTCACTTAAGTTTTACAGTCCACAGTCAGTGGACTGAAGGTTCAGAGAAGGTGAATGATTTGCCCAAATTCCCACAGCTCCTGGAAAAGCTAGAACAGGAGTCTGGGTTAATCATATGATCTTGTTCTAAGAAAGAAATATTTTATTATTGATAAATACAGCACAGTATCAGTGTATACAACACCATCCAAGGTTTTTAAGTCAACTCTTCACAGATTACATTCAGAACTTCCAGAAAAATCTGGCTTTCTAGTTTGGAGACCCAATAGGATGAAAACGGCTCTACTTCTGTTTAAGGGCTCCCCTATAAAGCAGCAAGCAGTATAGTGTCTTCCCTACTCTCCTGGCTACCCGTGTTTCTGTCTCTGGGGCAGGAGAATAGGTTGGAAGGCCGATGCTGAATTTTGTCTTAGAAAGGAAGCAAGGGTGGGAGATTTGGGGACAGGATGGGGACAGAAACCCTTTGGCACTTCAAGCACGGTGCTGAACACAAAGTATAATCATGGCTACACATTTCCTGTCTAACAGGCCCTGCCCTAGCCTCTGAGGGCACTATGAATTCTCTCCTGCAAAGACTCAGAATAGAGATGAACAAACAGGGGGCTGTGCCAGAGAGTCATCCTTGCCGAAGGGCATTATGTGAACAGGCAGGAGGAGCACCTGTTTCTAGGGAGATGCCTGAGAACATCTCATCTAGGCTAAGAGTGTTACCTCCAGGTGAAGAGTTGCAGAATTGGAAACAGGTTATCTAGAAATTATTGGATAAAGCCCTTGGAAGCAATGCTTTGTAAGATATGAAGCAGACAGGGAGCTGTAAAATGTACATGTGACTGATCCTCATGCACAGAGATTCTGGTGATGTGGAGGTAAGGGTGTGTTGCACACTAGAGATTTAAAAGTTCCTCTAGGAATTTTCATGGTCAGCCCTAGGAGTCAAGGTTGATTAGCTCTCAGTATTGGTTGGGTTCAAGCCTTCAACTCTCCCCTTAAATTTGCAAGCAGTTTGGGATGGTGATATCACCAGACTCTGGAATTGCAAATCACTGCCTGGCTGTTAAGAGTGGTACATGCAAGACGAGAAACACAGGAGAATCATCCATTTCTCTGTGCTGGGGCCAAAAGCAGGCAACAAAGGAAAGGGAGATTTGTTTAGAAGGGGATTTGTTGTCCAAATGATGGTGTTTGATCTTCACTTGATGCAAAGTCATGATGAGTCAAGGGCTTAAGACACAGACTGACAATGTGTTTTCTGTCAAAAAACAGAATGTAAGATAGAAGATTATTGTGGGAGCTCGATCCAATCTGCTAATGGCATTTGGGTGACTAGCCACATCGTCTGTTACAGGCCGGTTAAGAACTGAGGTCAGAAGAGTCACACCTCTCTCTGGCTTAGATGTGGAAGGCTTCCTGACTGAATGCTTCCACTCGGTGATCCTGGTCCAGAGCTTTCTCCATCCTTCCCTGGTGGATGAAAAGGCAATGGCATTGCTTCCCACTGAATGCTTGAGTGAGTGTGTCTCCCATTTCATCCCTTAATAAATAAATCTTCCTCTCAAGCATCTGTGCATTTCTCGATATAGAAGGGGTTGAGGAGGTCTGGGTAGAATTAACCTATGAGCAGAAAGATAGAAGCTTCCAGTGAGACCCATGGAACTCAAGTAATTCTGGCTTCAGTCTTTTCCAGAAGAAGGTTGGGAGAAAAAAGTCTCACCTCCATACACTTATGCATGTCCACTATAGTAAAGAAATGTGTCGTTCATCATTCTCCATAAAACCCCTGCTTGGGGAATTGACTGGAAAGTTTGCAAAGAAGGAAAACAGCATGTGATTAGACAGCACAAAGTCAAGGTGAAGACTGAGGTGTCACACAAAGTCAACTCAGAAAGTGTTGTCAACCTTCTGGCCTGCACCTAGGTCTAAGGAGCATCCTTATCCTCTCTGGTGTTTCTACGTCTGTTCTTGGCCATGATGTTTCTCTTGGACTGCTCAGGGGAAGAGGAGACTGGAGGTGGGAAAGGATGCTCATGCACTCTATCCTTGGTCATTGCTCATGCTGGGAAAATAGCCCCAAGCTTTTCATGACTCAGAAGTTTGGGAAAGGACCAGACTGCCACTGGTGGGAAAACAATGACTTGTCCTCACTCAGTAAGCATGTCATAAGAGTAGAGCATGAGGTACACCTGCCCGCATCCGGTTCACATCCTTTCTGTGTGTGCTGCTTTGGGTGAGCCTCCTGAAATCAACATATACCAACTCAGGATGCCCCATGGGTCTGTAGCCTCCCTTAACTTACAGCTGAGACATGTTTCCACACCACAGCTGGGCCATCTGCTGAAGGCATCCTATGGGACCTTGAAACTCTGACAGAATAGTACTGTTGGTGTTTGAGTACTAAACTCTTTCAGTGACTTTCTGAGAACCTGGAAGTATTTCGTCAGGTGAAAATATGCTTTCTCAGAGAAGGATCACTGTGGCCCTCCACATAGAATCCATTGTACCTGTACCTTGTGGTAACCAATGGAAATGAGTAGACCAGGTTGGCCTCGAACTCACAGAGATCTTCCTGCCTCTCTCTGCCTCCTGAGTGCTGGGATTAAAGGTGTGCACCACTACTGCCCAGCAAGCTTTTCCCACATTCAATAAGCTGCTTTATTTAGGTTAAGAAATGAGTAACTGCCCTTTTTTATAATAGCTGGTTAGTATTTATTGAACTTCTTTTCTGCTATTTTCTTTGGAAACATAATTTATTAAATATTTCCCATAATACTGAAAGGCAATATCATAATTCCAAGTCATGTGGGTTAACTCTGAGAAGATTAACAACTGAGTGTTTGCCTCAAGCCAATGAACCCAATTAATGAGAGCAGGCTGTGAGACCACACTTATCTGGCTTTCCTTTGTAAGTTTCTTTTATAATTGCATTTCTCTATAATTTCACATCTCTTGTCTCCAAGAAAGTAAGTCCCTGTGTGGTAGTGAATGTAACTGGACCCATAATCTCACAGGGTATGGCACCATTGGGAAGTGAGGCTTTGTTGGAGTGGGTGTGGCCTTACTGGAGGAAGTGTGTCACAGTGGGAGTAGGCTTTGAGGTTTCCTAATCTTAGGATACCATGCAGTATGTCAGTCAACTTCCTGCTTCCTTCTGGTCAAGATGTAGCTAGCACCACGTCTACCTGTACACTGTCATGCTGCCCATCATGATCATAATGGCCTGAACCTCTGAATCTCTAAGTGAGCTACCTCAATTAAATGTTTTCTTTATAAGAATTGCAGTGGTCATGGTGTCTCTTCATAGCAATAAAAACACGAAGACACCCTAGTAGCCAAGTTTCAAACAGAATTTAAGTCACATTCTGCTGTTCACAGAATCAACCATTTTCCAAGTTTGATCTAAGAGTTCACCCTCTTCAATAATCTCTTCATTAGGACATCGGGTGTTTGATGATGCTCTGCTTAGTCTCGGGCAGTGGGATGGAGGATTTATTTGTTCGGAGGATGGAAGCAGACAATATACGAGACATTCACAGAGGTAAACACGGGCAAGGCAAAACAATGGGTAATGATAGGAAGGGATTTGGGAAGAGGGGAACTTTTGGATAAGAATTATATTTAAGTAAAAGCCAGGGGAAAACACACGGTAGATGGTAGATATAATCAACAGTTTGTAGTTGAGTTTCTTCTCTTTTGCTCTTTCTGGGGCCTACAATGGAGCTCCCAAATAAGTACAAAGGAGACTTACTATTTTCTTATGGATGCTTGGCCTTAGCTTGGCTTATTTCTAGCCACCTTTTCTTAAATTATCCCACCTCCCTTTAGCCCCTGGGGTTTTATCTTTCTCTATCCTATATACCTTTCTTTACCTCTTATCCCATGGCTTGCCCCTGGTGTAGTCCCCTCCTTTGCTCACTCCTTGATCTCTTCTTTCCAGATTTCTCCTCCTAGTTATTCTCTTTGGCTTCCAGACCTGCATGTCCTTTCCCCTGCCTTGCTACTGGCTGCTCAGCTCTTTATTAGATTAATCAGGTGGGTGTTTTAGACAGGCAAAGTAACACAGCATCATAGAGTAAAACAAATGCAACATAGAGGAACGCAAAGCACCTTTGCATCATCAAACCAATGTTCCACAGCATAAACAAATGTAACACATCTTAAAATAATATTTCCCGACAGTGGTTCTCAACCTTCCCAACGCTGTGGCCCTTTAGTACGTGCTGTGGGCACCCTCAACTATAAAATTATTTTGGTTTCTACTTCATAACTGAAATTTTGCTACTATTACAAATCATAATGTAAACATTATGCTTTTATGCAACCCTTGTGAAAGGGTCACTTATTCCTCAAAGGGTTTTTATCCAACTGGCTGAAAACTGCTGAGATGATAGGGAGATGATAGATAGATAGATGGATGGATGGGTAGATAGATAGATGATAGATAGATGGATGGTACATAGATGATAGAATGAAAGAAAGGAAGGAAGGAAGAAAGAGAAAGAAAGGAAGGAAGGAAGGGAGGAAGAAAGAAAGAAAGAAATAAAGAAAGAAAGAAAGAAAGAAAGAAAGAAAGAAAGAGAAAGGAAGAAAGAAAGAAAGATGGATTTAAATGATAGTTGGGGGAAGATTACATGCTGGCACAGTGACCCCAGTGATATCTTCTCCCCTCTCTTAAGGAAGTTGTTGAAGACCGGATGATGAGTGGTCTTGCCAAGTTTTCTAGTTAGCATACATCTTCTTTCTTAATCTGCAATACACACCCTGACAAAGTCAAGTTTGCTGTCAGTCGTGGTCCTTCTGAACAGCACAGCACTGACCCACAGAGACACAGTTCTCTTCAAAGAGGCCCTGTCCCTCCTGCTCGTCTTCTCTGTAGGAGTATTTTCTCCAGTCTTGTCTTGAAACTGACACCTCCCCCATCTCTTGGACGGAGCCTGAGGTTACCTTCTACAAGGGCACGTTAGGAATCAGCATTTTCAAAAGTGGCCTTCCATTCCACCTACTGCCAGCAATGCTTCATTGTGCCATCCTATTGTGTTTATATAGTTCACTGCTGTGCTTTTTGCTACTGCAACAAAAGGCCCAGGGTAATAAATTTGAAGAGAAGGTTCTCTTCAAAAGTTGCAGTCCACAGTCAGGAGGCCTTGCTACCTCAGGACCTATGGCAGCATTCTGGCAGGGTGTTTAAGACAGAGCAATCTGTTAAAAAGGCCACATGAGGGTTAATTCATTGCTTTCTAAGGCATATCCCTGATGACCCAGCTCCTGTCACCAGATCGCATCTCTTAAAGGTTCTACCTTCTCTCAGCACTAACAGCCAGGTCACCAAGCCTTTACAACATGGACCTTTGTGGGGAGGGCATTGCAGATCACACAGGTGTTTAAAAACTAAAGTGGAAAACTGGTCACAGAAACACACAGAGAAGAGCATGTGTACACATAGGATGAAGACGCCCGTGAGTTAAAGACTATATCAGAATATATGCAACCAAAGTTGGGTTGGACTTAACGCCTTCAATATTATATGTGTGTGTGTGTGTGTGTGTGTGTGTGTGTGTGTGTACCTATGGGTTTTAAAGCATTTTATTTCATTATTATTATTAATTTGTGTAGGGGTTGCACATACTTGTATGCTTATATGTGTGCATGCATGCGCCATGGTGCCTGTGTGGATGAAAGCTAGAGAACAATTCTCAAGAGTTGTTTTCCCTCTTCTACCTTTGCGTGAGGGGGTCAGGTTGCCAGGCTTGCAGGACGAGCACTTTTGCTAGCTGAGCCTCCTCTGTGGCCCAAATCTGGTTTTTGAGCCACCCAGCTTATGATACCCTTTCAGAATACCAGTAAACTGACGCATCTCTCAAAGCCATATTTCTAAAGTAAGGACAATGAAAGTAACTACTACAAGATGAGGGCTGAATGAGACAGTCTGATAAACTGTTTGGTAGACAGACTGTTTGGTAGACAGTACAAGCACATGGACCACTTTAGAATATCAACCAATTGTGACTTTCTTCCTAGAATCTAACCCTTTTTCATTGTAAAGTTAGGAATATCTTAATCATGGCAAGTTTCAAATAGAGGGCAATTTGGACTTATCCAAACCCAGATAAAATTTCAAAGTAATAGGCCTACTTTAATGTTGAATAATGTATGAATTAATGATTACAAGTGCATTGGTAAATGTGGCATACACTGATCTCCTCACAGACAGGTCTGATCTAATGAAGAGGGAATTTTACACTACAGTAAACCAGAAGAAACATCGTATCACCTCACCCACAGCATGTATTAAGTGTGAGCCAAGCCACTCATCTCTGTGAGGAACACATTGCTAATTCCTTTCCGAATTAAGCTTTGGTTTATCTCAAGTTCTTCCCCTCAAACAAGAATCCTATTCCCTAGATGTTTTACAGTAACTCTTTACAAACAATAGCAAAGAAGTTGGGGGGAAGGCAATCCCAGCCCCCCCCCCCGCCCCGCCTTTCCTGGAAGAGCTTCCTGCTTCTTAAAGGTGTGCAATGTCTGATGCCACACTGCCACCTCCAGAACTTACATCTTGCATTTCCTGTTGATAGTATCTGCACGCACACATACACACACACACACACACACACACACACACACACAGGTCAGCGGAAGGAAACTTGGGGTTTAGGAAGGCTCCTTAATTTATAGAACACATGGGCAGTTATTATTAACTTTTATCTTTACCATCATGCAAGGATATTCCCATAGGGCAGTTTCTGCCTGAGACTGTAAACACATAGGTAGCTACTGTACCTACTAGACCTTCCTCTGGATTTAACAGTTCTGTTTACAGCTTCCCAACTGGCTATCTCCAAAGACAATCTATTATCTCCCAAGGCTGACTCGACTCACATCACCTGTAAGGGAGGAAGATGATTAGATGCAAGCATGTGTCATGAAATCCATCCCAAAATAGCTTCTTCTTCTTATGATAGGGAAGACTGGGCTGGAAGACAGGAAACACACGTTTTTGTTGTTGTTGTTTTGGAATTTTCTTTAAAATTGACAATATAAACTTATGTGGTTTTGACTTTTTTGAGACAGGGTTTCTCTGTGTAGCCCTGGCTGTCTGAGAACTTGCTCTGTAGACCACGATAGCCTTGAACTCACAGAGAACCACCTGGCTCTGTCTCCTGGGTACTGGGATTAAAGCCCCATGCCACCACCTCCTGGCTGACAGTATAAACTTTTAGACAGTGCACATAGCCAAGTGGCTGTTTCCTTTCAGCACGAGCCAAACTTAGACTCAATGTGCTGAAGGAATGCAGGAAGCAAACTTTTATACATCTAAAACATTCCCCTGTCTCATAGGGAGGCTTTTAGATATCCTGCAAAGGCTTAAACATAAATGGGGAAGTAACTCTCATTTATAAAGAGCAGGTACGAAAGCTATTTTAGCTTCCTTCTTTTGTATGGTTTGTTATGTTAATATCAGATTATTAAAATTATGTTCTTTCATTTCCTCTGCATTTGTTTATTACACTAATTACAGTCATTATCGTCTTTGTATAATAATATGTTAATTTTAAACATGTACTCTTTTCCTGAAATATTTCAGAGTTGTTTACCACCTAATAAGCCAATTAGACTTCCCTCTCTACCACATGAACTCAGTTGTCACTACTCAAGCCCACACTGTCCTAACTGCATCTCCCCATCTCCAGTCTGTGCTGGCCTTAAAACTGCAGAGCTCGCCATGCTCATCTCCAGCCCCAGCGTGAGAGAGCCCAAGACCCACACAGAATAAGTTCTGAATCCTGAGTATGGCTAAGAGCCTCAATTGTTGAAAGACAATTTTTTCCTTTCCAGGACTAGACCTAAATTAATGAGACACATGGGCCCTCAAATACCTTATTTCTGGTAATATTAAAGGGAAAACAACTCTTTAACTCTCAGGAGAACGTGGGAACATAGGAAATTCAATTTACTCAACCGTTAACCTTTGAGAACTACCTGTGCTGGATCCAGGTTCCTCTTTTTAGAATGTTGAGGCCTGCCCAGATCCTGTGCTGTCTCTATGTGGGTTCTGTCCCTCACAGCACTTACCTGATCGCCTCAGCCTTGGCTGGCTTCAGATTTAGCCACATTGCCCTTTCCTGCAATCTCACACAGGGAAATCCTAGACCTGACAGAACTTTAGGGGAAGGTAAGTGACATCATCACCCCTTACTCCAACATCCTTCTTTTCTGGGTAGCAGATGGGCCTCGTCCCCAGAGATGTATGACCATGACCGAGGATAAAGAGTTTCAACTCAGCTGCGTCTCTATGGTACTTTCTCATCCTCTATGACAATCCACCTATGTAGACTCTGAGTTCGTTTTTTCCTTTAACAAAAATAAATACATAAAGTACTTATAGGCTAGCATACAAAGAAATGGGCTTTATCATGTTATTTTCACATATATGTAAAGGACATTCTTTGTTCTTATTCTGAGTAAGGTCCTGGATAATCTGACCCATAGATAAGAGAAACACACACACACACACACACACACACACACACACACACACACACACACACGTGTGTAAAGGAAAGAAAGCATGGGGTTTAGAGAGGCCCCTAATTGGAAAGCACACATTTTCATTGTTAACTTTTATCTTTATCATCATTAGGGACCACTCCCACAGGGCAGTTTCTCTCAGATATCTACTGTAGCTGCCATGTCCCATCACATGTAAACTAAAGAAAAAGTACTTCAACAGAAGTAGCTGTCTTTGGGGACGATGCATGTACCTAAATACTGTGTGGATTTGTTTTCATGGATTTCACAGATAACCTGAAGTTCATTTAGAGTGTTCTAGTGAATAAAATATCTACCTACTTTTTATTGTCACAATGAGGTAAATATTTTATTTCAAAAGCTTTTTTTCTGAAATAGATGGTTAGTTGAAATATTTCTTAACCAGGATCTCTGATTTCCCATATTAATAATAATTCTAAATTAACTATTTTGCCAACATGACACCATTATTTTTCCTAACAGAATTATCTTGGTTGCCCACTAAAAACCAAGAAATCAGTTTCCAGAACTCAAGCCAGCAGATGTAGGAAAAGTCTAATAATACACATCTTAAAAACCATAATCACACCTTATTCTCATGTAAAATTTTAAAAATCATTTCTAGACTAGATTCATTACTGGAGACTTGTAACGAGTACACCATCCCAAATATTGTTTATAAATGTTTGTTTTCATTTAAATGGACTTGGTTATAAATGGTTAATGATCACAACCAATATTCTTTTTAAAGGTAAAAGGGAATTATGGTATAGAAATGAATACTTTGTTTTGAAATGGATTTTCATTTATTGATACAATTTAAGGCCAATTTTGTGATGTGTATATTCTCCTTCTGTTTAGGTATTGTGTTTATATAGCTCATTTAAAAATGTAATGTATAATTTAGTACAGATTTTAGATAGTTACCTATAATAGTAAAAACTTATAGCTAGGTGAGTTAGGTTTTCTAAATATATAGAGATGTATTTGAGATAGACAGGAATTCTTCAAACCTTCCAAAGACCTACAGAATATGGCATTTAAAATGTTTTAGGGTTTTTCTTGACAGTGAGACATAACTGTTCCTGGCAAAGCAACCTGCCTCAAAAAGGAAGATGGACATTGAAGAAACGTGTTATGGAGTTTGCTTTCAATATGGCAAGACTAGCCATTTGGATAAGATACTGCTCTTGTCTGGACTGTTTGACTTTATGCTGTATAAACTGGACATGCAGGACCCACAGAATAGTGACTGGTGATTCAAGATGGACATTGCTACAGAGTTCCTGCTTCATGAAAGAGTCTGCGAGACAGTCTACAGGACACAGAGAAAAATGACTGACAAACTGCCAATACAAAAAGACAGTTTAAAGTTTCCAGCTTTGCCAAAGAGTCTGCCAGACACACCTTGGCCTATGGACTAAAGAAAAAAGATTACAAAAGAACTTCAGGTGACTGCAAGGCAAGTTATCTCTGTCATTTCTAGAGTTTATATATTATCCTTCTGTGGTCTTTAAAGAAGTTAAAGACGGATAGTTATGGTTATAGTTTTCCTTAGTTAGGATTAAAGATAAGTTACTTTAAACACACAAAGATAGGATAGATGTTAACTGTGATTCTTATTTGATAACTGTTGTGTGATATACTTTGCTATGTTAAGGTTAAAACCCTTCTTTTTATTTAGACAGAAAAGAGGAGATGATGGGAGATGTCACTCTGTATATGTTTCTCATACTGGTTAATGAATAAAGCACTGTTGACCAATAGGAAAGGGAGATAGGAGGGACTAGGAGACGAGGAGGAAAGAGGAAGTAGGAGGAGTCAACATGGAGAGTCTGGAGAGAATAGAACCACCAGCCGCCTCTCGCTGGTAAGACCACGTGGAAATACATAAAAATGGGTTAATACTTAAGACAGAGCTAGCCTATAAGAAACAAGTAACTGGCCAACAGAGTAATATCAAATACAGAGTCTCTGTGTATTATTTGGGGCTGGCCCGGCGGCGGGACAAAACTAGGCGGCGGGAGAAAAAAACCTTAGTCCTTACAGAGACTATCTATTTGCTTTTTTTCCTTCTCTCTCTCTCTCTCTCTCTCTCTCTCTCTCTCTCTCTCTCTCTCTCTCTCTCTGTCTCTGTCTCTTTAGGCACTTTGTGTTCTGCTCATTTAAATTTCCAGAATAAACATATCCTTTGTGTGCTACCACTTTGCACAACTCATCTGAAGGATTCCTTTCAATATCCAAGTAGTATATATCATAGCTATATGTGAGACAGAGAAATTACCTGAATCCAGAGTACTCAAGAGAGCAAATGGCCAAAATGTATGCCTTCACTTTTGTGCACCAGGTTCTATGGACTTTATTTGTTGAGTCTTGAGGAATATCCAAGGCACAATAGGAATTGAAAGCAATCAGAGAAAAAGCAATGAAGAAAATGAATATTTACAAAAGGCAGGCAAAGGATTGGAAATCTCGCCAGTGAAGCTGTTTGTTACAGGGCAAGTTGCTACAGATAGGTGAGTTGTTTCCATTGGCCATTCTTTATGGCAAAAGAAAATATCAATGTGCTTGTAACTACTAACCTATTAGAAAACTGAGCATGTGCATAGAGCATTTTCTTAGGAAAATCAGTTGCACACTATACTTTAGAGAATTTTTCAAGCTTTGCCAGTATTAAATAATTTATTGTTTGTTTCTCAAGAAGGAATGCTCCATTCTCGCATTTTATGTTTTTGAAAAGTGGGAAATTATGGTTGTCCCTGACCACAAAGAGTTTGCAAAGGGTACAAGATAATTAAGCAGTGCCCTTCCAAACTTCTTCAGGCTCTTACTGTGGAAGAAAGAGTAAGCAGCTACAGAGAGGCCTCACACACACACACACACACACACACACACACACACACACACACAAAACCAACTAACTAAAAGCTACAAAACATTTTATCTACATAGAATAGGAGTCGTCAGAGAAAACCCTGAAATTTTGTATTACATGACAACCGAGGAAGCCCTGGACCTAACCCACAGGGGAGTAGATTGCAGCAAGTACCAAACAGAGGAAAATGGATCTCTGGAGCCTTGCTGGCAAAACAGTGATCGGTGTCTTAGAAGCATCATTGAAAGCCCTGGCTTGTTCTAATTGTTCAGTAACCATCTGTATTAATGACAAAGTCTGGCTAAGCTTCTGCAGGCTCAAGGAGAGTAGACTTAGAGTCATCCCAGACACTTGGAAGTTTTTCTCAGAGAGAAAAAGCATAAACACCAGGGGTAGTTTTTTTGTTATTTAAAAAAAAAAAAAAAAAGAAAGGTACACCAGAGCTACCATGAGGGACATGTCTAATAGGGTGCTGTGCCATTAGAAATATTTAATGAACCCTAGCCCAGGAGTCTTCCTCTTCTTCAACAGAGACCTCTTATCTATCTAAACAGAGTTCTGTTTACGCTGCCTCATTTCCTTTTGCAAAGATAGAACAGTGGTAAGGGACACTGACACTTTTGAGAAAGTGAACAATGTTTGAATACACACCCAGCAAGGTTCCCTCCCAAATCCAATGCCCACAACCACTCCAGGAGTAATCCCCACGCAGGTAGAGCTTAAAAGTTCAAGCAGGCCACATGAAAAATTCATACAAAGCACCAGAGTGAGATTACTCTGTACTTGGGTTGAATTACTTCCCTTTGGCACTTGGATTGTTTTCTTGTGAAGTTCATTTTGGCTACAGCAGGGAGCTGTGGCTATAAGCACAGCCCTCTTAGTGAGGTTGATAGTGAGGTACTGGACGGTTCAGAAAGGAGCGCAAAGTATTAATGAGATGTCTCTTTCAGGTATGGGCCTACTGCCTGACTTGATCCCACTGCTTGCATGCTTCTCCATGTAGCCTTGAGGAATATTACTTAACGACCTATGACACCGAAGGTCTAGAAAGAAACAAGTTGCAAAAATCTCAACAAAATTAGTGAAATTTAAAAAATACATTCAATATATTCTTCGCAGAAACAGAAAAGAAAATCCTATAATTCTAGTGAAACCAGATAAGATCCCAAATGGTCAAGGCTCTCCCGACATTAAAGACCAGGGCTGGAGGGATTACCATTCCTGATCTCGAGATAGATTATAGTTTATAGAGTAAAAAGAACAAGGCACTGGAACAAAAGCAGGCAGACACACAGCCCAATGTAATAAGACAGAAGACCAAAACATTAGCTTTACAACCATCTGATATTTTACAAAATGGTCAAAAACTACACCAGAGAAAACTGTGTCTTCACCAAACAATGCTGTGAAAACTGGATATCCCCACATAGATGATTGAAATTAGTCTTGTATTTTCCACTGTACAGAAAAATGAGCTCCTACTGGATCAAATACCTCAGTGTAAAAGCTGCAACTGATAGAAGAAGACACAGGAAGTTGCCTACAAGATGTAGACATAGGGAAGGAGCTTCGGAATAGGACTCGATTTGCTCAGGAATTGAGGCCAACAATTGACAACTGAGACCCCATAAAACTAAAAAGCATCCATGCACCTAAAGAAACATTCACTCTAATGAAGAATAAACCCACAGAGGAAGAGAGAACCTTTGTTAGTTATATTCCTGGCAGGAGATTAACATCCAGACACAACAACAACAAAAAAGATATATAAAGAAAGAACAACAACAACAACAACAAAAAAAAAATACAAAAAAAAATCCTTAAAAGAAGCAGTCAGGAAATCAAATTATCCAATTAAAATATGATCTGAGCCTGAACAGAGTTTTCAATTGAACAAATAAAAATGGCAAAGGCTTGCAGAAGAGAAGGCAGAAGGCTCAAAAGAGCCATAGAACTGCAAGTCTCCTAGGAGACTGTGTCTCCTAGACATGGCTGACTAAATAAGACCTGAACAATGACAACATCAATGGCCATGCTAACATGGAATGGAGAATGTTTCACGGGCCCCGCCCCAGACAAAGAACTACAGACAACAGATTTCTGCCAAAAGGGAGAAGTAGCCTCTCTGTGGGACGAGCCCCTGATTGGTTATCTAATACAAAGCAGTCTTCACTGGAATCATAATACACAAGTGACAAAAATGAACTCAGTGGATTGTATTTATATATTTACACATCTATGTCTGTCTATGTATGTGTGTCTCTATTTATCTATCCATCATCTATCTATCAAAGAAAAAGAAGCCATAAATTTGAGATGGACTTGGGCGGCACAGGAAAGATTAATTTGAGATGGACTTGGGCGGCACAGGAAAGATTGGAGGGAGGACAAAAAAATGGGAAAGTGATGAAACTATCTTGTCATTAACAAATCATAAACAACAAAATAAAATGCAAAGAGGAAATATGGTCAGGGTTAGGTAAGGATTACACACTGGTGATTTGTAAGGTAAAACTGAATTTTACCATTAGCATCCCCAGTAAATCCAGAGTGTGATTCAGCTTAAATTTTCACTCCACAGAGGGTTACACCCACCACTTTGCTCTATAATGATGTTGTGATATCATTCCAGGTAAGACTCTCAAAACTGATTCAACTTTGGATTGGATATCTGTGGTATACTTTTATATGCAATAAAATAAACCTACCATTTGGTAACTTGGAGTTTCTGTTCTCTCAGATTGTGAAGACAAAGCAAAAACACATCCAAGTATCAGAGCACGTGAGACCTGGTAGATATAAGGAACCACATAATATATTACAGTCATTTTTTTTCTTTCTGAATCTGTGGATGTCACCTTCATTTCAGGTCTGAAATGTTTCACAGGAGGCTCTTTGAAGAGTTTAGACTCTACTCATATAACAGAAGAATTCCCTGAGAAATGATGATCTTATGCTGCAAGACAATAACCCATCACATTCCTGTGGAAGCCTGCCCACGATAATGAATTCTGAGAGGATGAGGAACTGGAAAGTTGCCCTCTGATTCATGACTCTGCTCCAGCTGTACTTAGGATAATGGATCCGGGCTAGTTCCCCCTTGGGAAAACGTGTATTTTGGGAAGGGAGATGCCTGGACAGCATATAGAGGTTTCCTGTGCTGCCATGAGCAATTTATGACTTAATGAGTATATTTATAGGCACATTATAAGTCCTTTATCATTTCAGAAATCAATAGAGCAGTTTCCAAAGGAAGTCAGTGATTTGTGGCTGTCAGTTGACCCTGATTGTTTATCATAAGGAGAGAAGAATTCCTCCCTTAGGGAAAACTAGTAACTGAGCACCCTAACAAGAGGGAAACCCTAACACATGAAGACTGACTATAAAGTGAGGTGAAAGCTGATGCTGCTGAAATCACAAGAGCATAGTGTTGTGGCTAGTGGGTGAACATTTGTGAGCCTTATTAGAACTCTTCTTTTCTGATCATGACCAGAACTCAGTGCGAGAGCTGCCATTCACCAAGGACTCACAGCTACCCTGCTGATTGCTTGCTAAGTAATCTACACATTGTCTGTATCCTGTCAATCTGATACCACAGAAGGGGTACCAGGGCCCGGGAGATGTGTTAACTAATAATTAAAGACACAATGGCTTGTCCAAGATGAGAAGTGCTTAAAAGGGGTAAATGGGATAATGAGCTCAAGTCTGCCTCACTCTAAAACTGTTTTTATCCTTCCTCTCATACCACCACCACTGGACTCAGGCTATTTGATAATGTCAGAAACAGATGCGTTTGAACTTACAAATTCATTTCGCTCTACGTTACAATATACACGCACAAATTCAGTTAACTTGTTCATCCCTTCCAACAGATACTGATCCGTTGCTCACCTGTATAAAACTCTTACTAAGCACGTGAACCTATGAGTTAAAACCTAGAGCCTCTTGTCTCAGTAAGTTTAACAGGAAGACAAAGCAAACGGCATTTATATTGCAGCATGTGCAATGCTAAAAGATCATGAGAACTGAGCAATGGCAAAGAGTCTCTCTAGACCCAGCACTGGACAACATCACCACACTTGTCAAATTGCCTGCCATCTTTCCAAAGCTACTGACCTCAGTTCATGCAGATAACAGAAAGGGAGTTGAGATTGTTTACTTGGTTTTAGGAAAACTTCCATGTGGGTATCTGAGGAGTGCACAGGAAAGGGTGTATTTCTAGACAAGAAATCTCCTTCTCCCAAATGTAGGACCTCTCGGAAACTGTGTTCTGAATTTAGAAACTGACTTCAAACTTCAGTGATTGTGAAGTGGGTGTGTTACGGTGGAGCTTGGGCTTGGGGTAGCTACCTATGCTGCATTTTCTTCTTTAGTTGCCTTGGCAGTTCTGGAGTTGGGGACCCAAAGACTTGCGTACAATAATCTTTTATTGTTTGCATTGTTTGCCCATGGTTATTGTTTGCACACAATAAACAGACTGTGTTTCTTTGGTTGGTAAAATGTGAGTTACTTTTTTTTTTAAAGTAACGTTTTCAATAGAATGAAAGTATTCTATTTCCAAAGCTGCACTGTTTGTTCTTTGAAAAGCCACAATGAACAGTTTCTATACCAACTATATCATGGTGTTTGTTCCTGACAGAAATAGGAAGATGCCTTACAAATATAAATAATAGTAAAATGACAAGGACCAAGTTCATGTTTTGGGCAGCATAGTCTGGTGGCAAGCACAACATAATGATTGCTAGGGTCCATCAAAACATGACTGAGACCAGTTTTATGCTTAACAGCATGCCCTCTGTGTTAGTTTCTTTCCTAATGCTGTGACAAACACCATGACTCAAGGCAAATTAGGGAAGGAAAGGCTTAATTTGACTCACACTTCAATGTCATAGTCTATCATTGATGGAAGTCATGGCAGGAACTCAAACAGGACTCTGGAAGCAACAACTAAGTAGAGACCACAAAAGTGCACTGCTTACTGGCTTACTCAGCTGGCTTTCTTACACAATGCCATACCACCTGCCCAGGAGTAGCACCACACACCGTGGGCTGGGCCCTCCCCCCACCAATCATTAGCCAAGATAATGCCTTCACAGACACCTCCACTGGCCAATTTGATGGAAGCAATTTCTGAATCGATGTGTACTCTTCCATTTAGCTGTGTCAAATTGACAAAAACTACCTAGAATAGCTACCTTATGGAATGAACCAAGTGAGTTTTCCTTCCTTGTCTTCTAGTTGAGCTCGACTTTAATTGAGTGGCCATAACCTCTCAGGAGCCTATCTAGATACTATGAAGAATTTTGAGCTAAGCTCTTCCTGAGTCAAAGTCCATCACTTACCGCCGTGTGATGGGCAAGTTGTCAGTACAAATATGTGGAAACGTCCTAAATTAAAAATAATGTTTTGTCATGGTAATTAAGTAAGCTCTTGGGAAGCAACTTATGTTATATCTGATTTAATTGTTCAATTTATTTACTAGAGCCATGTCATTGTACTAGAAGCAAGAACAAAAATTCCTCAGTGAAATATTTGACAACCTACTTTTAAGCTATTTGAATAGCATAAATGCAGCTATTGCCCTGCATTTCTCAGAGGCTTAGGCAGCTAAAAAGATAAAAGAGCATATACAATGGCAAAGGAGTTATGTTGGGTCTTTTCTTTCTTTGTACGTCTCTACAATATAAATATAATTATATAAATAAATATATATAATATATATAATATAATATATATAATAAATATATATAATATATATATGTAAATATATATATATAAATATGATTATAGACATGTGGCCACCCGAATGGTCATTCATGCAGATGTATGTTCATCCATGTAGATGCCAGAAGTTCACACTGTGTGTTTTTCCCCATTGTTTTGTAACTTATTGTTTGATATGGGGTCTCTCATTTAATCAGGGGATTATGTATTGGCCACATTGGCTAGCCAATGAGCTACAGGATGTAGCTATTTCCCGTCACCACTGCTCGGATTAGATCTTGCCATTGTACCCAACATGTATTCAGTATCTGAACTCGGGTCCCCGTGCTTGTGTGCTGAGACATACTAAGTTGACAGCCCTACTTGTTTACTTGAAATACACTTTATTTCATAAATTCCTTTAGACTTGCTTTGTCTTGTGGCTGATTTTGCTTTATTGCAGTTTCTGGAATGTACTCAGGAATCACAGGCCAGATGCAGGCAATATTGACATTTGCTGCGAAGACCTAGCTCATAATTAAACTGCTGGATGAGGAGACTCTATAATCAAACTCTTGACAGAGCTAGACAGGTGATGTTGACAATTTCTTCTTTGCAGGGATGCGCTGAGCTGTGGAATCAAACTCCTAATTACTTAAGAGAGGCTGATGCACAATCGAATGGAATTCATATCAATCAAAATTTGGAAAATGGCCTTTTGTGTTTCAAGCTGCAGACACAGACTGTCTGTGTGTGGTGTCGGTTAACCTCTCTTTGTGTCTGCTTTTGCTCTGGGTTCCACATCCAGCCTGAGCTCCCATCGGAGAATTTGCCCTCTTGTTCCCCAGAAGCACAGTTCTTTGAACATCTATTCCTATGCCATTGAGAGTTCTCTCCTCCCTCCCCCAGTGCAGTTTTTACTTGAATTGATGTTCCTTTGTGGGGTTCAGACTCATCAATCATCTCATCACTCAGAATCCTGAAATGACTTGAAGTACATCTCCTGAGGTGAAAAATAATTTTTGTGGAAGTGCGCTTTATTATTTTCAGTTCCACAGTTCTGAGTTCTCCCCTTGACTTTCAAAACTGTCACATTTGTTTTCCCAGTTCTTTAAAGTCACAAGCACATGAAATTATCAGTGAGTGATTTCCACGAATCACTTCATAAAATATGCAGAGTAACATGCAGAATAATAAAAACATTGCGACTCATTTTCCCCATGGTTTTAAACTCATCCTGCGCTGAACTTTACTTCCGGGTAGGGTGGGTTCTATGAGAATAGGAAGCATATGGGAAAGCTCAATGAAGTACCAAGGTTCGACCCAGAAGTAATATCACTTCATTAAAATTACTTACAAACTTTGTGCCTAACAGAGTCATTGTGCTACTGTGATTTATATTGTTTCGCGTGTGGTTTCGTTGTCCTGGGTGGGAAATCCGTGTCTCTTAGAAAATCCTGCTGAGGAGAAGGGAAAGGCCCGAGCTCATTTATTTTCATTACAGGCCTGTGACTTTTGAGGCTAGTAGTCACCAGAATATGGTTAGTTAGGGTTAAGCAACTGATTTTCTACCTTGTGATGAGTACACAGACATATTTCTTAATAGAAGAAACACCAAAAACTGATCTTATGTCCTCTTCATAGGACATGAAGGGAAAATAAAATTGTTTTATTTTAATATGGAAAAAAATCATTCGAGGTTATATTGCAGAATTATACCAAGACTATAACAAGACCCTTTGAGCAGTGAGTACAAGACTCATATTTCAAATGCATATGAATATATATGTATGTGTTTATAAGACAGTTTAAAATATATATTTGAGCTCTTATACCAAGAAGTAGTTTTGCAGTTTTATTGCTTATTGATGGAAAATTCCGCCGTATCACATCTTCCTTGCATTGCTGTACTTCCTCTCAGTAAGTTTGCCATGTCCTTGCTTTCTTGATACCTTCACTCTACTGTTTACCATCAACTGTCACTAAATGCTGTTTTCGCCCCACCCCAAAGCCAGTGGTGGCGGATAATGTATGTTTCCTGACATATCCATTAAGTTAGCATCTGCCTCAACCTAAGTATTTGACTGGTAGTAAAATGACTGGTAGCCATTTCCAGTAAGAAATATGAGAGGAAGACAGAAAATAAAAATCATAAACCAACCCAAACCAAATACTCTATCTCGTAAATGGGGATGGCCTTACACCATTTCAGAAGTAGCTGTTGCATTCCTTCAAAGAAGTTTTGAGTCTCTTTACACCAGGTGACTGAGAGCTCTGAGCAGTGGCCCCTGTTGCTATTACTAACATGGGTATGCCAGTCACTTCAGGCAGATCACACCGAAGCCTGCAGGGGCAGGTGGAATTCCTGCAGATGATCATCTGCCTTAGTCTAAAGGAGCCATTTTCAACCTGTGCGTCCTGACGCCTGTGGGGGTCACACATCAGACACCCTGCCTATCAGATATTTATATTGCAATTCATAACAGCAGCAAAGTTATGAAGTAGCAAAATAATTCATAGTTGGATCACCAGGGTATGCGGACCTGTATGAAAGTCACAGCATTAGGCAGGCTGAGAAGCATTGGCCTAAATTGACTGAACTGCTGGGAGACAAACCCATGTCATATCAGACAGCTCTGGAGATGTTGGTGGTGCATGATATTTTGAAGAGCAACAGGAGCAGCCCTTCTCATATTTATTATAACATACTTTCTAATATATAGTGCAATTTTGTTTTCCCCGTTTCTGCCATCAAACTGATACAAGAAAACAAAACAAAACAAAAAACAAACAAAAAACAGCTTGATATGTCAAGCTCAGCAACATTCCCCAGAATTGTACTTGTTGAGCTGAAGTATCTTTGGAAATCTCATTTTACTCCCAGAAATACAGCATGCCACTGGCCTTCTACCTTTGAACTTGCCTTTGCTATATTTACCCTTGTTTTCTCATAGGATGCTCTCACGGGCAGTGCAGGAGCTAAATCCGGCTCCGATAGGGCTTCCTCATCCTGAAAGGTTCTTTGAGAACACTGTTTTCATAAATAGCCCTCAAGGCAATGGGCTTCTGACATCACCGCGCTTCACACAATTGTTCTCCGAGGGACTACGTGAAAGACAGTGGCCGGCTGAGGCCTGTAGTTCCTGGAAGCTAGGTTTCTCAGCATTGAAGGGCTATCTCTTATGAAACAAAGCATGAGGCTGTGTGCCGGTGACCTTGGTCATTGTTCTTGGGGGCTGTGACTTCAGAAAGTTGGAGGTTTCTCCTGGAAGGATAGGTCCAACTTTGATACTGATATTATCTTGGTCTCAGGATGCCCATAGAAAAAGCAAGTTCATATTTGGAATGAGATAAACGTTTAATAAATAATCCCCCATGATAACGGGCTGCAAAATAAAGCACCGTAAGCTTCCCTCCTGCTTCCTTCACACCCCAAAGGACTTATCCTACCCAGCCAGAGGTAGGAAAACGGGGCACGGAGCCAGTGTTATTCAATATGAGGTGTATATTTTATAGACATATAGAGCAGGCCAATAAAACCCGGGTGTAGCTTGGCAGTTGTAGCAGGAGGTGTGAGAAGGTAGGATGCACATTAAAAACGTGATCACGGAGACTGCAGAGGTCACTCGGGGGTTAGGCACTCCCTCTGGTTTTGCTGACAGAGGCCAGACTTGGATTCTAAGCTTCCGACTGAGGGGGTTCCGAATCACTTGTACCTCCAGTTTCAGAGACTCTGACACACTCCTCTGCATATATACACACGACATGCATACATGCATGGAAATAAATCCTTTTAAAAGGAATGTGATCATCTGTTGACAAGAATACATTACATTGTCATGTAGATATGGGTAGTGTCAACAACACAAATCCACAACTTTCACCTCAGAGGGGACATGAAGTCGTTTATTCTGGAGTCAACTATGGTCTAGGAACAAAGATTCATGCTAGCCCAATTTTCACATCCCCGTGAGGTAGAAACAGGCCAAAGAAGGTTGTAAACAGACATCTCAAATACTTTGGTAGAAATAGCTGCTAGAGGAATTACAGCCGAGCAGTAGGCCCCTCGGTTGCCGTCTGGTGATTCTCAGCTTCTGTGCTGGTGGAGGCTAGTGATCTGCTGACTTCCTACATTTTCAAAGGCTTCACCTTATAGTTACAAAGGAGGTAGAACCCGCAAAGGTGGGAAAGGAATGGCTAATAAGTGGGACAGAAATAGCTCAAGGTAAGTTTTAATTAGGCACTAGACCTGCAACATTCCAACCTGTCCACAATCTTTGATGTTCCAACCAGTCAAGCCGCTGTGCAGAAGGGTTGGGGATGGGGGGTGGCTTCTTTCCAGGAACTTCCCTTCACAGTAGACAGTGGACAGAAGCAGCTGAGGTGTGGCAGAGGTCTTCAGTCAGTCAGCACACTTTCCCTTTATTCTTAGGGACCCACTGTAATTAAAATACGAGGCATACAAATTCCTGGCACAAATTTCCTGTTACTCCATTTCTACAAAGGTAGTAGAAAATATAAACACTGAAATAGAACAGACGATTTTCTTGTTTTTCTCCAGGGCTCCGTCCCTGTGATTTATGGTAACCCACAAGATTTGGGGAAGGACTCTGTGAGCTGGGACAGACAGGTAAAAGACCGTAGATCAAATGAGAAAGTTACACTTTCTTCTCAGTGTTACTTAAGTGTAACTTAAAGTAAGTTCAAAGTTACCTTGAGTCCATCTCTTTGAGGGAGCACACGTGGACTCTGCAAGCTGTGAAGTACTTAAATAATTGGCATTAAATATTTCAACATAAAATGTGATTTCAGTGTTCTGATCCCATATTCAGACCAGGGCAGACCACAGTATTATGCCCCTCTGCATCTCTGACTGCAGAAGAGCCATTCTGCATTACTTTAAACATATTTGAGTTCAGACCTCTAAATTAGCATTGCAATGTCTTAAGTATACAAATCTTTAGTTGGTTTCTGGAGAAGGTGCAGACGGTAGTGTGTCTTAGTTATGGATACCTTTGAACTTCTTGCCTTGTTAAAAACAGAAAATGGTTGAGAACATGATGTGATTCAAAATAATACCATTTTGCTTGTTTTGAGACAGAGTTCAGTCTGACAATGAGGTTACTATGGAGCCACAGCAAGCCCTAACTTTTGAACCTTCTGTCTCCACCTCCCAAATGCTGGAATTCTCGGCATTGCCACCAGATTCAACTCAACTCTTAACAATGTTTTTTTTAATATTCTTGCAAATAGCTATTTTGTCACATACAAAGAGGAAATTTGAAGTGTCTATACAATTATTTAAATACCATTCTTCATATGGAAAGACTACTAGCATTTCAAATTAAGAAGAAACAAAGTTACACAGGATTGTACATAGCTTGCTATGTGTGTATTGTTTTTATTATAGTCACACAAAACCATATTCTTTTATAGTTATTCCATTTTCTCTGTGGACTATAACACACACACACACACACACACACAGTATACACTTAATATGTTGAAGACCTCAAAACTATAATTCAAATAATTTAAATCAATATGGTATGACTATTTGACTAAATTGATTTGTGATTGATTTCATTGGCAAGTGAGTGATGGGAAAGGATACACGAAAAAGCATCAATGCTAACTGGACTATGGAAGCACACGTTTTTTTTATCCCAGAACTCAGGAGGCAGAGGCAGGCAGATCTCTATGAGTTCAAGGCCAATCTATTCTACAAAATGAGTTCCAGAACAGCCAGTATTGTTACACAGAGAAGCTCTGTCTTCAAAAACAAAACAATTATAACAACAAAGCTTCTATGCTTAGAAAGTACTTACAGATAAATATGAAATTCCTGAACTCGTTATTTCTTCCAAAACCAACTTTTATTGAGTTTGCTTGTGACACTTTCATGCACATATGATGTACACACTGATTATTGTAACGCCCCCAGGATGTAACACCACCCAGCTGTCCTCCGTTCCCTGCAAGTCCCTTTCCCACACTAACCAGTTTGCTTTATGCTATTGTTCTTTTCTTTACTGAGACTCCTCGAGTTTAAGCAGATTCTGTGTAACCATGGATTTGGAACTCTCCCTTGCACACCAGTGGACTCTCCAGTGGTACACACAGCTGAAGAGGACAGTGACTGCCTCTCCCCTAGGGTCTAGTAGTAGACGACAGTTGGGCAGGTGGAACTAGTGCCCTATAGGTCCCTCCTCCCTATATACATGACTCTTAGTAAGGCCCATGGTAGACAGCCACAACTACGCTGCACCCAAAAGACACTGTTCCAAGCCTTCCCCACTATAGTCTGACTTTTGCATCTTTTCTAACCCCTTGCCCATGATGTCCCTGGGGCCTTATGGTATGGAATACGAGCCATGGTTAGGCCTAAGCACTTGTGCATCATTTATTCTCAGCACTTTAAATGTGGATTTGTCTCTTCATTTGCTCTCATTCATTGGAGACAGGACTCCCCAACAAAGGCTGGGGACAGCATTTGTCTATGGACATAGAAGTAGTCGTTCAGGAAGCGGCTTGGTGCCATGATAATTTAGCCAAGAAAAACAGTATTAAGTTCTTCTGTACAGCCCAAAACCTTTGCCCATGGGTTTGTGACCATTTTATAGCAGTTAGTATGTATTCCTTCCTGTGAAATGAACCTCAAATGTAATCAGAAAGAGGTTGGTCACCCCATAACTGTCATGCCACTGTTCCTTCTGTGGGCCCACATCACCTGGCAGGCTGGTGTTAAAGTTTGCAAGATTCACAACTGAGTAAAACTGTTGATGCCGCTCACTCCCCAGTGGGCTGCATCGAAGCTTCAGGGATTATGAAAGCTTCCAGATCCATTTCTTCATTACCTTGCAACCAACATATACAAAGTCTTTAGCAATAGGATTTTTTTTTCTTTTTGCTTTTCATTTTATTGTTTCCCAATTTACTCAGGAGGTCTTATCTATTTCCCTTCCCTAGGCAGATCTATGTTTGTCTTTTTTTTTAGGGTCCTCTATGTTCTGTAGCAGTAGGATCTTATCAATTATTTCTAGTGAGCAAGCAAAAAGAGAGGCAAAGACCTGTATGGTTTTGGGGGTCACTGAGGCTTCCTGATGGGAGATGTCACTCTGTAAATATGCTTCTCTTATTGGTTAATGAATAAAGGCCTGTTGGCCAATGTGAAAGCAAGGTTGGCGGGACTAGGAGACAAGGAGTTTTCAGGGAGAGGTAGGAGGAGATTCAAAACGTAGGACCAAAAGAGCAAAGGTTTGGATCCTCTTTACGGTAAGCAAAGACTACATGGAAACACTTAGATCTATAGAAATGGGTTAATATTTAAGCCAGAGCTAGCCAGTAAGAAACCCCAGTAACAGGCCAACAGCTTTATATCTAATACAGCATCTCTGTGTGTTATTTGGGGCTGACAAGGCTCTGGGACCAGGCTGGCAGGAAAACTGCTCATAACAGCCTCCCTGACCAATAACTGTAGGGAGGGAATCTCACTGCTGTTTTTTGTTGTTGTTTGTTTGTTTGTTGTTGTTTTATTTCCTTGAAATTCTTAGATTTTGAGAACAGCATTGTGCAGATTGCAGAATACCTCGTTCTTAAATTTCTCTCTTCTTAAAATTACATGTATTTTATTAGTTTACAAAGTAATAAGATTTATGTGGTTTTTCCCATTCATCCTTAGGCTTGGTTAATTCTCCCTTCCTAATCCTCTTCTCCATCCCCTCCTGGGTTCTAGCTTAAGAGTTCTACCCTTAAAGGTATCTCCCTGCTTTTATATCACCTGTGTTAAACTATCTCCCTCTCCTCCGGTTACTTTGGATAATAGTTCCCTATATTCACTTACCTATGAATTTCATTATTTAATTTTTCTTTAAAGCTGAATAAAATTCCATTATGCACGTGTTCCACATTTGCATTGTCTGTTCATTGGTTGATGGACATATAGGCAGAGTCCTCATTACTGTGAATACAGCAGCAATGACCGTCATTAAGTAAGTTTCTGTGAAGTAGGATTCAGAATCCCTTGGGGATTTATGCATGGGGATCATATGGTGGACTCTTGAGTACCAGAATAAAGACAAAAAGAGTACCTACGAGGTAACCAGGTACTCAGTGCAGGTCTTCAGGTAGATACGCTAGAGGAGAAGGAAAGCACCCATGGGATAAGCAGGCATTTAGCATAGGTCCTCAGGTAGCAAACTCATCATTCATTTCTAAGTAAGCCAATAAATCTTGGTAGACATTTCCAATGCTAATTTAAAGATCTTTCCTTCTCACACAATGCATAACAACTGTCCTTCCATTTAGAATTTGGTAACAGACATTAGTTAAAGACATTCTAAAATCTGAGAGTATCCTCTTGGGCTCATTCCAGTGGAGAAACATTTCAGCTAGGTGGGGCCATGTCACTTGGCATTCTGAAGGGAGCGATTTTATTTCAGACAGTGCAATTAACTCCGAAGTGTGTCGACTCCTAGAATATTCCTGTCATGTCCCTTAATCACAGCCTTGACATGGCTCAGAAATGAAATGGCCTAAAATAGGGGAATTTATTTTAAAATTCAGGTGTCATATACCTGTCAGTGTGAGAGCTCTCAAACTTCAGGCTTTCTTCTTCTGCATTTATTTTATATGGCTCCTTCTTGGTCACATGTAAAGGGTGGAAGAAACGTTGAACAGCATTCAACTTTGCAAACTCAGTCAGTGGGAAAGGGGGTCTCACATCTCTGAAAGACATCACTGATTCCTGGGGACGTGAAGATACTGCCTAATTACAGCATCACCACATAAAATCTTCCTGTGCAATGTCTAAAATTTGCCTAGGGTGCTATGGCCAGCTATTTCTTGTTAAGAAACCCTGCTAAGGCACTGTAAATAATTTAAATGGTAGTGCAACTAGAGAAACTGATGTGATAGAGAGAAGTCAGGTGCTTGTTTTTCTTTATTGTGATACCCTTAAGGAAAAGAAAAACTTATAAATTAGTTCTCATTAGAATTGAGCTGGCCCTCTCCTATCTTTCAGGGTATCAAAGATGATCATTTATTGACCCTATGTGTTTTTGCAGCTGTATTAAATATCAGAGATAATCAAATCAACCATACTATGACACAAACCAGATGCCAAACTACTAGCATAGCCAAAAAATGCTTTAATCTACAATTTCTAATATTGCTTCATAAGATGTATCATAAGACTCCTTATTTTTGCTTCTCTTTTCTAAGTCCTTTTATTTTCTAAATTAGGTGTTATGATATTTTATTTTATTACAATAATTTTTTAAAAGTCAGTTAGAGGATGTGATTAATCTTATCCATCTCTTGAATTACTAGGTTTTACTACCTTGTACTTTTACCTTGAATGAGTGTGTTATGCTATAACTGTCCCCTCCTGAGGGCAAATTTAGGGAGTACACAAATGTCCAAATAAAAGAATAACAGATATTTATTTGGGGAGCACTCACACAATGAAGGTAAATAGCCACCACCATCTTCTGCCTCTGGAGGCACAGGATATTGCATTGCAGGATGCTCAGACCACCACCCAAGAGAGAGAGAGAGCAAGACTCCTGCTCTTCCTTGTAAGGAATCAAGTCCACATACCTAAGCCACACCCTAAGACCAGTACCTCAAAGCCATTTGTAGAACAACTTTCCACTACACCCTCCTACACATTTAAATATAAGATAACCTCTTCAGTGTTAAGGCCATACGTGATAGATGAGGAGCCTCCCACAGTTGTTACTTTGTAGTTCACACCCATATCATTTTTTAAAATCTATGTTCGTGGACCTTAAACCAGGGCCTCCTGTTTGGTACTTCTGGGGAGGAGCCCATGAGTCTACATATTTTTTTTTAACAAGAACCTCAAAAAAATATTACATTGATATTGCAACACACTTTGAGAAACAGTGAATCAATGAACAGGTTATCCCATTACACACGGTGGGGGAGAACAGTGCCAGGCAATTCAAGACTTCAGAGCAGACTGGAAGTGTGGCTCAGTTGATAGGGCATTTTTCCTAAAAACACATAAAGGCCTCAGTCCAGTCCTCCATGTGGCATAAAATTGGGTGTAGTGACACTTGTGTGTAAGACTGCACTTGAGGCCTTGAGAAAGGAAAATCAGAAGTTCACTGCCACCTTGAACAATACCACAAGTTCAAAGCCAGCCTGCCATAAATGTGCCATGAAAACAGCCATAAGCTAAACCATCACTGACTAGAACGTGTGGGATGCAGGAAGGCGGGAGCTTTGCATGGAGGTTCAGGAAGGGCAAGCCAAGTTAGAATATGTGTGACCTCATACTCTTTAGAGAATATCTTGGTACTCAGCATGGGCAGTATGATTTCCTGGTGGTTATTTCCTGACAGTGAAAATGTAAACGTAATACTTTCCTCTGCTTATCGGAAATGCCTGCTAAATAATCTAGTTCACTAAGCAAATGACAAATGGACAGCCTGCTATACCACCTTTTCAAGGAAGAAAATGTCAGTGTAATTGATCTGATTTGATAGTTTTCCTAACATGCACAGGCATTTTTATTTCATACATAAATAACGATATTTTAAAATTGATGCATATTCATTGTCAGTGGTACCAGGTTTTCTAAGTACATTTTCCCCTAAGTATTCATTGTACTAGAAACACATCTCCCCATACTTCCTTATGTTTATATCTCTTTCTGCTCCCCATTCCGTTAGCCTTGTTTGTCTAGACATTTTACTTCTACTTTCATATCAGAGATATAAGCTTGATTTTAATTACATGCTTACTTTTTATACGCCGGTACCAGCTTAGTGTATTTAGAACAAGTCATTTGCTCTGAAACTCATCAAGCTTCTGGGCCCTTGGAAGACTGTTAACTCTGCCCTGTTATGATCCTGCCTTCCCAGTCCTAGACGGATGTGACAAAATGAGGTGGACTAGACATGCATGTCTGCTGCTTGACTGACCTGAAGGACAGCTCTATCACCTACTAGACTTCATTCAATGACTCCACCTCACTGGATGCCTTTCCATAAACAGGAGAAATTCTTTCTGCATGGCTGAAGAAGCAATCAAACAAGCAACATAGGCAAATGTATCTTTACAATTAAGTTTCCATTTAAATTTTCCTCAATGTAGCTGGGCATTGGTGGCACACGCCTTTGATTCCAGCACTCGGGAGGCAGAGGCAGGAGGAATCTCTGTGAGTTTGAAGTCAGACTGGTAGTCTACAGAGCAAGTTCCAGGACAGGCTCCAAAGCAACGCAGAGAATCTCTGTCTCAAAAAACAACAAAAAACATTTTCCTCAATGTTTTTTCTAACTTCACAACTAAGTAAATTCCTCTATTACTTTTATGTAATATAACATATTTAGTTAGCATTGACATCTCGTGTGTAATATTTCATGAGCCAAAAAATTAAGTGATTATTTATGAATGCTACATGAAAATTTCTATTTGACTTAAAAAACACACAGACAAAACATTTACTTTTTCCATAAATACTGCCAAATACCACTAATTGAATTCTGTGGTTTATAGTTCGCAGATAGGGTCTTGCCATATACCTCATTGTCCCAAATGTTGGGATTTCCAATGTGCCACCTGGATTCTCCATTTTGGAAATACTTAGTTCCACATTAGAACTGTCAGGGGAGCTTTTAAAAATTCCAGTGCTCAGAATGTACCTATCAGCATCCCTCATGACAAAACCTGAGTGCTACTAGCATTTGCTGAAAGTACCCAGGAGATTCCATTTCAGTAGTGATGTGCTCAAGAAAATGCCATCAGCAAGTCACTGGCAGAGAAACAGAGGGACATGTAGCATGGTGTTAGGAGAGTGTCCAAAGTTCTGCAGTAATGCAGAGGTGTTTCACAGACGGGAAAGCCAACAATGGGCCATGGCGATCTCCCAGAAGCAGGATGGAAAATTGAGAAGTGATACTGTACTAGCAAATATGTGTAACAGTCCAGAGGACAAACGACTGGTTTAGGGAGACTGGAATTAGGCAGCCAGAACAGGTTCCAGTGTTGGTGAAAAGATCGTTTGTCCCCCAGTTTCAAAAGCACTTCAGAATCCAGCTGTTGTTTACCAGAACCGGAGCTAACACTATGGCATGCCTAGCATGATCCTCCAAGTCCCAAAAAATAGTCAAATAAAAACAAATCACAGTAAAGGGACAGGCTCAATTTGGATTAGAAATAAATGTCACTACTCTCCAGGCTCCTTAAATTCCATGTGACAAACACCTGAATTGGTGTGACCCCCAGAGTAAAGCTCATTTTCTTGTTGAAACAAAGTGATTCTGTCTCTAAGAAAGCCAACTCAGACCCCAGGTAGAAAATGTTGGCCGTCAAGGGTGTGGAAAGTCATTGCTCTTCTCTCTGGCATCTCAAGAAGGACCTTGAGAATCTTCCTGGAGGTGGCCATTTCTTTGGTTCGTATGAATATTCATTAGCTATGTAAATAAATAAATTATGAGATTCTGCAAATTCTGAAAGTATCGTTTAAGTATATCTAATTAACTTAACCCTCATGTAATCACCCTCATTGGAACTTAAATAATCTCTCATGTTGATTACTACATCAAACTCCTAGCTGTTCTGTTCTGTCAAGTATTTTTGAACATGGCTTGTGTTTTTCAGTCTCCTATCTTTGCATGTAACTTACAAATCTAGTTTATGAGTGTTTCCTCAGAACTCTCACTTGATCTGCTTAGGCCCAAGAGCAAGCCCAGTTGCTTTGGGTTTCTTCTGTCTGCAGAAAGGACCATGCCTTTCTCCTTTAATCAGCTCTTCAATCATTAATTTTAATTGTTACATCATCTACATAGTCCTGGCACTTGCTAAACAGGGAGGGATCAGCGACCTCTGTCTTCTTAATCTACATCTCAATGGTGAGTAGTAATACCAGAATTTGGTCAGCTGTAGCCTAAGAATGGCAAATTTGAGGACAGCCTTGGCTATATGATGCTACCCTATTTCAAAAACACGAAAATAACAGACAACAAGCAAAAAAGAAAAAAAAAACCACTATTCTTAAGTAGAAGCTGCATCATCACAGGTTAAAAGTGGGACAGACAGTGAGGGTGTCCCCAACCCCCAGTCCTTTACAGGAAGCCATTCCTGGGTAGTCTACGGAATGTCATTACTAAAGGCATCATGTTCATCCTACAGATTGAAGCGTCTGGGAAGACTGGCAGAGGTATGAGGGTCCCAGAGTGTCTCAGATGTGCTATACAGAGGACGTCACCACCTCCTTGCCTAGCTGGCTGCTCAGGTTCTTCAGCTGAAACCAAAAGCTGATTCATTCCAGCTCCACAGTTGGAAGAAGAAAGAAAAGTGACCCAGAAAGTTTTACAACTGTTTCCTGGACGGGGCCCTTGATTTCTTGTGAGTCTTGTCTTGGGAAGGGTGTGCAATTTTGCAAGCATTAGAGAATGATTTGAGGAATGGTTTCCAGCAAATTCTGCAATTGCTTGAAATGTAGGCGCTGAGAAACATCTCTCCTGTGATGTGAGAGTTGGGGCTGTGCTCACTGAGAACAAGCTCTTCGCCCTTGGTTGACACACCAGCATTCCCTGATGCCCTTTGTATTATTCCCATTTTCTGTCTGGAGAATTTGCATCGCCTTGGTTTCCTGTTTCCATTTCATATGGGTATTGCTTACTATGTGGCTTGAATCGTGTCTTTTTTACTTTGAGCACACCCTGAGAGGAGATTTATAAGATTTGGAAGAAGAAAACAAAAAGGAAAAAAAAAAAAGAGTCTGTAAGCAACCCATTAATTCCCTTATAGTCAGCAACTCGTGGTCTGAACCCACATTAGGAAATACATTCTTATTGGCTGCTCCTGAACCTGTTTGGATAGAAGCTGCACAATCCTGGTGATGTACCTGCCTCAGCTAGGGGACTTAAGCTTTAGAGTCTGATGAGCTCTCACGTCGAGAGACACTGGGAATGTGGCAGCCTTACCTTTAAGCCCTTTGAAAGCATACATCGCCACATTGACTTGTCAGGTTAGTCACTCCAAAATGTGTGTAGTGAATTGCTTTCTACTTCTGGAACACACATTTCCTCCGGGAAAAGAGCAGACTGGCACAAGGATGACAGCCTCTCCTCATGGCCCTCTAACTGGCACACTTGTAACTCAAGGTTGTCAACCATCATTTGTGCCATTGACCTGGCTTCTGACCTTCTGCTTTTACGGGGCTCTAGAACAAAAACACTCAAATGGGAAAAGAGCGAACACCCCTGTAGAAGGAATATACAACAAACTGAACAAAGAAAATCTGTAATTTGGGAAAGGAGAATGAAGAATTGAAGAATAGGCTGAATTATTAATATTTTGCATTGTTCATTGAGTAGCTAAGCTGACAATAGTCATTGTGTTCACAGACTTTTGTTGTAACTGGGATTTATTGTATTGGGTACTAGGATCTGGGAACACATATTATCTGAGAAACAATCTCATACACAATGGCTGGCTTCCCAGGCTCTGTAAAACGCCCGTTTAACTCATAATGTAATTTGGATGAGTGATGCTATTGAATAAATATTCTTCAACCGTAATAAATATTTGAACAACTCCAAACCTAAAATCTTTAAATGTAGATACAAAACACTGGCAATCTGCATTTTTAAGAATGAAACTGATAGCACACTGTCTGAATTATGGTTGTAGACAGTGTGGAATAGATTCCGTCTGAGACTTTGTCCCTTCTCAGGACTCTGAAGGCTGAACATAATTAACTATACATCCAGATTTTGCTAGAACTGGTCTCAGAAATTCTTTTTCTTTCTTTCTTTTTTCTCTCTTTCTTCCTTTTTTTTTTTGGTGACGCTATCTTAACTACCAGTATTATTTTCTTGTCTATTCAAACAATATTATTGATTCTATATGTGTATACATGCATCCAGTGTTATGCAATCAATATGTCTCTATTTCTGGAAGTGTCTGGCCTTTCTCACTGCTCTGTGTATCCTTTCCTGGTCAGCATCATTCATTCTTAATTACAGTAGTTACATAGGTCTTTCTTGCTTTTTTTAACCATTATTAATATGATGAGCAATAAATGGTTGGTTTGGAGAAACTGAAATAGCCTGAAACTTCTGGAATAAATCCCACTTGTTCAAGGTATACGATCATTTTTATATATTGCCAAATCAAAGTAGTTTGTTAAGGAATTTTGGGGGAAGGAGGGTCTCTGAATTAACTGAGAGTATTGACCCGCGTGTTCTCCACTAACTCCCTGCAGTTTGGTTTCAGTATCAGGATAATTTTAGTTTTACAAAACAAGTGTTGTCTCTAATGTTTTCTTGAAATACCATATAGAATTTCTCTTACATATTTGTATGAGTCCTCTAGTGTCATCTTCTGAGCCTGGAAATTTTTCAAGGAAGTTTTAAATTACAAATTCAAATTCCTTAATAATTCAGGTTATCTTAAATGCTAACTCTGTATTGGGCAAGTTGTAGCAGTTTGCATGTTACAATTAATCTCTTCCATCTATATTCTCAAACTTGTGTACATAAGTCAGGTCAGCCATTTCTTTATGATTCTTCCGGTGTCTGCAGAGTTTGCAGCCATATATGTTGTTTCCATTCCGGGCATAATGATTCGACTTTTCCTTTTTCTTCGTTAGTTTTACAATTGATCCACTTTATTAATCTTTAAAGAACCAATACTTTGCCCCAGTGCTGTTTTCTAGTTACAGGAGTGATCACTTCCCGTCTTACTGTGTTGCTTTTCTTCCCTGCCTTGTCTTCACTTTCTTCTTTCAGTAGCCTGAAGATGTAGGCACTCATGGACTTGCATAGCTCCTCTCATCTACTCTGCGCATGTTGAGACCAAATGCCGAGTCCCTGAAGTTGCCTCTCAGTGTTTCTATGGCAGTGTGCAATTTTGCAGTTATGGCTGTTTTCAATCTGTTTTATTCACTTAAAACTTGCCATTATCACTTCTGCACTTTATATATTATTTATGAGTCTATTATTATTGTTTTCAAGCTTCTGGAGATTTTCATGTTACCTTTTTGCCCTTCGTTTCCATTCTGTTTTAGCCAGGAACACATTCCACATGCAGGCACAGCTCTGGTTCCATTCATTGGACCTTTTATCTCTCATTTCCAGAGATTGCTTCTCTTTGTTGTTGTTTGGCTTTGAGGTGATAATTATTTACGTCATTTCTCCCTTCTGTTTTGTCCCTTCAAACCTTCCCATACATACATCCCTTCCCTCTCTCCTTTAAGTTCATGGCCCCCTTTTTTCTCCCTGTTATTACGTGCATATATGTATTTCTATAAGCATATATATATCCCTTAACATAATCTGTCGAGTTCATATAGTTACTTGTATGTGTATTTTCAGGGCTGACCTGTTGACACTGAACAACTAATTGATGTGTTCTTCCTTGGGGAGGGCCACCTCCTCCCCCGGCTCCTCCCCCAGCTCCTCCTCCCCCGGCTCCTCCCCCAGCTCCTCCCCTCCCCCGGCTCCTCCCCCCAGCTCCTCCTCCAGTCCCTCCCCAGCTCCTCCTCCACCTCCCTCCCCCGGCTCCTCCCCCAGCTCCTCCCCAGCTCCTCCCCCAGCTGCTCCCCCAGCTCCTCCCCAGCTCCTCCCCCAGCTCCTCCCCAGCTCCTCCCCCAGCTCCTCCCCAGCTCCTCCCACAGCTCCTCCCACAGCTCCTCCCCAGCTCCTCCCCAGCTCCTCCCCCAGCTTTACTTATTTGTCTATAGCTCTTTGTGTGGGGTTTTTGTGTGGGGTTGAGGCCTCAAGGGATTTTTCCTATCCAGTTTGTTCACTGTTTCCCTCATTACTCAGCTCACATTTGGGCGGTCATGTCGGTGAGACTTTGTGGGTATAACTTCTTTGCATCATCTAATGAACTGTTGGGATTGTGGTGTGTGTGTGTGTGTGTGTGTGTGTGTGTGTGTGTGTGTGTGCGCGCGTGCGTGTGCGCGCGCACGCGTGATCCTGAGCCCTGAATGCGTGTTCCTTTGCTGTATGACAGTGATTACCCAGTGAAGCGTGTTTTACACGGCTGCTCTCAAATCCTTTTCAGATAAGGTCTCTGTCATTACCTCCTTGCCCTCTAGTCATCCCGTGCTTCCTTCTTCTATGAGATTGTACCACTTCTTGATGAAACCTGGGTGTTTTCACATTGTTTAAGGAGACTCTCAATGCTATGATGATATGTAAATCTTTCAGATTTGTCGTGCATAGGAGATAAACGGTGGCTTATTACCAAGCCGGTGTTGAAGAACACATTCTACATACACTTGGTCCTCACTGACGGGTGCAAGTGTAGGGACTCCTTATTGCTAATCAAACGCTGAGCTTGGTTTTCTCACTTGGCTGCCACCGTCATCCAGCCAACAGCACGCCGTTGGCTTTCCCTGGTCCTATCCTAGTGAACACTGAAGGTTGTCATGTGAAAGCTCAGGAGACTGTAGGTATGCACCTCAGAGTGGAAGCTCTGGTTTCAGTATCCCCCTGCACTGTGGTGTTTGTATAATTCGGGGAAGTGATGGTTTAACAGCTTTCTCTCTTCCTCGGTTCCCTCTTTCATAGTACTTTCTCAAAAGAAATCATGCTTTGGCTGGTGTCGCTTTCTGTTTAACTTTGGTTTTTATATTTGTCTGCATTCATTGCTGTTTCCAGGCGGCTGGTTTCCTCAGCTCCAAGTCTGGGACACATGAGGCAAGAAGCCATGCCTTTCTCCCCCTAGGGTTTAAGTTCCCTAGCCAGGCTGCCTTTTCATCTCTAAACTTGAGAGTCTTTGCTTGCTTTCTGATAATTAAATGTCTATAATTTTAATCTGTACTCAGATGGAGAGATTGAAAGAAACACATCACTCCATTTGTGGGGGGAGAGGGGACTCCTAAATGCAAGCCAGTTTTAAAAGTGATCTTGAGGAAGACATTGGGCACGTTAGTGACTTTAATGTTGGATTTTGAACCTGGCCTTGTCATAGAAAAGCAAATCCATTAAGTCTAGAAGAAAATTCATCAGGCATTTTAGTAATAGTTCACGTTGTATTCACCCCAAGAATTAAAATGAGTTTTGTTGGTTTTCACTAAATACTGAATTCTTATACAACTTGTTTTTGTGCTTAAGTCCTTTTGATCTAACATAACCTAAATTTTATGGAAATTCTGCCCCTTCTGTATGTCTTCTCATTATATCTTCTCTCCTGAAGCATACAAAAAAATTAAAGGTCTGAAAAGGAATAGCAAAACTTCCTTCCAGGTCAATATCTCACTAAATAATAGTGAAAGCATTTTTTTAAAAGCAGCATTTCAAATATTACAGCAAAATACTGGAGACAGAAACACATGTTGTATTTCATTCTGTGAATTTGCTGGTAATTTGTAACAGCTACCGATTTTTTGTCAATCACCTATGTTGAGCTGCAAGCCACCTATCCACCTGTGTTGGGCTAGGGTAGTGTGTTTCTGAGTTTCTAGTATGGTGAGTGTCTCCTTCATCAGCTTGAAAGCTCCCAGAAAAGAAGAAGAGGAGGAGTAGGAAGAGGAGAAAAAGAAAAGAGCCAGAATATTTTCTTTAGAGATTGGTCTGCAATAAATAGACTGTTTACTGAAAACTGAGGGACAAAATGGTATCCTGTTATTGCTGCTATTTCTAGGAATTAATGCAGAAGAAAATTCACTTAAAAGTATGTCTTTTAGATGAAAGGGTCTTAGGTAAAAGTCAGTATCCATCCCTTTAACTCCTACAAAAGGAACAACTAAAGATAAAGAACTGTAGATAAAGGCAAGCTTTCCCTTGAAAATGAAAGGGATGCATTTGCTAAACATGGTGAACACCAGCCAGTGTCTTCCTTCTTTATCCACCCTCTCGCCTGTTTTCTGGCTGTTGACACTGGACAGGATCCAGGCCCACAGCTGAGGCCACTTCAGAAGCGCGATCACATTTCTCACATGGTTATGAATCTATTGATCTGGTCAGCAGAGGGCCTGGAATGCTGTTTATACTGAAATTCCAGGGGCATCTTTTGATCTTTTCCAGGAGACAAAATGCCACCAAGGACTTCAGATGAGACTATAACAACTAAGTTCTTTAAAGGGAAGGCGGTGAAGAAGCAAAGAATATTCATAATTTCTAGCCGAAGTTAACTGCTCAAGCTTCACTGCCCTCACCCCACCCCTCCCTTTCCTTCCGCCTGGTCCTTGTGTTGCTGAGGTCTGAGCTACAGTATTGATTAGAATGTGGTCCTTCATAATCATTCCATCTTCACACACACACATACACGCAAGCACACACACACACATGCACACTCTCTCCATACATACCACACACACACACACACACACTCTCCATACATACCACACACATGCATACACACACACACACGCACACACACACACTCTCCATACATACCACACACATGCACATCTTGCACTGTCTTGCACATACTCACAAACACATACACACACTCCCCATGCATACCACACATACACTCACACAATTCACTCACGTGCTCACACATGTGCATGTATTTGAAAGTGTTTGTGATGTTGATCATTCTGAAACTGCATAAAAAATTCAGTAAAGTGTGCAAAAATATTCAAATTTTCTAGAGCTAGAGTTTCTTACGTTTCTTTGCATTTTAAAAGACTTAGAAGTGTGGATACATATGTAGCCCAACCAGTTCACTAACAGTGTAGGTAGAAGGAAAAATAGAATGTCAGATGTGAAAGGTCTGATGCAGACAGACCAGGTTATTTTGCTTCTTTCTAGCAGTTTCTTCAATGATTGGAGGCTGAGTTGAGCATAGGTCTTCTTTGCAAACAGGTTGCTGCCAAGTGAAATTACAGTAAAAGTTCTGCTGTATGTACAAACACATGTTGACAGGCAAGATTGAGAGCACTTAAAAAAAAATCCATCTGCCAAAAGGAAACAACAGATGGAGAAACTGTTACAATGCAATTCTAATCAGACTAGGCGGGAATACTTGGAAGGCTATGTGACAGTTCTCAACAAAGGCACAGTGACCATATACCCGCTTAACGACGCACTTCTGAATGGGGCCAGACCACCTCAATAAAACAGAAATATTTTTCTTTGTAATTCTTCCAGTGGGATTTTTGGTTCAAATATTGTTCAATATAATAACTTTAAACCCATGTAGTTTGACTCTGTTGATAAGAACACAAACTGAAGACTAGATTGAACGTGGCAGAAATAAAAAACAAAATGGTGGCTAAGTTACAGACATACTCAGTAGGAAGGATTTTTGTGAAGTATTACAAGTATATTGACACTAAAAAATGCCTTGCAATGTAAGATAACTATATTTAAATTTTTGGAGTTGGCAAGTTGTCTGAAAGTAAAACTAAGCATGAAGGATGGACAAAACAGAGATATAAACTGTATCATAGATCATCTCTCAACAGATTTACAATAGAACAATAATAGACAATTGACTATGTAGATCATCATATGTTATCCTCAACTATGGTTCACCAAATATGTTACCTTGACATAAAGATCATTTTGAGCTGGATGTAAATAGAAATCAACAGATGGCCAAAGAGGCCCACAATTAGCTCTCCTTATTTAACTGAAAGCAAAATCTTTTGGAAAATTAGGTCTTCCAAGAATCCCAATTGATGAAATTTTACAGAAGCCATGAGAAGGATGGCGTCAGCACAGAGAAGAACTTTCACTTCAAACCTCAAGCCATCAAACTCTCCTACAGCTTACTGCTCTGAAAAGCCTAAACTCTTTTCCATTGTCTTGTCCTGTCTCTGAAAAGTTATTATTTGGTGACGACGCTTTGGAAGTAGAAGTAAAGAATAGTTCTTAATGCGGGAAGTCCTTCTGTGTATATGTTTCTCTTATTGGTTAGTGAACAAAGCACTGTTCGGCCAATGAGGCAGGAAGATAGGCAGGACTAGGAGACAAGGAGAATTCTGGGAAATGTAGGCAGAGAGAGCCTCTGCCAGAATAGTCTCTATGTGAGCCACCAAAGGAGGTAGAGGTCCAGACCCTTCTCTGGTAAGATAAGACCACGTGGAAGTATTTAGATTAATAGAAATGGGTTAATAATTAAAACAGAGCTAGCCAATAAGAAACTCTAATCATCAGCCAACAGTTTTATAATTAATATAAATCTTTGTGTGCTTATTTGGAGAGACAAGCGAGGAGCAGACAAAGAACATCACATTACAAGTACTCTCTTCAGTTAATCATCATCGTGTTCTTCCTGAGTGATGTGCACCATGTAAGTCAATAAACTATATATTAATCTTTCTTTTGTCAGTTTGATTTGACAGATCCCTGGCTAGTGACCAGATAACACAAGGGAAAGAACTCTTCTTAAAACTATAGAGAAAGAACTCCTCTTAAAACTATAGAGAAAGAAACAACTTGCCTGTACCCTTCAAGGGTTACTAGTGGGACCTAAGAATTAATCTGGCCTGGTACAAATTCATAAAAGAAAAGTATACATACTAAGTTTAAATGGCATGGGCGGCACCCTGAGAAAATAAAAACCCAAAGGAACAGCTCAAGTGAGACACTTAAACACTGAGTGGACAACGTGCATTCAATAATGCAAACACGGTAAGTTAAAAAAAAGGGGTAAGGCGATTAATAGTAGGAAAGTCACCAGGCAGATAAAAGTTAGTTGTAATTTTCTCAGCTTTAACTCTTCATGTCTAGGTACAAGAATTCCATTTTCCTCCTACACTTGTCATATGGTGGTTCAGCCTCTTGCTTTGGAAGGCTCGGGGAGCTCAGGGTTTCAGCAAGGCCCCTGTTGTGCTAAAACACCTGGCTCAGATAGTCTTTATGCTATCACGTACTTTTAGGGCAGAAGGAACATATTCTGCCATCCATTAGTGCCTTGCAGAGCTAATGAAGTGTGGCTAGTCTCATAATGGGTTGAATACTGGGGAAGTGTTTTCAAAGCCCAGGCATCTGGAGCCAAAGGATAAAAAGTTAGGAAGGATTTGGAACGTAATGCAGTACTGTGTTCCTTGTTGAATGTCTTACGACTAGAGAGTGAGGCTCAGAGACCTAAATATGGTGACTGTATGGTGTGGGCCTTCAAAGGAGTAGAAATGGATAGAGTATATACACAAATTATCAAGAACCATTAACTAGGAACCGGAAAGAAATCTCAGCAGTTGAGAGAACCGGCTGTACTTCCAGAGGACTCGAGTTTAATCCCCAGCACTTACATGGTGGCTAACTATGGGAATCCATGCCTCCTCTGGCCTCCATGGGCACTGCATATGTGTGGCGCACAGACATCCATGCAGACAAAACACTCCTACACATAAAATTAGAAAAATACACTTTAAAATGGAGAGCTATTGTCGAGAGAACTGTTGTCTCTGTAAACTGTAGTGCTTTGGCTCTTCCATGCCTGATGCCCATATAGTCTTCTTTAGTTCTAGCTGATTCAGATGTGTCATCTGGGTTCCAAAGAAGGGGTCCTTGCAGGACCATGCAACTAACTATAATGAGAGTTAAGCTCTGAAATTTGAACCTGCCTTTGGTGTTCAAAAGACACGAAGCATGTCTGCATTTCTGGTGTCTTGAATATATCGCCTTGTTCTACACATTCATGACGGAGCAGCAGTTGATCTCATGAATCACTACAGCATAGAAGCTTCAGTCTCAGGAGCACAGTCTCTATTTCCTATGCTCATCCAGATCTGAGCAAGCACGGGGAATCTGAAAGTCCAATTCTCTCTCCCAACTTCTGTCTGGACAGTGGCAAAGTCAACAAGCATCCCCTTAAACCCTTTAGCTTTACAACTACATAACCGGATTCTGATCTTAGATATTTTTCATAAAAAAATCAATCAATTATAAAATAGTTGATATAAACAAAGAGAGCTGAAACGCTGAGCCGAATTCCTGGAATCCAGTTGCAGAGAGGGAGGAGTGAGGAGCAAAGGGGTCAAGACCAGGCTGGAGAAACCCACAGAGACAGCTGACCTGAACAAGGGGAGCTCATGGACCTCAGACTGATAGCTTGGAAACCAGCATAGGACCCACCCAGATCCCCTGAACATGGGTGTTAGTTAGGAGGACTGGGCAGTCTATGGGGCCTCTGGTAGTGGATCAGTGTATGAATGGACTTTGGGAGCCCATTCCACATAGAGGGACACTCTCTCAGCCTAGACACATGGGGGAGGGCCTGGGCCCTGCTCCAAATGATATGACAGACTTTGAAGATCCCCATGGAAGCCTCACCCTTCCTGGGGAGCAGAAAGGGGATGGGGTGGAGGTTGGTGAGGGGAGCCTGGGGAGCATGGGGGTGGGTAAGGGAACTGGGATTGACAGGTAAAACAAACTTGTTTCAAATTTAAATTAAAAAAAATTATCAAAAAAGGTTAAAACAATAACAAAAGGAACCAGTTTGAAAACAAACAAACAAACAAAACAAAATGAAAACAAAGAGAGCCATTCCTCTCCCCATTCCTTCGGATTCAGTGGAAGAAAATTAGGCATGTATGTCCGGTGTGGCTGTGTGCCATGCATCATTGAGGTGATCATGTGTAAATAATTAGATGGATTAAAGGAGAACAATACTGGGTGTGTAATCAATTAGAAAAACAAGAAAATTGTCCTAGAAACACATGCTTCCTTAGAAAATAGTACAAAAGGTTTCATTTCATAAATAAGTTAACAGTGTGGTAACATTAAGGATACTGGAAATAATGCAAACTTTAGAACTCATTGGAAACAGACTTTCATGTTCAAGTGGCAAAGATGGTTTGGATTATAAGGTAATGTAATACAGCCACGATCAATTTATTATATCACCAGCTCTTTCTCTCCAAGCACTCCCAAAATTAAAATTCACAAAGTGTGTCCAGAGCTCAGTGATGCATGTGTTTCTTATTCATTTACATCTTGTTGCTGTGATGTTTAATGTGAATTATTAGAAGTTCCAGAAGGCTTTAAGCTTTGATGGGGGGAATGTTAATTTTTCCTTTTTTTTTTTTTTCTTTTTTTTTCTTTTTTTTTTTTTTTTTTTTTTTTTTTTTTTTTTTGTTCCCCTTTGAATACCGAGAAAGTTCTAGTTTAATTTGAAATTGAAACTCAAAAACTTGGTGTGCACTTGGAGAGCTGGGGCCACTCATCTCTCAGAGCTGTTCTTGAGCACATCAAGAAGAACTTCTCTGCCAGGCTGGTTTAGCATGTCAGTGGCTTTTTTATAATGTGAGATATATGTTTCACTGAGTCCTGTGACTTCCCTGCACAGTGGCAAGATTTCTAAACTTAAACTTGAAAACTAAAATGAGGCATCAGAGCCAAGTTGTAGAGACCAGATTCTTGAACTGATCTAGACATAAATCAACTTCAACTTTGAGGGATCTAACTGCTCATCTAACTTATTCTCTGCATTGTAATCAATGCAAAAGAGATTCAGCAGCCCTAATGTGACAAGCTTTTTAGAAAAAAAAAAAAGGATTTTTTTTCTCTTATTCCAAACTTAGGGAATTCAGAATAACTCCAAGGCTTGGATAAGCAAAGGGGAGCCTGATAACAAGTGCTGTATAATGCTTAGCCTGATTAATCTATCCTCTGTTCTTAATTCATCCCTCCAGCTACCAATCAGTTGGATGAATTTCAAACATCTCATAGTTCTCTTTGAAAATTTGCATAAATTTATTTATTTACTGTGTGTATGTGTGTGTGCATGTGTGTACATGCCATAGTATGCATTCGGACACCAAGGAACAACTTGGGCGAGTTGGCTTTGTCATTGTACTGTGTGGATTATAGGGCCTGACCTCAGGTCTTTACGTTTGGCCTCAAGCTCCTTTACTTCCCAAGCCATCTTATCAGACCAACTCTTGTCTCCTAATGGCAACTTGTTCGAGAATATCGGGTCGCCAAATTAAAGAAGTTTGAAGAATAAATAGACAAATCATCATTAATCATTTGACAGTAAATGAAATGCATTGGTTATTTTTGCAACTCTGTGACCAGACACCGGACAGGAATACCTTCTGGTTCATTTTGTCTCACGGTTTCCTATAGACTAGTCCATAACAGCAGGGACTGTGGGCAGTAAGGACGGCTCAGTCCACGGGAGTGGGGACATGCAATGGCTGCAACTTATTCACAACATGGCTGACCACGGAGCAGAGAAAGCAGACGGGAACAAGCAATGGACATACTCTTCAGAGGCCTCCCTAGTGACAGACTTCCACCAGCCAAGCGCCTTCCCCTCCAACAAAGGTCTTACATATTCTTTTTAGAGCCACAAACTCAACAGAGTATTTGAAACATGAGCCTGTTGACCGGGCAGGAGTAGTGGTTACCAGATCCAAGTCCTCTTAGAGCACGTGCCTCAAAAGTAGCATGCACTACTTTGTGCCCAGAACTCCACATCTCTTGGGTAGACTCCACTTGAAATCTGTGGAGTGTGGTAGTTGAAGGGACAGCAGAGTAGTGACATCAAAATTAGAGCAAAACCCACGTCACGGAGAGAGGCAGGCTGAGTAAGAGTGCTGAAGGCTCAGCTGGCAAGGGCTGCAAAGGAGATGACTGGAAGCTTGAGCTCACATTTGAGGGTGCTTGCTCTGTGTTGCACATTCTCTGAAGGATTTAATGAGCATTAATTCACACAATCTTTAAAGCATCCCATGGAGTTGTAATTACCCACAAGCTGCCTTTCTTCAGACCCGAAGCAGGCATAGAAATGTTAAATTACAAGTCTGAACTTGTTCAACCAGCAAACGGAAGCTAGTACTACAATGCTAGCTACTATGCTAGCAATCTGTACTAGGGGTCTACATTCCTTCCTCACCCACTGTGCACCAAGTTTCATCATGTCGGCTTTAGGAAAATACTGAATGATGGAGGACAAAACTATGAAAAGTTCAGTTTTCCAAAACCTTGGGTGGGTGCATAGACTAGGGAGAACTTCCGGGGACACTGTCTTTAATGTATTCTTTTTAGCATAATTTGTCATCTCTCTGCTACTGATGAACAAATCAACTTCTAAAGTGTGGTGTATGCATCCCAAAAGCCTTGGAAATACAAAGTCAGGTTTTGCAACTCACAAAATTCCTTATTCCCAAATGCTGGCCACATGAAGATGAAAGCTTTAGGGTGTACATTCTGTCCACTAAGGCCATGCTGTGAGGCAAGCAAATGAAATTCCCTACCAAAAACAACCAAATCCCGGAGTTCTGAGAGACAAAGGCTTGGGCTTCATTTTTAATGTATCTCCTATTTTAATGTTTCACAAAATGATCAGTATTTAGGGCAATGTCACAAGAACTTTCAGGAAGGTTCAGGTGTGGCTTCCTTCTTTTTTGTAGACAAAGGTTCCCAGAGGTTGAGTGGCTTTTGTCTGTGCCTACTCTTTCTCTGTTTCTATCTGTGTGAAAAGAGTCTCAGAAGGAACTAACTGTGTCTTACATCACCACTGCCTACCTCATCTACAGGAAGTGTGCCTAGAAAAGATTCTAGAAGTATTCTAACCTGGCTTGGTTTTGCTTTCAGGTTACATGGAATATATGTTGTGTTAAAAGGCCTGCAATAGGCTTCTAGATAAAAATGCATGGCCTAGTGGGGCGTATGGGTGTTGTGTGGCCTGATGACTTGGCATCTGGGAATCTTACCCATCCCCACCCGATTTTCCTGTCTGGGGTTGGCAGCCTGTTCTCTCTGCCATGCCCACTCCCCCTAGCAAACACCTCCAAAGGTGAGCCTTGTTCTTCAGACAGCTCGCACTTTCCTGGAGTAAGAAGAGGGATGGGTGTTCTCTTTCCTTCTCTTCCTTGTCTGCAAACTGTCCACGCACCACAGAGGGCTGGCACAATCCATCAGCCTCACAGGTTTCAAGCCCATATCACAAGTAACCAGGGAGAGCAGGTGGCCGATTGAAGAATTCACTACCACGCTGTGGGTCCCCTTCTCCTGAGAGGCACAGGAAACTGAACCCTGGAGTCATCTGGGAGAGTGAGAGAAACTGGGTCACCAGGAAACTCAGCCTCTCGCTGTTTTACCACACCAGTGCATCCCTTTTGTACTTGGTTTCATAGGATTTAATAGCTAAGCCATCAAATTAGGTCCCCTCGAGCTCCCAGAAAAGAGTTCACGCTCATTCAGTGTTATTTGTATGGTCTGGACTTGATTGTTCCCTCAGAGAGAACACAAAGTGAGGCAAACATTAGTTTTATGTTGATTTCTTATTATGCCAATTAATGCAGACACAGCAAGGACCTCTGTGCTGTCTCCAAGTGTAAGATTAATGCACAGAGACCTTTGCCAGCTTCTGATATTCACTATGATGTTCCCTCACCAGCTGTCATGCTCTCCCACTCTCAGTCCTTTGGCCTGTGATCTTCAAACAAAGCATGAGGATGATGTGCTTTGGTGCTTTCGGGAATGAGAATAGGTGGGGACTGTAATAGAGTGTCTCTGTGTATGGTGAGTGACGGATAAAGCGTAGAGATGTGCGGAGCCTTCGCTCTGAGAGACCAAGACTAAGCCTCAAAGATTTCTGATTTCTTCCCGGTCTCTCCCTCTCTCCCTCCCTCTCCTGTCCCTGTCCTCTCTCTCTCTCTCTCTCTCTCTCTCTCTCTCTCTCTCTCTCTCTCTCACACACACACACACACACACACATCTATATGTAGATGTAGACATGGACATAGATATATCCCATATATATCAGAGGTAAAAGGATGTATCATATATATGACAAAAATACATATATTTGATGATATAATTACATATATTTATACGAGACATATATAAGATGTATACACAAGCATATGTATTATATATGCATATACATGTATATGTGCTTGTATATATCTGTAAATCAATTAGAGATCTGACTTTTTTCTAAATTTCTACTTAAAATATACTGAAACCATATCTTTTGCACCTTTTCTTTAAGGTAGACATGCTTGAGTGAAACCTTTCCTGTTTTACTTATGAGGGCACAGAGGACTTGGATATTGAAAGGTCTTACCTACACAGGACAAAGTTTTTTGTTTGTTTGTTTGTTTTTTGGGTTTTTGTTTTTTTGGCTAGAAAAGGAAAGCCAATGGTAGAATTCATAGCACATCCTATAGGACTCTGTGTTGCTTCCTTTGACTTCCTTTCCACTGCCAATGTATACTTTACCCAGAAACATGAACCAATTTCTGCCACCTATTTCTCTCTCTACTTCCTAGACACATGCCTTCTTCAAGGTGGTAAGATAGTCATTGTTACAAATAGAATGAATGGCATTTCGTATAGTTTAGCAGGGTAAAAATTAGAAGCCAAAGTAAGATTTTCTTTTTTCTCAGGACTGTTAAAGTCAGTGCTTGGAGATGGCTCAATGGATAAACAAGATGGCTTAAATTGATACAGATGCATTATTTTTATAGTTCTTGAGATCAGAAATCCCAATGAGGTTCCAAGAGATGAAAAGAATGTGAACCTATGGTTGCCAGGGTAATCTGTTTGCTTAACTTTTCCAGCCATGGGCTTACCTGTATTCCTGGACATTTGGTATCCTTCTTCCTTGTCTTCAAGGCCAGGGATATTGATCCCATCAAGTCTTCACAGTTCTCTCTGCCTCTCCCTCTGTTTCTCTCTTCTGCTTTTCCTGACCCATGGGATTTTACTGGGTACATCTGCGAAATGCAATGCATACCCTTCCTAATCATGTCAGCTATGTATCCATGCTAATTCTGTTGGCACCACCATTTCCCATTGTCAAGTAGCCCCAGGGATTCACAGGCTCAGGAACCAGTTGTTAAAAGATTATCCTTTTTCTTCATTGAAATGTTTTCTGTGTCTAACAAAAGCAATTGGCTGTGCTTGCTCACCATGGGTTGAATTAGTGTCTTCCTGGCATTCAATAATGTGAAAACACTTTTCTATATGACTGTCCGGCAATTTCTTTTGTGAAATATTTGTTCAGGCCTCTTTTCAATTTGTTCCCTTGTGGCTGCCTTCCTCTTTCATGGAGTCATTTACCCTGAACAAGAGACTTTTCTTACATATGTATGTGAAAATGTTCTCTCTCAGTCTACCACTTAGCATTTCACTTTTTAATTTCAGTAATACAGATTAAAACCCAGAGCATGCTAGGCAAGTACTGTACTGCTAAGCTATAGCCTGAGTCTTCTATATTTTATTTGAGAATTCCGTACATACATACAATGAATTTTGATCAAGTCCATACCCTTTCCCTCTGTTCCGTATTTCCTTTCCAATTCCATGTGATGTGGGATGTAATTCTCTATGCTGTGAATGTTGCTTTTATTGGTTGATGAATAAAGCTGCTTTGGCCTATGACAGGGAAGAATTATATATCTAGGTGGGAAATCCAAACAGAGGTAGAGAAAGAAAGGATACAGAGTCAGGAAGACGCAATGCCAGGAAAACAAGATGTGAAGTAACAAGCTTCACGGTAAAATATAAAATGATGGAAATGCATTAGTTTAATTGTGAGAGCTAGTTAGTAATATACCTGAGCCATTGGCTAAACAATTGTAAATAATGTTAAGTCTTAGAGTGGTTATTTAGGAACTGGCTGGCCAGACAAGAAAACTCCAACTATATCTACACACTCTTTTGTTTGTTTGTTTGTTTAAGTCTACTGGGTCCATTTATTGCTGTGTATGTACAGGCATAGGCCCATTTACTGGAACATGGATAGCCTCATGAGGGGCTGTATCACCGAAGAAAACTGATGCCTCTCCCTGGGACCCATCAATTGACAATAGTTCCTCAGCTAGGGGTAGGAACTCCAGAGTCCCCTCCCCTATTCAGGCATAGACTTTGTGCAGCTATACTGCATTTGGTCACATGTGGGCACGCGTGCCCTCAGTGTTATCTGGCAGTGCCCAGTCACAGCTGGCAAATACTGCTTTGCTGCAGACCTACCTCTGCCTCCACAATCTTTCTGTGCTCTTCTCTATAAGGATCCTTGAGCCTTCTCAGAGGGAGAATAAACTTTTTACTTCTTATTTAGGGTAGTAATATATTCACTTTGTCCGCACCTGTGGCACAGACCACGCCCACTGGGGATGGGGACAGGGGCGGACATTACCTGGGGGAACTAAGTCTGAGGAAGGGGCTCTCTTGCTTACAGCATGGGGACAGAAGAGCATCCTGAGGCTTCCTTGGGACCAGGCCATGGGAACACACAAGCAGGGTGGGCGCTGTAGGGCTCTGCTCTAATGCAAAGTGGGGGGATGGGCAGAAGGTGAGCAGCGGTGAGTGCCGCAGCCGCTGTGGAGATAAAGGTGTTGTAGAGCAGAGGCAAATGTCCCACAAGCTGTGGCATGTCCCCCTGGTGAGGCAGGGACCCTGCCTTTTCCGGGATGGTGGGGGAAAGGAGCAGCGTCTGCTGCCTGGGTGAAACCCAGGTCCCAGGTCCAGTAAAAATCCAGATCCCGCTTCTGACACCAGATATTGTGGTTTAATAAGGATCAGGAGAAACAAATAGACAGAATAGGTGTTTATTCAGGGAGAAATAACTTACAATATAGACAGATGAACACCAGCAGGTTCCTGGTCCCAAGGATGGCAACGGATGTTCTCCTGTCCCCTTGATATAAGCAAGAGGACTCCCCGGAGCCCCCTCCTCACACTTAGTTCCCCCAGGTAACATCCGCCCCTGTCCCCACCCCCAATGGGTGTGGTCTGTGCCACAGGTGCAAACAAAGTGAATATCTCACTACATTTTAGGGACAGGGTTTCAGTATGTTCTTGTTTTTGCTTTTTAGTTTGTTTGGTTGGTTTTGGTTTTTGAGATAGGGTTTCTCTGTATTGCTTTGGAGCCTGTACTGGCACTCGCTCTGTAGACCAGGCTGTCCTCGAATTCTCAGAGATCGGCCTGCCTGTGCTCCCAAGTGCTGGGATTAAAGCCGAGTGTCACCAACACTCAACAATTTCACTATGTTTTCCAGGCTGATCTTGAACTGCCTGTATAGTTCAGCCAAGCCTTGCTCTTATGATCCTCCTTCCTTAGACTCCTAAATAACCTTCCTCAATTGCAATGGACAGGTGTGGTGCTTTGGATAGTTATGGCGTCATAGAGTCATGCATTTGAATGCTTGGCCATAAGGAATGGCACTATGAGGAAGTGTAGCCTTGCTGGTGTACCTGTGGCTTTGTTGGGCAAAGTGTGTCACTGTGGAGGTGGGCCTTGGGGTCTCATATATGCTCAAGCCACATGCAGAGATACAGTGTTTCCCATTGCCTGCAGATCAAGATATATGACTCTCAGCTCCTTCTCTAGCACATGTCTGTCTGTATGCCACCATGTCCCGTGATTATAATGTACTGAAACTCTGAAACTGCAAGCCAGCTCCAATTAGATGGTTCCCTTTATAAGAATTACTGTTACGAGCAGGTTTTCCTGCCATCCTGGTCCCACAGCCGCACCAGCCCCAAATAACACACAGAGAAGCTGTATTAGATATAAAGTTGTTGGCCTGTTACTAGTGTTTCTTATTGGCTAGCTCTGTCTTAAATATTAACCCATTTCTATCAATCTAAGTATTTCTACGTGGTCTTATCTTACCAAAGAGAGGGCCCGGATCTCTGCTCTCTTGGCCTTACATGTTGAATCTCCTACTACCTATCCCCAAATCTTCCTTATCTCCTAGTCCTGCCTATCTTGCTTTCCTATTGGGCCAACAACGCTTTATTCATTAACCAATACAAGAAACATATTTACAGAATGGCATCTCCCTTCCAATTACTGTGACTCTTCACAGCAATAGAAACCCTAACTGAGACAACAGGAAACATCAGTTTATTATTCTTATTCATTTGGAATGGAAATTCATTTTTTTTTTTAACTTCAAGCAATTAAGAACCAAGTATCTGGTTTCTTTAGAAAGAAGAAAACATGTTACAACAGCCTCCAAAAGTAAAACAGAAACAAAAATGTAGTTCAAGAATCCACATCCACTACTTTCTGTATGATGTGTCCTCACCAGCCACATCCATGTTCTCTTCATCTACAATGGCAACAGTACAAGGGATCAAACTCTGCTGAGGAGACAGCCAACCTCAGTTAAACCATACGGTACTCAGGCCCTTAATGCTGTCTTCTGGGGACTTTTCAGAAACGCTCTAGTATTTCAGAATAACTAAAACAAACAAACAAACAAACCACACTGCTTCTAATTTACTTTTCTTATCAGAGACTCTCAATTCTAGAGGTGGCTACCATGATGCCTGATAGTACAAGAAAATGATATAAAGTTCTGTGAATAGTTCCTACACATTGATAAACTGCCGTAATAAAAGCCAGCTTTCTCTCATTTTATAAAATAACATTGTTTAATACACTAGCATTTCTTTATATTTTGAGAACAATGATAATTCACGATCATAATACCGATTCCAAGACCTTAAGAGACTTCCATTTGCTCAACATTATTAAATATCTCCATGAATCAGGACTTTGCCTGATTTGCTTCTTAGAAATTGGACATCAGAGAAATATTCTCAATCCAATATGATACATATTTGAATTAATTTGAGAAAATAATAATTCCTTTAAGATATTTGTATAGATTCCATTATCCAGATTCCTCTAAATATCCTAGTAAGATTTTGTAATCTCTGTAGGAAAACATTCTTTAGTGGGGATGATATTTGTTGAATGGATGGAGTTTGACTGTGTTTTCAAAATTCAAGAGTTAGGAAAGATTAGAGACAAATTGCCTACCCCTACCCCCTCTACTTCTGACTTTAGTTTAGCTCAAATTCCTGAATGGAAGCCTAGAAGGAATATGTTTCTCTCACTCCTATGCCTAAGAATCTCCAGGGGAAAAATAAAGCCATCTCTTGGCCAGTTAACAACACTCACTGCGATCCAGCACTGTAGCAGGTGGGCTTTTATGCACTAGAGGAATCAAGTGCTTTCGATGGCCATAACAGGGAGAATGGACCACTAAGTCAAATCTTAAGCGTATATCTGCTTCTCTTTGTCCTGTTCCCCCACTTTCCTTCCTTGAGGTTGACTCCTTGGGAATGATTTGTACCTTGTTGCCTTAATGGTTTTAAAGTAGCTTAAGAAATTCTGCAGTAAGTTTCAAGACGGTCTTGGTGCTGTGTTTGTTGTTGCTGTTCATTTTGTTGTTCTTTCGTAAGCTACCAAGGAGCTGTTCTTGCCATCTGCACCTATTTGTTTCTTTTGTTCTAGGGAAGCCTTGTAGCAAACACTGTTGTTTGTGTTACTGAAGTTTCCACTTTTAAAAGAGAATGTAAAGCGGGGAGAGAAGGAGACTCATCCAGGGAGAGACTCATCCATTCAGCACTGAAGAGCACAAATGTCTGGTGTTCTGAAAGCAGAAACTGTCTTGGTCTTAGACACATAGAGTCCAGAACTCTTTCTACTCAAAATGATGATCCTTGGTGAATAAATGTTGCTAACATAAGATCTGTGCCTATGGGGGGGGTGGGTATATTAAATGTGAATTCCAACAAGTCACTATCTAGTGTGTAAAATAGCCAAGCAAAACAGAAAACACACAAAAGTAGTAAAACAAGAAACGCAGAGACTAAACTACTTATATCACTCTGACTTACTCTGTGGAGCTGTTCTCAGGTTAGTGCATATATTTGCCACTTTTTATTATGTGTTATTAAATAATAATAACAGTTGACTGCAGAGTTTATTTTCAACTTATTTTAGGGAAACCTTAACTCAGCAACTTCTAAGTTGACATGTGGTTATCTTCCAGCTGTTTTCAACCCCAATAATATTTGAAAACATGACATTATGATGAGATAAGAATACTACTCAAGTGAAGCTTCCAGTATGTTTTAGGAAGCCTGAATGAAATAATCTCATTTCTATTTTACCAAAGTTCCTTTAACTCCTCTGACATGTGAATAATTCAAGCATTTTCCTAATTTCTTCTTTCCCTTATAAGCTGTAGTGATGAGAGCAGTTTTATATATTTCTTCAAAACAAAGTGTAGGGACTGGAGAGATGGTTCAGTGGTTAAGAGCACTGACTGATCTTCCAAAGGACCCAGGTTCAATTCCCAGCACTCACATGGTAGCTCATAACTGTCTATAACTTAGGTTCCAGGGGATTTGACACCCTCACACATACATACATGTAGGCAAAACACCAATGCACATAAAAGAACAACCAAATATATATATATATATATATAAAGCATAATGTTTTAAAGCCTCAGGAAGGGCACTGTAAGTTAGGATAACTGTCAGCCTCCTCTATTGTTGCTTTTTTTTTTTTTTTTTTTTGTGTGTGTGTGTGTGTGTGTGTGTGTGTAGGGGTATTTTTTTCTTGGTTAAAATTTTATTTCATTTTTGAGATATTAATATAATTACGTTATTCTCCCTTCCCTTTCCTCCCTTTAGACCCTCCCTTGTAATATACTCCTCTTTCAAATCTGAGCTAAGTAAGTATGAAAATTTTCTTTTAAAATCTTTTCAACACATTAAAATCTTTTCAACACAATGTGTTACAGAGCCAAACAGGTGGGCTAATGGATATAGATGTTTGCCATGAAGCTTGAAGTACACAGAGGTCAACAGGTCCACATCCTACACACACACACACACACACACACACACACACACACACACACACACATGAATGCAATAATAAAAAAAAATTAGTAAAACTGAAGTCCAGTCATATGAGAAGTAAATTAAAGTGGGAAATAGACCAACATCTTACTCCATATTTTTCGATGTTCTGCCTACTGGTGGGTTTTAGAAGACGCTGAGCAGGCTGGTTAAGCTGTAAGGAGAATGGCAATGACGCTCTGCATTTTCTGCCCTGTGAGTTTAAGACATATGCATAGTATGAGCTCACAAAAAAGTTGTATTGCCATTAGGCAGCCTTAAGGGTTTTAGGCCTGCCAGTTGCCCTTGCCTTTGTAGCTCAGGTCCCCCACTGTGCTTCCTCTCTAGTAGAATCCTATATATGTCCAATAGAGCATTTGTTGTATTCCAGTATAGTAGCAATACATATCTTCTCATGCAGCAACTAGAGGTGAGCATTTTGGAAGTAGGGGGTTTGATCTATGTTTACACTCTCAAGTCTTAGCATTTGCTTGACACGGTCTTCCCTGCAACAAAAACTGGCGAAACAAATTAATGCCTGAATAGATGACTACTTCTCTTACTTTTCTAAGAAACTGGACTGCGCCTTTGCAGGACAGTCCTGAACCAGGCTTTTCTTGAGCATCTGATGCCTCTAAACACACTCCTTTACTCATTTCATCTGCTTTATCACCCAGGACTCCTGGGCAAATTTTATTGTTGGAGAATGCCCACTGGCAATGTTGTTTCTCCTCAAAAGAAGAAAAGTCTTTAAATCTGTAGGAATTTCACTGTGTCCCTTTGATGTGAAAATTGTATTATCTATTTTTGGAAAAAGCTTGCTGTTATATAAGAATATGAAGAAGGAAGTACAGAGAAGCCACCAGGCAGCCTTTGCAATCTGTAGTTTTTCGTTTTCAAAGCAAAGACGGCAGAGCAAGTTCTCAAGTCTTGAGCTTTACTTGGAAAGAAAGCAACATTTAGAACTTATTCACATCTGACGGCTCCGTTTATAAATGGCAAAGCTGTATGCTTGTGCTCGGAGCTCCATCTGGGCTCCTCATCTGGGCTCTCTCTGCACTCCATCATCTACTTTTCGTTCTGACCTTTACACCTGGGCTCTCTCAGTGCACCCGACTATCACCTTTGTAACGACTGTCACTCTGAAACATTCTGCTGTCTGCTGACATGTCTAAGGACTCTAAGCTAAAACCCCACAACCCTTTGTTGTTTGGACCAAATCATTCTCTAGTAGCTATTGTATTTATACTGGCAGTTACCTGCATAGCACCTCAGATCAGCACAACCCGTTTCCTCCTTGATATTGGGCTGTCCTCAGATTTGTTTCATAGTACCTCACACCTATGTTTTCCTTTGTGTTCTGTATTTTATTTTCTCAGTCTACTCTTTCCCAAGCATAACTATGAGGAAAGTTAAATGAGGCTAACACTAACAAGTGAGAGATCATGCTAGTCTATCTCAAGAATTGTACCGTTTTTCTGCCTGAAAGGTTAAGGTTTGAAAAGAGATTGCTCCAAGTGACATCTTACATAAAAGACACATCTAATTTTATCATGTTGTCAAATCTTTATGCAAACGACTAAACCTGAGATTTCTTTTTCTACATAGCAGACATGTTATAACCAGCACCTGCCAACAAGCTTTCAAGATACATATTTATTCTCTGAATGTATGTATTTAAGACATAAATATTCTATATAGTGGATGAATATAATTTTAGTATGTAGATACTTTTTGTCTTCTGTAACAAACATTTTATTCTAGGAGCCTCGTAATTTCTTCTTTAAATAGACAGTGGGGGGTTAAGCCTTGATCTAAAACCAACTGTGGATTGCTTATTACTATATTTCACAATTCCAAAATAACCAAAATGGTTTGGGAAGGAGACAAGATTTTTTTTTTCTTGGAAAAATATTTTTGTGGTTTACTTTGGTTTTGTGGTTAACCCACTCATCATCAAAAGCTTCAGTCGGGAAGGTAGGTGACCTACAGGTATAATTATACTCCCATTTCCAAATTTAGATAATGTACCACAGGTTAGGAAACATACTGGAAGACTAAACAAATTGTTACACCATAGTTAGCCAAGCCTCTGTGTCAAAATCAGATGTTAAGAAGCCTGTAATATTCAAGTCATTATAGCTAACCCTAAGAGAACACTCTGGTGTTTAGAGATATTTTTTTTTAATGCTTCTGACCATAGATTTCAGAATTCAGTAGGCAAAGTTTACCATGTTCTGCTCATGAACCTTATGACAGTACACTGTGTCACTTACATGCCAGGGATCGATGGCTTTAGGAAGACAGCAGATAAGAAAGGTAGAGTAGAGAGAACGTCTCAACTAATAGTACCGAGAAGGGTCTTCCTTGGGTAAGGAAGTTACACAATCCCTAATAATTTCCACTAATCCACGAAAGCCTGCATCCTAAGCAAGAGTTCCTTGTGCAAAAACAATACCTTGCAGAACTTATTGCCTGCCCACAGCTCCACCCTTCAGCTCTCATACCCAGCGTTTCATGCTTGAAATGACATTGGTGTCGATTCCTGTATTCTACCATTTTCCTTCAGATTCGCCCACCATGGCAGGGTAGTAATAGTTGTGAAATGGGGAAGACTTCAGCCACAATGTGCAATGGAAGCTTGAACATTCTTAAATATGCTGATTGTCAGATGCATACACCCATGTGTTAGTTTTATGTCAACTTGACACAAGCTGGAGTCACCAGGGAGGAGGGGGCCTCAGTTGAGGGAGCCTCCATAAGATCTGGCTGTAGAGGTCTGTAGGGCCTTTTCTTAATTGGTGGTTAATGAAGGAAGGCTCAGCCCATTGTGGGTGCTGCCACCCCTGGGCCGGTGGCCCTGGGTTCTATAAGAAAGCAGGCTGAGTGGAGCATGATAAACAAGCCAGTGAGAAGCCCCTCCCCTCCACAGCCTCTGCATCAGCTCCTGCTGCCAGGTTCCTGCCCTGTTTGAGTTCCTGTCCTGACTCCCTTTACTGATGAACAGCAATGTGAAAGTGTAAGCCAAATAAACCCTTTCCTCCCCAACTTTCTTTGGGCATGGTGTTTTGTCACAGCAATAGCAACACTAACTAGGACAATCCGTAAGACAATTTTGTTGATTGGATTTTTTTCAGTCCTCTATAACTTTAGTAACTTCTTGTTGGTTGAATCTATCACTGCTGACAATTGAGTCTAAAATCTCTCATCGTTACAGAGAGTTGTGTTTTGGCTGTTCCAATCATCTTCATGTAGTTTCCCCTTTACCTTCATCATGCAGCTCTCTCTCTCTCTCTCTCTCTCTCTCTCTCTCTCTCTCTCTCTATCTATCTATCTATCTATCTCTATCTCATGCTCTTTCTCCTATTTTCTAAATTTTGTGAAAAAAAAAACAATCTTTCTGTGTCTGGCTCAATTTCAGCAAATGACATGATTTCTGTGTTCTTTATGACTGAATAAAATTCCATTATGCATCTATCCTACATTTTCCTTATCCATTCATCTCCTGATGGGCACCTGGGCTAATTTCATAATCTGGCTACTATGAAAGCTACTGCATTAGGGATGGAGCTGCATTGGGCATGGCTTATTCTCACACAATAGACATCAGTAACTTGGAATGAATGGATCATGCATCTTCATTTTGCAGGAATGGAGAAGAGAAAAAGGAAAATCTAGTTTAGTAGTTCTCGGCCCTTCTTAATGCTGAGGCCTTCTAATACAATTTCTCGTTTGTGGTGACCCCCAACCAAAAAAATTATTTCATTGCTACTTCATAACTGTAAGTTTGCTACTATTGTGAAATATAATGTAAATATCTGATAGGCAGGATATCTGATATGCTGCCCTAGGGGTAGTCTGACCCCACAGCTTGATAACCACGGTTATAGGGGCTTCTCAGGAGGGAGGAATGTACCAGGTACATTGCTTTAGCAAATACATTAAGAGGGTCTCTTAAGATCAATTATTACCACACATATCACTTCTGTTGTATTGTCTGCTCATCTCGTGCTAAGATGAAAACAAATTAGGCATGAGTAACTCCATACACTGACCATATAAAAACCCATGCATTTAAAGCCTTATGAGCTGGGCAGTGGTGGCACACTCCTTTAATCCTCAGAAGGCAGAAGCAGACAGAGCTCTGTGAGTTTGAGGCCAGCCTAGTCTACAGAGTTAGTTCCAAGACAGCCCAACAAAACAAAACAGCTGTACGAACAGTTCATGAGGAAGAGTCCATGTTGACAGGTGCAACAGCTGGCTTGACATTTTGTTTCCGAAGCTTGGCTACTCTTCACCAAGTCTCAAGTACATTAAACTTTCCTATCGAGTGATTAGACCTCATCTGCTTTTTCAAAGCAGTTCCATTTTTAAGTATTCTGTTCCCTGGTACTCCTCCGACTGTTCATGAGTTTCTATTTGAATTCCTTTCCTGGATGTTTTTGCACTGCCCAACCCCCTGAACTTGACTTCAATTTTGTAGGTTTTCTTCTGTTTGTCTTGTAACAGATTCTGAACAGAGTCAATATGATCTCTAAATAGGCACAATGTTTTCTAAGAACGGTTGACTTCTGGGAGATTTTGCTGAGTTCTGCCAGCTGGCAGCTGTGTGAGTTCAATATGGGAATGAAGAGAAAAGCCAGGATCAGAGATGTGGGGCAGAGTTCATGGCTATTACACATAGCCAATCAATTTTTCTAGTATACTTTCAATCAAAAAGAAAATCAAATTGGGAAAGTTGATTAAAACTGGAATAAGCAAAGGGCATAATTGAGTAATGACCCCCAAAATTTAAAAGGCAGTTAATTTTCAAGTGATACATAATATAAACACTTGAAATAAGGGATCAGCATTCTTCACTCTGTCCTACACCCATCAATTCTTCCATCTTGCCTGACTTTGAGAACATCATCTTATGTTCCTGAGAAAGCTGCCAGCAGTTCCTTGAGCTACATCTCCATCATCTGTTTCTAGAAGATTTTGAAAAAAAAAATACCATCTTTGAATCAAAAGAAAACTTCTGAGGTCATTGACAACATCTGAGGAGTATTGACCCAGTCACACTGAACTACAGGAAAGAATATTCAGGCTTCCTGAGTTGGAAGGTATTTTCTGGAACAGATATACAGACTACTTCCCTCAGACACTGGAGAGACTCATATTTCAGGGGCCAAGGGAAAGAGGAAGGTGCTGCCAAGATCCACTGTGCGCAAACAACACTGGCAAAGTCCTGGCAACTGTGGCGTCCAACAGCACCTGCTCGCCATTTCGTTTCTGACACTCCACCTTTAGTGGGAAGACCCCTATTTGATTCCACTGAAGAAGCTATCAGCAATGACACACATTTCTTCCCTGACCCCCCATGTTCTCCAGTAAGAGGTTTCCATCAAGAAGCAGCATGTCTCTACCACTTATTACCTTGAACACTTGGTTCTGACCCGAAAATTTTAATTGGCAAATACATATCTATCTAAGATTTATGGACTATTAAATGGCATATTTGTTTTATTTGTAATATTTCTTTGTTTGAGAGAAAATAATGCTTAGTTACGTTCATTCAGCTTGTTACACAGCAAAATGCTATGTAGAATCTAGTGCTTATAAACAACCATCTTTATTTCATAGAATGTTGGGGTAGTTAGTGCCATAAAGATGAAGCTGTTGGTACACACAGTGTCTGCAGAAGGGCCTGGCTTCTTGGCCTGCCCAGTGTCTTCATGAGGGAGAGGAGAAAAGTCTTCTGGAGCCTCTTTGAGAAGGCATCTGGTTTCATTTTTGGGGGCCAAATGCCTCCCTGAAACCTCACCTTCAATATCATCACCTTGGGAACTAGATTTCCACATGAATTCATTGAGCCAGAGTGTTCAGACCATAACAAGTATCTTTACCATCATTCTAAACGTGGGGCTGCTTAATGGCCTATACTGAAAGCAAATGGTATCAAATAACCTAATAGTGTGTGCTTCTCAGTTGGATTTTTATAATTTCCTAAGGTATAGATCATTCTAGAGAATTATTTCCAGGAGCTGCTCCCATGCAGGTGAGTTCGCGGGTCACTAGAGCTTTCTCCAGCAGGAAGACACGGCTTTGTGCAGTGGTTCAGAGGGAAGACTGTAAGAGGGTTCAGAACTGTCATCATATATCTTCATATGAAACCCTTCTACAAAGCAGCAGAGGGGACTCTTTTGCTTCATCCCTGTGTATTTTTCTCTCTTCCTCAAAGAGCTACATAGTAAATTCTGCCAGTGTCATCGCAAATCTCCCAGAATTTAGTTACCATCCAGGACAGATGGTGGTCACTGGAGCCAAATACTAGACAATCGCTGTCCTGCCTTCACACATCACACATGGTGTGGCCCCGAACAAACAGGACCTTTATTGAACAAAGATGTCTTCAGCCACTGCAGCTACGTGGCAGTCACGTTCCACACAGCATAGAGCAGGTCCCAGAGGCATGAGGAGTACAGGGTGGATACAAGGTCAAAGAAAACACTAAATCTTCCTAAGTAGGACAACACCGGTCCTTAACACATGAGTCCATTTTATCTATTCACTCATTTCCAGCGTGTGTCGGGAACAAATTGGAAAGGAAGTGCAGCAATGTGAATGAAGAGAGATGAATGGGTTAGAGCGCTGGCAAGCATTCTCTCATTTCAATTTACTGATGTCTTGAAGGCTGACAATTTCCAAGACACATGTATCTAAGCACAGGCTGCCGGCGGTGAACCCAGCTCTATAGGAGCTTGCGGGCCTGTCTGTATCTCTCAGTCAGTTCTGGCTCAGTCTCCTCCTTATAAATCCTCCCTCCTTGTCATTGCAGAAGCCACAGCTTCCTGCCAGAGAAAGCCCCTGTGACCTGCCTGCTCATCAACTCTCTGTCCTTGCTATGGCTGTGATTGCAGTGGATCCTTTAGCTTGGCCCCAACACAAACGTGTTATTTCTTTGGGCAGTCTTGGGCCCAAGCCCCAGCTGGAGAGGAAATGTCAGGGAGTCATCTTTTGTCACAGATAAGACTTAATGAGTCCAAAGCCTCATGATTACAGGAAGTCTGTAGGAAGCTGAGCGGTATTCCTTGAACACTGTTTGAAAGACATTTACCTAGTCACTGGGATAAAAATAATTAACTTATAAAAAATAAATGGCAAGTACTTTAGCAGCAGCTATAAATGCAAACACAGTGCATTTGCTATAAGGGCTTTTTCTCTTCTTTTTTTTGTGTGTGTAGAGATAGACTGAAAAATTCAAATGGGGTGGGGACTTGTGGGGGGGAAATGGGATGGGAGGAGAGAGAACTGGAATCAATATGTAAAATAAGAAAAATAATAATAATAAAGGAAAAATTCAAATGGGAATAAAACATACTAAATTATGAATAATTTCAACAAACCACGAGTTTTCAACCAGCCTCTAGGCAGCAGTGCAGCTTGGGTAATTTCCTGAGGTTGTAAGAGCTATGACCAAAAGCTACTACAACTTATGTACCAACATTTTCATACCCTGATGACAGAGGGAAGCCTTTGGGCACTGGGGAGATAAACTGGTGAGAAACTGAATTATTAATGGGGGAATTAATAAAATTCTGTAAATTAAACCTTGTGATCCCATCTTAATGTGTAATAACAAAAGTACCATCGCCTATTGGTTGAACAACAACTATGAGGTTGCATCACTCTTTTGGTTTTGGTTTTCTTTTTCTTTCTTTCTTTCTTTATTTCTTTCTTTCTTTCTTTCTTTTTTTGAGACAAGGTTTCTCTGTGTAGCTTTGGAGTGTGTCCTGGCACTTGTTCTGTTCTCAGAACAAGTCTGCTGGCCTCAAACTCGAAGAGATCCACCTGCCTCTGCTTCCTGAATGCTGGGATTAAAGGAGCGTGCCACCACCAAGGAGCAGGAATTTACATCTCTTTTACAAGCTTGAAAATTCGTGGGCAAGGCACTGGCAGAACTCGTGTTTGACAAAGACATGTTTCCTGATTCTTATATCTTTTGATTGTAGATTCTCTTATCAGAGAAAAGGAAGGCTAATTTGTACCTCATTTGTCTGTCTGTCTGTTTGTTTGTTTATGAAGGGTCTCACTGAATAACTGTGGCCAGCTTGGACTTTATGGAGGTCATCCTACCTCAGCCTCCTAAATACTGGGATTAAAGGTAAGAATATCACACCTGGACTTGTGCCTTGTTTTAAAGGCATTCATCCCAATCCTGAGAATCCCATTTTCATGACCTAATGAAACTCTCAAAGATCCATACTTAATCCCCTCCCACTAGAATGGGATTTTACACTGGAACTCAGGAGTGGCATAAACATTTAATACAGAGCAGAATTATACTTTGCTCTGAAGAAACAGAAGCTAAGGCTCAGATGAACAGAGTTAGGAAATGGGAAAGACAAGGTTTAAACTCGGGAATTGCTTTGAAGTTCACACTGTCTTCTAGATGGCTGCATCAGTATCCCTGGGACATGTGATGTCCAATAGTTGCAAACACTGTGATTTTCCATTTGTCTGAACATCCCATTTTGTCTACTCAAAGCTTCCCCATGACAAAGTGCAGGTTAATACACAGGTGAAAGGTTTTGTTTATACCCTAGGCAGAAGTTGCCTTTCACCTGAAGGTTATTGGGAAAGGGATGGATGAGTTTCATTCCTACTGTGAAGACTTGAAATACTAGTATTTGAAATACCATTCAGACGATTCAACCATTGCCACATCTGTGAATCTGTTCCATGGCTTAGAGATGCAATTGTTCCCTCATTGACTGACTACTTCATGTGAATCAACTCACACAATTGTCAGGAAAATCCTGTGAGGAAATCAATCAACCACTACTTGAATTCGAAAGTACTTTTTAGGCATCAAGGAGTTCTATGCTTTGAAAAACATCTTGGAGCCAAGATGTATTTGCCAGGTGCCTTGTGAAAACTCCACTGTCATCTTTCACTAAATCTCAACTCCTTAGTTCTCACAGTTTGATGGTGAAAGGAGGTATACCGAGGAGAGTTTATGTGAAAGACACTGCCTTCAGGTAGGGCTGTGCTAAGAGCTCTGTTCCTTCTAGAAGTCACCAACTGTTGCTTTTGTATTCATTCATTGCCTCTTCTAAGACCTTTCCTCACAGACGTGAAAAGACTTGTATTTTTTTACTCTTGGAAAGAAACATGAAGGAAACATATAGGATGTAGGAAAAGTATCCCACCTTCCAGGAATGGAAAAGAGATAAAGAAAATAAATCACTACCTGGATTTGAATCTCTGTGATAACTAAATTTAATCCCTTGCTCTTGGAAAGGAAAGCAAATCTAAAAACAAACATTGTTACAAAGTAATATCTCCCAGATATTACAAAATGATTGCAATCAATTTCTTGTGGCCTCCAAGATGTAGGACTCTGTCTGCTCCAGCCTGTGTCTGTTGGCATGCCATCATGCTTCTATCATGATGATAATGGACTGAATTTCTCAAACTGTAAGCAAGCCAGCCCAATTAAATGTCCCTTTACAAGGAAACATGTCCATAGTCATACAAACCTTTTCACAGCAACCCAAATCTAACAAGACCGAAGGGACTAGGGTACTGTTGTGATAGGGCAGCCCATGTGTTTGCTTGAAAGACTTGGAACTTTGGTACTTGGCACTATGAAGGCAGAGAAAATGCTTTAATCACCATGTAATGGACCATCTTAATGGGAATATGGAAGGCAGAAGAGCTAAGAGATATTTGAATTGTTGGGGGCTCTCTCAAGAGGCTCCAGAGGAGAAAAATTTTGTAGTTACCTAAGATCACTCTTGTGATAAGTGGCTGTCTTTTGCCATTGTCCAAAGAGACTGCTTGAGGTTAAAGTGAAGATTTTTTAATTAGTTCTGTTGGGAGAAGAAATCTCAGAACAACCTAGTATAGACTCTGTCATATGGTTATTAGTGGAAACACTAATGAAGATTTGTGGTGAAAAGGAGCAGTCTGAGCAGGGAAACTTACAAAAGAAAATTGTGAGGAGAAAAAGAATACCAGGAAGTAGAAATGAGCTAAGTCCTGTGTTCAAGGAGATACATGGATTAAGAAATGGAATAGAGGGAATGGTGACCTCAGGGTAAGATCCCACCCAGCTAAGTTTCCAACTTGTGGGAAGAAACTAAAGAAAATCTTAGAACCTAAGGTGGTGGAGTGCAACTTTAACCTGGCACGGGTAGGCAGAGGCTGTTAGATCTCTGAGTTTTAGGCCAACGTGCTCTACAGAGCAACTTTCAAGACTGCCAAACTTCAGCAGTGAAAGACAGAAAGGTCGTACAGATGTAATTGAACAAGGAGGCCATGTCCCAGCATCAGTAAGCATCACAACATGGCAGCTTTGGTCACACAATAGTGAGTTTAGAGATAAGAAGAAATAAAGCCACTGAGACCAGGCATGAGTCATGGGTGTCCCTTAATGGGGGCCTAGTAGAAAGGCCATTGCATGAAGCTGTGTATTTGAAGCCTACATTGCCTGAGAGAAACCCAGATGTTGGAGATGCCGGAGCCATGGGATACATGCTGAGGAGAGCTGCTAACAGAGAGTAGAGCCAGCCCAAGAGAAAGAGAGAAGCGCGCTGTGGTCAAGAGAGATGAAAGCGGTTGGAGTTCTGAAGAGCATGTCGAGCATCAAACATGGAGATGCAATGTTTGGAGTTTGACCAGCTGGTTTTCATCCTGCTTTGGTCAAAGGTCAGCCTGGTCTGCATCACAAACCCCAGGCCACTCAGGAGAATGTGTAGTGAGACACATTCTAAAGCAAATAATTTATATAGTAAACATGTTGTAAATACGTGTTTTACTGTTCCTACTATTTCTGCAGTGTTGGCAACTGCTCTGGGATTTCATTAATTCCCAACTCTTTCTTTGTCAGGCCTACTGTTTTCCGCTCTCTCTTCTCCTAGGCTTACACCATGTCTTCCCAGTGGTCTGCTTTTAACGATTGATCCAGTCACAGCTAGGTAATGTTACATGTAACACATGGGCCTGGGCTCCAGTTACCTGTACTGTGTTCCACTAGGTAAAACAAAGGAGTAGATTCCCCCTTCGGTGGTGCCAGCCCTGCAATGCAGCTGGATTTCCCTGCCTCTCTCCCGTGTGGAGCCACTCAGCAGGGCCAAGTTCATACCCTGGAGCCAATTCAGATACACAGGACCCTCTGTTTGGAACAAACTGACACACAGTATAATATCCTCCTGCCACAATCTTGAAATACTCTAATAATTTTTTTCTTTGAAACTGTAAATTTGCCTTGAGAAAAAGTAATAACTAACATTTTGGGATTTTGAAAAGAGTCAACTTTTCTTCTGAAAAACTTAAGTTGAGGCAGACGGTGTGAAATGGAACGCAGTGCCAAAGTAAGATAGCTTGGCCTTGTTGAGGCTTACTCCAAAAGTTGGGGACTTTGTTTGTTTTGTTTTGTTTTTGCTGTTGTTTGTTTTATTGTGTTTTGTGGTGGGTTTTGTCTTGTTTGCTTTTCTCTTTCTGACATAGAGACTCATGTATCTCAGGCTAGCCCTTTTTTCTATGTAGCCAAGGATATCTTTGAACTTCTGATCCTATACCTCCACCTCCAAGAAACTTATATTATAGAGATGTACTATCACACCCCACATTTAGTTGCAATTTTAAAAAAATGTCAAATTTGTGACTATGTTTGTGCATGATTTTGTAGCCATGATCGTCCACGCAGTATAAATAGGAGAGTAAGTGAAGGATTAAATATGAGAAGAGTTGAAACATTTGTAGGAAAATATAGTAAAGATAGTAAGGACTCGATCAGAGTCTATGGGACTTAAGTTACATAAGAAAGAAAGGGATTTGATCTCAGAACAGGAACTAATAGCGAACGTACGTGTTGAGTGGTCAATGCTAGGATGAATTCTTTCCTTTGGCAGAGTATAAGTTGGGAAGATAAAGGATCTTTCAGTGAGTAGCAAAGGGTATTGATCAGAGGCTCCATTATTAGTAAAATAAGGACTGAGACGTGAGTGTGGGGTGCTGGCATGGAATGGAAATGTACAGCACACGTGACATGGTTCGGCCTCAATGCCAAAGGACTGAGGAATATTTGCTTCTCAACTCCCCCACCAAACTAGTGACAACATTGTTGAGAAAGAGGGGGGTGGCCACCAAGTCTTGGAGGAGACGATGATGATGACCAGGAGAGGTGGTGAGCGTTGACGCCTGATTCTGAGCACTCTCGGTGGGTGTGGCCGACTGGAAAATGCATAGCCATCATTCTAAGATGACACACGGAGGGACCGACATCTTCATGCCAAAAGTAAAAGGGCCAGGGGCTGGTGGAGTCGGTGGTAAAGGATACATTTTGTTTAATCCAAGAGTAAGAAGTAAATGGAGTGGGGGGATGGAATGGCTTTTAGTCATTTAGAATGTCTTCATTTGGAGTGCATTTTACTTCCCTTAAAACAGAGTCTGCCACAGTCAGGAAAGAAGGACAGTAGGTTGGATTCCTCATGTCTCACTTGCTTTGAGTCCATTTTGTGTTCCAGCGAATCACATGTCATGAATTTGGGAGGATAAAAGGATTACATCACAATCTCATTATATGCACACCTTTGATCCAATCACACTATCATATTCTAAATAAGGAAAGGAAATCATCACATTCTTTGATCGCGTAGCTAACAAATATTTCTTGTTGTGTATTGAGCGTGGAGATAAATGAAGTGGAGTATAAAAACAGACTACATGTTGTGCTTGGTCCAAAGACTCTGTAGACTCTGACCAGTAAAGTGGTATCGTGGCAATGGATCTTCTAATAACGCAACAACGACAGAAAGGAAAGAAAATGTACTATGTCTAGTCTCCAACAGACCATATATTATCTCATGGCAATTAATTTGCAAAGTCAAATTTCACTCTTGCTGTGGAATTATGGGCACCATCTGGATCTCAAATCAGCAGAAAGTAATACAAGCTCTGGAACTGGGTCAAGTGAAATCTGGGTCCCGGAGCTCCAGGGGCAGTCACAGTTATGAGGACACAGATGATGGCACTGTCAGCCAGCCTTTCTCTTCAGAGTGGCCAGAATTCAAAAGCAGCTGTAAGAGAGGTGAGCCTATGCATAGAGCACATGCAGGCAGCTTCTTTGTTTTGTGTTTGTGTTTTGATTTGTGTGTATGGTAGTGGGGGTTTGAACCCACAACTTAGCATGTACTAGGCAAATGCTCCGCCACTGAGCCACATTTCCAGCCCTACAGCTTCTTTTTAGCAGTGCCATTCCCTATACCCAGAACAAAGTTAACTTTCTGAGGTTAATATGCAGTTGAATGCCATGAGGGTGTAGTCATGGCTTGTTAAGCTCTGACCACCTTGAGCTGACAGTCACAGAATGTGACTATATGATAGTAGAATACGGTAGTCACACAGAGACACTAGGCAAGAATCCAGATGTTCTGCACATCACCAAGATCACCAAGATGTCCCGGGGCTGAAGTATTTGCTTATCTGCACCAGAGGCAGAGGGAATTGTGATGCAGAACACTGGGGAGCACACAAGCAATCACTAAAACACTGGCACAGTGCAGGCTTGTCACTAAAATCTCACCACTAACCTGAGTGTTTAGGGAACAAACTTACACTCTTAAAACCTTTTGACAGTTTCTCGTTAAGTGCTTTCCTACACTCCCCCAAACTCCTTAACATCTGGAATTGCACGTGACTATAAAGGTTAGGTGCTTCAGGAATTATGTATTTAAAACTAGAAAGGGCTTTAGAAGTGTGAACACTGGATTGGATGCTCTGTCTCTCTCCCTCCCTTCCTCCCCCACTCTGCCTGTCTCTCCCTCCCCTTCCTTCCTCTCCTGTCTTTCTTTAACTTCTTCCTTTATTTTGAGACAAGTTCGCACAGGGCCTAGGATAGTCAAACACTTACTATTTGGCTGAAGACGACATTGAACTTCTGATCCTCTGTAGTCATCCCCTCTGTAATGCTGGGGTAATAGTACTTGGCCACTATACCTCAGCCAGTGTCATATATCAACTTAAAAATATAACACTTGGTGAACAAAAGGCCAAGAATATGCTAGAGATTATTTTTCTTTATTAAGCCTCTGGTAAAAATGGCCTTGCATGAATGACCCTTCACTAAAGAATAAACAAAGAAATACAGTTTGTGTCATTTGGAGCTCTAGCTGTTCATAGAAAATGGTGGTTTTCTTTGAATGGACATTTGATGATACCTTCTGTTTATATTAGTTTTTAATTTTAGCCAGTATTGTTCTCAAAAAAAAATTCTGAAAGCTCAAGTAATTGTGGGAACAAACAGAAAAGCCAATTTTGCATTGGGTGATGCATAGGCTTCTCAATGCTTTTATCAATGTCAGTGGAAGTCCTCCAGCTCTCTTGAGATGACTTTACAAGGTCATTGCATACAGATGACTCATCATGCTGCTGCTGGAAAATAACTTCGAGAATAAGCCATACGGAAATTGGAGCCTGGTTTCTCTTTGTGACAGTTATGAAATCAGACAAAATAGCCTTGAATCCAAAGAAATGAGCCAGGCCATTGGAAAATGAACCTGCTTATCTTGATTATACAATTGTTTCTTGATAGTATTTGGTTCCTAAAGATAATAGACTTTTCAAAAATAATGTGAGCATCCCTGTAGCCACCAGTGTCTCAGCTATTTGGACATCTGCAACCTTAATGAGGCAGATGTCATATTTAAATACAAACATCTATAGCGATTGACATGCATTTAGTATTCCAGACTAAAAGTACACTTCAGGCATGGATGTTCATGGGTAATAGTTGTTTTTTTAGCCATTACATCGTTGAATAACTTGCTTTGTTGTTTTGTTAGGAATATCTGTGTTCAAATCCATACACATTAGATGTTCTTTGTTCCACCAGCATCCCTGGGGTGTTGAAAGGGACACAATGCTTTACTATCATGCAAAGGAGGGTAGCTGCTAATTTATTGTCCCCTCATACAATGTGTTTTTAAAACTGTTGCTTCTCTGGAGCACATTTAATCAAAAATTGAAATGAAACTTCAAGTGCTTTCCCTTTGACACTGGATGCACTGGGTTTTTATGTGGCAGTTTCTCAGTTTTCGCTAAGCATTCACACACAGCACCACTGTGACTTACATCCGTGGAAACTCTGGTCTTCATCTGTGTTACTCTATTAACACAAACCCAATAAGTCAAGTCAGTGCCAGTTCCATTCTGGGTTTTTCTTTTGAGTCACTGAATTGTGTGACCTTCCTAAGCATCAGACTCATCTCTGAAGCCTCAAGGTCATCATAAACCTCCAGGGATGACCTCAAGTCTTAGCACTCTGCCTTTGGCTTCTAGGGGAGGAGATGTTACCATCACACTGTTTCAGCAGAAGGCTTTCTCAGAGACAACCATTTGCAACGGTCTGAAAAGACATAAGATTATTGTTGAAGCTGCACCCATGATGGTGGTGTCTCCTTGTCCTGTGCATATTGATTAATCCATTATTTACCCATAGTGCCTTGGAAATACAACCAGGGCTTAAACCTCTAACATATCCTGTACAAGGTTATTGGTATTAAAAAGCTTGCTTATCTTGAAGGGTGAAAGAACTCAAGCAGATGTGGCAGGTTCATCAACCCCTGGCATTTCCCTTCAGATCTCATGTTTGTTTTCGTATGAAGAACGTTATTCTGACTCTGTGATGATCGTGCAAAGTCTGTCATTATTTCTTATGGGAAAATAACAGAGGCTTGACTCTTAAAAGATTTAACTGAAGTGTGTCATCTAAGAAAAGGTAAAAGCTATGGCAAGTGTTCTTACCATATGACATAGGTAACTTACCAACTGATTACTGTTGGCCATAATAACATTAGCTTAACCAAGTTCTGTTATTAAAATTCTTCATTCTGAGACCCTGAGATGGCTCAGCTGACAAATGTGCTTGCTGCAAGCTCAGCCTCATGAGTTCAGTCCCTGGGACCCACATGGTAGAAGGAGAGAATAAGCTCCTGCAAGTTGTCCTTTGGTTTCCATACACTTAATAAATAAATGTGACTATGTTTAATTACAACCTTTTATTGTTTTGAATATTTTATACATGAGGACTATATTTACATCATTTCTTCCTGTCTCTGTCCTACCTCTAACTCTACACATGTCCCTTCTCCTTCTGAAATTCATGACCTCTTCCTGTTTAATAGTTATTGTTTTAATAATTGTATATGTTAAAATTTCACATATATATGAATTTCATATTGTGGTATATTTTTCTACAGAGTCTACTTGGGGAGCTCCCTAATAGGTTATCAAAATCCCAAGTTATCAATCTTAAACACATGTACATACAAGTAAATATACAATTTTTTTTATCATAGTTCTGATCATAAGTGATCATTCATCCTGTAATTGTTACTGTCCATTTATTTGCCAAGTACAAATATTCGTTAGTTTAGATCTCATCAGTTTAAAGGAAATGAAAGTAAAATTAAATACAGTTGAGGCTCATTATTGAAAGTATTTATATTCTATAGAGTTTCTGTAATTTCAGCATCAGCAAATAGTAAATCACTGCTCTCTGGAGAAATACAGCATAACATTCCTATAAACTTCTAGTCATTTTCACCAAACTCCCAATGCATAGCCTGGTTTTATGTGTTTCTGTTTTAACGTGCTGCAGTTAACATACATTATGTGCCATTAAACTTGAACTCATGGCCGACAGTATATAATATATACTAGAAGGAATTGTATACAACACAGGTATTTTCATCTTAAGACTCACCATATGTTTTTATTTTGTTTCTAAAAACACGAGATACACTGTGTAGTGTTTTGACACAAAGTGGCATACATAATCAACAACAAAGCCATAGAACCAACAGAGAAAATGGGAAGAAGTTGCACCAAATTAATTGCAAGTGAACCTGTGTGTTTCCAGAAGTGTCCACTAACACACCTTTATTGTTGATCTAGAAGAATCCACAAAATAATCAGGTTCGGCCATCAGTAGAGTCAAGTCAAAAGTACAAATTCATTACATATTTACTCGTTTAAAATGAGAGCAAAACAAAATCTGGTCCTGTTTTAGGGATCCTATACTGCAGCTCCCAGTGTAAACAATGTAAACATAAACAAATACTAAGAGTGTGGGGCAACATGATGTGAAATTGTTTGGAGTTTCAGCTCAAAACAGGAGTGAGAAAATCAGCAAGATAATGGCAAGCCAAGAACATTGGACATTTCTATCCTGTCCCTGCTTCTCCTCCTTTAGTGCCTGGAGGAAGGATAGAAACACCCCTCAGCTCTTTCAGAAAGAACACACAAGCCTCCAGAAAGCCCCATGAGCTAGCCTGTGCTCCCCCTGTCCTTGTCTTCTGTCCCTGTACTGCTCTGTGGTTATACACATGCACAGGGGCCGCTAACCCTACAGTTCCTTAGGCAGCACAGGAAGCTCATGGAGGAGTGTGCAGTTCTGTTAGCAGCCTATCGGCTGAGAGGTGTGTAAATCTATGTCTGTGCAAACAGAAAGAAGTAGGATTGACTGTCTAAGAAATAAATATGAGACCCTGCTCACAAAAGGCAATTGATGCATTTTAGAGCCTAAAATATTTTATTCTGGTAAAAATGAAGTACATTTGCTCAAAGTTATAGAAGTAATTACTTGCAGGGTCTAGGTAAAAGGGATCTGGATCTGCTTTAGATGACATATTTGTTTGGAAGAATATATACATTTATATACTGCAAATTAAATAAAAGCTTAATTTTGATAATGGTTGAATTGTTACAGTGTCTGTATGGTATCATTAAATGCCAATTTAATCTTGAAAATGAAGCACATTTGTTAAAAGTCATTCATGGTTAATTTAAAGATGAGAAAAATCTAAATTCAAGCAAAGGTCAATTTACTTATCTAATCTAAGTGCTATAGGCCAGAGAAATTAGTCCTATGTCAGATTTCTGCAAAATCAGCCTTAAACATGAATCAATAACATACAGTAAGATAATGAGCCATGTAGATGTCTGTCTATATAATGCTCTATACTAGCTTTTTATCTATAACAGAAGGTGTATTATCCATAAACTGACTACATATCATAATTCCGTAATCCAATAAAGAGCTCAAAACCATACATAAGACTGGCAATAAATAAGTATCCTGCTATAAGCACACAGGAGAACAAATTAGGAAAATATGCCAGGTACCTCAAATGATTAAAAGCTCTAATATAAAAATAATTTGTGAATAGAAAGAATAAAGGATTTAATTTCAAAGCAAAATGGGCTAAGAATATGAACAGAGAATTCTTCAAGACAAAGCAAGTACAAAAGGCTCCTAACTGTGTGGAAATGTGGGCGGCCTTCCCAACACTCCACCAAGAAATCACACTCTACCCTACCCCCTGGCAGAACTGCACATGCCGGTCACCCTCAGCGTGTTCTCCGTCTAGCTTGTCCCTTCATTACTAACTATAGTCTCCATTTCTGTTTCACATCATCCTCTTCTTCCTCTGCATATTTCTTCTAACACCACCAGCAATACTGGATTTGGCCCTGCCTCATGTAAGAATACGGCCTCATTTTACATCTGCAAATTACACCAGCAAATATCCTGTTTCCAAATAGGGACCAAGACTTGAATGCATCCTTTATGTGTGTTTATACAATTTGATAAGCTGCAACATATCAATGTAACAGAAATCTATGTGTATTCATATAAAAAAAAACAACACAAATAAAAAGGTATATAGGATGCTGCCTGTGAACTTGGCCCATATACATTGTGTACTGAATCCCAAAACATTTATAATAATAAAACACACTTAATGTTGGAAGAAATAGTATAATGATGAGAAAACAAAAACAAAATGTCTATGAATAGCAGGTGATTTGTTCATTTGACTCGAGAATTATGTACATGTTTATAATTATAAAACAAAAGGTAATTTTAAAAGTAAATTCTAAACATGAAAAGCAAAATGAAATGATGTGATTACAGATGTTGGTATCACAGTGTTGAGCTTTAAATGGCAGGAACTTGTTTACAATATAACTATAGGGGCATTATTACATGCAACCTTGAGCTATACAAAAAACAATAGTGATTGTTTTAATACTACCAATGAGTAGCCAAGCTTCAAACATCAGTTCCATAAACACTGTTAACAATTTTAAAGAGTCAAATCCCAAGTAATTCCTCATTTTGAATCATCAAATCATTATCCCTGGAGACTTTTGTTCTAAGCTAACACTTTGTATTTTTGTCCTAGAAATTTCTTTATTTGATTATTTTAGATAGTTGTTGAGGGAAACAGGTAGCGTTTCCTACATCATGGATTTTTATTATCATGTACTATTAGTGGATCTGCCTTTTCTTATGAAATGGTTTTCCCTGAGTTGATTCCAGTTACAAGTTAATATTGTTTAAAAACTTATTTAGAAATGGTGATGACCATTTCTATTAGCAGCTTCATAATAGCTATTTGTCTTTCATTTTTAATATTAGCAGACACTAACCATTATTTTGAAGTCCATTAATTAAATATGGGATACAAAGTGATCATATTTCATCTTGAATTATAAATAAAAGTTCAAGCTATTTCATCCCCTTGAGATATAAATTGCATGTAAGTATTTATTTTATTGACCTCTCATGTTTAAGATAATGAAACTGATGGTGGTCAAAGTTTTTATTTTCTTTTCCTTTTTGAGTAGAATCATGAAATTATAGGTTGAAGTATATTTGATTTGGTTTAGTTCAAGTTCTTATCTTTATAGTTTATAATATAGTCTCAGATTTGGACAGTGAAGGCCCACTCAAGTTGGTTCTTATATCTTTAGATATAACTATAGTAATCACTGACATTCTTTATTATGATAAGAAACCTTGCTTTGCAACACTCTTAATCCAGAACTAATATTATGTATAGTTCAACATATCCTTGATTCTTTTCTATGTGAATGACATTTAGTGTTCTGTTCAAAATGAATGGTTCATTATTAGTGGGTCACCCCTCTGTTTAGGATATTTTGTAGATGTAGTTAAAACACTTATTATTTAGAAACAAATACACTGGAATGGTCTTTTCCATTCCACTAAGTATACATGGATTCATGTTCTTACATTTTGCTTTTCATGTTTTGCATATTTACTATATGCACATGTTACATAGTGAATATAATCACTGACACATTTTCTAAATTTATTTCTGTGGGAATAGTTATTCATCTATATTTATATATGAGTGCACAAACCTATTGTGACTAAACAAAATTGACAGATTTCATTTATACTATTATTCAATGTGCTGATGCTGGAAGAGAATTAGTTTTTGGGTGATCGATGTCTTCAGCGTCACTTGTCATTATCAAATTAAGCACTGGCACTTACCTACACCTATGATAATTCTGCAGGGATTCATATGTGACATAGTGATCACAAATTTCGCACTTACTCTCACCCCCAATCACTCCTCCAGCTTCATGTCCATGTAGCAGTCAGGATAGTATGTGATTTGAAATGTTCTTTTAACTGGGCTTGCACAACAGAATGGAAATGTGTCACCATGGACACCGCTTTCGTTCCTAGGCAATGCCAGACACTTTGTAGGCTTGACCTTTTCACTGTGATCTGTTTCTTATTCTCACTACATTAGTTCATTCGTTAGTGGTAAAGTTCAAACCCTGTGAAGTGTGATGAAGCAATGACTAAACTGACCTTTCCCCTTAGAGAGAGGTGAGTAAGGATGTGAGGACAGTGTTAGCGGGGGAGGGGGGAGGGTAGGTAGCAGAAACACCATCACACACCTTCACACTTCTCTTCACACTGGCCTCGTGTTCTTCCTTCATTCCCATGCTGTATTCTTGCTTTAAGAGAGGGAAAGGTGCTCCCTTGGTTGTTTATTTATGCATGTCCATCTGTGCCAGGGTCTAATGTGAATTAACTGAATAGAATGGATGTGTTTACCTCGTCCTGATCCACACATACCGAATAATAGGGGTCTGCTTGCTGCTCTTCCTTGGGATGCTCCTGTAATTGTTTTTTGGGGTTTTTTTGTTTGTTTGTTTTTTGTTCTACTCTGTGTTCTTCCCTGAGACCTTCTGAGTGAAGGCCTGGGAGCAAAAGCAGAAAGATCATGATGTTATGACTTCCTTCCGCACAGACCTTTACATTTTATTACTTTTTTCCAGGAGTGCTAACGCAGAGAAATGTTTTTCTAATAATTCCGGGACAGTACATTGATGACAATACCACCCCCAAGAGTATTTCTTTTCCTGAGGTAAGAGTCTGGGGGGCTGTGCGCCAGAACCAGAAGGTCAGTTGCTGGTGTAACTTGTTACCCCGTAGGAGTTAAATGTCAAATAATGGTTTTTCGTTTACAGAATATTTGAACAGACTCCATTTTAAAGATTTATTTTCATTCCTCTCTCAGCATTGTGTGTGTTGTTACGGTTGTTGCTGTTGTGCTCATGACCCAGCACATGCATGCAAGCCCTCCAGGGAGACAGAAGCAGGTGTCCAATCACAGGGGCTAGCATTACAGAGGCTTGTGATCCACCTTGCCGGAAAGCTAGGGACAGAATTCAGGACCTTTGGAGGAGCAATGAGCATTCATAGCTGCTGAATCATCTCTTCAATAGAAAAATTATGTTCTTTCTGGTTGAAAGTTTTACTTAGTATATTGGCTAATTGATGTTTATTTTTAACTCATCCCTTGTCAAATTATGTGAAACCAAAGTCTGCCCAAGAATTCATTGGAGAGTCCTGGAAGGCAGTTCTGTAGTCAAAGCTCTTGCAACACCAGGACAAGGAGTAGTTGGATCCCAGAACCCATGAACCTGGTTGCTGCATTGGCTTCTATGTAATGTGAGCCTCAGAAACTGCATACAAGATCTCTCCAGAGAAAACTGGCCACATTCACTAGCTATATCAATGAGCTCTGGTTTGGACTGAGAGATCTCCCCTCAAGGAATAATGTAGTAGAGCAGTGGAAAACTATTATGGATGTACACACGTATGTGCATGCGCAGCTACCCAAATCCACACAAACACACATATGCACATGTAACCACATACACATGGAAGAAATTAAAAGGAGATCACTGAAAGTGGATATAGCCATGTGCCCCTATATTTAAACTAAAATGGTGAATAGAATTAGCTGACAAGGTGTGTTCTAGTAGGAACATCAATTAGCCCTTCCTTTTAAAAGTTGCCCCCAGCATCACATTATCTAGATTATTTCTAAATATAGTAAGTGCTTCCTCCCAAAGTTTTTATGATCAAAATCCATTTGCTACATGCTTTGGGGTCTACTTAGAGCTTACTTTAATTGATTCCCAAAGCAAGAACAATCCAGAGGTTCATATGGTCAAGGTTTCTTATTGGGTGAGTCCATGACAGCATCTAGTATTTGTCCTTGGACCCCAAGATTATCAGCTGCCAGGCTATCATGTGTAGCATTTATTAAAAGCAAAGTGAGAAAATGACACCATGCAGGTTTCTGCACCAGTGTAGCTTAATGTCCATTGGTGAATAAGTGCAGATGATCTGATAATTCTTGTATTCTCCTGTCAGTGAATGGAGGCAGTTTGGCGTAAGGAAGACTCTGAATCAAATAAGAAAAGGGTGACACACTCTGAAATGATCACAAGCACAAATCAAATATTGGTCTGTATTTCTCTTTCTTAGTCTTTATGTGGCTTACATTCCAAGGTAATTATAGCCTTGTAGAAAGAGTTTGGCAATGAACCTGATGCTTCTATTGTGTGGAACAATCTGAGGAGTATTGGTATTAGCTGCTCTTTGATTTCTGGTAGAATTCTTCACTGAAAGCATCTGGCCCTGGGCTTTTTCTGGGTGGCAGACTTTTGATAACTGGGAGTTATTGGGTCTGTTTAAATTGCTTATCTGTGCTTGATTTAATTTTGGTAAGTGATATCTATCCAGAAAGTTGTTCATTTCCTTTGACTTTTCAAATTTTGTCGAGTACAGGTTTTAAAAGTATGACCTAAAGAGTCTCTGGATTTCCTCAGTATTTGTTGCTATGTCCCCCTTTTCATTTCTGATGTTGCTTATTTGCATGCTCTCTCTCTGCTTTTCGATTAGTTTGGATAAAGTTTTGTCTAGCTTGTTGAGTTTTTTGAAGAACCAACTCTTCATTACATTGATTGTTTGTATTCTTTTTTTTCTACTTTATTGATTTCAGCACTCAATTTGATTATTTCCTGGCATCTTCTCTTCCAGGGTGAGTTTGCTTCTTTTTGTTCTAGAGCTTTGAGTTGTGCTGTTAATTCTCTAGTGTGATTATTCTCCAGTTCCTTCATGTGTGCACTTAGTGCTACGAACTTTCCTCTCAGCATCACTTCAAAGTGTCCCATAAGTTTGGGTATGTTGTATCTTTATTCTCATTGAATTCTAGGAAGTCTTTAATTTCTTTCTTTATTTCTTCCTTGACCCAGGAATGATACAGTTGCACTTTGTTTAGTTTTCATGAGTTTGTAGGGTTTCTGCAATTTATGTTGTTGAATTTTATCTTTAAAGCATGGTGACCTGAAAAGACACAGGAGGTTATTCCAAATATTTTTTCTTTTTTCTTTCTTTTCTTTTCTTTTCTTTTTAATCTGTTGAGGTTTGATATGTTGCTGAGTATATGGTCGATTTTAGAGAAGGTTCCCTGTGGAGTTGAAGAAGGTATATTCTTTTGTGTTTGTATGAAATGTTCTGTAGATGTCTGTTAACCCAACTGGGTCATAACTTCTGTTAGTTCTTTTGTTTCTTTGTTAAGTTTCTGTCTGATGGTCCTGCCCAGTGGTGAGAGTGGGCTGTTGAAGTCTCCCACTGTAAGTGTATGAGGTTTTCTGTGAGATTTCAGTTTTAGTAATGTCTTTTTACAAACATGGGTGCATTTGTATTTGGGTCATAGATGTTCAGAACTGAGAATTCATCCTAATGGATTTTTTCCTGTGGTGAATATGAAATGACCTTTTTCACCTCTTTTGGTTGATTTTAGTTTGAAGTCTAATTTGTTAGATATTAGGATAGCTACACAAGCACTTCTTAATGGTTAAAACAACAATCAAAATCCTTTTCTCTACTTTCTCTTTGAGACATGGAGCATAGAGTCTCTCACTATGGTCAGTCTGCTGACAGCACACTAATCCTTTTTCCTGTTTTCCATACTGTAGACTTGATTTCCCAGATTTTCCCCATGCCTTCTCTCTCACCACCCTCCCTAACCTCTGGTAATGTCATTCTACGTTTCACTTCTGGATTTAGCATGTGAGTGTGATGATGTAGTGTTTGCATTTCTGTGTCTGGCTTATTTTTCTCAACATAACAGTCTCCAGTTCAATCCGTTTTATCACAAATGACAAAAATTCCATTTTCCTTTTGCCTTTTTAAACAGGATATCGTTGTGTAGTTCTTGCTGGCCTTGAACTTCCACAATATTCCTTCCTCTGCCTTCCAAGTATCAGGATTTCAGGTATGCAACACTGTGGCAGTTACATTGGCTTTTCTGGCTCAGTGGTACTCTATTATGTACAAGAACCACACTTTCTTTATCTGTTCAGCCGCTGATGCATTGATGGACACAGATACATCTTGTTTCTGACTACTTGACTATCATGGCTACAGCACAGTGGTCTCGCTCCCTTTGGGTAGACACTAAACAGTGGGATTGCTAGATATTACGGTGGTTGTGCTTTTAATTACGAGAGGTACATTCCCAATGTTTTCCACAGGGCTGTACTAATGTACAATCCAGCAGACAATATGCTTGGTTTCATTTCTCTCCATGAGCTCTTGAGTATTTTCTGTCATTTTGATAACAGTTATTCATAATGGAACAAACTTGTGTATCCCTTATTATCAGAGTTAATGTTCCTGCCAGACATTTGTGCATCTTATTTTAAGAAATATTTATTTAGTTCTTTGCCCATTTTAAAATCAGGTTATTCTCATTTCACTGCTATTTTTTTTAAAAAACAGTTCCTTTTTATATTTCAGTTCTCAGACCCCTTTCAAATGTATCATCTGAAGTGATTTTCCCCCTTTCTAAGGTTATGCCTCATTATTTCTTACAGCAAAGAAGCACTTAATGTAAATCCATCTGTCTGTTTCTACCTTCATTCTCTGTGATTGTGGGGTCCTGGCTCCCAAATAATTGCTGAGCCTAATAATCTGAAGAGTTTTCCATGAGCTTTCTCCTAGTATTTCCAAGCTTTAGGATCATTACATTTAAGTTCCAGCTCCATTATGAGAGGACATTTACAGGGAACAGCATGTCTCAGATCTATGTGTTACTGCTTCTGTCAGCCTGCAATTTCACTTGAGGCTACTCATGTCCCCTCCTCGCTGTAAGTCAGAGAGTCCCAAAGTTTCTTGGATAATACATTCCATAGTATCTTAATGAATTTTTCATGGCCTCCCTAGGCAGAAGTAAATGCTTAATAGTCTCCTTTATTACATACTTTGCCTCAATTTGCTAGTTCTAAACAGTGTAATGGATATTTATGTTCTAACTTAATAGCCAGTTGAGGCATAACTCCTATAAACTGGAAAATATTTAATTGTTTTCTTAAATAGCCACAATTCTAATGGGGCATCTTTAACTTTAGGGTGCCCAACAACTTCTCAGACTTTGAGATCAAATTGAACACCCTCAGCCTCGTCTGCTCCACACTGGCATTGGGCCACATGTGTCACACTGGTACCCAAAAGCCTAGTTTCACAAGACTGTAAGAGGAATGCGTGTGGTATACTTTTAAACTACTTTGAGATGGTAGCTGCGTGGCAATGCCAAGAGGAGAGTATGCTAAGCCCTTCCTGCTGCGTCCCAAGGTGCCCTGGGGCACCGTAGCGAGCTCACAGGGACAGCTCAAAATCCTTAAGGTTGTATGTGGAGAAAGCTGTGATGCTCTAGGTCACCCTTGGTGATCTCCTTTGCCACACTTGATATTGCCCACACTTACTTTACCAATTTTCAGCCTTTCTTTTGTACACAGATTCTATCACCTACAGCATCATTTGGCCAACTCCCACGCTCAACTCCACTTTAAACCAACTCCTAGCCTTTCTTGGGATTTAATTTAAATGTCATACCTTTTCCTCTGAGAAACTCCCACTGGCTTTCCCATCATCATGGGAATTCCTTTCCTCTCAGGGGACTTAGCACACCACGTTGTCATCTGCTCGTTAATTTGTCTTCCTTCTTCACAAGCTGAGCCTGGCAGCACAGACCTGTAAACCCAGATACTTAGGGGGTGGAGGCAGAAGGACCACAAGGTTGACACATGAGACATGAAGTCATGTCTCAAGATGAAAAGTAAAGAGAGGACTGCAGGACGAACTCAGCACGTGAAGACTCGCCTTGTATGCCAGAGCCCCAACACTGCAAAACTGCATCAAAAGCAAAGCACTGGTCGAAGTTACTTAGTGACCCCAGTGTCTAACCAGCATGTGTGTTTACTGATGTCAGCAAAATCTGGTGTATATAATAAGAGGGGGATTTGAGGGCTGCATCAGCCTCCTGCCTAGCTCTGTAACTGAGACCCCAAACCAACTTGAGCCCATCTTTTGTCTGTGATTTATCTCCTCTTCTGTGACATGGAAGGACCAGCTCTCTCAGTGTTCCTACCAGTCTCATGAACTACAATGTGATCTGAAAAGTCCACAAAAATTGCTTTTCTCTTTTATGCAAATATATTGAATGAGGATGTGTAAGCCCAAATGAAAGTTTGCAGACATGTGTTCGTTAAAATCCTTTACAGGAATTCCTTCCTTCCTTCCTTCCTTCCTTCCTTCCTTCCTTTCTTTCTTTCTTTCTTTTTGAAACAATCATTTTACATATCAACCCCCATTCCCTCTCCCTCCCCTCCTTCCACTCCCCCACCCCCCCACCCACCTCCCACCTACTCCCCAAAGATATTGGGGAAATCATCAAAATCTGTCACATCATTTGGGGGAGGGCCTAGGCCCTCCTTCATGTATCTGGGCTAAAATAGTTTCTCTCCATGGGGAAGGGGCTCCCAAAGTCCATTTGTGCACTAGGGATAAATACTGGCTCCACTGTTACAGGCCCCATAGCCTGCCCAGGACTCCTAACTGACACCCACATTCAGTGGGCTTGGTTTGGCCTAATGCTGGTTCCCTGTGTGTAGTGAGATAGTCCTTCTGTGGCACTGACCACGCCCATTGGGGGGTGGAGCGATGGGCGGAGAGGACCTGAGGAAGGAGGTCAGAGGGGGCCAGGAAGGCGCTCTCTCTTTCTGGCCTGACTCGGACAGGAGAGGATCGGGTTGAATTTCCTGGTGTTCATCTGTCTAGGTTGTAAGTTATTTCTCCCTGAATAAACATCTATTCGGCCTATTTGTTTATCCTGATCCTTATTTACCGCAATAGGTGTGCTCTCACTAGGTCAGGTCAGCTGGTTCTGTGGGTTTCTCCAGCACAGTCTTGACTCCTTTGCTCATCCCTCCTCCCTCTCTACAACTGAATTCTAGGAGTTCGGCTCAGTGCTTAGCTGTGGGTGTCTGCTTCTGCTTTCATTAGTACTGGATGAAGTCTCTAGGATGGCATATAAGGTAGTCATCAATCTCATTTTAGGAGAAGGGCATCAAAGGTGACCTCTCTACTATTGCCTAGATTCTTAGTTGGGATCATCTTTGTGGATTTCCCTAGTGCCAGATTTCTTTTTAAACCTCTAATGGCTCCTTCTATTAAGGTATCTCTTTTCTTGTTCTTCTCATCTTCCTGACTCCTCTTGTTCCCTTCCCAAATCCTCTTCTCCTTCTCTTTTTCCTGCCCCCCTCCCTTCCCCACAATTCTTCATTGGTGACTTTTTCATGATTCTGAGTCCAAATGACTGCATTCTGCCTCTGCATAGAGTCAAGCACCACTACAGATTCTTCCTAGTTCCTTCCCCATGCCCTATTCCAACAAGACTCTTCCTCCCTTTCTGTTCATAAAGGACATGACCTGATTACACACACACACACACACACACACACACACACACACACACGTATGTATATAAAACTTTATATTATGTAAATATTATATTAAAAAGATTTTTACCTTGCTGTTTCCTCTACCACATTAGCTGGCTCCCTATTCCCACAATATTAAAAATCCAACACTGTTGGACTCTGACATTTGCTGCTGTGTCTTTGCAAATGTGAAGTAACTCAAAGAACAAAATTTCTCCTACACAGAATTCCTTCCTGAAAGTGATAGAACATAAAAGTGATATGACCCCTTTCAGCCCAAGGTTGCTTAAGACTCTGGGTTCTCATTAAATTGTTATTACTTACTTATTTCTTTTTTTAGTTTCAATAGTCTTTAATTGGTAGTAGATCCAAACAACAGATACTTAAAGTGACTGAGCACTATAGGCTATTTGGTAATTTTCACTTAATAAACATCCGCTTTTAGCACAGTAACAATATATATTCTCATTGTCATTAGCGATACTATAAGCTCGTTTCATTAAAGGTATTAATGACACATTTCCTATTAATTGTTACAGCGATCTAATTTTCTTTCAGGTAATGTAGTGTTTCTTATTTTAATCAAATAGGTCCAGGAAATTCTTTATCACCAATTTCCTAAAATGTAGTTGGGGGATAGGCAGCAAGTGTTTAAAACATATATTTGTAGAAATCTTAATTATCAACTGATTTTTATGACCATTAATGAATAGACATCTTCCCAGTTCTTGATCACACCTTTTCAGTGTTTTTGAATCTCCTTTCCAAAGCTGGTTGCCTGTGGCTCTACTGTGACTCACCTCTGAGAAGAAATTTCTCTTCTGTTTAGGTAAAAACATTTAGTATCCATTAAAAAAAAATCTTGCCTCACTATTGAAAGCAAGCAGCTTGCTTCTTTATAATTAATGCAAAAACTCAAAATAGATGCCTTTCAGTCATTCTCCAGAGAACTTCAGTCAAAAACAGATTTCAGATTAATGGTATTCAGAAGGCATCATTAACACAGCATCTATGTCTGGTTCTCTTCTTCTAGCAAGTCCCAGGAAAGTATGCACTTGGAAAGCTCTGCTTAATTGTCTTCCAAACTACTTCCAGTGCCAATGTACCCACTGCCTCTGCCAAATGCTGCTCTTGCTGTGTTGGGTACCACCACCACATTAGACAATGCTACCATTTCTAGCAGAAACTATTATCGCCTTCTGGATGGCACCAGCTCTTCCCTGGTGCTACCCACTCTGTTGGTTGCCACTGCAGATGCTACCATTTAAAAACATGATCGTCTGGAAGCATTAGATCACAAGGACTTCCTGTTCTTTAACATCTATGGTGCAGACATCATAATGAAACGGGCACTCTGGTGGGCATTTCTCACTCACTTGCTAGACACACTCAGACAGTCTCAGATCCAGCTAACGACTCCACATGGGCTCAAACGTGTTACAGTACATCTATGCATTTGTTTCCTCCCTATGAAAACAAGACAACAATGGCATCACTCTACATATAAGTGTAAGGCCATAGTTTCATTTATAGGCATGTAGGGCTATACACAGTGAGATCTAAGGGCAGCAAAGTACATTTTACAGAAAGAAAGTGAAAGACATATTAATATAAACCCATATGCTAATGTTTAATTGAGTAAGGAGGACATTAGTGTCATGTCAAACTAATTCCAAAAGCATTTAAGAAACTGGAAGCTTACATGCATTAAATAATACAAAAAAGAAAAAGAAGAAATGAAAAAAAAACTGTAAGAAAGGAAAGAAGTATTAAAACATTGTGTCTGTGTTAAGTATTAACCTATTTAAGTATCCCACAGAGTAATTACATGATAAACTTTCAGGGTAGCTCCCATACTAGACAGAAATATACCTGTATCTGCATGCAAATCAAACACTAAATAACACAGTATCTGTAAGTATGCCTTGGTGAGGTAAATAAACATGCAGCAAACTTATCAATCAAGACCCTAATGATATTCAATGGGCATGCCTCCTTGAATATCTAACTTACATGCAGGTTTGGTCAATATTTTATTTGTATAGTCCCCTAGATTGGTCATAGGCAATCTACAAAAGTTATTCTGAATTACACCAAAAAAAAAGGCCAGTCTCATGTTAGACTGATTATGATACAATTAGAAGAGGCAATTACTCCTTTGAGCCTCCTTGATCTTGGTCAACAAATCCAGACTCGCTCAGAACTGAGAAGGTACCTAACACAGAGTGCCGACTTCTACACCAGACTTACTTTATCTTATATTTCTGTTATTTTTAATGATGTGTTTCTGTGTGGGTGTGTGCAGATGGGTTCAGGTACCCATAGAGGCTGGAAGAAAGGATCAGATTCACTAAAGCTGGTGTTATAGTTGGTTACGACCCGTGGAGTGTACATGTTGGGAACTGAACTCAATTAGCTCTAGAGGAAAGATGGTATTCTTAACCACTTAATTATCTCTTTAGCCTTACACAGAACTTCTAACAAGGAATCCAGGTTTAATTTTGAAATACTTCCAATTGTTCTTCTACCTTAGTGTAGAGAATCAAGTCCAAGACCTTACCTGATATACCATAACATAAGTGAATCTCTCTCTCTCCTCAGAGTGCTTACAATAAGGTCCCTGACTACTAGGCAGTGTGTTTTGTCTTAATATGTGCAGCTGGAACTTTGGTTTTTTATTTTATTTTTTTTTATTTTACATGTCGATCTGAGTTCCCTCTCCCTCCCTTCCTCCCTCCCTCCTTCTTACCCTCTCTGTCCCCTCACATGAACCCTGACCACCCTCCCCTCCATCCCTCCCACCCTAATTCCACATGTAGGGCAATGCCATCCAGGTGGGGTCATGTAAATCTCTAAAGTCATTTAAAGTAAGGACTAGGACTTTTGTCTCTAGGCTAAGGCAGTTATCCCTCCATGGGGGATGTGCCCACAAGGTCCTTTTGTGCACCAGGAATACATTCTGGCTCCACTGTCTGAGGTCCCTTAGACTGCTCAGTCCTTCTGGCTGAGACCCATATTCAGGGGGGCCTGAGTCAGTCCCATGCTGGCTTCCCAGCTATCAGTCTGGTGGCCTGTTAGCTCCTCCTTGTTCAGGTCAGCAGCTGGAATTTTGTAAACTAAGTACCAAGCTGGCCAATGGGGGGGGGGGGGGGTGGGCTTTCCATTTGGCTTTATATAGAAAGTCAAGCCATGTACTTTATTCATGGACTTGTTATAGGAGATAATGTGAGCATTACTCCTTAAGATAAAATGTATCCATTTATATATTTTGAATATTCGTCTTTGTTTTATGTGTGAGTATTTTGTGTGCCTGCATGTATGTGTGCCACGTACATCAGTGCTTTTGGAGGTCAGAAGAGAGCATCATGGGGCTGGAGTCACAGACACTTGTGAGCTGCCGTGTGGGTGCTGGGAGTTGAACCCAGGTCCCCTGGAAGATCAGCCAGTGCTCTTAACTGCTGAGCCACCTCTCCAGCCCCCACTTATATCTTCAGAACAGAGCAGTTAAGACTCCTCCTAAGCCTGTGCAAATAAATGCATTGCTGTGAAAGCAAGACTCGCTGAAAGTAGCCCACTCACAGTTCTGAGGAATCAGCAAGAACAAAATGCAATTGCAATTATCAATTTTAATTTACTATTTCATAATTTTGTATGCATCTTGATCATAACCACTCCCTGTTCTTCCCACATTACTCCCTTCTAATGCCATGCATTTAAAACAAAATAAAACTTGGTCTGCTGTTAGTAATGCATATGCATTGTGGGACATCTGTACACTGTGTGAAGATATATTGCTGGGACTGATTTAATAAAGAGATGGATGGTCAGTAGCCATGCAGGAGGCACAGGGGAACTGATGGGCAGAGAGAGGAAGCCGGAGGAGATGATCAGGGCACAGAGACGTGGATGGAAGGAGGCAGGCATACAGAATAAAAGGACCATGAAAAGCCACGCAGTCAAATGTTGATTAATAGAAACGGATTAATTTAAGTTATAAGAGCTAGTTAAGAACAGGCCTAAGCTATTGGCTGAGCTTTCATGAATACTGTCATTTTTTATGAGCTGGTGACCCAAAGAAAAACCCATGTACATACATGAACGTGGGGCCATTCCCCTAGGGTGTGGGCTTACCAAGTAAGGACCGACCTCCAAGCAGAAGGAACTCTCCCTCCCCTGGTTTTGGGAGCCCCAGCCTCCTTTGTGCTGGAATTTTTAACTGATCTTGTGTTGACCTTGTACAGGTGACCACAGCTGCTGTGAGTTCATGCGTGCGATAGCCATGTCATGTACAGGGGGCATCATTTCACGGCACTTGCTGTCACCCTCTAGCTCTTTCTGTCACTCTTCCACCATGTTCCCTGAGCTTTGTGAGGAGTGGAGCTTGGTCTATATGCTCCCTTACGGCTGAGCACACATTGCTGCTTGTTCTTAGTACTTGGACCTTGAGTCTGCGTTGACTACTATTCACTGCAATAAGAAACTTCTCTGACCGTGCTTAAGAGTAGTACAGAACAATGACTATAAACACACCTAGAAGGCTGTTTGATAACATCGAGCAAAATAATATCAATAGTTTCTATCCTTGAGCCTTTGAATCCCCTAGCTATGAGTTTTGACCATGTTGGCCATCGGTACCAGTTCCCTCCCATGGAGCAGGACTCAAGGTCCAATCAATAGAATGCTTGGTTTCCCCTGTTAACAGCTTCCACTATTTTACCAGAGGGCACGTCCTACTTGGAAGGTCAGTATCGGAGCATTCACAGTCCAGGATAAGACTATGGATGTCTTTTCTTCTCAAGCAGCTGCCATTGCCTTCTAGCACAATGAAAACTAGCCATCTAGGAGGAAATCTTCTGGTTACATGAAGATTTCTTTGTCTTGTAACCAAAGGATATGGTATCTTCAACCATATGGTCTTACTACCAGGTTATAGTGGGTGGGCACCCACAAGCAAGGAAAATAACAGTAGTGTGAGTGTGTGTGTGTGTGTGTGTGTGTGTGTGTGTGTGTGCCTCTGTGACCTTGCTGAGCAGTAACCCCTAGGGAGGTAATCCATATGCATAATTTATGTATTCTGTGGGAAATATTGTTTATCCAGGTGGGGTACCTCTACTCAAATGCTTTTAAAATTAAAGTAATATTTTAATTATCTTAAAAAGTAGTGAGTTTCATAAGGCTTATTCATGCATCCTTGGTTTGATTAACTTATCTTCACCCCCCCCATACTCACACACCACTCCCGTCCCCGCTGAAGGCTTTAGCTCCCAGTAAACCCTGCCACTATTCTTTCCTATCACATGTTTGCTCTCCTCTATAACTATATTCTACTCGAATTGCAGGGTTCTAGGTTCTAATGCAATGCCTTCATACATACTTCATTTGTTTAACCCTTCCCTCACCAACCCTTTTTTCCCATCCCCAGCCCACTATTGCTCCTCTCGTCTTTCATTTTCCTCAAATTCTACTGTCCCCACCCCAAAAGCGTCTCACCCTGACCACATCTAATTTCCTGCTTTTCACGTGTACTCCAGGTTAAATACACAAAGAATTTGAAGCTAGGACCCACACATGTGAGAACACATGAGTTGCTGTCTTTTATTGCCTCGATGATCTCGCTCAGTCTCATCCATCACCCTCAAATTTTCATGTGTTTGAAGTTGATTAATATTCCATTGTGTATATGTGCCATAATTTCATTATCTATTCATCAGCTGATGCATTTCTAGGTTGATTTAATTCCCTATCTTTTCTGAATAGGCAAATGCAATTTTTAATGTCTTACTTAAGTTATAAAGACAGCATCTCCAAATTGGTGATTAAAAACAGTTAAAGGGAAAGTGATTCATTATATACCAGCCAGAGTATATACAATTGAAATATCATTAATATCTAAAGAAATAATCACAATGAGTTTACCTTCATTATTTATTCAGTTTTATGTAAGGAGTTCCTGTCCTGCTGGTCTGTGGGTCAAAGGTCTGTATGCATGGACTCATTTCCTTTGATAAAAATGATTCAGTTTGCTATTGTGTTCAAAAACCGTCTCCATGATCCTTAAACTCTGATTCTTGTGCCCACACAATATTTTCTGAAGTCCTGATAAAAAATGCAGCAGGTTGGGCCCTTTCTGCAAGGCTTTGAGATTGTCCTGCTTTGGTGAAGACACAATCTAACCTGGTGCACAGAGTAGAGCTTTAAAACAAGCAACAGAGGATCAGAAACCACCTGACCTAAGGGCTGTGCTCAAATTATTAGGCCACTAATAGAAATGGAGGGGAGGAAGGAGCCTAGGCTACAAGCACAGCTGCCTACTGAGGCTGGACTGCTCTTTGCGCTGAGAATAAGAACAGGGCAAACCATCATTGAGAGACACCAAAGCCCCTCATCCATGGGTAAGGCTTACAGTCTTTGAAACTTTTATATTCATATACATTTTTTCACAGTCAACCGTGGAGGCTATGGATATGAAACCATTGACTTGCCACTGTCACAAAAAGGCTGAAATACTTAAAAGACAATGAATCTATTAATTTAGTATCTGCCTTCCCTCTATTTATAAGTGAAAAAAAAAAAAAAAGAAAACCTTGGTACTCCTTCAGTTCAAATAATAATTAAACTTTTTATTTTTCTGCATGTTGAAAGCAATCTTAGGAAGGTTAATCAAAAGGGATCACATGATCATATGGTTACAATAGAAGGCTTACGTGTGATAGCAATACAGTACTGTAGCTTAGCTACTCATTAAAATGGTGCTATATTTTGAAAGAAAAGTCTTATCTTAGTTATTGGTAAAGACTATGAAGCCAACCTTACTCAAGGTGGTCATGATGATAGATGAGTACAGGGACCACTGAGAGGGATTTTGCCCTTGGGAAAGGATGTTAGACTTAGATGTGTTGTGCTTTATCCTAATTAACTTGCTTTGAGGATGAATGTCCTTTCTTGTCCCTTTGTAAGCAAAAAATAAAAAACACATTAATTTGCATATACCCTTGAATATCTACTTCAACATTCTTTAAAAAGTTCCATCCATTACCAAGTGTAATATTATCTATATCTATGTGTATCTAGACACATACTTCCATTTCTTGGTTTATGATTTCAATTCTATTATCTAATATTGTAAATTAAATATGAGTTCTGATTATTGAGTCAAACTCACTAGCTACATAATTAGGGTTGGAATAATGACATTGCTATGAAAATTGTTGATATGAAACCACAAAAATGAAGAAAATACAAAATAATCTTCCAAAATAGGAAATAATACAGAAATATTTTAGGATTATGCATCCTTTGGTCAGCCTCTGTAAAAATATATTTCCCTCCTTACCTTCTTTGTTGTAGTTTCAAATAGTAGATAGTTTTAACAAAAGTGTTATACTTCTAGGGTAGGCTTACTCCATTCTCATTCACTGATATCTTGTGACTTTTCTTAAGTGACCTTGTTAACAGATAACGAGTAAATAGAAGACACAGATCACTGAATCATGGATAGAGAGAAGGTAATGTGGGGACAACCCACGTGACACAGTCCTGAGTTCCTAGCTACAAACAACTGACTGTGGGAGGCCCATGCCCATTAGTACATACAACCCTTACACTGAAGGTGCTGGGAACATCTTAGAAGAGGAGGCAGAGACCATAGGAATCAGAGGATCAGGATGTCTGCTGCTAGATCCTGTCTTCTAAAGAGACATAAGGCAGGAAGTGGGGGAGGGTAGGGAGGAGAGGATGGATCTAGGATGAATTGTGGAAGGAGTGAGCTGTGAATATAAGATCAAAATACATTGTATGAAATTCTCAAAGAGTTAAACAAAAATACCTGATTAAAATAAAAGTGTTGGTATAGCAGGAGTTAGATAATTGGAAGATGTTATCATTAAACAATATTATACAGTATTCAGGCATAGGAAATGAAAACATATATAGAGATAGATAGATAGATAGATAGATAGATAGATAGATAGATAGATACACCAAACAACCCACAGACAAACAACACGCTTTGATCAGCATACAGGCTGGGTGCTTGAAAATGGTAATGCTGAGTGACATTTTCAGGCTAGTGGCCTCTCAAGTTCCCTGTGTGGTGGTGGCGGGGGGTGGGGGATAATAATTGAGCTTTACTTAGAAGGGAATCATAAGGAAGAAAGTAAACAGCAGCTTATTATCTATTACTGAGCAAGTAGATAGTATATGCAAGGAAATGGAGCAGCTCCTGGTGTTCACACACCCTAGCAAAACAAAGAGTCACTGCCTTTGCACAGGTGTAGATAAAAGGAATCACAGCTGCTTTGGCCATCGCTTGTCAAAGACTGCCATTAACTATGAGATCCACGTGACCTCCCAGCTTTCCAGGTCCAACTGGGGAAGAGTTTTATGCATAAATACTGCCGATAAGACTATTTATTTTTGTAATGTGGTGACCTCAAGAATTCCCTTCTGCCTCTAGAGAACTGTCTGCATTATTGTTTATATTCTGATAAATTTAATGGTGATAGATGACATTTACTAAGCATGTGGTGTCTGACAAGTATGATGTTCTAAAATTCCACAAATGTTTTTGGTATGATCTCAAGAGATCAGCTGATGAATGGTTTTAAAATGGAACTAGAAGTGTAATTTATTGATTAGCTAACACAATGCCAGGGCGAGAACTCAAGCCCAGGCAGATTACACTCTGAAGTCCATGCTCTTTACATTACATTCACTGTGCTTTTATTAAACACACTTATACTAGCTCAGTATTAATATTCTACATTTTCAGATATTTTCATCAAGAAAAACAAGGTATATGAGACAATGGTGAGGGTGTGTATGTATGGTGTGTGTGTGTGTGTGTATGCATGTGGTGTGTGTGTGTGTATAGGTGGTGTGTGTGTGTGTGTGTGTATGTGTGTATGCATGTGGTGTGTGTGTGTGTGTGTGTGTGTGTGTGTATAGGTGGTGTGTGTGTATGTTTGTAAAACACCATGATGCTAGATGAAAGGATATATATATATATATATATATATATATATATATATATATAAAATATATATGGTATGTTAATAGTAATATATATTGCTGAAAAATCAAATAAGGAAATAGAAAGAAAATTAATCCTTAGAGTCATGCCAAAGCTACGGACTAAATGTCAGTCTCTTCCTAAAATCCATGTTGAAATCTAATCTTCATTGTGATAGTTTTGAGATGGGACTTTTGAAGAAATGATTATTAGGTCATGAGGGTGGAGCCCTCATAAAGAGATTGGTGTCCTGTGAAAGAGACCTGAGGATCGTGTTTACTCCTTTCCACCATGAAAGGATATAGCAAGAATCTACAAAGCAGAATATAACTCTTCATCACATACTGGGACTGCTGGTACCTTGGTCTTGAACTTTCTGATGGGGAATGTTCTTCTATTTATGTGCCTCTTATTGGTTAATGAATAAAACACTGATTGGCTGTCTGGCCAGACAGAGAGTGATATAGTTGGGCAGAATCAGGATATAAGCAGGGACAAACAGGAAATGGCTCTCTTCTCATTGGAGACGCTGAGCCATCACCATGTAGCAGGCAGAGGAGTTGCAGGTCCGTCATTCACCAGTAAGATAAGACCATGTGGAAATACATGGAGTAGTAGTTATGGGTTAATAATTAAGACAAAGCTAGCCAAATAAGAAACGCAAGCCAATGTCCAACAGCTTTATAATTACTATAAATGTCTGTGTGTTTCTTTGGGGTCAAGAAGGGCATCGGTACCTGCCAGGCCAGAAAGCTCTCATAATGTATTTCTGTTCTTAAAGACATTGAATTGTGTAAATTTCCTTAAGAGAATATTTACCAAAGGATCTGCCATGATTTTTTTCTTAACAATCTAATTTTCATGACTTTTGATTTAACAGGGAATCTGTGTCCTTGCTCTTACCTGTAATATAATTATAATTTCTCTTTGTCGTCCCCGCCTTTGCCCTTTTCATGCTTTCTGTTTTTAATTTCCTCTGTTACCAGGGAGCCCGTTACTGCTACAGTTTCTTCACTACCTGATTTAAGACAAAAATGGATGCTATTGTTCACACCTTAGAATTACAACTATTGTCAGCTCTGACTTCCAAATCACTTGCAGATTCTGACTTATTTTAAGCAACGCATTAAAAAAACCTAACTTTTTTTTGTCAGAATGAAGCAGAAGGTGACTGAGGCATCCTCGTGGCAGCCTTCTTGCCATTGTAATCTCACTTCTCAATGACACATAGAAACTGCTGCTTCCAATTGCACAGCCCACACAAGCCCACTGCATCTGAGTGTAATTTCTGTATTTTGCTGTAAAAAAAATATACTTTTCAAAGGTTAGAAACTTCTTGATGATGAAGGTTGTCATTTTAGAATCAAAAGCAGCTTTTCCCACTACAAAATTTGGAAGTTCTGTAAATAGAAAAGAATTTCTATCTTTGGTACAGAATTGGTGTCTTTTCTGATGGGCTAGGGCATATGTAACCATTTTAGCTCTTCTGTGGAGAAAGCAATCTTATTTGTAGCATGTGTTGACTTCCAGGGAGTCAATGCTGGCAAGATCACTGATTTCAAACTAGCAACACTGTATCTCAGACCAAGGAGCTGCTAACAGATGTGCAGCTGAGTTTGGCCTTCCACCAGGCAGACAGGAAATCTCAAGAACATGGCAATAAAGTAACATATAGTAAAATAACCAGAAGAGGGCTCTGTTTTAGGCTTTACTGCCTTTGTTGTCAATATAACTTGTATAATTATAGCTTTACATAATTCTATTTTAAGTAATTAAAGTATATGGACACTAGCTTGCAGCATTCTTTAAAAGACTGTAACTGGGTCTTGGAAGTTGGCACAAGCCAGTTTCAGCATTTAGAGACCTTTCATCTCTTGCAAAGCTTGCTCCTACTCAACACTGGTTGGGGATAGGATAAGTAATCAGTATGTGCTGGTGGCGAATAGCATGTCCTAAACATTGTGCTGACTAATTTATATACTCTGTATAATATGTGATCTGTTTTCATACTATGGACAACACCAAGTATTATGTGAAATATTAGGCAGTTTATACATAGTATCTCATTTAATGTCAATTTTTAAAATGAGTGTTAATATGCATTTTACTACTGAGAAGGTGGTTAATGCAGGAAGCAAAATTCACTCCCCGGAAGCTTTATCTTATTATGTCAGTAAAGAAATTCCTTAGTTTACTTTGTATAGCTGTAAGAAAGATGCTGATCACAGCAACCTGGGGAGGAAGGAGATTTAGTTAGCAATTGTAGCTGATCATGGAGATAAGAACAGGATCTCGATGCAGGGACGGAAGCATAGCCCAAACATCAGAGATGCTTACTTGCTTGCTCCTCCAGACTTTCCAAGTTTGCTTTCTTACATACCAGGGTTGCCTGCTCAAGGGTGGCACCACCTACAATGCCCTGAGCCCTCCCATAGTAATAGTTAATCATGAAAATGCCTCACAGACTTGCATATAGGCCAATTTTGTTGTTATTTTCTCAATTGTAGTTCCCTTTTTCCAGATAGCTCAAACCTGTGTTAAGTGTTTGACAAAAACTAACTGCACAACTGACACCTTGCTAACTTGACACATGAACGTAGCCTTTTTATTTTTGTTTATTCCTAATATTTCATATCAATATCAAAATACGAAACATTTCAAGTTTTAAAAGTACCACCGTCTTCAAATATTGGAACACTTCAAAATTTCAGTATTTTTAAAATATCTAAAGTCTGTCGAAAATCAAAAGTCTCTGTTGTCTTCCATAATATTAAAAACAAAAGCAAAACCAGAAAACAGGGCATGGCTACAATCAAATCAATGCAAAGTCAAACTTCAGTAGTGTAAATTAAATCCAGTAGTTCAATGTCCTGCATCTGGGATTCACTCGGGATCTTCTGGGCTCCAAAAGGTCCAGCTCCACAGTTGAGGTCTGTCATTCACATAACTCATGGTACCGGTTCAGACAGGCTCTACTCCAAAGCACATCCAAGGCTTAAAACCAGAGTGCTGTTTCTCCTTATTTATACATTAAAATGAGTAAAAAGTAAAAGGATGAGACAGGAGAAAAGTCCTAGTCCCTACTTCAAATGACCTGACAGGTCTACATGACCCCACCTGGATGGCATTGCCCTACGTGTGGAATTGGGGTGGGGGGATGGGAGGGGAGGGTGGTTAGAGTGCATGTGAGAGGGCAGAGAGGATAAAAAGGGAGTGGGGAGGGAGGGAGAGGGAACTGGGATCGACATGTAAAATAATAAATTAAATAAAAAATTAAATAAAAAAAAAAAGTAAAAGGAATTGTCCAAGACTTAACAATAGTATCCCTAACCCTAAATGTCAGTCAACTGCTCTGAGCTGGAAGAGTCATGGTTCTAATGATGTACATCTCCTAGTACTTTATCAGCAATATTCTCGTGCCACTCACTTAAGTGAATGCTGCATTTGAAAATCTTAACCTTTCTAAGTAGAAGAGGCTGAAATCTACTGGGCTTCATTCATTCTTACGAAGGCAGGCCTGCTTCATATGCTTGGGAAATAGCTCATCATAGCCCTAAGTTAATACAGGTCACACATGTATTTCAAAGGACAAGAATATTCTTTCTATTCCAGTTAATAGAGGAATCAATGGCAAGTCTTCATGACTGGTTGGCATGACTATTAGTAGAACAATCCCAGAGCAAATGAAATACTGTCATTGATGGGACCTAAGTGATTTTCTTATTTCTGGGATCATGGTTAAGAAATCAAGTGTTAGATAAGGAAAGTGGCGTCTGATGATAATATATAAAAATTAATCAGTAATTAAAATACTTGGTGAATAGTTCAAAAATAGCTACAAGAATACTATAATCAATTTTATTAATCATAATTATTATTTTATACTTTTAGTACTTTCCATATATTTCATGTCCAGTGAAGGGAATATTAGTGAAACAGGGTGTGTTGATGTTGACTGAAGAATGCATGCAAAGCAGAAGAACAGATCACACATTCTGAAGACTACGCTAACTGTTTTATTTCTTGCTAGGTTCCAGTAATTTGAAGTCACAGACAGGTAATTTCCTAGAGAGCTGTCAAATAGAGAGCTTCTTGGCACAATGCCTTCGTAAATCCAACTTGTTGTCTGGTAGTGTTTTTCCTGTGCATCCACACATGGGAGCAGGAATTGTAAGCATCAATAAGTAGCCTCCAGCTCCTAGTGTGACACTCTTGAACTACCTCTCTTACAAGTCCTCTGAACAAAGACCAATAGACTAAATGGCACAATAGGAAGGATGAAGTCTTGATCATCTTGAAGATCGAGAGGGCCAAGAGTGGCAAAACATCTCCTGATCATGTAAGAGTAAGAAAAGAGATGCATTCAAACAGAGTTGTCACACTGGCAAGGTGTAAAATACAAGCTGACACCTTACTGGTGTGAAACTTAACGGAAGTGCATAAACTCAATCCATTCCTGCATTGAACAGTATGAGGTAGATGGCATCTTCCTCACAGTACCTTCAGTAGTTCTTGTACAGAGACACCAGATTTCTAGTGACTTCTTTCTTTCTTTCTTTCTTTCTTTCTTTCTTTCTTTCTTTCTTTCTCTCTCTCTCTCTCTCTTTTCTTTCTTTCCTTCTTTTGAAAAAGTATGGAAGATAGAGTATCTAAAAGAATACAGGACAGAAGAATCATCCTTGAAGATGGTAATATAATCTCTAATGCTTAGGGCTTCTTTCTGTGGTGAAAATTGTCCTTTGTTTATAAGGCCTTAGAGGCTGACATTTTATAAGCTTCCTGTGGGATAAAGATGGCTGAAGCAGTGTGACTCACACTCAGCTCAAATAACCTAAGATAATATGTTTTTGTGTGAATGCCAAAAAGATAAACAGAAACACAAGAACAAATACTTTAGAAATGGAATTTATGGGTTATGTTCCTAACTGTTCTGTGGTCATTTTCCCTTTCATGCTGCTTACAAACTTAAAAGAAAAAGGCAAGCAGACAACTTCTGTTGGCTGTGCATCTAGGACCTTCAGATGACCAAAGCTTCTAGATAGAGAAGCCTCTTCCTCTAGCACCAAATGAAGTCAGGATCCCCTGTTTTTGATTTGGCCAAACAGATGAACATGCAATATCTTAGACTTCCTATCCTCCAGAATTCTGAGATTAATAGAGAGAGTCTAGTGAGAGCCAATTTCTAGGACTCTACATGGTCATTCTTGGTTCTGACCAGGCAAGGAGATGAGAGATATATTTAATAATTCATTGGGGGGACACTAATCTTACTCATGTGTAGTCACTATTGCCTGATAACATCTCAAACGCCAATTTTCTAACTCCATCAATACCTCGAGGGTGAGGACTTCACTATGAATTTGGTGGTAGTGGCACAAGCAATTAGTCCATGGCAGGTTACATATATGGAATGAGGTTACATTTTTTAGGGTATTGGTTTCTCCTGAACACATCAAGCTATCTTCTGTTTTCCTTTCCTCTGAAAAGGGACTTAACCCACAAAGGAACTAAGAAACACTCTGATAGAAGCAGTACCAGATGAGGAATTACCAAGTGAAGGCCAGGAATGGAGTGGACTTGCTGCAAAGCATCACATTTCAAAGAGAATGGTGAGATTCAAGATAACTGGGTCACTGCATCACCTAAGACAAGATTAAGTATGGTACCAAGAGACACAGTAGTCATCAGAACTGTTTGACTTACTGATCTCTACAGTGTAGTACTTTAACAGGTGCTTCTAGACTAGAAGGGGTAAGGAGTACACCACAGTCTACTTTATATAAGTACAAATGAAAATTGGACAAAAACTTCAGATAAAAAACATGCAATAAAGCATGATTTGAATTGGCAAGATGGGATGTCATGGCTCTCCAGTCCTTGCTCACATCTAAATCAGTGTAAAAATACAAGGGTTCCTTCAATGATCAAGAGGTGGGATACACTAGATAATGCTGCAAGGATTCTAGAACTACACATTATTTTTTTTTCTAAATGACCCATAGCCATGTAGAAAGAAGGAATACACATTGGATAAAAAAGATCACAGAGCTTTGTGGTTATTAACATTGATTGGCTCCGAGTTAGCTCTGAGTTAAAAGGTTAGTATGTTCTTATTGCCCATTTAAATGGGAATCTGCAGAGGCCAAGTTGGAAATTGAACCTATATTGCAGTAAGTTCTGTAGTCATATGACCCAAATACATGGGGAAAGAAAGAACAGGATCTGAGGATAAGGTAGGGCATCCATGTCTGCATATATAATACTCAATTCACAAAATATTTGCTCTTCTCACTTTGATATCTCTATCTGAGATATCATCCAGGAGACAAATGTACAGCAGTCGCTGAGACTGAGTGGAATGTTTCAATAAGCATGGGATAATTTCAAGCTTCTCGGGTGACTAAAACAATGGGCATAAAGTGTCAATTATCCTGTTGGTTGGAGTCAGCTATTATGATTCGTGCTGGAAGGCACAGCTGAGACTATACAAGCTTTATTTGCTCCTCAGAAACATCCCTAGTGCTGCAACGCCCTGTGGTAAAGAAGATGGAAGACTACAGCAATCCAATAAGCCAACTCCACCAACTCAAATAGTTTGCCACGACTTTACTTAAGGTACACGGCAAGAATGTGAAAGCCCTGCACAGATGAAGGAAATGTGATATAGCTAAGCACCGAGGAAATGTAAAATGCCAGCTTCCGCCTTGCAGAAATGAGGGCCATGACATTTAGCGTTTCTATGTGTGTGCATTGGTAGGTCAATATGAATGTCTCCTCTTTCCTTTAGACTTCTATTTCACATGGGTTGTGTTTCAAGTGGATACCTTTATAGTTTACCCACACATCACTGGACTTCAAAATAAAATTATGATTAAAAGTAGGAAGGGATGAATACTTGCCAGCAGTGACTACAGAGGGTAGGTCGGGCATCAGCCCTTTTAATTGTGGTATCCTTTTTCATGTAGTTGGCTGGACACAGTAAGTGCAATGACATTTGTTATCTTTGTTGTTTAGAAAGCTCAGTGTACAAAAGGAAAGATAGTATACTAAGTAGGCCATGAATCCATCTTTTCGTGCATGCCTCTTTAACTCAGAATCTGTGGAATTGAAACGTGTTTCTCAGCCTCTTGCAGCTCAGGCTAGAGTGTGACATGGGTTTAGCTAGGCATTTGCACTCTCAGAATATGTAGAAATTTTACTCAGAGTGAGACTACACTTCTGAGGTTTCTACTGTGAGGCTGTGGCATTTTTCTGTCACCGAATATGGTACTAGAACCCCACCCCTGTTTAGGTGCCATGAGCATCAGCGTTGGTGAGGAGGACTCCTTTGCTCCCGGTGTGATTTTAAAGATGGTAAGAGCAGTACCACCAGTGTCTAGGCGTCTGGATCACAGCCACATGCTATTTCTTAGCTCAAGAGCTATGTGGAGCTGGGCGGTGGTGGCGCACGCCTTTAATCCCAGCACTTGGGAGGCAGAGGCAGGTGATCTGTATGAGTTTCAGGCCATACTGGTCTACAGAGCCAGTGCCAGGACAGCTTCTAAAGCTAAACAGAAAAGCCCTATCTCAAAGACACCAAAAGAAAAAAGAAAGCGCTGTGTAGGTGGCTTCCTACTCTCCCTCGCTTTCATGCTTTGGGGACACTCGGGTTTCTGAAACCCCAGTACAGGTTTCATTTTCAATGCTTGTGTAACTAATTCCTAAAATCTGCCAGTCAATTTTAAATGGATTTGCAACTCGGCCTCCCAGTGCTGAACTGCTTTATAGGCAGGCATTGTTTCCAAGCTTTGTTTTTCTCCTTTTTTTAAATTTTTTTTTAGTTTTTAAAATTTCATATATGAATACTATATTTACATTATTTCAGTCCCTTCCTCTCTTCCAACTTCCCCATGCCATCCAACTCCCTCTGAAATTCATGACACACATGTGTGTATGTATATGTGTGTGTGTCTATGTGTATACATATGTGTGTAATTGTATATGAGTATGTACATATGTATATGTGTGTGTGCACAAGAGTGTGCATACGAACTAAACCCAAGTCCTAATGACCCCTTTAGTGCTGATCATGTGTACCTGGGTTTAGGCTGACTACTTAGAATTAGACACCTGTCAAGGGCTCTTCCCTAGAGAAAATTGACTTTCCATCTTTCAGCAGATATCTATTGCCTGTGGCTTTTTTATTTAGGTATGGGGCCTTGTAAAATCTCCCCCATCCAAGTTGGCTTCTTTGACTGGTGGGTCACTATGTAAGTTTTGTTTATGAAGTCATACTGTTGTGATTTTATGAGTATAACAGCTCTGCCAGGTCTAGAGCACACTATCTCACACCCCGTCCCAGGCTTTTACCATCTTTCTGCCCACATTTCATGATTTTCCATGAGCCCTGCATATACAAGTTGTATAGTAGATGCTCCAATTGGAGCTGGGCCCTCACGGCCACTTTAGTCTCTGCATTTTGACAAGCTATGGACTTCCGCAATAACCTCCCTTCTACTACTAACAATACATGCATTTGGTGAATGGTGAGACGTTTATGTTTATCGTTTATAATATGAACTACTGTCTATAGTTGATACAGATAGGTCAGTGAGTGTCCTAACCCAGAAGGGAAGGAAGAAACTCAATTCTTACTCATGTAACAGACACTTATTAGAAGTTTATTCCTTGAAAATTTCCTACAATAAGTGGTTAAATGTGTCCAACAAGTAAGCCATGTAGTCCTTTCCCCACAAAAGAAACTTCTTTGTATCTAAAATGGAACAGAATCACAAATCTTCAGAAATACATATCTTTTGGTTACTAGGCCCTTTCATGTGTGACTTTCATTTTTACCAGCAAAATCTTGGATTTACAGAAGCTGAAATTTGATCTGAGTCTGAGCCCTCCCTTCAGGAACCCACCACCCCTCTGAGAAAGATGTGCATCCACCCGTATGGGATGGAGGACAGACTTGTGCCCTGACGTGTGAGCTGGATAAGTCTCCCATCCTTGGTGTTTTCAGAAAGAACTCAGACTTCCTTCAGTAACAGTGATATTTGCAAAGAAACTATGGTTCTGGTGCCAACTTTTAATATTGCTTCTCCATATGGTAAAATTTCACATGCTTAATGGGTTCCAAAGACTTCTCATTTTTCTGAGATTAGCTTTTCTCAGGGCAAACCAAATGGAAAAAAAATGAAGAAAATTTAATTTAAAATTACCAAACTGAGCAGATGAGTGCAATTCGGTGTTAACCAGGTTTTTCCAGTGCCCCTGAGAATGTTTTGTGCAGGGAAAAGAACATTCAGAGGTTTAATTTTGTTTATATGATCCAATTATTCTGTAATCTATTAACTTTAGCATCCAGATGCTGTCACTTTACACGTAGCAAATTTTTTGAAATAGCACTTTGTATAAAAGGTTCCTATTGTAAACTTGAGTTCAAAAATATAAAACTGCATTGTATGTTCCATTTTCTCTTCAAGTCTGTCTCTTTTCTTAAACACAATACCCTATTATATTAAATTACACTTCAAAGCCTAACAATTCTGCAAGTATTGTAGAACTTCATACACTGTGTTTCAAAACAATCCGTAAAATAAACATTTCCACTTATGATCACAAGCCTTAATTAAGTACTGTGATTACGTATTTTAATTTGAATTTACAGGGTGCTTACTCTAGTGGGCACCAATTCATTTAAAGTTTTTGAGAAGTTGTGACATGCAAGACTTCAAATATTTTCCCATTTCTTTTCAGTGTAGACGTTTTCACAGTGTGGTTCTCTGGAGCAATTTTCTGCCCACTCTCAGATCTTTGTGAGGTTGAAAGTTACTTCCATGGGAAATAATAACCATTTAGGTTGACATGAATATCTTTACATCAACATTTTTGCTGCATGTTTTTGTCTTTTTCGCGATCTCGGTAGATGCAGGGAACATTTACAGGGCAACCATGTCATGTTGAGTTGTATCTTTGAACCCATTCTGTTAAGAACCAGAATGCACCTGTGGCAATTCCTGAACAACCTGATAGGAACTAAGGGTTTAGTAATTTCAAGTGATGTGGTTGGATTGTCGTATAGCCTTTGTCCTTTTAGTCAATAAAATTTACCACTTAAGTGTATTATAGATGAAAATTCCCAAGCTAGGCTTACTTCACATATTTCTTCTTCTCTCATGTTAAAACAACAATAACAACAATAAATACATGAATGAGTAAAACAAAAAACCAAATGGCCTAATAATGAAGGCACACACACACACACACACACACACACACACTCACACAAAAATTAACATGCTTCCTAATCCTGTCAAAGTCAGTCTCCTTGGGGCATTTTTCTCGTGGGTAGCATTTGATAGTAAAACACAGAGAGTCTAATACTAGACTTTTGCCTTCTAGTTCATTGCACAAATGAATTTTGCACTTACTGTTGTATGAGTGTTCATAAAAAGGAAGCAGTATTTTATGCCAGTATTAGAACTAATGAAGAGTATCCGGAATGAAAATCCCTGTCAAAAGGATCCATCTAAGAAAACTGTGTTGTGAGCTATGTGAACTGGCTTCCGGTGAGAGGGCAGACAGGTCTTAGTAAGTATCTAGCTACTTATCAGTGGATGAACTTGAAACAGCCCTTCATCATCATGACCCCTTCGCCTCAGGATTCATGGTTCCTGCTTTGCGGGAGATCTATGAGACTGCACTGACAGAATTCGTGGGAATGGATCAGAGATGCTAATCTCTGCTTTTTCTCCTACATATGGCTCCTAAATTCCCACAATGATCACCAGCATGCTCTGAATGGCCCTAAGGGGGAAAAAATTCTAGAACTCTATATTGTGGTGTCAAAAGGTCAACCCCCAGGCTGTCACATTTTATATTTCAAAAGCCCCAAAGGAAAGGGTTTTAGGAAACCATGCTTGTGTGTGCCTTCCTTGGAGTGAAAGAGAGAAGTGACTTCACAGGTCTGTCATACAACATGTCACCAAGAATCTAGCTAAAAGCTATTCCAGGTGCCTTTTATTTATGTTTGGACTCTAACTGGAACGCTTGCTCAAATCAAGGTTTCAGAGTTTTTGTTTTGTTTTAAGAAGTAAATGGGAAATAATAATAATAATAACTAAATTCTAATGCAGATCCAATAAGAAACCTCATTCTAAGAGCAATTTTAAAACAAATGTCTAGGGCTGGCAAGAGGACTAAGCTAAGCAGCTAAAAGAACTTTCTTGGTGTGAGTCTCACAGCCTGAGTCCCCAAGCCTCATGGTGAAAAGACAGAATGAACTCCCCAAGGCGTCCTCTGGTCTTCACACACATGCCAGGATACTAAAAAGACAGTGACCAAGAGAAATAAGAAATTAAATAAACCAAAGGTGGGGAATTTTTTAAAAGCTTTTGAAAGGAGCGCAAATCCACCTGTGTCACGTGACAAACTCCACTAGACAAGTGCTGGAAGATGAAGATCTTCCAGAGCAAACTAATTCTTAGGACACGCCACTGGGGCTTCACAGTTTGGGGTGGGCTGAGCTTTCATCGTGGCATCGTTTGCGTATTCACCAAGCAAATCACATTTCCCGAAATGAAATGCTGGCGGTGAGCAGCCATACCGCCCACCTCTATCATACAATACAGAAATCCAGACCTGCACTCTCTTCCTATGCACGTCTTGAGCGAACGCCACACTCTGAATTGAACGGACTTCAGAGGCAAAGGATGGCATGCTCGTTGTTTCCAGCATTTTCCCTCATGAACATGAACTGCGTTTTCATTTGAAATAGCAGGAAATAATGCCAAATTTTGTATCAAAAAATTTCAGCCCCCCCCCCAAATTAACAAATGAAATCAGGTTAAAGCCCACGAGGCACGCAGGAGTGGCTTTTCAGATTTGCAGCAAAGTCCCAAGGATCGCAGTAACCAACACACTCAAAGAAACTTACAACACAATGGAGAAACTATTTGTTCATTTAAATATGGTTTATGATTTAAGGTACTGTGGTGTTGGTGTTTGTTTGGTTTTGTTTTTTAAGGCCATACTGTTTACAAGTACACGTAGGAAACAAGGGGGCAGAGATGATAGAGGGATGAGATGGCCCCTTCTGAGTAAACATCTGAGAGCCGTACTTACTCAGCTTAGACACAAAGGGACTGTCTTCGTGTATCGGAGTGGAGACAGTGACTAATGGGCTCCCTTTCTTCCGGGCCTGAAAAGAGGAAACCGGGAAGAAAGGGGTTAGTGATGAGGGAGAAATGTCAGCTGTGAATGCTGACATGTAGCAGGAAGGTGTGGACAGGCAGTACCAAGGAACGGCACTTCAGGAAGGAAGACTTCCTTCAGCGAGTTTATCACAGGAAGTCAGATGACTGGCCTGTCCCCTTTCCCAACCTCATCCATCCTTGGAGACACTGCTCAATCTCTCTCTCTCTCTCTCTCTCTCTCTCTCTCTCTCTCTCTCTCTCTCTCTCTCTCTCTCCCCCTCCCTCCCTCCCTCCCTCCCTCCCTCTCCCTCTCTCTCTCTCTCTCTCTCTCTGTTCCTTATCAGGCCCCTCCCCACTTATTAAGAACAACTTACAAAGCTACTTAGTGTCCACATAATTTGTGTATCAGAGAATTGATTACAATTTCTTTAGTCACTGTCTGTTCCTAACCATCATCCCGCTCTGGGATAGATGGCCAAATAAAAATAAGCACCAACGATACATCAGAATCAAATAGCTCCCTTCGGAAGGACACTCAATAAATGGAGCCGTTCATCTGGAATACATACAGTGAGATTTGATTTCCATTTTGAGAATTCGGTTGTTACTAGGAAACAATCTCATCTCCCGAACAAATCAAAGGAAGGGGGGAAAACAAAACCAAACAAAAGCTATCAGCCGCATAATTCTAGCTGTCACCATCAGGGTTACACACTGTTGTCTTGGATTCTAGACGACAGCATGATGTGACATTCCCCCCCCCTCCACTCTTATCATAGCAGCCTCCACGTTGAGGCTGAACATACGGGCTTCAGGATGCTGCTTTATCTGAAGACTTAGGGCTTCAGGATGCTGCTTTATCTGAAGACTTAGGGCTTCGGGGATGCTGCTTTATCTGAAGACTTACTTCCCTGTGCTTCCAAAGAACATCACGTCTTAAAGAAACAAAGTCCCTAAGTTCTAGTACTCCAAACTGTTTGTGCTGTGTTCAGAAGGGTGGCACCTAAACCATTTTAGTAACTAACCTAGGCTTTGCTCATGGTTGTATTTGGTTTGCTTTAGTGTGGTTGGGGCATGGTGTGATTAACTATTCAAATGTCAGTCAATCCTAACATGTCCCTGAGTTTGAACAGGGAAGAACAATCATTGTATCAATTTCTCTCCCTCTCCATCCTTTCCCTCCTCCTTTCTTTTCTCCCTCCTTCCCTCCTTCTCTCTCTCCCTCCCTCCCCCTCTCCCTCGCCCTCTGCCTCTCTCTCTCCCTCCTTCCCTCCTTCTCTCCCTCCCTCCCCCCTCTCCCTCGCCCTCTGCCTCTCTCTCTCTCCTCCTTCCATCCTCTCTCTCTGTGCCTCTGTGTAGTGCCTATGGGGTAGTGTAAGGAGAGAGCACAAGGACTCAATTAACTAAACTCCCAAGACTGGCATGACATATGGGCAGTAGGAGCTTGGTTTAAACAAAGGATCACACGACGAATGAGAAATAATGATTGGTCCTTCAGCAGCTGAGAAACAAAGGTCAAAGCTCACATCCCTGGAAGAATACTGGAGCAGATGAGCGTGGGGTGCAATGACAGGAAGTCAACTGCAAGGTTTGTCCCATGACTACTGAAGGCAAAGAATGAAAGACAAGAGGTAGAGGTGGTTCGGGAATCAGCAAAGAGAATTTGAGAATAGTAACATTTGTCCCTGAACCAATAATTCAGTTTTGGATCTAGCATTAGGAGGTGATTGTTATGAGCTAAGAGTTTAATGCAAAATAAAACAAAGTAAAAGATGAAGGAAGCAGCATTTCTAAGGGCAAGGTGAAGTCTGGCTCCATGGGAACTGTCACGAGCATCGAGACTGGGAGTCTGGCAATAGAGTTTGGTCTTCCTTGAAGGGTCGTTGTGCATAATCTAAGGGACTCAAGTTTAATAAGAGCAATGACATGGAGACAGGGACAAAACTCAGAGAGAGGAGATGATGGCCTTGACAGTAAACCCTCGGCATTTTACAATACATGATTCACACTCTCAAGATCTCCTGCTCACAAAGATGAAACATTAATGTATACAAATTTCAAATGTATTCAAGATTTGAAACAATTATATAATGAATGGCTTTGGACCAGTGATGAAGCTTTAAAGGTTTCTCTATTTGTTACCAGTCTTGCATACACGATATCTACTTGAAAACTCCCTCTGGCTTCTGAAGTAAACCCAACCAAATGATTTCATATTAAAATATTTCAGTATAGAGCTCCAAAAAATAAGATTTTTTTAAACTAAAATAATATTCAATAGCAGTTAAGAGTACTTGCTGCTCTTGCAGAAGATTTAGGTTCGATTCCAAGAACCAACATGACAGCTCACAACTTCCTTTAATTCGAGACCTAGGGAATTGAATTTAACACCCTCTTCTGGCCTCCGTGGGCACCAGGCACACATTGGCGGTGCACACATAGATGCAGATAAAACACTCAAACACATGAAATAAAAATAAACCTTTGAAAATATAAACACCTAAGATCCCACTTTAAAACATTGACTAATTAAAGGAGAAATTTTTGAGGTAAGTGAATTTGAGACTGCAGAAAAGTTTCCCAAAAGGACTGACTGACTGAACTACAGAATATGACCATCAATGTGACCTTTTTGTTTTTGTCCCCATGGACTCCCGGATGGAGTCTGGGAGTGAGGAATGGCAAGAAGACACGGGTGTCTGATTGAGGTAACTTGTTCTGAGGGTGTTAGCAATAAGAGAATTAATTTATACCTGTTCGGTAAGATAGCTCTCGGTCTTCTATGTTGATAAGAAAGAGAAGCTATTTCAGCTTTTGCTGTAGTAAGGCTCTTTTTTGCATTGCTTGCATAAAGATTATTTTGTTGCATTCTGTGTGACGATCATGGGTTCGGATGGTAATCATATTTGTTCACGTTAATCTTAGAAAAGTAACCCCTGAAGACCACTCAGCCATGTGCATGTTATAGAGACTGTCTGGTGAGCCAGTAGTTCCAGCAGGATTCAATCATCATCAAAACCAGAAGAAGCCACCCAGGGGTATTCATTTTCAGTCATTAATTTACGTCCTTACCAGTCTGGGACTGAGCATTCAAAGTTAGAGTTCTTGTAAGGCAGGCTTGCTGTGGACCTCTCTGCTTGGCTGCAGACAGTGTGTATCCCCGGGGCCTTTTCTATCCATGTGCACACCTCATATCTCTCCCTCTAAGTCCTGACACTGCAACAAAATACCTGACCCAAGTATCCCATTTGTAGAGACAGTCCATCGTGGCAGGGAAGTCACAGAGGCAGGGCAGCTCACACTGAAACCCCACCACACCCTGTCCACAAGCACAATGACGAGTACTTGTGTTCAGCTCCTTGTCTCCTGTTTTATTCAGTCCCCCAGTCCACGGAATGGCAGTGCTTATAATTACAGTCATCCCTCTCACTTCTGCTAACATCGTCCAGACAATCTCTTATGAGTGTGCCCAGATATTTGTTCCCGTGATGATTATAAATCCATCAAGTTGGTGATCAGTATTAACCATCACAATGTACTTAATCCTGATGAGCCTTCCTCCAGATGCAGTCACTTCAAATGTATAGATTTGGCGGGGGGGGACACACACACACACACACACACACACACACACACACACACACACACAATTCCCTCTGCTAACTCTGAGGCCCTCGGGGGAATAATTTGTCCCTCTACACTGACAACATAACATCTAACCTTTTAATTATCTCCGTTGCTATAATCTCAGCCTGCACTTGTTTAGTAAATGCTTTCCTTATTTAAAGGTTTGAGGGTATACTTAAGCACATTATAATATATTTCATCGATGTACTTGTTTCTTAAACCTTTTCTTTTCCTTAAGAACTGAGAATTAATTTCATTCTGTTAGGACTCCTGACTTATCAAATGCTTCCAGATATTCGGTCCCCCTAACCCAGTCACTGACAGCCAGTAATCATGAAATCTAGCAGGCTATCACAAGATCCACGCTGACTAAGGCTTTAGCAGCCACGTAAGTCAGCACTGAAGGTGGGGGTAGAAAAGCAAGCAGGGTGTGGGAGCCCCCAGTGCTCACAAGCTGCATTTGTCCCCACAATGAAACCTTCCCAACCTCTTCCACTTCCTTGGAGGTGGATAGAAGAGCGTTTTACTTCATGAGTGAGAAAACTAAGGCCCCATGAATTTGTTAGTTGCCTCCACACTATATCTACAATTCCATATGAAATTGTTCCATCCCCAAGTTTTCCTCAGAGCATGACCCATTGGAAGAGCTTTGGAAGCAAGGAAGACCCTGGTTTACTGAGTGGGACAATCTTAGGTAAGATAAACCTCGGTGTTCAGAGGCAAACGAAGCAAAATTCAATAGATGTCTGTCTATAAAATCACTGGTTTGGGCCAATCTATGTTGCACATTGCTTCCATCCCTGTTTGTCCTGCTTTTCAACCATTTCTATGGGGTATTCCATCCACTCATTTTGAATAGCAGGCCTATGTTTTCCTGGGGACAGACTGTTTCTGAAGAGGCCGTAAAGTTCTGTGTGATCCAACAAAAGGACTAGTTTAAGTCAAGCTATTCTGAACAATTAATTTTCTCATGCAATCCCATGTCTAATTCATGATGGAAGCAAACTGCCTTCAAACCACCCTACTCATGGTTAGTTTTCTTCATTACTAGTCTCATTTCACAAACAGTATTTGAAATATTGGGAAAAATGCTGCTGATATTATCAAATCATGAATAAAAATTAGACAAGACCAACACCAATCCCACCCAACCTGCTTGCCTCAGACAGTCCTTTTTATTACTAGAGCTTAAGAGAAGGGTTTTTTTTTTTTTTTTTTTTTTTTTTTTGGAGAGCTAAAAGACAGATAATGAAATATCAGGAGAAAATTTTAGACGTAAGTCAAACAATAAATGCAATCCTTAGTCACATGGGCAAACAGACATTCCAAATGCTGAGAGGTGATAGTGAATCACTTGGTAAATATACCTGTTCTCCTGAAAAGCCTTCTTTTAATGCCACAAACAGGAAGTTTTGAATTAATAATGGATCTCTGAGCATGTATAAGCTCTTTATTTTCGTGATGAATACTGCTGTGATAAAGCAGAAGCATCACTTGGGAGAGCCACAATGTTTTGTCAGAAAAGCATTTTCTCTGGCTCATACTTCATGATCCTGTTTTATTTGAAAAGAATGGAGCAAAGAATTTACTAGGAAAACAGCTCCCTCCTTAATCCCTACTGCCAATCATAGTCTCCCTACCTGTGGCTATATCATTGTATCTACCATATACTGTTTCTGTAGGTGGCATCTCAAAGCTGGAAGTTAGGTTAATGTCATTCTAATTCTCAGGAACACGTGATGATATATTATTACTTATGATGAGTTAAAGCTTGCCTGGGGGTTCAGAATGCAAAGCTAGCCACAAGCCAGGCCGTGGTGATACACACCTTTAATCCCAGCAGCCATACTAGCCAGGCTGTGGTGGCACACACCCTTAATCCCGGGAGACAAACAGATGGAGCTCTGTTAGTTCAAGGCTACCCTGAGCTACATGACATTGATCCAGCCTAAAAGAGAAACAGCTCACACAAAAATGATCCCAGCACTTGGGATCACATGCCTTTAATCCCAGAACTTGAGGTATATAAGACAGGAGCAGATATTTAATCTGTGGCATTTTGGTCTCCAGCCACACTGAGGAGAGGCAGCAGTCTGGGCTTGCAGTGTGAGGTTTGATGGAGAGCATTGCACTCTGAGGATTGGTGGAGGCAGCATTGCCATTCAGTCTGAGGTAGAGGTAAGACCTAATGCTGGCTGCTTTGCTTCTCTGACCTTCAGCTTGAAGCTTGAACCCCAATATCTATCTCTGGCTTTTTATTTTTCACGTTACAGGAATGCAATTGGTATTTTAACAAACATTTGAGCATTAAAGAAGACACCGTGGCTGGAACAAATAATGATTTTCCATACCTAAGTTTCATGTTTATCGTTTCTGGTCCTTTGCTAAGATGAAGGAAGACATGCTTCATCTTAGGCTTTAACCCGAGTTGCAGTATCTACACTTTGGGTGTAAGGAGTATCCTAGCCTAGTGTAATAGCCACCAGAGGTTTCTTACATTTATCCTCCTTCTTGGGCCATGCCATGTTTTTACCTTAATGATATTGCCAGAACCCCAAGAATAAGAAAGAAAACTGAGGATAACACAGCAACTTTCCCTCACAGGAAAGAAAACCATTGATTCCTCTCTAAACTTGCATTTTAAAACTCCATTTGTGAAATAAAAACTCACTTATATTTCAACATGTTAATTTTGCAAAAGCCAGATGCAGACAATCTGGGGCTCCTGTCACGAGCATGTCAGTCTTGATGTTCCTGCCTCTTTCAGGTATCGGGTGCAAGTACCAGGTGCAGGCTATCACTTTAGGAACAGTGCTTCTGTAGGCAATGTAGGACTCTGCAGCCGAGGCAGACTTAGGATGCTCACCATAGCTGTCCATAGTCCTTTCTTGGATGAAGAGCAGGACAGGGCTGCTCTGAACCAGTCACAGCTCAGCCCAGTGCCACAGATTCCTTTCACATACATTCAGGCACCAGCAACTCCGAATCCCAGGGTCCTCCCTTCCTACAGCAGAAGAGAAGGGAGGGATGAATTACAGCCACTGCACAGCAGCTGCTCTTGGACTATAGTTGTTACTCGTTGCTTCCTTTCCCACGATTGAATTTCAGTTCCTCTATTCTCAGCTGCTGAAGCTTGTCCTACATTCTCACCGCTTGTCCTTACTTCTGTCTGCCCTGCAGGGTCAGTCCATTATTCTCAGAAGTGAGCAAAGAAATATTAAAATATTAGGAGACTGCAAGTAGCCCACCTGAGTACCAAGTGTTTAGCAGTTCTTTTGGCCCATAGTTTTTTGTTTGTTTGTTTATGGGATGTGTGTGTGTGTGTGTGTGTGTGTGTAAGAGAATTATGTGAGTGCTGTACATGTATGCATTTACACATGTATGTATATATGTTTGCATGTATGTAGTATATGCATACATGTTTGCAGGTGCATGCACACATGTGTGGAGTTTAGTAGAGGACATTGGGCATCCTGTTCTATCATGATCCAGAAAGGCAAGCTCTTAAAACATGTCTCTCTACCAAAAAACAGGAAACAAAAACCAACAACAACAACAAAAAGCAAGCTTTCTAAGGTGAAGGGAGCCCAAGGGCCCAAGGCATTCACTGTGTCACAGAGACTGGCTCTCTTTCTTGAGAAATGGTTGGTTGTGCATTTTCATCTAATAGATCATGTGAATGGGCAAGTAGACATTTAATGGTGGCACCAGGTAGTTATCCTATGGGTTAGTACTACATGATTCTCATGCTGGGCCTACATCTCCATCTTGTCCACCACATTGTTGATGTTCCCATTGGACCAACACAGTGCTTGCTTCATACAAACTGACTGAGATATGTTGTCTGCTTGGATATTGAGTACCTGTTACTTAAACCCTCCCGTGGATGTTATGATTTCCACACTCTGGGCCCACTCCCCACAAGCACAAACTCATGCCTTGACCTTATGTTTTCATTGTCCTTTAGATCTCTTTACATCTCTTTACACACACACACACACACACACACACACACACACACACGGTGCCATACTATTTACAATTTATTAAAACTTTCCTGAAGATCAGAAAAACAAAGCAGCCAAGCCAGTAGAACTTACAAATCCTCAGAGTGCAACCGAGACTTCCATGCTCTCCTCAACATAGCAGAACCATGACACTGAGCACTGAAGACCCTGCTCCTAGCTTTTAAACTTCTCTAGTTCTGGGCTTAAAGGCCTGTGGTCCAAGTATTGAGATCATCTTTGTGTGAGCTGTCTCTCTTAGTACTGGATCAATTTCATGTAGACAGTGTGGCCTTGAACTAACAGAGATCCAGCTACTTCTTAATCCTGAGTCGTAGGATTAAAGATTTGTGCCTGGCTTCTATGGCTTGAGACTGCCTTTGCCTTCTAAATCCCCAGGCAATCTTTAATAAATCATAAATAGTATATATCAAAACACACACACACACACACACACACACACACACACACACACATATATATATATATTTCTAGACTTTCAGGCCTTCTTCAGCTGGCCAGGCCATCTGCCATGTCTATGAATTCACATGAATACTAATTTCAGGCCATGTCTTCTTCCCACAAATCATGCAATCTGTCCTTGGAGAAGAATTTTTTTCTTTTAGTTTTTCTTTCTTTCTTTCATTTTCTGCTACTGACTTGGGGTTGTCCCTCAGTGAAGTCTGATGAAGCTGCAGACCTGTCTTCCTTCATCAGTCTGTTCATGGAAATGGGGGATATTTCGAGTTCACGGCCTTGGTGATGTCAACTGTCCCAGGTCTGTTCCACCTTACAACTTGGGGGCCTTACAGGCCCCAGCTTATGATGATCCCTTCTTGACTATGGTCACTCAGAGTCCATGCTCAGTAGAGTTCTAATGTCTGCATGGCTGGGCTTAGTCATGACCTGTTTTCTAGAAGTGGACTCTGGGGGAATATGTTAGAACGTATACTGAAGGTGTACTGTAGGAGCTGCCACTGAGTACATAAAGGAATGAGACAAGGAACAAGAAGCAGACAGTAAAGTACTTTAACAGCAAAATAGTAGCCCTGTAATTGGTGAATACCCTACTAGAGAAAGCCATGACCTGCCATGAAACACATGCTTTAGACTGAGCCCTCCTGAGCAATAATAGAGCCCCCTTGCTTGTATGGCATTAATTCCCACACTTCTTCCAGCTTGCCTCATAGGCAACAAAGGTAGCTGTAGACTATGGAGAAGATTCCTATACAGAGAAAGAGATTAGAACCAGGTGGGTGCACACTGAACAGATAAAGCCGATGCTGAGAGTACCAGAAACATCTCTGTAACATAGTTATGAGTAGTTTTCCTGCCACCTGGTCCCACCGTGGCGCCAGTTCCAAATAACACATAGAGACTCTATATTTGATATAACGCTGTTGGCCAGGTACTTCTTTCTTATCGGCTAGCTCTGTCTTAAGATTTAACCCATTTTTATTAATCTAAGTATTTCCACATGGTCTCATCTTACCAGAGAGGGGCTGGCATTGTGCTCTCCCCGGTCTCTCCATGTTGACTCCTCCTTACTACTTCTTCTTTCCTTCTTGTCTCCTAGTCCCGCCTATCTTGCTTTCCTATTGGCCAACACTGCTTTATTCATTAACCAGTATGATAAACATATTTACAGAATGACATCTCCCATCACATCTCAAATGGTCCCTTTTTTATAATAGCCTTGAGAGAATTGGTTGGCTATTCTTTCAAGAGGGAGCTGTTCTATTTCTTGGCGTTGTGACCCTTGCTATCTTAGATGCTATCTTAAGGCTTTCTTAAGAGATGTTTTAAAGAGATATTAAAGATATTTCAAAATATCTTAAGAGATATTTTAAAGAAGCTTTTTTTTTTCCATACTGGATGCTGGGGACATATGGGTATGAATCACACACAACACCCCAAAACCTGAGAAGAAATTCCCCCTCCTCACCAAGGGAAGCAAAGCCATGAGTTTAGTGAAGGAAGTTCACTGCATCTATCAAGCAGGACTAGACAGAGACAGGGTGAAGAGTCATCACAGGCTCAAGTGTGAGCAGTCCACCTGTCAGAGTTTTAACCTAACTTCTGAGGACAGGAAGTGTGAATTTAGAGCCTTTACGGTTCTATTATAGTATACCATAAGCCATAATGAACCTTGACTAAAGCAGATCTTTTGCTCATAGCCACCATCCTAAGAAAATAGGTTCTTTCATCGGTAGAAAGAATGGCTTTATTAATTACATGAGCCAGGACTGATGGCTTCAAGTTTAAAGCCATAGCTCATTTCCAGACAAAGGAACACTGACTGTAAGTGCAGGACTCATTAACAAAAGACACTAGCAACTTCACTTCTATTCTGATTTCAAAGCGGGGCCATGGCGTTGGTGCCTCTGTGGGTTAAGCATGTGACATTAGGTGTACATTGTATTAGTCCAGCTTTTATGTTCAATCATCAGAGGTAGAGGTGGTGCTTAAATTCTTTAAATTTTACATTTTTTGAGGCAGTGTCTTACTCTAGTTTGGTATCCTGAAACTTATCTATAGCCCAGGCAGCCCTTGAAATTGTGGTCCTTCTGCCTTACCCCTCTGGGAGTACAAGGAATAGAGTTGTGCCCCATCATGCCCACTTAAATTTTATTTTCTAAAAGGTACAGCGTACAGAATCCAGTACATCGAAGCACATGGTCAGTCAAGGAGAAACCATACAATGTTAAGAACAGTTCAGGCTTATTGAAGGCTTCAAAAATCTCACTATCATTGGAAGAGAGTATAGTCAGCTCTCGTCTGAAAGCCTCCTTCCTGGGGCAGGCAGACCTGCCTTCTAGCAGGAAGTCATGTGCTGACATATAGCATCTACCTGTCCCCAGGCCAGGATCTGTTCTATGTGAACTCTCACAAATTCTGTACCTTCATTATGCAAGCCAGGCATGACAGAATTGTAAGAAACGCATCCCTCAGAGATATTCTCAGGGTATTCGTTTATGTTTGACAAATTCTTAAAGCGAACTGGGAAATTAGTGCTACAGTAACAAAAGGGAGAAGTAATTATTAGAAAAAATTCTGTGTACGTGTGCATGTATGTGTGTGTTGGACTTTGAATGCAATGCCTTACACATGCTAGGCCAGTGTTCTACCACTGAAATACACCTTAGCCTAGTGACAAATTTAGATCCAATACATATTTTCCCCACCAATGAAAGAAATGTCAATTATTATAGAAGATAAATATATAAAGTTGTAAGCACATAAAGGTCCCCTCATGCACAAAAAAAATATGTTTTACTCACAAAATAGTTGACAAGCTAAAATTATTTATTCTGCTACATAGTATATTAATATTCCCTGCTGTCATAACAAATCACCACAATGTCAGGGTAGAAAACAGCAAGAATTACAATTCTAAAGATTAGAAACAGGTCTCTCTGTGTGAAAACTAAGGTTTTGGTAGAACATTTTTCCTTTCCTTCCTTTTTTTTTTAATCTTCTGGAGATTATAGGTGAAGTCCCAGGCCTTGTCCTTTCCACCTTCCACACATGACTGTGATCCTTAGTAGTGGCCCTTTCTCCCATCTGCAAGACAATGGCATAACATCTTCTATCCCTCCCTTCTAGCCTCCCTGACTATATTTTACAATGACTGCTTTTTTATTTTCAAATAATATTTTATTAACTCTTTGAGAATATCATACAATATTTCTTGATTATATTCACTCCCTTCCCCCAATTAGACATGAATGTTTATTTAAATATGTATTTAACTATTTATTTAACTGTTTATTTAACTATGTATTTAACTGTTTATTTAAATATGTATTTCTTCCCCTATGCATTTATCTAATACTCTACCACAGTATGCTCCACAGTACGCTAAAAATAAAATTGTTAAAAACTCTCTGAATATAATGGGTACATTTATAAAGACATTATCAGAGATGACCACTAAAGGATGATTATGAGTTTTCCACAGAACTAGCCATTGCTACCAAATCTAGTAGTTGGTTGCAAGCTGAACAGATAGGAGGTTTTGAATGTTATTTCCTCTACTTGCTAGTGCTTTATGCTGTCTTCACTTTATCATTTGTCAAATAACAACAATGAAAATGGCCACCATTTAGGATCATTAAGTTATAAGGGAAGTACATAACAAGGTCACATCTATACATAATAAATAGTAAGTATAACTTTCTATCACCATTGTTTCTGTTCTCCAAATAGAAGAAAGGGTATGATGAAAAATAGCATATAAATGCTATTTTTAACTTTTTAAATTTTTTAATATTTTTTTCTTATTTTACAAATCCATCCCAGTTCCCTCTCCCTCCAATCTTCCCATATCCCCCACCAAACCCCTTCCATCCCCATCCACTCTCCAGGGAGGGTGAGGCCTTCCATGAGGGATCGTCAAAATCTATCCAGTCATTGGAGTAGGGGCTAGGCCCTCCCCCAAGTCTCTAGGCTAAGGGAGTATCCCTCCATGGGGAATGGACTCCCAAAGTCCTTTTGTGCACCAGGGGTACATCCTAGTTCCACTGTCAGAGGTCCCTTAGACTGCCCAGGCCTCCTAACTGAGACCCACATTCAGAGTAATGACTCCTGTGATAACTTTGGATCCCCACAAAATCATTAATTTAGTTATACCTGAAAAGTCTTTGTTGCATTGAATAGAACTCATCTAAAGGTTCAAGAATCAAAGTGTGGCCAGTTCTAGGGATTTTTCTGTATGCTACAGAGATGTTGTGAAGAAGGGCAAAATAACTCACTTTTTTTTTTTTAACATTTATTTAGTTATTGTGTGTATGTGTGTTTATGGGCCAGCATGAAAATGGAGGTCTAAGGAGAACTCTCTCAATTTAGGTCTCCAGGATTAGTGCAAAGAATCTTTACCCATTTATCCATCTCATAAGCCTCGTGTCAACATTTATTTAATTTTAAAGATTTATCTTACTTTAATTATATGTGCATGTGAGTGCAAGTGCCTGTTGAGGCCGGAGGTTTTGAATCCCCTGGAGGTGAAGTTACAGGCAGTTGTAACCTGCCTGATATGGGCACTGGGAATAGAAGTTGGGTCCCCTGCATTCAGATAACAATTAGTCTTGTCCTTGTGTGGTGGTTTGAATGTAACCAGTCCCATAATCTCACAGGGAGTGACACTATTAGAAGGTGTGGCTTTGTTGGAGAGGATATGGCCTTGTTAGAAGTGTGTCACCGTGGGGACGGGGTTGGGGGTTTCTTATGCAAGATATAGGGCTCTTGGCTCCAGCAACAGCACCATGCCGGCTTGAATGCTGCCACGCTTCCTGCCATGATTATAATGGACTGAACCTCTGAACCGTAAATGAGCCACCCCAATTAGAAGATGGGTGCTGGAGAGATGGTTCAGTGTTTAAGAGCATGTGTTACTTTTGCAGAGGAGCTTGGCTTGCTTTCCAGGACCTACAAGGTGGCTCATAGCCACTTGTAACTCTAGTTTCAGTGAATGTAATAATGTAATGCCTTCTCTAGCCTTAATGAGCACTAGCCAGGCACATGGATACACACACACACACACACACACACACACACACACACACACAGAGTTGGGGCAATACACTCATGTTATGATCAGTTTTTCCCCCAGCCTGGTCCCACAGCCACGTCAGCCCCAAATAACACACAGAGACCCTGTATTAGATACAAAGCTGTTGGCCAGTTACTAGCATTTCTTATTGGCTAGCTCTGTCTTAAATATTAACCAATTTCTATCAATCTAAGTGTTTCCACATGGTCTTGTCTTAAGAGAAACATATTTACAGAATGACATCTCCCATCACACTCATGCATATAAAATAAAAATAAATAAATCTTTAAAAGATAAGATAATGAGGTGAAAAGGAAAGCTTTCATTTTAGATGAAGTTGGTGAGGAATTATCTCTTAGCCATTACAGAAAGAGAGAGAGAGAGAGAGAGAGAGAGAGAGATTGCTTGTGATAGAGAAAGAGCTTAAGTGTGTGTGTGTGTGAACAAATAAATCATGCATATGGAGAAGACATTTTGAGGCAAGAATATACCAAGTGCGGAGGAATATACAGTTTATAATGCAAGTTGAACTGTATTAACCTATTAGATTATATTTCTAAACAAAATACGCAAAATTTGCCATCAGATTACTACTTAGAATGGGTATAAGTTAGTTAGAGATTTCTATGGCTGTGAGGAGACACCATGAGCACCATGAGCAATAATTGTTAGAAAGAAAACATCTAACTGGGGTGGCTCGCTTACAATTTCAGTGATTCGGTCCATTACCATGATGATGGGGAGCATGGTCGCATGCATGTAGATGTGGGACTGAAGCAGCTCAGACTCCGACATTTTGCATCCGTTAGGAAGTCGACCAACTGTCACACTGAGTGAAACTTATGAAAAGAGACCTCAAAGCCGGCCCCCACCATGACACACTTCCTCCAGCAGGACCACACCTACCCTAACAAGGCCACACCTCCTAAAAGTGACACTTCTTTTGGGGGCCATTTTCCTTAATACCATCACAATGTACACACATCATTTCATCATTAACTAATAATACCCTGAATCCTCCTTGTAGTTAGAAAACAAAAATCCAAGGCACATACTTTCTGTCACCTTACATAGCTTTGGGTTTTATGGTAGATTGAAGGTGGCTACACAGCTAGTTGCCACTTTCCTCGTTGAGTTCTGGAGGATTGTGTCCCAGCCCCTTCCATACTAATGGGCTGTTACTATCTCTAGTGGAAAAACGTGAAAGAGAAACAGTCACCTCAGTTCCCCTGGCCCAGATCTGCGGAACTACCAATGACCCCTTTGTGCTCACTGTACTATGTGCTCTGGATGAACACTGGATGCTATGGAAGATATCAAGCTACTGAGACTGTCAAACTGTGTGATGCTAAAATTTGTCATTTTGAAAGCCCACATGGAGAAGAAAGAGCAATGGATGGGATGAGGGGACAGAGACATGCAGAAAATACAGGTTTGCAGGGACACAGACAGGAGACTCCTCCTATCCACACAGGTACAACTAACTAGACAGCATGAGCTGCCTCTGCGGTGACAAGCTCTATTTTCTGACCCAGGAGAGTGTGTACATAATTCAAAGAGTATTGTTTTACATCACCAAATTTGGGGGTGATTTGTACATAGTTGCAGTTAACCCAAAAGGTATTTTCCTGGAGTTACATATAAGATTGTCTTTAAAAGGTGCTGTCAAATTTACAGAAACACTAGAAACACCACAATTGCTTCTCAGAGAAACATATTCAAGGGTGTCACTTTGGAAGACTATTTGCTTACTTCCAAATTTCCATCTTTCAAACACTTTTGACATTCTCTTCTTGAAACTATCTTGTTAGCCCGGAAGCAGAGAAAGGAAGAAGAAGGGAGGGAGGAGAGAGGGTAGGAGGAAAGCAAAAAGTAAAGAAGGAAAAATTATACTTACCATTCCATAACATGCCTGCACTCAAGCTTGATTAATGCAATTATTTCCATAATGTCTAGACTGCGCTCTGTAGCTATTTTTTTCCAAAACCAATCATAAAAGGGGTGCATCAGGAAAACATTAAAAGGGAAATGGCAGGCACTCTCCAGGCAATCAACAGGAAGAGGTGTGGAAACCTTTGGCTCATTTTCCTGATGCACAGCATCCCCCAAGGTGTCTGCTCAAAAGGACAAGAGCTGATGTAGAATCCTGTGAGTTTAGAGAATCAATCCTATCCTAAAGGGCAACTCCAGCAGACAGAACAGGACTGCTGCACAAATTAGTCTGCTACACTCGCTCATCCTGCAATGTCAACAAGGCCGACATTCGCCATGTAGTTAATTCACCTGCAGATTCATCTGGAACCTGTCTGCTATTTGTGCAAACGGATTTAGTGTCTAAGAGCAAAGCTTCTTAGAAACATCCTGTCCTTTATTAGCTCACAGGAACCTACTAATCTCTCTGAAACTTGAGTTTGAGGTTTTTGTTTTACCTGTTAAAAATGTAAATATAATAATACTCACTGGACAAAGGCAATTTGTAGAAATTATGAACATTTTTCAAACCAACAAGTTTATGCCTGATGCACAATCTTCCAGCCTAATAACAGACATTGAAACATATTCACATTGTTCATTAGCTTTGCTTCTATCCTTAAGAAAGGGCTACAAATGCTTCCTGAGTATGTCTCTCCTAGGAACACACACACAAGATGAAATTCTATGTAAGCTCTAGGATTCTGATTCAAACCTTACAAAATGTTTCAGTTAAAGAAAAAAAAAAAAAAAAAAACAAACCAAAACCAAATCTTTTCTAGATTTGCCCTAAATAAAGTTCAAGCAAACTCCATTTATTAATACTTCTTGCCTTGAAAGTGGAAATAAGCAGAGGTATGTCATGAAACAATGTTCTTGGTGTGATGAATTAAGCAATAATGTTCAGACAACAGGGGACTGGTGCTAAGATAAACTAGAGTCCTCAACTGGCTTTATGAAAATGGACTTTGGGTAATTTTCTTTATGTGCTGACAATCATACCCCAAGAAAAACTAAGTGAAACACTGTTAGATATTTCTGATGTTACCTCTTATTAGGTGATAAAACAACCTTCTCTATCATTATTGGACCCATTTGACACAGGAAAAATGTGATTTTCTCTGGAATTTTCTGTGTCAAATAAGTGCTTTAGATGTTTATACACACAACAGCCACAAACAACAACAACAACAATAAAAATGCATGAGCTTTTATAACAGAGAATCTTCTAAAGAATCATAGAAAAACTCAGATTAAAAAATAATAATTATTCCCTACCTTGACTCAATCTTCCTAGTTGCACGTGCTTTCCTCTCCTCCCCCTCCCTTTCTCCTATGTTTCTCTCCACTCACTGCCTCCCCACTTACCCTGTGCTCTGGGGGACTTGTCCCTTCCCACTTCTGTGAGGGACTTTATGTGAATCTCTTAGAATACACCTTGTATCCTAGTTCCTCTGGTGGTATGAGTTATAGGCTGGTGATCCTTTGCTCTAGGTCTAAAAAAAGCCATATATGAGTGAGTACATGCCATGTTCCTCTTTTTGTGACTGGGTTACCTTATTCAGGATGGTTTCTTCAAGTGCCATCCACTTGCCTGCAAATTTCAAGATTCCGTTTTTTGGGGTTTTTTTTTTTTGTTTGTTTGTTTGTTTTGTTTTGTTTTATTTTTTGGAATAGAAGACAAGAGAGAGAGAGAGAGAGAGAGAGAGAGAGAGAGAGCATAAAAGAGGGAGCCATTATTGGTTTGAAGAGAAAACTGAACCTAAAGAAAAGTCTAGAGACCTACAAGACTGCCACCAAATAACAATTTGAGCAACCATGGAAAGGCTACCATAAATGCCCTTCCTGGATAGTGAGATCAACAATTAACTTATCCACCATCACGGAGCCCTCATCTAGCACCTGTTGGAAACAGAAGCAAACACCCATACCTAAACACTGAGTTGAACGAGTATCCAGATGCAGACGGAAAGGACAAAACCAGGTTGCAGAAACCCACAGAGACAGCTGACCTGAACAAGGAGGAGCTAAGGGCCCCCAGACTGATAGCTGGGAATCCAGCATGGGACTGACTCAGGCCCCCTGAGTATGGGTCTCAGCCAGAAGAACTGAACAGTCTAAGGGACCTCAGACAGTGGAACCAGGATGTATTCCTGGTGCACAAAAGGACCTTGCGGGCACATCCTCCATGGAAGGATACTGCCTTAACCTAGAGACAGGAGAGAAGCCCTAGTCCCTACTTCAAATGACCTGACAGATCTACATGACCCCACCTGGATGGCATTGCCCTACATGTGGAATTGGGGTGGGGGGATGTGAGGGGAGGGAGGTCAGGGTGCATGTGAGGGGGCAGAAAGGATAAGAGGGAGGGAGGGAGGGAAGGAAGGAGAGGGAACTGGGATCGACATGTAAAATAAAACAAACAAACAAACAAATAAATAAATAAATACATGATAATAATTAGCTGAGTATGATAATACATGTCTTTAAGCCCAGCACTCTGTGAGTTCAAAGCTAGCCTGGTCTGCATAGCGAGTTCCAGGACAGCGAGACCCATGTAAAGAGACCTTATTATCTCAAAAAAAAAAAAAAAAAAAAGAAGAACAAAAATTAAAAATAACAACTAAAAATTTTAGCACAAGGTGATTGCCAAGACATAAGTTTAGCAGATGCCACCTACAGAGCTTGACAGGGGTCTGAATGTGCAGTCAAGGGCTTCTGGATTTTCTGTTGTGAGGGGAGTAAGTCTCCCTAACAGATGCTTTTCACACTAGGGTGTCAGCTACAATTGATCACCAAGGGAACTGTCCAAGTGATGAACCATCCTGGATCATTAACACCTCTTTTTGGGGAAAAAAAAAAAAAAGATAATCTGAAAACCATGGCCTCTTCCAGAATACAAATTTTTGACAATAACCCTTGTTATGTTGCTTTATGGCTCCCAGTGCTTCTCCTTGTAGAGTAAGTAGCAATGCAAATGAGCCTTTCATTCTGCCCCCTTGTGTGGTTGAGAGGATGCATACACCCTGTGCATGCTGCTTGTAAAAAGCATCTGCTAAGGTTTTACCACATACTTAGTAGCAGCTGTAACAAGACTTACACTTCCCAGCAGATGGGGGAGTGGCCTTCAACTATCATTGCAATCATCATATCAGCAAATCTGATAAAAGATAAGAGGATTCCAATAAATAAGAGGTTCCAATAAATAATGAGTCCCACGTTTGAGATTTTCAGCAGGGGGCGGGGGCGGGTATGAAAGGTCATCACAGCCTCTCATGTTATAACCCTGTCTGCATCTCGCTCTTAAACTGTTTCACGACCTTTGTGATGGACCTTTTACTATTGATTCTATCGCATACTTCTGCCTCCAGATTTGAACCTTTACACTTGGGAAGTAGAAAGCTCAGGCTTCGGCCACCCTGAGCATCCTTCCCACATGGTACCTATTAGCTGTGTAAAGTACCAGCTACAGGCTGTGAAGCATGCCTGCCCTGCCCTATCTGGACCAATGTCTCCCATGCTCTCTAATCCTTTTGGGCAGAGAAACAATGAACTTCCCTGATCTTGTTTCCTCATGATTTCTTACATAACTACAACAGACCACAAACCTAATCAATTTATAAACTTAACAGAAAATAAAAAACAGACAGAACTAATCAAGACTAAAAGGAAACAAAATATAATAAAACCACTTATGATTGCATTAGCAAAACAAATCCCAATCCTGATTTTATCTTCGATGGCACTGATGGCAGTGAAATTCGAAATGTTCCTTTGGAAAGCAAATTGGTATGTTAAGAAAACATGCTCCCTTATTTAGTCACCCAGAGACTTTATGACTACTGCTCTTGAACAATTACAACATGACAAATGCTGTTCTAACCATGCCAGTATTGGGCTGGATGATGAGATAAATTACACACAGAAAGAAGTCTGTATAACATTTAATGTGGTTGGTATTGAAAATGGATGTTCACAAGAGTTGAGTGCTAAGCCAGATCCTGCATTCTTCTGTGCATTCTTTCATTCCTTAAGCTTGAATGGAATACTTTTTGTGGTCAATAACTGTTGCAGGGTCTGAAGGTACAGCAGTTAACACAATGGCAAAAGTATCTGCTCTCATGAAAGTCATGTTATGGTCAGAGACAGAAAAGAAGCAAGATAAATAACAAATGCTGTAAGTTGCTGTTAAGAGTTAAATAGCAAAAGAGAGAAGAGAAATAGAAATACTGTGTAAACCCTAACATCAGAGGTAAATGCTGAATGTTGGTATTTGACAGAGCCATTTAAAAAGAGTGAGGGACTGAGTCTGGCAGTTACTTCTGAGCATGCCATTCCTATGCCAGTGTAAATGGGAAGGCTTTGTCCAAGATGTGAGGCATGAATGAGTGGAGAGGAGCTTGGGAAACAAGGAAGAGATCCAGGCTATGACACTCATGTAAACTTGGATTTCCTATTAAAGTGATGCCTGGTCACTAGAGTGCTTGAGTAGAGGAGTGATGAAGACATGTTTTGATCCATTCACTACTCTGCTCCATGCTACAAAGCAAGTGGAAACAGGGAGCCAGCCAGGAGGCTCACGTATCCAGAGAGATCCAGCAATGTTTTGACAAACTGAACAGCCTGGCTAAAATGAAAACCTGTCGTGTCCAGGTAAGCAATGATGACAGAAGTTGCCAATTGTGTGTCGTGCCCTCATTGTAGTCATTGGACTGTTGGACTTTCAGCTCTGACTTTTGTAGCAAAGGGACATGGGGAAAAATCAAGGGCAGAACACAAGTAAGAAATGGAAGACAATGAGCATGCCCTTCAAGTCTCCCCTCTCTATGGTGACACACAAAAAAATGTGCTTAATCTTGTGACATGGAATTGAACCACACATGTGAAATACGGTCTACCAGAAAGCCCATTGATGACTTCAGTGTCAAAGTTTCATATTGAGGGCTAGACATGTAAGGTGGGTACTCGGACACACAAATACCAAATTCCCCAACTGCTAGAAGGAAGGACGTGTTCAGTACAAACATTGTAGTAATGGTTCAGGTACTGCTAGCCACTTTTGTAAGTTAAGGAATGAAAGTAATTCTATAGAAATTCAGACTCTTGACTCCAGCCAAGGCTCAGCAACACTGGTTGCCTTTCCACAGATAGTGGACTCAGGCCTGCTGCGGTAGATCTTTTCTGTGCAGTGGGGATAGGGAAATGAATTAAAGAGTTGTTCAGAGAGAGGAGTAGGAGATATTTGTGCGTGTGGGCATTGAAGGAGCATGCATCAGAGGGCAACCAGGAGACAAGAAATAGTTATCATTTCATCCTTCACACATACGCGTACAGTAAATCACAGGAGGCATCCCGTGACGATTCCAACAGACATGCTCACCTTTGTTGTCTGGTTTGCTCCTAATTTAGCAACAGAACTAGACACCAGTGAAGCAGGAGTCACCTTTTGTTGCCTTGCCAACCAAGTTAGCCCAGATGTGATGGAAAGCATTATAAGGAAAGACCCTGAGGTTGCATGACCCTTCCACACCATGCAAGACAGCCAGCGTGTGCAAAGTATGTTATATGACTACGTTGGTGATGAATTGAGGATTATATGGGAGTTGTTTACTTCCCATTATTCCCATTCTCTCACCTGTCGATCGTCTGTGTTGATACCCCTGCAAAGGCTGGCCTTGCTTCCTTTATTCACTTTATGTGTATGTATTGAGCAGTTGCTAATGCATGTGATGTGTTCCACATGCAACACTAGAGCTCCCAGTGCTGTGGCATTTGCATTTTGAGGAGGAGAAAAACAATGATTTGTTCTCAATATTCCCCACATCCATTTTCCTTTTTCTCATAAATTTGCCTTTTCTCTTTCTCTCAAATGTGGGTCACGGTAAGTTTTCCTCACAGATCTTCAATCTCTCCTAATTCATCCTTCACCTAAAGACAAATCATATTTATTAAACACTGGTTCTAGGATTATTTTTAGTCCTCCTACTTCAGATCATGATCAAATACTAGCACTGAAAGCCCTTAGCACATGGACACACACAAACACACCCACGAACATGTACACACACACACACACACACACACATACACGAACATTTATACACACACGCATGCACACACACACACACACACCACAGTGCACCACACAAACACACATGTGCACATATACACATGCACACACACACTTCCACAATGAGCATGCTCATTTCTATCAGTAGCTCATCTGGTCTCATCTGTATGTTTTTGTTGGAATAGTACAGGTGCTATGTCCTCTATGTCATTACCCATCTGGTTGTCTTACAGTACCCTTCTCTTTTAACATCATGGAGAATCTGCAGGATGCACGCCCTCTTAATAACATTTTTATTTCTAATTAAAATATCATTACATCATTCCCTTCCCTTTCCTACATCCCACCCCTTCCATGCACTCCCTTGCTTTCTTCTTTTCCAATTCATGGCTTCTTTTTCTTTTATTGTTATTGTTAGATAGATGTACACATATACATGTGTGGGGACTACATGTACGCAAAGTCAAGATAGAGAGAGAGGGTGCTCATAGAATGGAAAGATGCGCTTCATCGCAATCCACCCAGGACCAAGCCTTTGAGCTTTACGAAAGGTGGGAAATCAACATAGACAAGCACAGACACGCGCTGAGTCCTCTTGGTATTGCCTATATGTAATGACCTCAGGGTTGACCACTTGGGACTGGGAAAGCAGCCAGGGGACTCAACCCTGGAATGACTCAGTCTCCCTTTCTCAGCAGTCCTTAGTTGTTTGCAGTTATCTGTCTAATGATTGTGCCCCATGAGGTCTTCCCCTTACACAAATATTTCTCCTATCTATTTTCCTTTGCTTTGTGCCACATTTCTGCCAACTTATCTTGACCTTTACTTTCCATCTCTCATATCTAAAACACAACCATTACTACACACAAGCAGAGCAGACAGTCTGGGTGAGGGGAGTGATGGAGTATTAGTTATCTACTTTTACATTTTTTCTTTGCCTTTCCTAAACACAGGGTCTTGTTTATGCCACTATGCCCTTATGACTTTAAATTATTAATCCTCCCTCCTTTGCTTTCCAATTAGAAGGATTATAGACTTGTACCCTTACTTTGGTTTATATATTGATGAAAATTGAGCCCAGGGTTATTTGTAGTAAGTACTCTACAATCTGAGCTACATGCCCAATGCATGGAGCCATGTTAATGGTGTTTAAGATCCCAGCTCCACATCCAAACATTCTCTACTCTTGCTTACTGAACCCTAACATTGTGCAATTAACAAACTTCTCTGTCTGTTTGACATGTGACTTGTCTTCAGTTAAATATACTAGCATTATTGGTAAAAGGAATGCATTGCAGTCTTAAGAGTTGTGTACTTATTTATATGAATTTTCTGCCTAGATCCTGAAAACTATTTTACAGAAGGAGCATTAAGTACAAGCAGATATATGAAAACCACTTCACAACTAGCAAGAGAGGGGAGGGCGGGTCCCTCACAGAATGGAAATGAGCACTTCCATGCAATTTACCCAGGACCAACTCTTGGAGACTTATGAAGGGTGAAGAATCAAATGCGTCTATTCTCATGCTTGTACCAAGCACGCTTACAAGTAAGACTCAGATCCTTCATGCACCATCTGCCAAAGGCCTCAGAATGAGACAATGAGAACAATCTCTTAGAACAAGAAAGAACAGAGACTGAGATGCCCGGTGAACGTAAGCTGCAGTACAGCGACGGCCTGGAACTGTAGCTCTTATGAGAGGCTGGCTCATTCACTCATTCATTCTTGAGTCAGTGCTCATGTGGCTTAATGATGGCTTTGGTCTGCAAGCCCTTAGACCTGTTATTTATTCATAACCTTGCAAAGGACTTGAATTCCTGATTTGAAAGTCCAAACCAAAAAAAAAAAAAAAAAAAAAAATTGAGAAGCATTTTGTACAGGGCAGGTGTCTGGACCACTGCTCCCCTTTTATCTACATAAACCAGATACTCAGTGGCTTTAACCAAGCTGAACAGGTTACATATTACTCGCTCTGAAGCTGCCAGCACTCTCCTACAGCAACCTTCACTTGTGCAGAAGGCTCGGTAGAGTCTATCAATTATCACATTATAAAAAATCTTATCCTTTCTTAGTGACATGTTTCTGGCTACAAGGCTTGTTTACTAAAAGGCCTCAGACATTTCTTATCATGATAGTATATGCCCCAGGAAGAAAGATTTGGAACACAAACACTAAAGCCAGATTTACCTACTGTATCTAAGCAGCATCTCTTGGGGCTATTGGAATCATCATGCATACTATAGACCAGGCATGATGCTAAAGACCTCATCACTTTATTTGAGCAACTTGATTGGATCATACAAATACCTAATCTGATTTGATCTTGAAACTCATCTTTTTTTTCTAATTGAACCAATTAGACTCTGTTTTGACCTTGATTTAAATACCAGAATGGCTACATTTACAGTACAAACAGAAACTGCATTTAGCTTTTCATGACTGGCTGGCTGTGGTCATAGTGCTTTTGAGTTCTCATGAAAAAACAAACCAGAATAGCTTCTGCAGTACAGGTATCTCTGTGTAGAGAGAGGGATTAATTTTGCAGTCACTAATTCTAATTGTCAACTTGATTGAATTGATAATTCTTGAAGTATATTTCCGGTTGGGTCTGTGAGTGTGTTTTAGAGAGGATTAACTGAGGGCTTGAAAAGGAGAAAATGGATGACACCATCCCATTAGCCAGAGTTTTAGTCTGCATAAAAAGGGGAAAGGAGAAAACCGCTGAGGGTTGGCATTTCCCTTTTTCTGCTTCCCAATCCACCGGGATGGAAGGCAACTTCTGCCACTGGGTCAGATGCTGGTTGGTCCTAGGCGCATGCCCTCCCCACTAGAATGCACTGAATTCCCTGGACTGTGAGTCTCAATAAGTCTTCCACTTGTTTCTTTGCTTCTGGTCAGGTACTGCATATGCTAATAGATCATGGACTGACTAGCAAGCAGGGCTGGAAGAACAGGTTTGGAAGCTGAAATGAGGCAAGGGTGTGCGCTGCACGCAGCCCAGTACGTTCTAGCTGTACAGCTGCTGCAATGTCAAGAAGTCATCCATCTGGGTAACTAGAGGATGTAGTAGCCAGGGTCTGGACAGGGTATGGGAATGTTAAAGTATGACAGGGTGACACAAGAACAACTTACAAGACTATTCAGGACAGGAGACAACAGGCAGAGGTCTGAATGAGGCAGGAGCAGAAACAGGAGAGCTGGGAAACAGGAAGCTCTGAGCTTGAAGGGGAAGGGCCAAAGTGTTAACCAAACAGAACACAGACTATGAAACTGTGAGACCTATAGCAGGCTGCAATTTGTGAGTGTTGTAAATGAGCTTGTATGCCTGTTCACAGATCAATAAATCATGCTGTGGAATGGATGGAAGGAGCTCCTCATTACTTACAAGCCTAGTACATTAATAGACAGGCAGACAGACAGATAAATGATAGATGCACAATACATCGAGAGGAAGAGGTAGAAATAGATACATTTGACTTAAATGCTTGTAAATATGTTGAAGTCCTGAAGATTTTGTTATTATCTTCAGAATAGCAAAACTCTAAGCCCGTGCGTGAGAGAACTAAGAGCCCGGATTCTGGAATTAGCCTGACTCTCCCACTGTAAGCATTTAAACTGTGTAAGCCTCAGATTTGAGAACAAAATGTGAATTACTACTTCAAGAGGCTGGCACAAGGTGAAGCAAAGAGGGACTCATTCTCAAATCAAATATAAGGTATTGTCAAAAAACGTTCAGGAACGTGTACACATTGATAAACTCAAATGTAACCATCTTTATAAAGGACATTTAGGAAGATCCCATGGCATGCAAATTTCTCATGAAGTTTAAGTCAACAGACACAAACTGTCGGTGCATGGACCAAATAAACCAGTAACAGCACCAGGGCTTAAGCTTGCAACTCAGTGAAGGGCTGGGACGTCTGAAACCTATTTTTAAATCACTTTAGCAGGGTATTCCCCCCCAGAGCACCCATTCTTAGCCTTCCTAGTAATGCGACCCTTTAACACAGTACCTCACATTCTGGTGACCATGCAACCATGAAATCATTTCCATTGTCACTTCATAACTCTAGCTTTGAAACTGTTATGATCATAATGTAATTTTTTTTCTTTTTGATAGAGGTTTGCCAGAGAGGTTGTGACCCTCAGGTTGAGAACCACTGCTCAAAAAGCCACTGAATTAGAATCTGGGTATTTTTAAAACCTTATTCATTGCTCCATCCTTTCTTTTTTCACATGAGCTATGTAGACCCATCAAATCAAATTTTTTTTAAAAAGTGGCATAAAGAATAATTGAAAAGATAACGAAAATGATATGTTCTTGTTTTAAAAAATAAGCTAAGACAGTGTTCAATAATCTGATGGTTCATAAAAATATTTCTAGATTTAACATTTGAGACCTCACAGAAGATCTCCATATAAATCTACCGGCTGAGACACAAGTGTAGAAATACTAATTCTTCCCCCCAGGTGATAAAAGCCCACTGAGATGTGAGGGAAATAAATCCCAGGCACTGGCTTTCATGTATAAGGAAGCCATCACAGACCATATCAAAGTAAGTGAGCAGTAATTTTCTTGCTTTTGTATAAATGCAGTATTATCCTATGTAATCACCAATTCCGGCCAAGACTTTTGTCAGGGGACACTATCAATCAGCGCAGTCTTGAAAACTCATTTTCTGACAGTCCACATAGATTGAATGGAGCTAAATGCATTTTCTTGTCCGTCTTGTTGCCCGTATTCACAAGTTGGATGTAGAGCTGTCACTCAACACCTTTTAAAAGTATTATTCATTTTCTACCTGGCAGATAAAGCCATGAAATTTTAAATAAAAATGAATATTATTAGTTTCAACTTATAAAGGATGAACCAGGGAATTTCCCCCTAGATATAGGACAGGGGCACTCCACTTTTACGAAGTTTTTAAAACTCTATCTCAGAAAAGAAAAAAGGCAAAAATATATTAGGTTTTGAATTAACAAATTGCTGTCTCTAAACTCATTAAACAGTCATTGACCTTCACTTCAAGTTGTTTACACGCTAGTTAATAATTTAAAAGACGTCTAGCTGGGTTCTTATATTTAATTCATGCTAAAATATTTTAGAAAAGTATCATCCATATATGGACCTGACACACAGACCTTTTTTCATACAAGACATTTATAAAGTAACAGTAGATTTTGGCAAGATTAGAAGAATGAAATTATCATTGACAAGAAAATTCAGATACCACTGTTATGAGTAAGGTTTTTCCCCTGCCGGTCTGGGCCTACTGCTGCACCATCCCCAAATAAAACACAGAGACTCTGTATTAGATATAATTCTGCCAGCCAGCTAGCTCTGTCTTAAATATTAACCCATTTCTATTAGTCTAAGTATTTCCATGTGGTCTCATCTTACCGGAGAGAGGGCCAGGTGTTCTAATCTCCCCGTCTTCCATCTTGAATCTCCTCCCTACCACTTCCTCTCTCCTCCTTGTCTCCTAGTCCTGCCTTCCTATTGGCCAACAGAGCTTTATTCATTAACCAATAAGAGAAACATATTTACAGAGTGACATCTCCCATCATACCACACTGTCATCTTCAACAGCAGCACTTAAATAGTGAGCAGAGATAGAGAACAGAACCTTCCTGGGAGCCAAAAGCTCAGAAACCAAACCCAAGACAGTGAGTGCATGGGGTGGGGAATGTCACCCTCAACAAAACAACATCACAACTGATCAAACTCTGAGTGGTGGGGAGGATTTTTTCAAATAGAGCTTCGCCTGCTAAAATTGAGGACCATTCAAAGATGCCTTTATCTCAGCACGTATTAGTGACACTAAATTGCCATTGCTGTGCAACTGGGTGATTGAAGCTGACACATTTTCAGAGCACTGATCAGAGGAGAAAGAATTTTCAGTGTCCAGTCGTGATGTAAATGGATGACAGGTATGAACACACAAGTGAAGGTTTCGAAGAGGAGACAGTGGAAGTTGCTACTGTCACTTTAACATCAAAGACTGTGAAAACACAAGGATTTCTGTCAGTCTTCTGAACTGTCAAATTACCCTGACACAGGCTCATGGATGCTGGAAGAAGACACCAGATTCCTCACTCAGAGATCAAGACTTGACTACTCAGAACTCCAGCAATACCCAACAGATCATCAGTACACACACATCTCTCACATAGGCTGTCATCGCTGGGTTCCCACAGAGGCCAGAGGGCCAGATGGCTCTTGCACAAGCTAGGATTATGCAATAGGAAAGGAAGGCCATATTCAGGAAACCCAAGTCTACCTGATGTTGTCCTCAGAAGGAGACAGCACACTCATTGTAAAGGACAGAAAACAAACCTATGCTTTCTCCAAAGGGAGGAAACAGCCTGTCTTCCAGTGGCATGAAAGGATCTGATGCCTTTTCAGGAGAAATGAATTGTCTCAACATATAACACAAACTAAAGCTGTCGTTTAATTGACATAATAAAAATAGCTACCATGTAATATTAGTAAATGTATACACTGTGTCAAGTCTTAAACATCAATTCCAGCATTTAGTTGGCATAAAAACATCCTGTAATATTGACCCCTCTTTATTTTACAAATAAAGAAAATGAAGTTATCAAATCAGCAAGTCATAAAACTAAAAGCCATAATTTTACAAAATAATGGAGCCAGGATTTGAATACAGACCCTGTACCTTTAATCACCATCCTTTGCTACCACATTTTAATTATGTGTTTTATGCTTGTGTTCCTGCACATACATCATCCCTTTGCAATTAACTGTTCCTAAGCCTGCCTTTCCTGCTAGGCCACATTCTTTATGGTTGGTAACAACATCTTTCTTATTTTTTTTTTTTTTTTTGTTTTGTTTTGGTTTGAGTCTCAACGTCTAACAGTACCTGACTAGTAGATAACAGATAATCAAACGATGTCAGTTGGGATAATTTTTTAAATGTAATTGTTTAGTAAATAGAACAAGGAAATGATATTTCCTAGGATTTTCTCCAAGGGGCTTATTCTAGGAATAAAATCTGTTTACAGATGGATTTTCATGAAGCATTACTTAATTAAGCCAAATATTTTAATTTTATGTCTTTCGAAGTTCAAGTATTTGTGGTATATTTAAAATAGGAGTTCCCACCATTTTTTGGGGGGGTCATATTTATCTGGTAATATCATACCCTAAGTTTCAAAAGGGTTTAATATGTATGCTTATTAATGTTTAGCTCTGGATAATAACAGAATAAGGGAATACTGGTAAGGAAAGATGTTCAGGTGTCATTTAGCTCACTGAAGCAAAGTAGTGTTCCAAAGGAAATGTCCAAGGAAAACCAGTGTAGAAAGAAGGCAAATGTGGAGTTAAATTTGAAGTTGAGAGATAGAAGCCCACGTGGCTCAGTCCCCCTTCCTGTCGTGGTGATAGAATGCCCTGACAGAAGGCAACCTAGGAAGAGAGTTTATTTTAGTTCACATATTACTATGAGTGCATCCATGCCTGCTACTCAGTTTCCTTTTCTACTCACACAGTCAGGACCTCTTAACTAGGAAATAGTGTCACCCATAGTGGGCTGGGTCTTCTCAGAGCATTTATTGAAAGCAAGACAAAATTCCACAGGCATACTTATAGGCCAGCAGGATATAGATGGTCCCTGACAAAGACACTCTTACCAAGTGATTCTAGTTTCTACAAGTTAATAATTAAAACTAATCAGTGCACCAATTAAAATTTTCTTTGCTTTCTCTTTCTTGGTGGCCTTTGGCAGTTCCCTATGAGAACAGCTCAGAATCCAATTTTGAGGTGAAACACTTGAAACTTACAAAGCTCTTTGGTCTCTCCAGTAGCCCAATAATTCAGTGATATGTTTGTAGTTATTATTTTTTTATTTCACTGATAAATTAACTTTTGTTACATGGGTTAAGAGATTTCAGCACATGATCGTCACGGTTCGCTGTTATAGGCATTTGGTGTGGCAGAGTTCCATGACAGTGGCTGTGTCAGGACAAAGTTGCTGACATGACAACCGTGGCGGGGAGAGACGGGAAAAGGGAAGTCATGATAAAATAGAGCCCCGCGGACATGACTTCCTTCAACGACAAATCATATCTGGGAGTATCTATCTTTTCCAGATGACACCATCAAGTTTTACACCTACTGTCAAATTATTCTAATGATGATGTCAAAGCCATTATACTCTACACATCTCTCAATGGCTGCATCTACCAGCAGGAGACTAAGCTTTACACACACACACACACACACACACACACACACACACCTGTAGGAGAGATCATACTTTATGAACAAATTACAACTGCCACTAATTTTTTACACAAATGTGTTATTTCTGTCATCTCAATTTTATCCAAATAAAATTATTCAATCATTCTTAAAAAAAAAAAAAAAAAAAAAAAAAAAAAAAAAGATGACTAAGCCAAAGCCACAAATGCTAACCTCTTGGAAACAGGGTGGAGATAACTCAGCCTTTGGAGTCTGCTTGTCAGGAGGCCTGCAGCCAGTCATCTTCCTCCAAGGAAAGAATTGCCTCAGTGTCTACATTCTAGCATCTGAGAGATTAGTATTTCCATATCCAGTAAAGAAACATTCTGCTCTCCTTCTCCCCTAGGGACTCTGGAAATTTGGTGGCTTAGAACAAAAGTGAGATGTGCTTTGATAATACTTACTCTGCTAACTTTGGAGGGGAAATTCCTAACATATGCAACTTCAAAGTAAAAATTTTCATTAAATATAAACAAGAAAACAGTGCCTTCCAGTGCCCCTCCACCTCTGGATTTCGAAGCCTGCTCATACAAGACTGTAATGGCATTAATCTCTCTGAAAATGACAAATCCCTTGATCCATTATCATCACTCCCAGAGGCCACATGCAAACCGTTTATTTTCATTCGATTTCCTTCCAGCCAACTGCCTGCCTTGGCTCTGAAACCCATGAAAAAGCTCTAACTGATCTAAAGCCACCCATAAGACCAGGAAAGTTGTGATATTCTTTACTCAGACAGAGGTGGGAGCCAGAAGTCAATGACATGCTTCAACTGAATGAAACTAGTAACAAAGCAAGAAAAATCTCAAATCATGATGTACTTATATCCTTCTAACGTATTTATCACTCTTTAAAGAATAAGTCACACAGGGCAGTGCCTGGTGGTGGTAGGCTGTATTGTTGTCATGCCCTGACACAAATGATTTTTACATACTGTTGAGAAACGCCCCGAAATCCAGCTCCAATTCTCACAGGTATAGATTTTTCAAAAACCAAGCAATGACCCACAATATCCAAAAGTCACTTACAAGTAAAATTTAGTTTTGATTGATAGGTGTGTATGGATACAGGACCGCAGTGTTCTTGCTCAGGTAGACAAGAGTACTTAGGGCTTCTGAATATCCTCTGCACACTTTCTACTTTACATGAAATTTCCCTATATTAACAAAGAGTAGAATCATTTTGCTATGAGGGTTAAAAAGAATCAGAGGCATTTCAATAAAACCACACACTAGGTATTACTGATTTGTCAAAAAACAATGAAATTAGGAAATTTAAAGGCAAATGGATGGAACTACAAAAAAATCATGCTGAGTGAGGTAACCCAGACCCAGAAAGACAAACATGGCATGCACTTACTCATAAGTGCATATTAATTGTAAAGAAAAGGGTAATCATGCCACAATCCACACACACAGAGAAGATGGTTAACAAGGAAGGCCCAACGGGGGACATAGGGATCTACCTAGAAGGGGAAAGGGGAAATAGAGGAGATCTCCTGGGTGGACAGGCGTGGGGGTGGGGAGTAGGGGGTGGGGGTGGGGGTGGGAACCTAAATGATCAGGTGGCAGTGGGAGGTGGGGAGAAGTTCTGAGAGAGATGAGTGGAAAAGGGAGTCTTTATGGAGTCAGCTAGAAGCCCAGTCCAAGGGAAACTTCCATGAGTCTACAAAAACAGCATCACCCAAGTTGGCCATCCCCTGTGAGTTGTCATTGGAGACTGATGGAGGTGGATTCAGAGACACAAGACCAGGAGGGATCGTAGGAGATAGGGGTATCAGGAACATCAAAAGAAAACCCACAGAAATGACTTACTTGGCTCATGACAACTCAGGTTCTGAACCAACAACCAGGGAGCCTGCCTGGGAAAAGCCCAGGCCCTCTGTGTGTATGAGGCAATTGTGTAGCTTGGTCTATTTGTGGGATTCCTGGCAATGGGAGCAAGGACCACCCATGGTGCTTTGGCTGGCTCTTGGGAACTCATTTCTCATACTGAACTGAGTTCCTTGCCCAGGATGATACAGGAGAGGTGCTTGGTCTTATGGCAGCTTGATAGGTCATGCTTTTCTGATCACCAGGGGGGGCCTCATCCCTTTCCAGTGAATATGGATTAGGATGGGAGAGCTAAGGAGAGGATGGTGGAGGGAGTGGGAAGAGAGAATGGAGGGGTGGATTCAGTCATGATGTAAAATAAGTTAATCATTTTTTTAAAAAAAATGAAAGAAATACCCATTGCTCCGGACAGTCAATATGACTAGAACCCATTACCATGGCTGTCAGAAGGACAGCACATCCAATTAGTCTTCACTTGCTTCTCTACCCCCACCCCTTAGAGTGTTTATTCTTAATTGATTTATCCTTGATAACTGCAAATTTGGAAGGAAAAGGCTGCAAACCCCAGCAAAGAGGAAAGAGCACGTGCTTGTGTGACCACAGGCCCGGTGGACATCAGTGAGTGTGGGTCATCACAGAAATGTACAATGGCTTGAAAGTAACATTTGGTTACACAGCTCATACCAAGCCTACCCAACTGGGTTCAGTAATAGCTCCGAAAAGTTGCCGTTCAGGTCGTACGCTCCAGAACCTGTGATGCTTATCTTGTTTTGGAGGGCTTTGCAGATTTCATTATGTTAAGGGTCAAAGCTCAGGAATGAAAGGAAACAAGTTGAAGAACTTTAGTGTATTCTTTTGTTTTTTGTTTTACTTTTTTGTTTTTGGTGGAGGTCATCCTGGGCATGGTCAGGCTAGCCAAGTGCTCTATTACTGAACCACGGTTGTTAAATTTGACTTTGAGACAGGGTCTTTTTAAGTCCCCCAGGCTGGCCTCAAACTTGGAGTCCTGATGCTTCAGCCACTTCAGTAGTTAAGATTTCATACATGCCTATAGGACCCAACTAGATTAATTAACCCCAGCTGCAGCAACCTCACACCTGGGAGGAGAAAGTTTTTGCATGTATGTCCTAGAAGATGAAGCAAGAATGTCTATCACAGCATAACTCTCATTGGAAGACAGTGTTCACAGCTCAGAACCTAAAAATGCCGAAGCAGGAGAGCTTCTCCATTATCTCAGAGGCCAGTATCGTCATAGATTCTCAAGGAGAGGAAAGCCATAAAGTACTAACTCCTTGGCTTTCTTTAGTAAATCATAGAGTCTTTCATCTCTCTCTGATTTCATTGTTATCCAGTATTCATTGTCACGGATCGCATAGGGTATGTACTAGAATTGCTTCAGAACTGAATCAATCCAATTTTAAGGTTTGAACTGAAAACAATCACAGTAGATAAATAGATCAGCAGTAACGGGTTAATAATTAAGGCAGAGCTAGCCGATAAGAAACAAGTAACAGGGCCAACAGAATTATATCTAATACAGAGTCTCTGTGTATTATTTGGGGCTGGCAGCGTGGCGGCGGGACCAGACCAGCAGCGGCGGGCGGAAAAACCCGTACTCCTTACAGAAGACTAGTTAAGACTCCTCTGTGGGGTACAGAGTCAATAAGCATTTCTTTTCATTGTTGATTTAGATTTTTTAATTGTTTTGTTGTTTTAAGGCAGGGTCTCACTGCATAGCCCAGGATAACCCCAACTTTGCAACCACCTTGCCTCCTTTTGAGCTGAGCTTAATGCAATGTGCCACCACAACTGGATACTTTGTCACCACACCTGGCTACTTACTGTTCTTGTAATGTAAAACACTGGAAAGTAATCAGTAGTATGATTTGGAACTAGTTTTTGTTCATAAAGGAATATTAAAATACCAAGGAGTCCTAAATCATTGTATACTAAATCTCTAGTATAAAGTGAACAACTTGTCATTACAAATACTCCCAAATCTTAATGCATTAATTATATGCAGACTTTTCATCAGTCAGATGGTGATAGGGATCTACACAGACTTGCTTTCATTTGTACTTATCATTTATTTGTATGACTGTGCTGGCCAATGTCTCTTGACATTGTAACAGATACTAAGTTATATTGTATTTGTTTTTATTCAATTTACTAACCCAATTCCCATTTGCATAAAGAAATTTCTGTGGGTTGATGACCACTAAATTCAGCATCTTACACATATTTAAAAATGAATCCCATCATTAGCTGATTTAAGTATGCTGCCCAATTCTAAGATGCTCTGAAATGCTTTAAAGGAAAAAGTAATCCTGCTGACTAAAAACATTCTGAGTTAAACTTTCCTGAGAGGAAATTAGTACGTGACTCGCATCAAAGATAGAGATTACAATGGGGCGGCCATTAAGAGAGCAGAACCTTTCCTTCATGTAATAGTTTAAGAGGTCAAAGCTATTAATAATTTTTTTTATTCTGTGACTTAAACTGAGCACGTTTGGAAGGGCATCACAGGCACGTGTCACACTGATCAAGCAGTCTCTGGAACTTGGGTGAACTGGAGCTCCACGATTTTCCTGACCTGTTGTGTTTCACAAACTCAAGTCTATTTATTCAGAGGATGTAGCAGGATGCCTTTCATACCTCTTCTCCATCTCTATGTTCCTTGCCAGACCAAAAGCATGCAGGGAAACAATGTGAAAAAGAAAGAAAACTAAACTGCTTTCACGTTTCTAGGTACTCATGTGGTTTGGGCAGTATGGCTTATGATTCAGATAAACAAAATCCATCTACAACGAGAAGCAGCAAAGCGCAATGAAAACATGATGTGTTAAAAGGTCAAATTTCAGTAACCAAAGACAAGTATGTCAGTGAAGAAATGATTTGACTCAGCAGCTTTGATCCTTTCCTCAAAGTCACATTGGCACTGGGTCATTTTCTCTTGAGAGAAATTTATTACAATTTGTTAACATGTCATCAAATAGCCTATGTGTATTGAAATAATATGCATGGAAATATATTTTTGTTGGAACATCTTGCTTTGCATTTCTTATTTGCTGCTGTATAGTCTACATGTAATTTTAGAACAAAGGCATGTTTCAGTGAATGCTGGATAGTCATCAAGTTAAATTAAAATTTGACCTATGAAAAAGCATTTTAACCAATTATATAATTTCATAATTGCCTTAAATAATGTCTCTAAATTCTTTCAGTGTAAGTTCTTGATTTACATATTTTCTGGGGGGGGTTTCCCCACATTCATACTCAGGGTTGAATAGGGAGAAATTATGCAGAAAGTTCTGTTTTGGTGAATAACTATAGATTATGCATTCTCTCAAAATCCTTATGATCCTGCATTTAATCTGTTTAAAATAAAGTCATTGTCTCTAGCTCTCATTATTGTGGATGATTTCAGTGGAAAACTCAACTCATAAAAGTTAATGCCACAGATGTTTTATGAACAGCATTTTAATATCCATAAAATTCAGCATTACACAGATTGTTAATTAAGGAAGAATCTTGTTTCATAAGAGTATATACCAATTCAATTATTTTGACAAAAGCATGATAGTTTTTAAATATTTTTATATATCTATACATATGCACACATGCATGCATGCATACACTTACCATCTAACTATTGCTCTGTGCAAACAGGTTAAATAATAAGTACCCAGTTGAGTGAGGCCAAGCTTCCTAAACAAATATGATAGTGGTAATTTCCAAAAGGGCTTTATATAACCCTGAGTTATGCTGTTACCACAAACGTTTACTGTGCTACTGTCTCTTTCCTAGAAATCCTCCCAGACCCTAATAAAAACATTATTCTACCATTACCATCACAAAATATTTTTCTTGGAAAATATGAAATGAATGTTCTATTCATCCCACATGGTGTCTAGTGTTCATTGTAAAACTTTGTTCTTTTTTTGATTTCATATTGACATGAAAATAAAAGAAATAATATACAATTAGAAAGAAAATGAAATTTTAAAATTAATATGCAGGACAAGAAGTAAGTGTTTTTATTGATCACTCCAGTTCTTTCGTGTGATTGTCTCTTTTTCTATGGAGAAGAGATCTGCAGTTAAATGGGGGAGCATAAAGAAAAACTGAGGTCCTCTGTGGACTCCAGAGGGACAAGGAAAGACATGTTAGGGTAATAGCGTCTCCTGGAGAGCACTATAAAGGAGTCTGGCAGACACCCTCAGTCCCTAGAATGTTCTGGCCCTCATTGCTCTTTCCACAACAATGGCAGCTTAATTGCAACCAAGACAGGAGAGAGAGATGCCAGAAAGAAATTCAGATACTGGCCATCTGATTACTCATAAGTGCAAAAGTATGCTACAGAGTTCACAAAAGACATAATTACGATCCTCTTTTATTGCTTCTCTAATACCTGAGCGCTTTATTTTCCATGTTGACAAAGTGAGGTCTGAGCTGGGAGACATTTAGGAGAATAGATTCTTGTAAAGCTCGAAGAACTTGCCTAAAAATCACAATGGGTATGCACCGCAAACCCACTAAGAATAGAATTCATCTTTCCAGTTATTGCAATAAACACAAATCACAGAATCCAAATGTATACCCTGAAAGCTGTCACCTAACCCAACAGAGAGTATTGAGTTGAGTAGTCGTGTCAATGACACCAGTGACCCACATTTGACTGACAGCCAAAGGTGACTTCATGACTACATGTCCCTCCCAAGCCACTCCGATCCAGCCTTCTAATTATGGTAATAATGTTACCTATAATTTGTTACCACCCAATGGCCAGAGGCTTGGGCATGGTTCAGAGCAACCTGAAAACAGGACAAAGGACAATAGAAATGTTATCCAGTACAAGACTACAAGTACGACAAAAGTACGATATAAGAGAATAATTACTCACAGTAAAATGTGTTAAAGCTGGTGATGTGCCCAGAATGAAAGGCCAGACAGACATGCAGTTTGAGCTTTGTAAATCTTTCCATAGTATTGACTCCTAACAAAATGACAGAATTATTTAAACTACTTGGAGGTTGACTTATTGATAAATATTTGGCCTGCAATCAGATTAGCTGAAGTTTAAATATCATACAAAAGGTTATCCAGTGCTGGTGAACATGTAAATTTCATGTCCTGGAGCACACAAAAGCGTGAGTTTGGTACAACCATGCAGATACAACTATTGTCACCTCTTGCCTGCTGGCATGTTTGTGTGCATGAGTACACATATGTACCTGGAGCTAAGATTATATAGCTTGGCCATAGCTAGTTTCTACCAAAGCCTGACTCAAAGTTAGATTGAAGTTTCTTTGGGTAGCTATCACCTAAGCAATAATAGCATTCCAATTGGTGGCCACCACATGAACAGCTATGCTCTCCTGGTTAATAAAGAATGCATACGGGGATTACTTTGTTCTATGGGAATACAGGTATGGATTTGCCACTCTCTCTTTATACTCACTATGCAGTAAGAGAAAGAACTGAAGGCCTGCATTAATAAACACACAGAATTACGGGTGAAATAGACATGAAGAGATGGTAAGAATATCAAGGCTTAGGGAGAAGAGAGAGAGAAAGACAGATAGCACAAGATCTCTAATGGAAATAAAATTTAAAAAGCTGATAGAGGCCGGGAGGTGGTGGCACACGTCTTTAATCCCAGCACTTGTGAGGCAGAGACAGGATGATATCTGTGAGTTTGAGGCCAGCCTGGTCTACTGAGCAGGTTCTAAGACCACCTGCAAAACTACAGGGAAACCCTGTCTTGAAAAACCAACAACAAAAACAACAACCTGATAAATGTTAGTCTTTTTTGACTCTCACTTTTTATTCAAATTTTCTGCTTCTGCATAAGGCCACAGTGCCTATACTTAAATCCCCAAATTCTAATTCCTGCTGTTGTCAGTCAAAGATATTCTGATAAGACAAAGAGACAAAACATTCTGGAGACTGGAGAGAAGGCTTGGCAGTTAAGAGCATTGGCTGCTCTTCCAGAGGACGTAGGTTCAATCCCTGGCACCCACACAGTAGCCCACAATCCTTTGTAACTCCAAGTCCAGGGGATATAATGCCCTTTTCTGACATCAATGGGCACTAAGTGCATACAGTGTACATGTATTAATGCAGGCAAAACACCCACACACATAAAATAAAGATAAATATTCTATGAAAAGGAAAGAAAAGAAAATATAATGGCAGTTTTTGTCAATATCCTAATCTATCCATCCCTTTTAACTTCTGCCATTTAGAAGTCACTTCTGTGGTAGTTGGGTGGATGGATATCACAAACTCCTCCATAACATCATGCAACCCAAACCCTACTCTTCACTCCACATGGAGACTTGAACATGGTTTGTTCAGGTTTATTGTGATGGGCCTTATCTCTACTGCAAAGGAAGGATTCTTTCCACCCATACCCTCTCTTTCTTTAAGGGTCAGTAAAATCTCTGAGTAATCGAACATTAAATGACTTTTATGACCTCTATACCACCTTTGCTACTTAATTCCCATCTGAAATGGATTTTATGCATGCAGACAGAACTCAGCACCATTATAATAATTACTGATATGCATTTTATAGCTAAAAGTCCAGGCAAAGGCCACCAAAGAGTCCCAGACTTGTTATTAAATTGGTAATGAGTGACATCAAATATTTAGGCTTTTAGGAGGGGAAGACCAAATAAACCTAAAACTTCTAGGCATCCATTGTCTGGCTACTCAAAGCCAAAAAAGAATGTCTCATGACATATATGCCCCTAAAGAAAAATATATTACTGCTCTTTAATAAAAATCCACAGTATTTGTTATGCAACTGTGAAAAATCAGGCTGTATCTATACATATTTCCAACTCAGAGTCCATACTACACAACTGATTCAAAGTTCATGGACAAGTACACAGTTTTGAAAATTTAACAAGATCAAGAAGTTCATGGGCGTGCCCTAATGCCAATGAGATTTCTTCAGTAAAGATGAGACCTGTGATTATCCAGGGATGTGTTGTGCTGTGGGTGTGGAGAGGACATGGCAAAGCTGCCTGGCCCTGGCATGCACACTCAGCAGTTATGTGAGTGTTGGCCTTCTTCTGCAGTAGAGCCTGGCATTCCTGTGACTTGGGGGCATCCTGGCCCATGTTTTGGAGATCCTTTGGACCAGCTTTGCCCGAGTGATGCTTCCAAGTGATCCTTCAGGCCTGAATGTCAGCCTAGAACTGACCATGATTTCCAATAGCAAGATCAGAATGGAGAGCATGCTCCGGTACTTCAAGGGCTCCCTACACGTGTAATGAAGAAAGGGGGCAGTCCTTGAGGAAATGAGCTTGAGGAAGAGGACATAGAAATAAACATATGAGAGGAAGAGTGTGTCATATAACAGGAATGAAATTGTCATATTCAACAGCCTTCTGGCACTATAATGAACATGGGGGACACATCAAACTAGAGAAAAAGGAGAGGCAGAGCCCACAGCTGTGACTTCAGTCCATGAACTGTTGGCCACATTGAGATGGACCGAAATTGCTGAAACTGCTAGCTAAAGTCACACCTTTTTCTCCATGACTTGAATTATGAATCTTCATCATGGAAGGAGGTATGGCAGAGTAAATTCATTGACCTCATAGGGAAGAAGGAAAAAGAGAGAGGAAACAGAGGTCTCGTGGTTCCTCTGGCAGCCAGCTGCTAATGGCCTGAGTTCTTTCCACTTCCTCTTGACAGTGCCAAGTGGGAGACCAAACCTTCAACATGGGCTGTAGGGGCCTTCCCAGTGCAGACTACAGAGTAGGGCTGGCTGCGGTCCTTAGTGAACCCCTTTTGAGGAACACGTTGCTTTTCTTGCATCTGGGCCAGGCTGGTAACAAGTTGTATCACCATGCAAAGAACCCTGTTTGGACCATAGAAGAGGTAGAAAAGGTTCCAGTGATTGAGGCTCCTTAGTGTGTGGGAATCAAGGTTCCCTGGACTCAGTGCTGTTAAAGTGAAGTTTATTTGGGGAGAAGTCTCTTCCACACAAGCAGGTGCTGATCCCACAAAGACTTGCTCAGATGGTGATGATCTGACCAGAAGCAAAAGAAAGTGCTCAAGAAGTCAGGGGACCCCAGACCTAATCCCACACCAAACGGGCATGGTCAATGCTGCAGGTGCAGGTGGTGTGGGTATCTCACTACAATTCCTGCCAATCCTCAGACACAGATGCTCCAGAGCCAAGTAATGTCCTCTGTGCATGCATAAGAAATACCTAAAAAAAAAAATTAGCAGAGCACTGTTTTTAAAAGATTGTTGTGGGAATAATATTTAATATTGTTGAGCTTGAAAACTGTTGTCTAGAGCTGCTTTGTTTCATAATGATTTTTCATAAAGCGACTGAGAGCTGAAAAAGCAAAGTTGGTGACATCTCCAAAAACAAAAACTCTTTCCTTCCTTCTTGTAAGGACATGCTGCCGATTGTTGTATTGAATTGTTGACCCCAGGTGATAAATATCAAGTCCTCAAAGTAAGGCCTAGGTTCAGCAGTTACTCAGAGCTAAAAGAACTTAGAGTGTAACAGCAATCAGTGGAAACAGAGGCCATGGATTTGAAAGAGAGCAAGAAGATGTACATAGGAGGTTTAGAGGGAGGAATGGGAAAAGGGAAATGATGTTATTGTATTATAATCTAAGAACAAGTCATGGAAATACCTTTAAAAAAGAAATTACTAGAAAAAAAAAACTGAGGACTAGAGAGAAGACTCGAGTGAAGAAACTTGCTGGGTGATCATAAACCCTGGGGCTCGGACCATAGCTTACATATAAACTGGCCTGCACTGTGCCAGGGTTGCTGCTCTGAGGGACCCAATGCCCTCCTCTGGCTCATGCCTATACACAAGCGTGTACACACACATGCCTACACATACAGAAACAAACCTGTTAAGCCTTTAAAAGACACCAGTGTTTAAACAAATACCCTCTAGTTATGGATTATTACTCTTGCATGAGTATTTCATTTATAAATCTTGGCATGAGGCAACCTGAATTTTCGAAAGGATAACTTTATGTTAAAATTTTAAGTAGATAAAAGAGTTCTAATTATGGGTTTTAATCTGCTAGACTACTCAAGAACAAAACAGCTGGGGGGTGGGGGTTGTTGCCTGTGTCTCAAGAGCTGCACTGCCTGAAGCAATACAACATTGTCTCCAAAATATACTCTATTGCCCGTGCAAAGGTGGAAGGCAAGCCGCTAGCTGCTTTTCACTAGAGAGAAACGTGCCTTGTACCATGCCATTTTCTTCACAAGTGGTCTCAAGTCAGCCTGTGTGCTGGGAAGCGCAGAGACTTCCCTCAGATCCCTGAGCTCGCTTGGGAATTCTGTGTTCCTGATAGAGTCTAAGGCTGTAGCTCATGTCCTTGTACAATTTGCTTTAAATTAAAAATAAACAAAAACAAAAAACCTTTAACACCAGTCTCCATCTACACACATTGAAAGAACTTAGGCACTCAGAATATGTGTCAAAACTTTAAAACTAACTTAAATATTAAATTTATAGTAGTGTACCCACTGAGACGGCTGTGGAAGCCTGCTGCAGGAGATAGGCGTGTAGGATGCCAGAGTTGGCAGTGCCCTCCAATCATAGGCGTCTGGGAGCTATGCCCTCCGATCATCTCCTTCCTCGCCCTATTAGCCAGGGTTGTGCCTCAGGGTGCCAGGTGCATAGAAGAAAAGCAAAGACACTCAGGAAACTAATTTTTGGCAGCTTAACAATCACACAACCTCCTAAAGGAGAGACTCTGTTATTGTGAACAATAATGTTTTCCCACCTTTAGGAATCATGTGCACACCTTTCTAGCCATTCTCCAAAACATGGAAACACCCTGCTTAAGTTTGCACGGTTCTACTTACCGTCCTCATCTTCAGTGTTTTAGTCTCCGATATTGTAATATATTTTAGGCAAACCGAAGCACTCTATAAACTTTCTAAGATGGAAACACAGAGGCAAACATTTAGTTGCGGATATCTGAGCTTTAAGTCAGGGAACAAAGATTTCCTTTCTTACCTAAAAAAAAAATCTGTTTACATATTTCATTATCACCACACTTAAACAAATTTTTTTCATTAAAAATTAAATCGCGTGGGTTCCTCTAGAAATTTGAAATGTCACTCACAATCTAGAAATAACTAGCGAGAGAAGTCCAACTTCAAAGTCTCCTAACGGTTAGATGATGAGCTAGCATGCTCATTTGGACTCAACCCAGTGTTGCTTTTGCTCTTGTTGTTCCAAAAACAGCTAATAAAGAGTACCAAGTGTTCACAGAGTAAAGATGCCAGAGGCTGGGCATGGGCTCTCCGCTGCCTTTGTCTTGATGGATGGAAATAGATATACTCAGGGGCCCAAAGTGTGGAACTACAGTTTTTCACAGATCTACTGTCCTAAGGTACCTTGGCATCTAGAAATAACAGACTGTAGTAGATCTGCCTGGTAGTGTGCTACCCAGACTCTGCAGAAATGCCCCAAGACTTGAAATGTCTGTCACTGCAGCATTGGGCAATCTCCATTCTTCTGCCCCTACACTGCTGGGCTGACAAAGGCTCCATTGTTAAACCTGGAAGATTTTCTAACACAAGTAATTAGTTACTTCCCTTGACTCAAGAAAATCATAAATTCCCTATATTGCTATAAGGGATGCATCATCCCTCTTACTATACGCCGCACTTTGCATCTCCCCTACGTTCTTTAAATGATAGATGTAAAGGTTTAAAGAAAGCTCAAGCTTGATTGGAAGACTCATCAGAGGTACATAGGGAGCAGGCTGTACCTTTCTCCCCTTCGTGGGACTCCCAGCTCTGCAAGCTCTCTAAATACCACACGAAATGCCTTTCCGCAGAGGGATGGGGGCACATTCTCGGGTATGCTTCTCAAGAAGGCTTAATGGCAGTATTTTTAGTAGCAACCACAAACCTTGGACCGAAGCCCAAAAGATGAAAATGTTTAAGAAGCATTGCTTTAGCTGTTCGTTAATATTCCAAACAGAAGGCTCGTTTGTCTGGCTTACGGGTGAGGCTCTGTATTAAGTTCCCGTCCCAGGGCATGTTGCCAAAGAGCAGGATTTGGGACTCATAAATCAAGTGGAGCTAACCTATTCAAACTGAAACTCTATCTTTTGGAGCTAAGGGGTTTTTCAATAAGCTAATCCAGCATTGCAGTTTTCATAAATACCAGGGGTTTTATTTCAATGTATAGATCATTATTTGAGTTTGAAGTAGTGTCAAGTTATATGGAAATGAAACTGGATATTAAAACTTGAAATAGAGCAATTTCTAGCCGCATGCCTTAAAGAGTTCTTGGATGCAAGGACATTTGGCATAGAGTATGTTCTTTGACGTGCTTTTTCAAATTATCCCCCAAATAGCATATGTAGAGCCTAGCCTAAAACATGGGTTATAAACAAAGTTATAAAATCGCTCACTTGTATACTTGTACTCTAACAGACATGTTGAATGGCAGTGCACATAAATCCTGTCTTGCAACTAAGATCAATGTAAACTGATCTAATTTGAATAGGAACAGGGTATGGCATCCTAGAGCTGCAGCAACAATGACGATAAGACAACATCATTGCATAAAATTATCTGTTGTTTATTCCTAGGTTCTAAAATATATCACGAAGCTGCTCCAGTGAAAAGATGCTGCTGGGTTTATTGAGAAACATTATAACCACAGGGGTTGAGATTTATCCAAGGTAATATCATGTCTCTGTGACTTGTCTGTTTCTGTTTTGCTATAGAATAAAGCATGTGACTTCAAATCCCAACTCTGTCCTAGAGCTATCTAAATCTCAGAACTCATTCTTAAACCTACTTTACCACTGAAGTGTGTAAAAAATGTGCAAAATAAGCATAAGAAACCATGGAGTTTCCAGGAAAAGCTAATTAAATAAGATACCAAAGGCTTACATGATTTTGGTTTTTATTTGTTTTTGTTGTTGTTGTTTGGTTGTTTGGTTGGTTGTTTGGTTGGTTGGTTTTTTACTATTTTGCTTTATTCTTCTAGCATGAAACAAGGCAAAGAAATAGGACATTGGTAGGCAATGTTTAGGACAAAGATGCTTGATTACTTATCACAACTTGAAAAAAACAATACTTAGCAGTAGTGACTGGGCAGGAGCCTATAAACTTAACGTTAGACATACAACTCACATTTGCAACTGCAAGCTCTTCCCCGTGTTGTTCCTACAGGTCCCTGTTCTTTCCTGGATCGCAGGAAACCAATTTACTTCCTCTGGATCCAAGCATTCCTCACAGAGCAGATGGTCTCACCAAAACAGAAGTAGTTTCATTGGGCTCCCTGCCAAACACCTGAGCAGATGCAACTTCCTTCTTTAGTGGGAGAAGTACAGGAGGCATACCCAAGTGCAATGCTGGGCCTGGAAAAGAACTGGGCTGTCTCCTGCATTCTTCCCTTTTCTTAGGGTTACCACTGAGGATGCTGCCAGGCCTCCTCAGTTACAGAGCCCGAATAAAGCATGTAGCTACCTAAACCATGCCGACAACAACTGGGTCAAGGATATAATGAAAATACACTGTAAATGTAAAATGAGACACACTTTAAAAAGTGTATTGTCTTGAACATAATAATTTTCAAGATTATATTATTATATCGTTTCTCTCCTCCTTCCAAAACCTCCCATTGTGCTCTCTCAAATTCACGGTCTCATTTTCTTTTGTTGTTCTTATACACACATGTATAGATGTGGGTAAGAACAATTAATATTATATGTACATATAATATTATATATTCCTAAAATATAGCCTGTTCATTCCATTTGATATTGTTTGTATGTATATGTTTTCTGGGCTGAACCATTTGGTGCCGGCTAACCAATGGTTGTGCTTTTCCCGGGGAAGCCTGTTTCTCTGACTTCAGCATTCCTTAGCAGTAGTTGTCTAGGGTTAAACCCTCCTAAACTTCTCTTCTCTTACATTAGCATGTCTACTGGTATTGTCCTGTTGGTGAGACTTCATAAGTGTAGCTTCTGACAATTCTAGGAAACACAATCTCACTGTCCCTGACCCTTTAGGACCCTCTAGAAAGTCAACATTCTTAATGCTGAAAGCCTTTTATACAGTTCCTCATGTTGCAGTTGCAGTGTATGCAATTTTACCAACCAAAGGTTATTCTGTTGCTATAACTATTTTTTACCACTGTGATGATTCTTGATGCAAATATCTGATATGCGACCCCATGAAAGGGTCATTCAACCTCCAAGGGGTCGCAACCCGCAGGTTGAGAACCACTGCTCTGAACTTAAGAGTCTTCTACACTCTCTGTCTTTGTTGTTTTCTTTTCAAGACAGGGTTTCTCTGTATTGCTTTGGAGCCTGTCCTGGAACTCAATCAGGCTGGCCTCAATCTCACAGAGATCCACCTGCCTCTGCCTCCCGAGTGCTGGGATTAAAGGTGTGCAACTTTCTACTCTCTTTTAAGCAACAATCCCCAAGCCTTAGGTTCCTGAGCAGCACTGTAAATACGTCAGCTGGAATGGGCTCCACAACTTCATTTTGATTGGTGTTATTGATATTCTATAATGGTCTCTGTCTAAACAGTATAATATTTTTAAGTTGATAGATTGATGTTAAGGGCGAATTCTTTCCTTTGTATAAGTTGCATGTCTCACAACTCTAAGTGCCCATAATGAACTGATATTAAGTTGTCAATTTTCACAATGCAGTCAGAGTACTGGATTTCAAACCCTGCATCTATTACATCAACATGAAACTTTAGGCAAAGAATTTATCTTTCCAAATAACTTTTATTAGCTATAAAATCATGGGACTATCAAAGGTATTTAAATGAAATAATGTGTATTGGATATTCAATATAGTTATTATACTATGCCAGGCAATATAGTAATTTCTTAACAATTCCTTTATAATGTGGTGAATCATTAGAATGATAACTAATAAACCATGTCTTAGTTGACGGAAATTGTGCTCGAAGGCACAGGGCACATGGCCCACTGGCACAAACAGAGCTGTGGAGTCTGTGTCACACTGTTATGGCTGCTGGAGTGTGTGTATGTGTGGCTTAAACTCACGTAGTTCTCACCAATCAAGAGAAGACCCAGCAAGTCCAACTTCAAGGGGTATCCAATTCCATCCCATGTGATGGACATCCTTGCTACCTTCATTCTGCTGTGCCTGGCTGTTCTAACATGGGAGAGACGGATGGAAGAAAACCAATAGTTGTCTCACTTCGTTTCCTAAGAACACTGATTGCATCTTGAAGGCTACATTTCCTCCTCCTGCAACCCAATCTGAATATAGTTAACCTACCAGAAGCTCCACGATTACCCTCGGGATATCATCATATTGCAAATACAAATCCAAAGCATGACCCACAAGGGAGTAAGAATGTGGAAACACTTATAACACACATGCTTAAAAGCACACTTACCCTGTTTTTTTCTCCAGCAAGAGTTAAATGGATGGTACCCAGTCATCAAAGAAATGTAAAATAAAGCTACTTTGAGGTTCCATACTTTGAGATTGCATCCACTATGGATGCTCACATTATATCTACTATATACAGGCTTCTCAATATAATGAGAATAGAAACACCATACACCCCAGCTGTATAACTTCTGAATATACACCCAAAGGATGCTGAGGCACTACACTACATAAATACTTACACAGCTATCCACAATTTAACCAGGAACTGAAACTTGTCTCGGTGCTCATCAACACCCAAAATTTTAAAAATGCATTACACATATCCAGTGGCATTTTATGCAGCCACAAAGATCATAGCGCTTACAGAAAAAATGGACACAACTAGAAATGATTATGCTGAGTGAAATATGCAAAAAACTCAGAAAGAAAAATATCCCTTTTCCTCTCACCATACCCAACATTTAAAAATGACGAACTTGTACACATGTGTGTTTCTGTGTGTATAGACCCGTGTGACTTCCCTTCTCCTCTGCTTGTTTTGATGAGCTTTGTCTGCAGTGGTGGGTGAGTGGTGCGCGTTAGAAAGGGGGATGGGACACAGCAGAATGGCACTGTGTGAAAGAGGGTGCTACCATCAAATGATGCAGCTGGGATCTTGTCTACTTGGTCAGACATTGGCAGAAACTATCTGAAGAGGCAGGGATGAAGTTGGGATAAGAAAAAGACTCTCTTTCCACAAGAAATTTAAATTCGTGTCATAAATTTAATTTTACTTCTAAAAAAACTAGCTAATAAGGAAATAAATTATTCAAGTACATATAAAAACATGGCAACTCCCAAAAACTAAATAATATTTATGTGCATATTAAAGAAATAAAAATAGTACTCTTACAAATAAAGAAATGCACAGTTAAACTTCATCATGACCCAAAGTCAAACCTTGTCTTTGATATTAATATTAACAAACAGGATCTGACCTTCATTAATTACACCTAGCCCCTTGCTTTCTTCCTAGCTGTCCTCCAATCTTGCAGATGTGTTCGAATGAGAAGGACATCATTAAGATAAAGGCTTCTCCCAAGTGGATCCTCTCCTTCTCAAATACAGACATGTAAGCAGAAGTAACTGGAGTTTCCTGGGCTCAGATCTATCCTAAAGGTGTGGCAGAATCTTCCTCTCTGTCACTGCCTACCTAGGAAAAGTTTAATCCCCAGATCATGATATGATACAGCAGCTTCCTGCATAGCTTTTCTGGGCGTACGGTTGGGTCAGTACTGTGTGTATGGCTTGGAGTTCAGCATGTGTACCAGGCTAGCAATCACGCACTCTGTTCTGAAGGGTAGAGTAGAACACATCCTCCCGAGGAAAACAGGATTTCGGGTGTAAGCCTGAGCACCTATTCACTGCTCTCAGGAGCTGTTGCTCAGGTCCATTCTGACGTTTCTTTTGAATATGAAGTTAGATCATTCATTTGCCTAAGTTTTTATTGAAAACTACATGAAACGGAAAACGATGGTGAGTTGGTCTTTGACCAATTTCTTTTTTTTTTTTTTAATTATTATTTTTAAGGGGAACTGAATTATTTTGGTTACACCACTTTAGTATCACTATTCCCTCTCCAAATAGACATGTTCCTGTTATTGAGGCCATGCATGAGTCCTCTGGCTCCCAAAATGTTATCCCTCTATACTCCTGCAAAGATAACACCTGCAATTCCTTTCTGTATTTAGAGACCAGCATATGCTGACTTTCATATTTCAATGGTAGCTGCTGGGCTGGGCTGGGGAGGCAGTCAGTTGGTAGATGCTAGCCTGACATGCAAGAGATTCAATCTCTAGAACCACATAACTGGGCATTGCTTCCAAGAACTGGAAAGGTGGAGATAGGAAGATCATAGTTCAAGGTAATCTTTAGCTAAAATGTTAGACACCAGCCTGGGAATACATCTTCCTCAAAAAATAGAATTAAAATAGAAAGAATAGCATAGAATGGAATACCTATTGCTTCCATTTCTGAATGTTCTCACCTCAGGTCTCGTTATTTCTTCATGTCATTTAACCATTTAATTCTTTTGTTTACCGTCACCTCTCTCCTTTCACTAGAGTATAATCCAACCACAACTGCACGTTGATTCCCTGGTGAACATAAGAACCTAGGGCGAAACTTGACGCATATGTAACACCTGGACCGTATTTACTAGGTGAATAACAGAGAATGCATGAATAAGTAAACGAGTTTATAGGCTTGGGAGCAGAAAACAGCAAACAAACAAATACCAGGCTACATGCATTTTCATGCACCTGAAAAACATGCCAAGTCTCATCTTTTCCACTCCTATATAATTATCCGTCATCACCATCGTCATTACCATCTGACAGCAGAAAGCACAGCAGGGTGTCTCAGCAGAGTGGTTGGGAGACCCCTCCTTTACTGCTTCTCAATGAGCATGCATGCAAGCTTGGGTCCTAGGACAGGATTCTCTCTCAGTCACACACCCCCCCCCTTACATTGTTCTCAATGTAAAGGCCAGCTGACCTTTGAAAGGCCCAGCTCATCTTCCAAAATGGTTTTAATCCTGGTCACTGTCCAAACCCCTCAGCGTCTGGCACATGATAAACATTCCAGAGATGCTAGCTGTGATAATATTTTTATTCACGACATTATTGTATTCCAGTATGCTCTAAGGACTTTGTGTGTGTTAAGTGAAGTAATGATCCAAAGTTCGAGTGTTGGTATTTCAATTAGAAAAAAAAAGAAAGAAAGAAAGAATAGCATTGAATACTGATACCCTGGATTTCACAAAGGTTATTGGATGCCAAAAGAAAGCCCAAGTTTTTCTGTTGTAACAAATACATAATAGCCATAAATGTAGACCTGAAATTTTCCAAAAGGGCACAGTGTTCCATTTTTCCACAGAAGACAAATAATTCTTATGGCACTCTTTATGAACTCCTTGTGCATCCTAAAGATTGCACCTTTGTTCTTAGAAGCATTATTGAGAAACTACAGGAAGACTAAAGTGACTACAATTTCAAAAAATGGAACCAAACAAATATTGAGTGGGGACATGCCTAGCTGAATGGGAAGCGTTTAAATAGCTGTATTTCTGCACAGCAATCTCGGTTGCTGCTGGCGAGACTACCAAGCTTCCCTTGCAGGGCAGCTGGACCTGCCCCAGAAGTGGCAGGAAACACAGCAGGGGACAGCTTCACCTGACACCATTCCGGTGTCCTCTCAGTAAGGGAGAACTACCTTGTCCAAACTCAGCGACTCCCCAAGTTACCCATGTCCAACACCTGATCTCCGTGGTGTTTAATGTCCCAACCACTGTCTTAACTGCAAGGCTAGCTCTAAACTGTCTCCCACCTTCCAACTTCACAGTGAGCAAGGAGATCCAAGGCGACCAGCACAAGCCCTCTCTTCCCCTTGTATGCCAACATCTCTTCTTTTTCCTTCCTGGAGGTTGACCTCAGCAGCCAGCCACAGATGAGCTCCATCAGAGGTGATTTCTTTATCATTTAAACTGCAAAGATAATTCAAAAACATCCAAATGCCTTGAGATCAGCGTTCCAGGTATGACTCTTAATCTACCAATTGGCATTAGTTATATTAAGACTGTGGGGGTAACAGGTGTACATCTATCCACTTGTCTTATTTCTATAAGTTATAGACACTGCCAAGTGTCTAGAAGAGAAACATTTTAATTTCCTTGTCCCAAGAACACCATGGAGAACGAAGAGGTGTCTCGGCAGTCAAAAGTACATACTGCTCTTGTAGAACACCCAAATTAGATACCAAGCAGCAAAGTCTTAGCAATCAGAGCACAAATCCCTGTAACCTCAGCTCTGTGGAATCTAACGCCTCTGACCTCCATGGGCACCCGCTCTTACTTGCACATACCCACATACAGACATACAGACATGCACAGAGTATAAAAAATACTAATCTTTTAAAGAAAGCAATGCACCTGACAATAATACCAGGCACTCGAAGAGCTTATCATTTTAAAGTGTATTAAGTGACATTAAGTGTCAATCTTCTTCCATGCCCAACATCAAAATACGTCACAGACCCCGGCACTGCCGTTCTCATTGGAGAAGTCCTTTTCTGCAATGTGCTGTGGTGAGTGCATGAATTGCTCCAGGATAAGTCAAGGTTATAAAGCAGTGGTCAGAAGTATCTTCTACTATCATCTAACCCATTTCTGAATGCAGAAGACATGCAACGACCAGAATTTCTCAGTATCCTACAATAATTAGAAAATTCTACTTTAAAATTTATGTTCAATATGTATCTTTTATGATACTGTCATTATTACCATGAAATAAAGGCAATAGCTACCAATTAAATAGTACATATCCACTCTTGAAACACAGAAGAACAATATCTGGTCTATAGCTTGTGTGTTACAACCAAATCAGTTTCTTTATAGACCTTTTCTCATAAATTCTGAGTAAATTCTCTACTTAATCTGCCATTTGAAATTGGATGACCATCAACTTTACCAGTTTATTTTAGACTCTCTCTTAGAAATAAACAAATCTCAGGGATGAGGTCCATATCAAAGAACAGGTAGTTTCATAAAAATATATATACCTTATAAATTTCATATCAAATTGTCTTTATATAAAAATCTGGCATATTTGCACAAGAACTCAGCTTTGTAGTTTCCCAGGTAATGAATATATGCCGAATGCACAATCTGGGCTCTACAGGACTAAGGACCAAACCACACTTGACACATCTATTTCCCTGATAAATCAACAGCATTAAGATAAGGGTACCCAAAAAATGCAGTTGAATTGTCAATGTGGAGATGCCTTAGCCAAGCTGCTGCTTTTTATGAAGAAAATTACATGAACCAAAATGTAAAAAGATTAAAAAAAAAAAAAAAAAGATTAATGCTTTGTGACTGGTTTTGCTTTTTTTGTTTTTTCCTTTTCTGTTTTTATATTCCTTTTTATATTCCTTTTAAATGTCTAACCTCTGTGTCATTATTTTAATTTTATGAGGATATTTTTATTTTGGAAAATGATGAGCCAGGATATGCAGGGAATTAAATAAAACAAGGGGAATAATTTACCTAGCACGATCCTATTATCTCATGAGATCCTCAGTGAATGACTTTTACCCCTGGAAAATGTAAACAAGGCTAGGGAAACTAATAAAGCAGGCATACAGCTGTTGAGCTATGGAATGAGGGCCAGCTCTTCCCCACACTGGGTAGACCTCTGTCTGGCTGCATGAGTGAGCAACCCTCTCCTATGCTGGTTTGAAAAGAGCAGGACCCTGAACTTGGGGCTACCCACTCCTGTAACTTGGTCCAGCATCACTCATTTGTATCTTCTTGATCATTCCGTGCCAAGCATTGGGCATGTCCTACCTACTTACTTTCAGCCATTTGTGGTCAGTGTGGGAAGGCTGGAGGAACTCCTCTGCCTGGAATAATTGACTAATGACCAAGCATGGTCTTCGTGTCAAGTTGCAGTAGAGAAAATGCCCATCATGCTTCAGCTTGTAGGCTGGCCTCGGGTTCTGGAGGCGATCTGCCTGTCAGGGAACAAGGACTTCCATTCAAGCCTCCCTGAAACCACCTGGGGAATTCCTACTCATCCACCACAAGTGACACAATGCCATGTTCAGGAGCCTTCTTCAAACTGTGTCAAGACCAGCTATGAGAATTCCAACCCTGAGTTCATATTGTTCTATACATATTTCTATTATTTGACAGTTCTAAGACTCTCTTGTTTGTAGGATTTTTTTTATTACTTTTCATTGCGCACACGTCTGTGTGGATGAGTGGGGACATGTATACCCACAGAGGCAATGGGCACTTGACTCAGCTCGTGCTGGAAGTACAGGTGGTGACAAATGCCCACACAGGTGCTAGGAACTGAACTTGAGTCCTCTGCAAGAATGGCACACACTCTTTTTCACTCGCTGGGCCATTTCTCTGGCACCAAGCTTATGAATTCTTCTAATGGCTTAGTTTTTAGTTATTTGATCACATCAAACACTTTAAGGGTTGTTTCAAATCTATGTTTCTTACCAGGTTAAACACACACACACACACACACACAGACACACACACACACACACACACACACACGCACGTGCACACACGGGCACACACACACACACCCTGACAGTCATTTGTTCTTAGGGATCTTGTCTGAATCAAGCCTTTGTACCTTGGCATTTATGTTTTCTTTGCCAATTACAGTGACTGGCACTTTGACTCCCTTGTAATGACTGGATAAGTCAATGGAAAAAATGACCGTCCACATACACAAACAATCCAGAATTGTTTCAGAGAAAATTAGATATTAGGGAGCCTTGAGAAATGTCCACGAACTCCTGACTGGTGACAAATTTCTAACCAGGCTCTACAGACTCATTGGCCCCTCCCTTCTGAACTCTCTTTCCAAAGCTGCTGCAGTAGAGGATATAACAAGCGGGCACAGTTAGTTACCCCCACACTCTGAAACACACGCTGTGGCAATTTCTCAAAGGGCACAGGTTAAGTGAGAGAAGATGGCGCCCACTTTCAGCCCTCTGCTCCTTTTGCAGACTACTCCAAAGCAAATGACAATGAGTACATTTTGACTTTTCAGAAAAAATAGTGAAACTGTATCTCTTAGTTCCCCCCTCACAGATGTGTCCCATCTGTTGATGCTGATGATACACAGATACATGAGTGTCAAGAAGAAAGCTACCCAAGGGGTTGCAGGGCCACCCAGGGTGTGGTGGAGGCCAGATAACACTTGTTTAGTATATAGAAATGCCCAGAAGCTCCTGGCCTGGGAACAAACTCTGCCTCCTCCCTTCCTGCCTGATCAGAGGGGCTTTCCATGAATCTCAGCAGGACAGGAGTACCCCTAAGAAAAAGACCCTTTCCGCTTTTTCTTCTTTATGTTACATTGCTTGGAGACTCAGAAATTCTTTCATTTCAGTCTTGTGTGACATACCTGCTTGAGTAAGCTCCAATGTGTTTTAAGTGGAAGAGAGAGAGAGACAGAGACAGAGACAGAGACAGAGAGAGGAAAGAGAGAGGGGAGAGAGACAGACAAAGAGAGGAGAAAGAAATAGAGAGGAGATATAGAGAGAGAGAGGAGAGAGGGGGGAGAGAGGAGAGAGGGGGAGAGGGGGGAGGGGGAGGGGGGAGCAGGGGGAGCGTGGGGGGAGCGGGGGGAGAGGGGGGAGAGGGAGGGAGGGGGGAGAGGGGGAGGGGGGGAGAGGGGAGAGAGGGGGGAAGAGAGATTACATTGCAGCTATTTTCTGTTGATGGTAGAGTCCTTCCCCCAAGGAATAAGTTGGCAAACTTTTATCCTCTGCTGCTAGAGAACCACCCAGGAGTGGGAACAACTTCCCAGCCTTCCTGTGAGCAGACAGAGGTCTCTAGTGGGAAAGCAGAGCAACCACAGGTTTTATTGGGTGTGGTCACCTCAGGAGGCCATGGCATTGTACAAAGACAGAGAGAGCCAACAACCCGGCCACCTTGCAAATAGACAGATCTGTACATTTGCTCAAATTCTGTTAGCCATGTGAGCTTGGTTTAGAGGACTCTTGGGAATTTGGAGAGCTAATTGGGGATTGAAAGAGATTTGAAAAAGGAAAAGGGACAAAGAAATGTGTTGAATTCAGCTCCTGCCATGTCCTCCTCTTATCTGCTCAAAACCTGTTTCTAGCTGGAAAGGCTAGAGTTTCAAGGAGATCTGAGTACATAAATGATGGAAGACAGCCGTCCCTAATTGAGGGTGCTGCATGACGATGTAATTACCCTGAGCTTAGTGAGGGCAGTAGACTTGTAAAGATCTCAGCTCCATGAGAGAACAAGAAGCAGGGTCTTTCCTTTTACAGAAGACGGCCATGGGTGCAGATTCTCCTTCCAGACACTGGATCTCATGATCATCATGATCTCATGATGTCCCCTTTTATTTTCTCACACAAGGAAAGAACATAATGTTAGCCCATCTAGAAGAGACAAACCCATTATTGCATTTCATTTGGTTAGAGGACCAACACTGATTTCAGTGAGGAATAGTCCTAATACATAGTCAATGGCAGCCTTTAAACACGAGCTGGCTGTTTGGGAAGTAAGTCTGTTCTAATGAATAATTTAAGAATCTTTCTGTTCTCAGTCCTTGGGGACAGAATGTGATTTTCTGAAGTACTAAAATGTTGGAAGCATTTGCCCCTACAAGGTGTTAGAGAAGTCACAGTTGGAGAACTTAGCTAATTGAGAAAATGGGGGGGGGCTTCCTGTTTGCCATTGCATCCTCTAAATCCAAAACTTGGTCCTGGGTCAGTGCTGTGGCAGGTTTGTGAAAGGACAGAGATTCAGTGTGGACACCCTAGCTGGTAATACTGAAATGCATGGCAACGATGATCAAAGAGCAATCATATTTTAAGGCCTTGTTAAGGAAAGAAAACAGTCCCCTAAAATAATAAACATGTGAACGAAATGTAGGGCATTCCACAAATAGTGTCAACAGTGGTCTCTGTGTTCTTTTTATGTTTGGGAATGAGGAGGCATTCCCAGGCTCTGTCCCTGTCTACGTAATATTGTGTGGCTCTGTATTTGTCTTATTGGTGTTCCCTATGGTAACATGAACTCCACAGGAGCAGCAACACAAGTCTTGACCTCTGTTTTTCTGATGTGCCTGATACAACACAACTTTTAGCAAACATTTGGAATTATATTCATCATAAATACTTGAGTGTAACCCAGTAGCATCATTCAAAAACAACTCTATTCGTGTTCATAAGTAGTATCCAAAAAACTTTAAAGAATTTTTTATATGATGTTTGAAGCTGTTCATGCATTGGGGGACCATGAAGCTAGAAACCTAAAGGAGAATGAGTCAAAATGTATCATGAGGTGAGAAGATAATCGAAGAACACAAGTTCTGGGAAGACCACCCTCCACCACCACCCATCTGATAGGTGAATGGTTGAATTCATTCTCTTATTCAACAACTCTCTACTACAAGAAATTGATAAATTTTAAGAAGCAATGATGAGCTCCTAATCCATGTAGCTCAGATAACAAATAGGCAGCCCAGATCTGATAGGATATATTTTTACAAGGAAGAATAAATGGTTCAGAATAGAAGACTGGAGTGAGGTTGAATGGAACGAGGAGGGTACAGATGGGCCAAAAATGAAAGCAAGGAAAAGCATAGTGTGCAATGTGTGGCAGGCGGTGCCTGGGACTCTGGCTTCAGTGTAGGGGTTGGTCTTCCCTCCAAAGTGGCAGGAAGCTCTATTGTCATTTGGGGCCTCAACAGCTGATGCTTCTACTGAATCGCAGTCAACGTCAATTGTAGTTTCAAAATGAATAAAGATCTCTTCCTACACAGGTACAAGTGTGTGTCTTGATGTTAAAGAAAGGTAGAGGTGTCCCGCTAGGGAAGAAACTTCCGTAGGTGACTCCAAACCCAGCCATTGGTGCTCAGACTCCACAGCTCTCTAGGAGCAGAGAGCTCTGCCTTCCAGAATCAAGATCGTCTCTGGGTTTAGCTCCCAGCCACTTCTTTGCTCTTCCTAATCCCCTCCATTCCACGTTCCAAACCACGAGCCTCGCCAACTGTTTGCAGATCTTTCTCCATATATCATGTATCTTCATGCATATACCTACTGGATCGCCCCTCATCCCACACATGACTTCCACATCCCATTGAGAATCTCACAGATGCTCCTGCCTTCCCACAGCCTTCCATGTCGCAGTCTTCTACATTGCTTGCTGTTCTGTCTCTAGCGCTCATCACTCCCCAGCAAGGCGTTCATCTTGACCATTGTCTCTCCTCGATCACTCCTTACAGGAAAATCAGCTCTACAGTGGAGTTTCTACTTGCCTCAAATGGTTCCTAGCATACAGTAAGCTTCCAGAAATGTTTGGGGGGGTAGCTGGATAAGCAGAGGAGTCTGTCATTTATTTCTGAAGCAGAGAGAAGCTGACACAGCTGTTGAGTTCCATCATTGTGCCTCCTGAGGTTGTTGTAGCAGATGAGACAAACCTCCCAGGATCCAACTCTTGAGTTTTGGAAAGAACAGACCTTCAGAGTTCAGATGAGGCAGGAGCATGGGGGGTATGCTCACTGCAGAAACTTCCTTGGGAAATTTAGTTCCTTTGCACAGACTTGGGCTCTCCTGAAGGAGAGGAACTTGACAGCTTGTTCTACTGGGATTTACACTCCCAGACTCAGCCATGCTGGTTCTGACCAATGCCTGCCAGCACTCAGCAGTGATGTCATGAAGCATGTGGGCAGAGGTAGAACATGTCTGGGGTGCCTCAGGCTCCTCAGAGCAGAGCATAGTCTGGTGAGACTGCCCTAGGCCTAAGACACCTCTCCTGGGAAGGACGTTGAGAGAGGCTGCATCAAATCAGCTGGGGCTGATGAAAGGCCGAGGCTCCACCCTCTTTCCAGATAAGTCACAGAAGCATAAACCTACACAGACCTGTGAAAGCAAGCTTATACACACCCAGCACCTTAATCAGCTAGACTCCTTGGAGGTAACATAAACCCATATATCAAAATGTTGAAAAGAATCAGTAATCTGTAGCCATTTTTTGTGTGTTTCACTATGTAGCCTTGGCTGTCCTGGAACTCCCTCTGTAGACCAGCCTGGCCTTGGACTCACAGAGATCCACTTGCCTCTGCCTTCCCAGTGCTGGGATTAAAGGTGTGTGCCACCAACACCTGGCCATGGTAGCCATCTCTTAGCAATCAATATCTTTCTAGCAGTTTCCATGTAAAGAAACAGAAGAGCAGGGACCTCACGGAAAAAGCTGGGAAACACAAGTGATGATAGGAAAAATGCTTCCCACTAACCCCATTAAGTCCTATCGATATGAAGGTCAGGCACTAGTTTGAATCATAAATGAATGAATGGTTTCCAAACTTAACGGTGAGCTATAAAGGACAAGGGACTTCCCAAGCTTTTACACTTTCATACTTCCAGTACTAACAGCTTGTCTCCTTGGCTCCACAAGCTTCTCAAAATGTGCCTGGTTCCGGAAGCACATTGAAGCCTGCCCTTCTCAGTCCTTAGAACATACCTGAATCGGAGCATTACTTTCCCTGTGTCCCCTAGAAGTGTATGATTCTGAAAACTGGCCTAACGGATCTTGTGCATGAATAATTGGGTCTCTCTTACCATCCCCTCCCACCAGCTCAGTAAGTCTGTTTGTTCATTCACCACTTAAGGGCAAGATGCCAAGGACATAAAGAAGGACAGACACAGGTAAGCCAGTCCTGACTCTCATCCTTCTCAAAGCTCCCAACTCAGAAGCTGAATGTGGAAGATGAGTTACTCAAGCAATTACCAATAAGGAAATATGAGACGGAGAAGGACAACTAGAGTCAGAACACTAAGTATGCTGCCAAGGCTCCCAGAAGAAACGGCATGTGTACTGAAGTTCACAAGACGAGTCAGTGCTCTAGCCCAGGGATAGGTATGGGGTAAAGAGAATGCTGGATGACAAGCCCCAGACATTCTCAGGAATTCCCAAATGGTACAGATGTATTAGAAACAGTAATTAGCAGCCACTACACTAAGTACTGACTGCTAAGCGGAGGATTTCTTTCTACTGACAGGGCTGCCATTCAGAGTCTCCAAAGCATTCTTTAACTTCATTCTTGCCAGGTGTAAGCAGCTCTGAGGATCTTCGCAGAAAGGGCTTCATGAGTTTTTCAGAGATTGCCTTTATGACACTGGGTTTCTCTTTTGATAAACAAAAGCAAAGAGAGCAAAGAAAAGAGAGAGGAGTCTCGAAAGAAATCAATTACACAACAACTGTCATTAGAAGTTGAGTTTCAAATGGCTCCTCCTCGCAAAGCTATTGTAGGCCTCTCTCTCAGAAGGACTTTGAAATCCCTGAGCAATCTGTGCACTGTGCCAGGGACAGAAAACAATCAAAGCAGACCCACGCAACATGAGATTAAAAAGCCTTTAAATCCAGGCTCTTATTTCTGTAGGTTTGGGGTTTGAAATCATAAGCATCATGCCTTCTATTAAAGAAAGATTTCCAAGGAAGTTTTCCACTACCAGGGCTTAGAGGGACATAAATGGCTATCTGGGCCATTCATCCAACTCAAACACTACCCAAGAGAAATAGGATGAAGCCCCGTTTTCAAATACTTTTCATACTGAGATTTAACAACCTCTTTCAGGAGGCAGGCCTGTTAGCAGCCTTCCCTGTGAATAAAGAGGGCATTTGTATCAAGTTCAAGGCATTTAAATGCCAGCCTACGGCCTCTTCCACTTAGCTGGGCAAAGAGATCAGCAACAAATAAAATTATGTATGTAACGAGTGACAGGAGAGTGGGTTTGGGATTTAAGTCTTGTCCCTGCAGCTTCATTCAGGGGTTGCTGATGAGTGAGCTTGGGTCTTTTGGATGTCCAGTCCCTATCTGACAGAAACAAGTCAGTCCTGAGCACAGGACTAGGGAGGAAGGGCTTTCCAGGCAGCCCCTGGAAACAACAGCCAACCCATCTTAGGTTCCTAAAGATGACATTACTACCTGAGGGCCTTAGCAGAAGAAACATGAGCCAATCTTGATGACGAGGCAAGGTATCCATGCTGCTTTGGATGTTATGTGTGGTTTGACTGTTTGCATGTATGTCTGTGCATGTAGCCTGTTTGGGCTGCCATGAGAAATCATGTTAAATGGAGCAGCATGTGACAAAAGCCTAACCTTATTGCTAATGGTTCTGAAGCTGAAATCTAGTGTCTGACATGAGTCTACTTTCTGGCTCATAGATGGATGTCATTCTCCCAGGTCAACACATAGGGCCGAAAGAGTAAGAAATTTCTCATGGGTGCCTTTGATGAGGGCATGAATACCACTTATGAGAGTTCCATTCTTGTAACCTAAGCATCTCCTAAAGGCCCAACTCCAAATACAATCACATTAGAGATTAAAACTCAGCATACAATTTTATTTGTTTGTTTATTTATTTATTTGGTATTGGGAATTGACCCTAGGGCCTCACTCAGTTGGGCAAATATATATGTGTATGTATGTATGCATGTATGTATGTATGTATATTCATATATATTCTGCCCTTAGTACCTACAGTTTGAGGAGACACATATTCAAGACATACAATCTCTATGTGGGTCAATTCTGTGAATGTACATTTATATAATAGTAGACACTGAACCATATAGCAACACTCTAAATGAATGCAGCCTGACGCTGAAATGGTGTCAGTATAGAATGCTGACTATTTGATGAAGGACTATAGTAATATGATAATGAGCACCTACCATGTGTGGGCAAGGCCATGTCGGACAGTCCCTGATGTTAAGGAGACATAGGTCAGGTGAGGACGCAGAGGCGCAAACAGATAGTTACTGAGTTACAATCCGAAGAGCCAGCTGTCTGTACAAGGCACTGTGAAGCATGAAGCAGGAGGTGAGCAGCAGGAAGGAAGAGCTCAAAGAGGTGCTGCTCGCTCCTGTCTTCACAGAGCACAGATAAGAACACTGCAGACAAATGCATGGAGTCTCACACACACAGACATGCCTGCATAAGTCTATTCCTATATAAAGGGACTGCATGTTTCCAAGCATATACACACGTGTATCCACTATATGTAGGAAAAATATATCTATAAACAGTTACATGTCTGATACTTACTTTTTACATACAAATATATTTTCTCACTATGATCATATATGTATGAATCTCTGTGTGTGTGTGTATATATATATATATATATATATATATATTTGGAACCTGTTTCATGTATGTATTATGTATCTCATTCTGTCTGTATTGGTATATATATACTCATTTATACATATTTAAGCATTATATGGTAACATAGACAGAGGAAGACAGAAGGGAGGGGGAAAGAAATAAGATAGCCTGGTAATATATAGAAAGTTTGGCATTAACATTATATATTATATATAGAAAATCAATTTTATATAGAATTTATATATACATAAGAATTTTATTTCTATATATAGAGAGAGAATGTATAAAACATTTACTATCAAGTAACTTACCTATGCACACATGCATATCCAATTATTTTGCATGAAACCAATCTATCTCCACTCCAATTATGGATCTGTCTACCATGATGTGCTTCAAAGCTCTTAATTATCCCTTATTTCTACTCCTGCTCCACACTGAGGAGGCAAATAATACATGACTAGGGTCCATATAACAGGAATGTTATATACTAAAAATATTGGCAAGAAGTAAAGCTAGGTCCTACTCCAAATGACTTGAAAGATTTTGATGATCCCTCATGGAAGGCCTCACCCTCCCTGGGGATTGGATGGGGGATGGGATGAGGTGGTCAGAGGGGGGCATGGGAGGATGGGAGGGAGAGGAAACTGGGATTGAGATATAAAGTAAGGTTGTTTCTAATTGAAATAAATTTTATATAAAAAAGAATTGAAGCTGCCACAGCTTCAGATTTGTGGATCTGAGTCACCCCTAACCTTGTTTGTTCTGAAAGCAGATTATACACCACTGAAACTTTTGCTGAGAACTCCAGACGAACTCTTCGTCATTTCTGTAATTACCTAAGTCAATTCACAATGTGAGAAGAAACGTGTTCTTACTTTTAATCGATCTGGAATTACACTGAACTTTGAAGACTCAAGGAGCCTGTCAAGCTGGTAGAGAGACAGCATGGTTAAAGACAAGAACTGCCTGACTGCGGGACTGGAGTACTTGGAAGACAAGCCGCCCCCAGCTAAAGAGCACGGTGTTCTGCATGTTCCATCACTCAGAGCGCTGACGAGACCAGGGCCTTGGTAAGAGGTAAACGGATAGCACGTCTACACCATGTCTGGAGTGGGGACATTGGGACATTCTGTGCAACATACCTCAGTCTTCCTATGCAGCATTTGCACTTGAAGCTATGTTAGGGACCAAACTGAAACACGGGGTAGGTAAATAACAGTTTGCATTTCAGGTGTCCTGGGAAGATTGCCATCTCTGTTAAGTAAGCATGACACAACGGAGTAGCGAAGACCTTGCTGAGTTCAGGTAGTCCTTAGGTAGCAAACGAAAAGTCAGTTTGATGCTTAGCTATGTGGTTACTGTGAAGGCTTCATGGAAGACGGGAAATGGAAATGCTCTCGTAAGGAAATCTGGGCCTAAAACCAGACTGACAAAGATATTTCCATCCTACACTTAGAAGGTGCGTGTGAGAATTTTGAGTGGCATTTTGTAGCTGAGGATGTTAGAGACTCACATAGGAGCTACAGTTGTGCTGAAGTTATCTGGGTGCAGTGGATGATACTATTACATAAAAGCTGAGTACCTAATCCATGGACTTTAAGAGCCGGTACACCCAGAGTGGTCCAGCATGGGTGCTCGGGCTTGAGCTGCGGCATAAGGTAGATGTGTATTTTCATTTCCAGCCCTGTGCCTTGCTTTGCCGTGAGAACTTGGACAAGTTACATCATGTCTCTGAACCTCAGTTTCCTCATCTGTCAATAGCAGCTAATTATACTTGCTTCACAGGGAAGCTGGGAGACTGTGGGAACTAATTATCGCCACTCTGCTTCCAACTGGCTTTTGTTCTATCATCTGGTTTCAGCAGGGTATACACTGAAAGCCTTTTGCAGGCTCTGGCCTCTCCTGTGGAAGACGGGAAACCATCTTCTTGCTTCCTGGGTGAAGGAGCTCTCCAGCCACTCTTTTACCTAATAAACTACTCCAGTTACTTTGCAGGGTGGGGGGAGGGGTGAATTTTTGAGACAGGATCTCACTATGTAGGCTAAACTGGAACTCACAGAGATTTCCCTCTCTCTCTGCCACCCAAGTGCTGGAATAAAAGGCACTCTCCACCTGGCTCTGGTTACTTTCAGAAATAAAAATGTTCAGTCTGGTTTTAAAGGGAGAGGTCAGAAACCATGGTCAGCTGCTTGGGTACCATAGAGGAGGCTAAGCCAGTCACCATCCTTGTTTCTACCGTGTGAATGAGAGTTTTTCTTTCCTCCAGGATTTGCCTGTTGGGGATTGCTATTTGTGGGATATAGGAATTTGTTTGGCTGCAGAGCTCAGACCAAGGTGAGCTAACACTTGAGGACTGGTTTTCATTAGGTCAGCTAACAGCTGTCTACAGGATGCTTCTCAGGGACCACTTCACTATAGAGGTGCAGCGTATAGGCTGAAATGTTTCTTTTTATCAGAGGGCATCTTTACTTGACCGCTTATCGGTTCCCTCTGTGTTATGGTGGGGGAAAAAAAACAATTAAAAAACAACCAAAGGTGGAATGACACAATTTAAAATGGCTCTTGGTTCCATAGGGTTTGGTTCTGTCACAGTGGAGAAGGTGTGACACACTTTGGGAAGGCCAGAGAGTTCAGCAGAAACTACTCATATCATGACACATCAGGAAGCAGAGAGTTTAGACCAAAACTAGACCCACGTCTACCAGCTGTGCCCCTCTGGGTACCACCAGCCTGAAGACAGAGTTCAAAGCATGAGCCTGTGAAAGTCATCCAATTCAAGCCATAGCAAGCCCAACTGAACCACACAGACACAAGCCTCTCTGCCATCTTATGGGTGGCAGAGTGCTTCCTCCCTTCTGGGTGCCTCTTTCATCTGCCAGCTTCTTTCTGGCTCCGTCATACTCTGCCCCCCCCCCACCCTCCTCAAGCATCTTGGACTATGAGTCTCAATTGGAAGTGTACTCTTCTTGTTCTACACTAAAATCTGGTATGGCACATGGTTTTCTTCTCTGTCCCCTCTCAGATCAATCTGGTTTTCCCTTACATAATTAATATTGACTGATTTGAATGGCATGAGGCAGAAAATGTTTCCAAGCGAGGGAGTGTTCTGTGATGAAATCTAAAAGCCAGATCCCATACTTATGTTGAAGGAATAGGAATGTTATTCAAGCAATTTCCAATGGTTTTTGTCTTCCCCATCTCCTTTCTGGGTGGATATAAGGGATGTTGGAGGCTTTTAATGAGCGCAGCAACATATTCACATTTAGAATGTTTTCATTTTTGAGCATTTTGGAATCAATGTGAGAATGTATAGAGCTAGACAGAGAAAATGCACAAATTAAGAGTCTTCCAAATATCGAACTTCAGAGGCTATCCAACATGGAGCCAACATGTTAGTACATCAGTCCAGATGCCCATGTGAGCTACAGATTGTGCGTGCATTAGGGCCTTAATGCTCTGAGCTCTCATCTACCACCATTCAGCTCTAATGTGTAATCCTGGAGTTCTGGCTGGTGATCCAATGGGATTTTCTGTCTCTAGGGTTCAATCCTGACAGCATAGATCTCTTCTGCAGGGTTAGGACAGGGGGAAATTATTTCCTAGCTCCTAAAATATTTGCTCTCCTTAGAGCAAAAGATATCCATTGTCTTCTCTCCCTCCCAACTGCCTTTTACATCTAGATGAAAATGTGCTTTTTGTGAATCACACACATACCCATTTTTAAGCAAAAAGGCTATTTGCATTTTTATCAGTCCCATCTGGAATGGTTTCTTTTATTTTATATCAACTTTAACTTTAGTCTTATTATTTTCACAAACACTTTTTAAACTTCTTCTTTGAACATGCGTTAAATGCTTTAGGACCTTTGCCAAATGCCATTCCCTGGGGACCTTCAAAAGAGAAGACGGACTTACTGAGAACAAGTTTCCATTGTAATACATAAAAGCAGCAAACAGTTTTTCTAGAGGAAGGGAATGAGTTTTGTATGCCAATTACTATATCCTGCATTTTCCTATAATGAATTTACCATCCTCTCCTGCCTCGACCACAATTAATTCAGCAGCACCACCACCACCCTCACCCCACCCGCCACCCCCCCGCCACCCCCCCTCCCACCACCCCAGGCCTTTGCCTTGTCTCTCTGGACATAAAATCAGAGAATTCAGACAAGCACCTTTAATATATTCAGTCTCTTTGCACTGTCATTTTACACACTGATTGGGAAAAGAAAAAAGAAAAAAAAGTTTTAGAAATTTATTTATAAGAAGAAAAATGTTGCAAATGAATGGGGAAGTAATTTTAGGTAGAATCTTTGACATTAATACAATATCACACATCCCTTGGGGATTTCCACTGGCTACGAAAGGGATGTGGCCTACCTGTACTCTTGGAGCTACTTCACAGGACCCAGGATATCAGTGGTAGTGAGTTACTTTACAAATCATCCTGTTCTTCACAGAAAATTATATCAGCATTGTCAGCTTATTTTTCTAGTGGTAAAATTCTATTTGCACTTCTAAAACCTTCTGTTACAGCATCCCATGAGGCAAAGCCTTCGATGAGAACCACGGGTCATCTATCAGCATTAGGTTAGTGCTGACCAATAACATCTGTTCTCATGTTGTTGTTTTGGCTGGGCTAAAATTAGTGAAACATTAACTGATTTGAGGTTGCTATCTTCAATACACCAGGATCTACTAATCCACTAAAACTCAATGGGAGAGTTGAAAAAGGCAGAAACCTTCCAAGATCAAGAAAATCAAGAGGCAAAGTAAAAGAGACACTTGGACACCTAAGTGCTATGGTGTCTGCTTGACTTCTGGGAGGCCTTGATGGATGCCTACACTGTCCATCACTGGAACTGTAGTGCTCTCGTTAGCCAGGACAACGCTTTGGACTGGGCCTTAGAAACCAAGGGCCCTTCCTGTCACTGACTCGCTTTTGGTCCTTGTGCCACTCACATAACCTCACTGAACCTCAGTTTCTTCATCTGTAAAATGAAAATAATGATAGGTATGGTAAAGAGGTGTTATGAAGTTTAATTAGCCTTTCTAAAGTACTTTGAGATGATCAGATGAAAGGTGCACTTTAAATTTATAGCACTAATTATTATTTTTATTGTATATAATCATTTAAGAATACTAGAAGCATTTGTGTGTCATTTATCATACAACACATACATATATACTTAATGGTATACAAGCCTCTTTTCTTAAGATCATACTCTTACAGTTAATATTATCAACGCATGCATAAACTATTCCCAAAGAAGCCAACTTGGGAATAGATGCAAAATAGGATAAACTAACACCAATGGTGAAAGGCAATAGAAGTAAGTGTTACCTTGACCAGTTAGACACACCTAACTGTTGAAGTTAACACAACAAACAGTTGGGGGTATAATTGAAGGAGGAGAGCATACAGCTTGGTTGCAAAACAATATAATGGTGTCGCATTTGAAGTGTGCTTTTCCTCTGACAGACTCAGAAAATCACCAATATTATCTCATTAATTTTTATAACATTTTTATAAGCAAATAGAATTCCACTTTGAAGACAGGTCAACGCAGACTTAGTGACTAAGCAGTTTGCCAAGATCATAACAAAGTTTAGGTTACCCTTTTCCTGCTTGAAGTCAGAAAGTTTGCCAGAGTTGGGACCACAGTTGGAACCCGATTACTCTGTATGTGAATACTGGATGATACTCCCTGTCTTCAGACCGATAGATTTAGAATGAGGATGAAGGCATCTTGCAGAATCCTCTTCAAGGTCAGATCAGTGCTCAGCAACCGTCACCAGGGCTGGGTGGGCCCCTCCTAAACTGATGGTGCACAGGAAGGCACATTTCAACTTCAGTCTGTACTTGTTTCAGTTTCTATTTCAGTGCATAATCAGTGATTATGCAGAGTTAGAAATCTTCACAAAGCAGTTGCATGTTTAAGGAGTGTTCCATGGTGCTGGGAAAAACTAGACTACTGCAGAGGGAATTAAGAATGTTTCAGTGTATCATTTATTACAGAGTAGGAAATTAAAATTAATTTTATCTTAGCCTAACACTCAAGAATTAGTAACATGTATTCATTTCAGATAAATCAGACATCAGAATTCTCTTTCTACATATCTGCTTTTTCACTTTATAAATGCCTTTAATATAAGTCTAAAGGCAGAGAATATTGTATAAGACCTGTTGGCATAGAAATACCAAACTACCAAAAGAGACCGAAAATCCTGCTGCTGATTTTTATTTTATTTTTGACAGGTAATAATAGTAGAAGACCCACCAGGAATAGGCAAAGGATTTAATAAAGTCTAACAAATAGTTATATTCAGATGTGTTTAGTTGCTTGCTAGTTGATACAAATAATAACTCCAAGAATTCCTCCTATGTGTTTATGACTTAGAGAGCACTTATTAGAAAGTTAATTTATAAATGAATCTGTAGTAATTTCTCAAACTGGGGGCAGGTTCTAAACTTTAGAATTAGTTTTCCACTTACTTTTTTATAACCTGTAGATTCAAAATGGCAGTGTCTTTCATTTAGATCTGTCAAACAGATCACTTCTACCTACTTGGCTGGCTGCTGGCTGGCTGGCTGGCTGCCTGGGACTCACTCTGCTCATAGGTTGGTGATGAATCAATAGGCAAGTCTCTACCTTGTGTGATCCCATGATCTCCAACTTTGAGACTACTATCAATTCTTGGGGCCAACAACTTGCAAAACCTTCTTTGCAAATAACCTCAGCATCCACATTAGCAACGCCCACACTAGTCGGCAGTGGTTGGTCTTCTAATGTCCAGACACATCCTCAACAAGATGAAAGGATGATAAACAAACAAACAAAAAAAAACCTAGGTTAGTATCTCAGCAGCTTGACATCCTTGCAGATGAGAAGAAAGCCTCATAGGTGGGTTTCTCCCTATCCAGGAATGGTGTTGCATAATAGGCTTTTAAAATTCATGTCTGTGGGCATGTTTTCTTGGCCATCAACTTAAACTATAGCTAAGTGAAAAGCAGAATCTTCTAATTGATATTACGTGGCTTCTGTGCTTGCACAGGACGTCCTATTCATTCATAGTTTTTCCTTCAGGTGGGGTGGTGGTGATGACTCCGCTTGCATATAGAGGGGAGGAAACAACTCTGGTAGAGAGGGAGAAACCATTTGCTCACTGGGTTTAATTGAGTTGGCAAGTCTGCTATTTCAGAGAACATGAAGGCAGAATTCAGTGCATGTTATGATTATAAGAAACCCTAAAGTATCATCCTAGACAGAATCTACATGAGCTTAATTTAAGGAAAAGAAACCTATCATTAAGATATTATTAAAAGCCTATCTGAAAGGTAATGCTCTGGTCCTGAGATGTTATTTGTATTTAGTCCATAAGTGGACTCCAGGTACCCTAACATAATTGTAAATGTTCTCTTTAAGATTCTAAAAAAAGGGGGGGGGGAGTTCTACCCACAGAACCCAGCATGGGTTACTTGTGGAGCTGCAAAGAAGACATTTAAAAGTGGCTAACAAAGACTCCTCTTGTTGGAATTAATGAGAATGTAGTGTGTTTGGTTAGGAAACAAGGGCAAGATTATAGAATGGTTGAAGAGATGTGTACACAAGGAAACAGGCTGTAAACTACATTCCAAATGCTTCTCATTGGTTGCTGGATGGAAGCAGTTGATAACCAGAGAGCACCTCTCTCTCTAGGAATGCTCCCTACTGCCTCATGCTGCAACTTCGAGGTCACATTCAGTCCTATACTAATCCACTGACTTCAAAGCTGAGCTGGGATGCTCTCTTTTCATTTCTAGTAGTTCTGCTTTGGCATAGTTGGTGTCCAGTGGCTGAGTCGTGTAATTACCCCCGAGGGAAATACAGACTAGGGCTGAGCCCATAAATTCCATTAGTTTAGTAAAACATAGTTGTGTTTGTTTGTTACATAAATTTGTTTTAATGGCAATTTAAGTTAGATGAACACTAAATTTTAATGAATATGTGTAAAGCTTATAGAAAGGTGCAATTGTTTGAACTCTCTCTCAGCACACTTTGGCTGTAACTTTTATGATCCTCTTACAATGAGAGATAGATTGAAAGTGAACCGTGACCTTCCTACCATTTACCCTTCAATCAGGCACTATAACAGATCAGAGGATTTCCTGTGACGGTCATTTGGAATTAGCAAATTAACTTAGTTCTAGTTTGTTCCACTCTAAGAACTGCAAAGGTTTATTTGGAGGTCTGTTGCCTGCATGAGTCAATGATTCAGTGTTATGTGGGTGGGGGAATTGTACTTCAAGATTTCTTGGCTTAGATATTAAATCATGATCAGACACACTCTGGGTGACATTTTCCTCTTCTTTATTCCCACATAAAACTCCCACTGAAGTGACAGAAAAGATTCATGCGTGGAGGAGACTCATTTGGTATTTGTGTAGGTTCTTTAACCAGCAAAAATTAGATACATTTTTGTCTGTCCACACTAGATCAATATCTGCAGTTGACACTTCTGGAATCAAAAACACACAGCTAAGAAACTGGAGAAGTGAGTATCATGCATGTTCTAAAACACCAGCACAAACCCACTGTTAAAAAGAATGCGGCTTCTCTAGAATTTAACAACACACATCTATTAATGCAAACTAAGCTCAATATGGCAAAATCCTACGCAGCCTGCAAACTCGGTGGTAGGAGCTGAACACAGTCCGATCAGTTGACAAGTGACTCAATACTGAAATTTAATTGTGCTTGCTGCTTGCCAGTAACTGTATGAAGGCCTTGTCATGCTGGTTCCCCAGCATTTTTCAGCTGGGAAAGTAGCTGTGTGGACTACCGGAGCTGTGCTCCAGGGAAGGAGGTGTATCATCACTGGAATCTGTACAAGCCTTTGGCATTTCATTGCCCTGGAACAGCACGCGAGAGCATGACACTGTGTGAGGAGACACGGTAAGATGCTGAAATGCTGGCCCTCCTCCAATGTTTCAGGTGGGTTACACCCAGTATCGACTAGAAGAGCATTTGTTCACACATATGGTGACATTCTCAGTTTAGGAAAGTCTGGGAAGGTACCTCCTTTTACTAATACACTCATACACATTCTCAAATGTAAAACTTAATACCTAGGTCCCATAATTCCTCTCCCAGAAATGCAAACAATGAGATGAATCAATGAACTGAAGATCGGTGACTTATGTGAGTAAGTAAGGTTTGACATTCAAACTTTAAACCACGAAGCATGGGAAATTTTGTAGGAAAAAAGTACCAATGTATTTTTGGAGTAAGCCTTTGCTGTTTTATGGAATTAACATTTTAAAACAAACACAGTCCACTAACTCACCAAGTGATCTACTAATGTCAACTCAGCCTTTCCAGCAGCCTTTCCTTTCTCCAAAACTGCAGCCAAAATGCTGAGAGGGGAAAGGTTGGGTTTGTGTTTTTAGTATGTTATATTTTTCTCCCCTCCTGTGAATTAACTATTCAACAGGTCAAAGATAGAAGCCTAAGATAGTGGATAGGCTAAATAAGCAAAAACAAAGAGTAGTTTTGCAGAAGGAAGTAGCTTCCAGTAGCAGAGTGAGGAGTATCTCTAATGTTCTAGAAAGTTCCCAATTAATAAGATCTTGGCTACATTAACCAAGAAACTCAGCACATATAAATATGAGAAAGTCAGCTTTCTCAGTACCATGAGAAGATTCCTAACCAAATATATATATATATATACAGATGGTGATGAGCCCAGCCCCAACGAATATGTCTACATCACAGCTCCTATACCTGTAAATCATGAAACATCCCAGAAGAGGGCTGGGAAAAATCAAAGGAACAAGAACATCAGAAAGTCTTCTGGGAAACAGTCTCTGTTAGAAATGATTGCATAAACAAGACCAAAATAACAGCAGTATCAATGGGCATGGAAGGGGAAGTTTTTCACAGGGTCCCATCTGAAAAAGTTACAGGCAACTGACAGAGGGAGGTTGTCCAATGCGGAATGGAAATTCCTGACTCAGTATGATACATATATTATGATGTATGTATGATGTGTGTATGTATATACATATATATGCTTTTGTATATATATGTATATACATATATGTATGTATTTGTCTGTGCACGCTCACACACAAGCACACACACATCAAAAAAAAAAAAAAAAAAAAGAGGCTGGCAACTTGGAAGGGGGACCTGAGCTGGCTTTAAGGGAGGAAGGCTAGCTGGGAGGGACTGCATGGAGAAAATAAGGGGAAATGTGACGTAATTCTATTTCAACTAATAATAAATCTTAAAGATGCCTTAAAAGCCAAGGCATAGACCCCGCCCCCAGTTTCAGAGCCAGGGCTGGTGGTGAAGTATAGCAACTTCGTGGCAGCCAGTGCAGGCAACACAGGGACACCTGTGGTAATGGCTTTTCCTTTTGTCCCTTTTATTTCATTTAGGTCTCTAACACATGTGACTGTGCCGCCCATGTTGAGGGTGGCTTCCCCTCTTCACAGCCCTGCTCAGATAATTGGCTCTGAAAATACCCTTACAAGCACTCACAGTTATACTTTCCTAATCTCATAAGGATTTCTCAAGGCAACCAATTTGACAGCTAAAACATAATAATAGTGTCCACTTAACGCCATCAGAGGGCATGGAAGCTTTGGGAAAACAGCTTAGTCTCTTTGGGTTTGTTTCCCATTGATGTGGGCGTGCCTTAGCTGTGTTTTAAGGACCCCTCCCCTCAAATGTATCTAGATTCTATGTTGCAACCATGGAACTGGCATTTGTACATTGCCTTTGTATCCTAGTTTACTGGAAATTTGAAGGGCTTTCAGTCTCTTTGATTTTCTCCTTTGATTATGTGCCTCTGGCAAAGCCACATGTATAAAACAAAAGAAAAAAAAAAAAAAAAAAAAAAAAAAAAAAAAGGAATGGCAGTTGTTACCGTTTACACTACACTGACTTTCACAAAAGAGGTTTACATGAAGTGAGCACAGAATACTAAGTTCCGCTTGACTTTTAGCATCACCATGGACTCTTTATATCCTTCTGGGAATACACAGAAATCACATGTTACATTCTGGATAGGTGTGGTTATGAAGGAGGGCTGTCTCAGGAATGGCCTGAGACTTGTTGGATTTCGCATTTATGAATGAAAAGAATGGTTTCACAGAACAAAATGGGAAATAAAGTCTCTCTCACCTCTGCTTCAGGCACAAGCAATTCATCACAATTGCTTGTGGTTTGAAAGGAAACGGCCCCCAATGGGAGCGTCACTGTTAGGAGGTGTGGCCTTGCTGGAGTGGGTGTGGCCTTGCTGGAGTGGGTGTGGCCTTGCTGGAGAGGGTGTGGTCTTGTTGGAGGAAAAGTGTCACTGTGGGGGCGGGCTTTGAAGTCTCATTGCTCAAACTTCACTCAATGTGACATTCAGTCAACTTCCTATAGCCTTCTGGTCAAAATGCAGCCAGCACCATGTCTGCCTTCATGCCGTCATGCTACTGTCGTGATGTTAATGGACTGAACCTCTGAGGCCATCACCTCAATTAAATTTTCTTTATAACAGTTGCTATGGTCATGGTGTCTCTTCACAGCAATAAAAACCCAAACTAAGACAACCATACAGTTTCATTTTCAAAACAGCTTTCTTCTTTAACCTAATGCAAAGTTCATTAGTCCCATGAAACAATGACGATGTAGATCCCCAAAATCCTGATAGACAGCCTCACATCTTACGGTCTGCATTTGCCTTTTACTGCTGTGGTAAAAACAATGAGCAAATGCAACTCTGGGAGCAAAGGGTTTATTTGACCTATATGTTCAGTTTTATCAACTCTTCTAACATGCATTTGCTATACAGTAAAGAGAAGAAGGGAAGGAGAAACGAGGAGAAAAAAAGGAGGAAGGAGGTGGAGAGAATAAGGATGATATAAATTCAATACCTGAAAACAGGATCTAAGCAGTGAACTTCAAATGAGACACCCTGTCTAAACAAATGGTAGACAGCTCCTGAGCCAGACACCCGAGACTAACCACTGGCCCCCACATGCACACATGCACACATGCACTGGCATCCGCACATACACCCACGAATATGAATATGCATCCACATACGCACACACACAGAGGAGGAGGAGGAGACAGGAGAGGAAGGAGAATGGAGAGGAGGAAAGCAGTTACAAGGGAAGAACTGCTTCAAAGGTAAACAAGTTCATGTCTGCCCCTATCCAAATGTTTACCAATCAGAAATGACTTCACATTCGAGTTTCCCAATAGTGAGGGACTTTACAAATACTGGGGCCGTCTGCCAACTCACATTTAATTGGCTTAGAGAATATCCTAGATGGAAAGCATTTAACATTCAAGGTTAAAATTCAGTGCTTTTCCACATTGTAAAAAAGCCTGACTTTCTTATTAAGGTGTAAACTCTAACACAGTAGCTTGGGTGAAACTCAAGTGCTCCCGTTCTGACAAGCTTCTGAGTGTTGCCCATGCCTGTTGATTCCTGAACACTTGAGTAGCAAGATGAAAACTAATCCCTAACACCGGGAAGCTATTCTCACTGCATTTGCTAAGTTGTTTTCTCCCTACATGTGGTTAGCTCATAATAACAAAAGCCAAAAGTCAGTGGAGATGTTCCTTCCCATTCCCCAAGGTAGTTTTTTTTTTTTACAAGCTAATTTCACAGAGTTAGCAGGTTGCAATGTTTACACTTATTCCATCCATAATTACAGTTATCTACACTACCCCACCCCCAACCCCTTTCATGCTGGGCACCATCCCAACTCCTCCCCAAACCATTAGACTGATAGTATCCTCGGCATCAAACTCTCTGTGGCTTCTACAAACAGAAAGTACAGGAAAACCAAACAGTAGTAAATGCAAATAGCCACCGTGCAAAGGTATTTGCAGCATGACATCACCTCTGCCATGTTTTTTAATCTGTGAAAGCATAACTCTACATGAAAAACAGGACCTACAATGCAGCACATCAGTGCTCACAGCCTTGATTGACACTGACAAAATATACTGTACAAAAGAGCTGGGCAAAGGCCTCCGTGTGCCAGGGAATTGGGGATCAGGTGGTCAGAATTATAGGGGAGTCCCACAGAGACGTTAATACAATTCAAAGTCAATAGGAAGTCAATTGGGCAGGTAGAAGGACCCCAGAACCATCTGAGAGAGGGTTAAATTGTCACTTCATAAGACAGGTGCTAGGCTCAAGAGAGGCACCAGGAGAGTAAGGAGAAACCGTTTCAGTTTCCTAAGTATTAACTTTGTGAAGCTTCAATATTTTAGAGTGGTACTTAAAACATGCCATGTTGAAGGAAGTTAGGAGTAGGTTTTCCCTGCCAACCCACCTGGTCCCAGAGCCGCGCCAGCCACAGATAACACACAGAGACGCTGTATTGGATATAGAGCTGTTGACCTGTTACTACTTTCTCATCAGCTAGCCCTGTCTTAAATATTAACCCATTTCTATTAATCTAAGTATTTCCATGGCGTCTCATCTTACTGGAGCGAGGGTCCCCGACCTCTGTTCTCTCCAGTCTCTACATCCTGAGTCCTCCCTACCTCTTCTGGACTCCTCCTTGTCACCTAGTCCTGCATATCTTGCTTTCCTATTGGCCAACAGTGCTTTATTCATTAACCAATACGAGAAACATATTTACAGGATGACATCTTCCATCAGAAGGATAATTGAGTATCTTGATACTCACAATTTTCATCTCTCTGTGTGTATCTCTCTTTTAAGAGAGACAAAAGCAGAGAGATAGATAGAAATAGGTTATGTTTTATATAACAATAGCAATGTTAAATATCCTTTTGTACTTCTTATATGCACTATTCTACACACATATGTGAAAATTCATTCATCCACATAACTACATAGAATAGATATTAATCTTATCATTAGATCTTCACATAAAACCACGGATTTTGTGTGTTTTATTCACCTTTGCAATCTCTGGTGTCAAAACAGTGATTAAAACTCTTGATGCTGTAGGGCCCTGCATGGACCCCCGAGGCACCTTGAGCAAGCCTGAAGCTGTTGGATGGAACATCTTATACCAGAGTAGTTCTTGGTACTCTTCTTGATTTGCTAACACACATCTGCTGGGGAGGAACTAAGCTCCAGAACTTGCATGATTGAACCTTGATTGTTTTCCACTATGCTGTGAGTCAGTATATAAGCCCGCTCCTTCCCCTCAATAAACGGCATTCAGCATTCCAGCTGCATGAATGACCTGATGCCTTGTCTTTTATTTCAGTCTCTAAGCCTTTGCTTGATTAGTGGAACAGATTGTAGCACGGCGCTACAGATTCTTTTGGCAAGAAATGGTAGCGGAGAGAGGTTAAATACTGTGCATAAAATCATATAGCCAATAAGCAGATGAAGTAGGGCTCAGATGCCAACAGGGCTCCTTGGCGCCCATGCCTTGTCCATCACCCTACAAGGTCTCCAGACTTTAAGAGCAGAACCCATGGATTCCATCATGTTTACCATGATAAATCAAAGCATTGCCTCTATATATGTCTTGGTCTGTTTGTGGCATTATCACAGATATCTAAGACAAAGTAAGTTTCACGAACAAAAATTGATTAGTTTATAGTTCTGGAGCCTAGGAAGGTCAAAACCAAGTGGCTAGCTTCTGGCCAAGACCTCTGTGCTATTACCAGATCATGATGGAAAGGGCAAGAGAGCAAGAGACTGAATTTATGACCTTTTATAGTCTCTCCTATCTATTCAAGAAGTTTCCAATGTTTTCTGAGTAACACATTTAAACATGAACCATGACCATGAGAATTTGTTCTAGAGAAATACAACAGAAAACAGCTCCCTTTGTTCACGTTAGTTGTTTCTCACAGCACTGGGGAGCAAGTATATGTGGTTTCCTGGAGGCCAGAAAGAGTGAATGCAGGTTCAGATCACACAGGCTGTACCTGACTGGTTGGACCAGATCGCTTGATTTCTGATTCTACTCAGTTTCTCATCCTCAACTTAAACCTTTAAGAGTAAGTGTACAATGACAAAGAGACCCCACAACTGGGCAATATGCAGAAAGCGAGGAGATTTAAAGCACACAGTCCTATGTGGAATGTCTTCATCCAATCCCCAGCCCTCCTGAAGGCTGGGGATCTATACACACAGTGGGCAGAAAGACCGTGAAGAGGCAGTAGGTAACTCCAGGTAAACGAGGGTGCAGATGGCTGTGAGCTGTTATGTGGGTTCTGAGAACAGAAACTTGGTCTTCTGTCAGAACAGCAAGTACTTTTAACCTCCTAACAGCATAACCTAGGATAGTTATAGAAGAAGGTCCCTAGAGAGCATGTCTAATGATACCTTCAGGGTGGTGAGGTGAGGGCGGCTGCCTTCTTTCCTGTGTCCCTTCTCTGTCTCCACAGTTGGGTTCCATAAAGATGTCTGGAGTCCTTGTGTTTTATGCCTTTTTGCCTCTGCTCATCTTGCACAATCTCCAGCATGTGACTGCATCATGTGACTTTCTCCAGCCTAAGAAAATTTCACCCTCTTAACGAATTCAAGTCATAAGCTCTTTGCTCCTGCCACTCTGTACCTGAGCAGGATCACACCTGACATCTATTATTTGCTTTTGTGATGTCTCATGTTTGTTTCTCTCAGAGTGAGGTCTCCATCAACAAGCCTATTATAAAATCGTATTTCCCTTTGTGGCTAACAGTTCACTACTCTGGAGCCTTTGGTGGGGGGGGGGATAGTTTTTAGAGGCTCATTTATTTTCCAGATTTTGAACACACATCTGGTTAAGTGATCCAGTACTGGAAAGGTAGAGCAGATACACGTGTGTGTGTGTGTGTGTGTGTGTGTGTGTGTGTGTGTGTGTGTGAGAGAGAGAGAGAGAGAGAGAGAGAGAGAGAGAGAGAGAGAGACCCAGATAGTTACAAGAGAAACTTAAATACTTATAGGTAGCAGGGAAACACTGGTCACAGGCAAATGCTTGTCACTGGTGAACACTGAGTAATAAACAGAAATAGCTCCTGGCATTCACATAGGCTAAACTCATCCATGTGGCATATAATTTTTTAATCTTTATTATAATGTTACCTTTTATAAGAACTCTTTCCCACTAGCCTGGTCCCACAGCTTCATCAGCCCCAATTGAACATACGGATACTATATTAATTATGAAACTGTTGGCAGATCACTAGAGCTTCTTATTGGCTAACTCTGTCTTAATTATTAACTATCAATCTATGCATTGCCACCAGGCTGTGGTTGAACCAGTAATGCCTGACATGGTGTTATTTCTCCAGCAGCATCTCTACTCTGTCTGCCTACACTTCCCAGAATCCTCTTTGTCTCTTAGTTCCTATGTTCCTGCCTCATTGGCCAAGGTGTTTAATTCATCAACCAGTAAGAGAAACATGAATACAGAAGACATCCCCATAAATTATCAAATGAGGTCATTTGTCCACATTTACTGGAAGGCAAAACCCATCTGGGAAGACCGTGACTTATCTTTGTCTATTATTTATGACCAAGAAAGGTCTCGGGTTGGATTCCTTGAGTCTAGCTCCATGTCTTATACTATGTGATGAGTAATAATGGTTTTGATCAATTTATTTAATATATGTGACATGTAAAATGCATCAAGCTGATTGGTTGTTAGATATATATTAGAAAATTAGAGCTCTCAAGAAATTCAGAGGGCATGCAAACTAAAGCTATTTCAATAAGCATCAGCATACTGACTTATTAAAAACACAGGGACTAATGGTAGCATTTAACTAGCCAGGGTTTATTGGACAGTGAGGGTGGGAAAAAGAAGCTGGAAGGTCATGCCTGAAGCACATGCCCCACTTAGCTAATGAAAGAATTAAGATCAGAGAAAGGATCAATGGGACAGAGGTAACACAATGAGGAGAAGAACACAGCTATTAGTCCTCTGTAGATGTATTTACACAGGGCTTAGCAACACAGGAGTATAAAGACCGGGAACGTGACCCTTCTAGGAAACTTCTGAGAGATTCAGGCATTCAGGAGTCTCTGTGGTCTTGGCTGAAGCTGTTTCAACTCAACTTTTCCTTCATCCCAATACTGTGTACATCCTCTCTCTCCCTTCCACAAACAGCAGGCCACAAAGACTGCTGGAGTAAGAAGAGGGCACACTAATCCTTGGCACCTACTTCCTGACAAACCCAGTAGACGTGGTTCTCCGAGAAGGCATTGGTAAGACGGGGGTTGGACCTGGATCCGTTGCTGCTTCACTGGAACAGGGTCAGCCCAGGCACGAAAGGAAAGCTTCACTTCTCACTGGTGAGGTGGGGTGGAGTGCACACTGATGCAATGCACTAGCAAAGGCTGCAGGTAGAGGCTGTAAAAACTGAGGTGGACATGGAAGCTGCAGAACAGTGAAATGTTACAGCCATTTCCTAAGTTTCTCTTTCTAAAAGATGGGAAAGCTGACAAATTTTCAGAGCATTGAAGGCAAGTAGATCAGTGATAGGGTAGGACATTTTAGGTAACATACACAAAGTCCCGTTTTTTCTAGTTGGAGGGCACAAAACTCTCACTACCAGAACTAAAATTTACTGATCAATGTATCCAAGCTCTGCAGGTTAAATTTCTAATCAAGAGAGAATGCCTATGGCAAGACTAGAGCCCAGGTTGAAAAATAATAGGATCTTGACATACTCATTAGATATGTAAGGAGAAAGTCAGAGAAGTCTTGAATTCCAAGAGTCCCTAACAACCTACAAGACTGCAGAGATGCTCTACCCCCACCAAGAGCTCACAACCCTCCCTTGCAAAGGAGGATAATTCAGAGCCTTCCCCATGCAAGCAATGTGTATCTCCCTCAGGATGTGTCTCTACTTCCCCTTGTGGCTGCTTGGCAGACATCTGAGACTAGGTTCCAGTGTAAGTAAGCCAAGGATATACTAGGTTCTCTAGAAAGGGAAGAAAGAAACAGGGGTTCACTGTGTGATGCTACAATCAGATTGCTCCTCAATGAAAGTCTCTTCCTGGTGCTCAAATGCTATCAGAACTCACCAGCTGTCAGTCACTTCTCAGGGTGCTTAAACTAAAGAGCCCTGTCGGCAAACAGACATGCACATCATGGATTCCCATAGCCAAAGACTGTGACGGCCAAATCCTCTTTTTCCTGCTCAGGACAACTCTAAGTATCCACTCCACTCCACTTCCAGGAGTCTCTGTAAAACTTGCCAGGAAATATTCTGCACCCATGACCCAATGGCTTCTGCCTAGTCATTTTCTTTGTCTGCTCCAGAGGTTTTATTGTCCCCAAGAAGACCATACAATAAGCAGCCTGTTTTCCCAACTCCTCAGAGTTTCTCAGTGTCACTCAATCTGCAACTGGTAAGAACGTCTCCAGGGAAAAATGACAAATTCAAAGTCCCTCTTGTGCTAGAGAAAAACGATGCTTTGATTTCCAAAAGTGATATGGTAACATGGTGTGAAGAAGCAAAAGGTCAAGACATTTCCTGAATGTGAAGCTGCTCAAGCTTTGTGTGTACCTTTAGGAGAAATTCTGTGGAGGATTGGCCAGGGAGTCAACCCCTGGAGTGAGTTCCCAGTTGGGTTTACTATTTAGTGTGGCAAACACACAGAAATGTCCTTTTCTTGTCATAATAGCTCCCAGAGGCCATGTTTGACACCAGAAGATCTCAAAAGAGGACAGAAAATTACAAGATTGCAAATAAGGCAGCAGAAGAAATGGTACAGCCAATGATTTTTAATCAAGACTGCAAGTAGCCAAATTTTCATCCCAAATAAGCAGAATCTTGGCAGGCAGATGGAATTCTGAGGACAGAAGAAAAGCTTCAAGTGTTTATATAATTTCTACAGGGGAAGACGTTACTGATTCTAGGAAGGGTGGGACCACCAGGGCCTGGCTACCAAGCTGTGATGATTACCCCTAACATGTTGGAAATTCACCTTTAAACCTCGTTTGAGTCTCAAAGCACAATGGGCAATTCATTCATTTCCTCCCACAGGACCTGGTGCATGGGGCCATCTCCTGAGGAAGGCAATCATCACCTCAGGGTGGTCTGCCTGAGCATCCTCCCAGCCCTGATTTAGAGGAAATTGGATCCTTGTGACTGTCTCAGAAGGATAAGCACAGATTGGGAAGCATTTTTGTGATACACTTCTCAGTTTGACACATACAACTTCAAATCCCAGCAAATATTTTCTTAAATCATTTTATTTCCATTGATTATTTCCATCCTAACTTCTAGGCGGGAAGACTTTCTATTAACTTGTTTGATTTTTTTTCTTAAGCTCATTTCTCCAAGGGCTGGAATTGCATTCTTTTTGTATCATATAACACAGGGAGATACTCACATTCTAGGACCGGCAGTGAGAGCTAGAGTAGAGTTGAAAGTGGAGATTGGCATGATAGGCCAAGGACTGAAAAAAATAGCCCAGGGCATTTTCTATGAAGCAGTGACCCCGCTTCTGGATACCTGCAGTCCATACCTCTGCTGTCTCCTCAGTGAAGCAGTCCATATCAACTCAGATGGAACTCCTTGCACACCTAAGTCTCAAGCACTTCTCTTTAATTCTATTATAGCGTTACCACGCGCTGTCTCTACGTTACTCTACTTTTGCGTTCTCAAAGACAAGAGTTGTGTCTTCTCTATCTCAGACTTAAGCAGAGCCCCTCACATGAACTAAATGTTGTTATTGAAACAGAACAATTGTGTTATAAGAATAGTACTTCCAAATGACAGAAGAGGAAGAAATGTACTATTTTTCAAGGTAAGACTTGAGCTAATTTTCAAAATTTCTGTTTCCTAGGTGTAAGCCACTGGTCTTTTGGTTGTTTTCTATATGTGTTTTTAAAATGAGGATAACATGAAAGATGAAGGTAGTGATTATTATGGGGCATAGGGTCCCTATAAAATTCTCCTAATGTATATCTCATATACATTAGTAACTTAAAAACAATCCAACAACAATAATAATGAAAAGCATCTCCTAAAGAATATCCCCACCCGCAGAAGAAAACTGAAAGCTAACTGTATGAGGGAGTTGCTGTCTTGGCCATACATCAAATTGTGATGAACTGTTCAATGCCTTTGGGAAATGTAAAGCAGATAAGTCAGGAGATTAGCAGGTAGGAAATCCTGCACAGCTGTGTGGGTGCGGCGCCCAGTAATGAGCAGCAAACATCCCAGGGAAGTGAAGAAGAGTGTAATGCAAGGAAGTCTGGTTATGAAATGTCACAATCATGGTCATGAAAAATGCCCAAGGTGAGCCAAGAACAATTCCGAGGAAACCGAGGTGTAGGTGAAAAGATCCAGGTTGTGGGGGGTGGGGGGGGATACAAAGCTGTGAGAGAGGAGGGAATGTCCTGGAGAAGACTGGATGATACATATGAATGAGGTCAAGAAGATGAGGTCCAGCCTTAGAAGACAAAGGCCGCTGCTGTTCACAGGTCCACTGCTGAGTTCACGTCAACGTGTAAGCGGGAAAACGTGCCTTTGTGCTCATCACCTGCACCTAACCCTTGCCAAGGTCCAGTAGAGGACATGGAGATGCCGGTCAGAGGTCATGGGAAAGAATGCACAGTTATATAAATGTTACTGGTTATTTGTCTAAAAACATGAGGTGTGCTAATTGGGCTCAGAGGGGTATTAAAAAAACAGTCCATAACGTGGGCAGGGAGACATGGAGGGTGTGGGGTCGGGGGCGGGTGTGAAAGGAGAGAGTGCAGGGTGGATATGAACAAAGTACACTGCGCATGTGTGTAAATTTTCAAGGGATAAAGAGAAAATTTATTTTTAAGTGAACACTTACATTGCCAAACGGTAAAGATGAGAAATTAGTATTTAACATAAATTGGAATCCAATCAAAGACACTTTTGCATAGGAAATCCAAAACCTATGTAGCTGACACTGTGGAGCCCACATCCATCTCGTGTGTGGTGTGTGTGTGTGTGTGTGTGTGTGTGTGTGTGTGTGTGTGTTCCTAATGCTATGAAGCGGTTCTTTGCCACTTCCCGAGACTGCGGTTCCCTGCCGTTCCCATGTCCTCATACTAATTCACTGCCAGGAGTGCAGACAAAATTCAGAGAGCAAGGGCCCTCTGCCCCCTCACAGCCCAGCCTCCTGCTGTTCTCTGGGGCTTTGGAGATTGCTTGCAAAGCCTGGAAGGCGGTGGCTAAGAACAGGAAGTGTGCACAGTCCTAAACCCTCATGGGCGCAAACAAAATTCCCACTTTAAACTGCCAGGCTCTATAAAGAGGAAATAATTTTCCATTGCCTGAAACTTTACTGTAATAAACTGGCGATTATAGAGAGGAACAAAGTTAATGACTTTCACCTCCAGATTCTGCATTCTCCCTTGGCGACCCCTGGGCCTAGGCCCTAATACAAACCTCTCTCATGGAAATGCAAGCAACAGCACAGAACATTTGGTAGACATGTAATTAAAGCCAATAAATGGGCAGATTAGTGTTAAGAGGTCTAAGGGCACCAACACTTGTGTTTTTTATTTCCCTCCAAGTGGCGACTTGGTTGTACCTTTGTATTTTTGCTCACGTCTTTGCTCTTCCTCTATCTGGAATAAAACATCTGAATAGAGAAGTGATTCACAGACTTACAGTGCGGTTGTTTGGTACGTGACTACATTCAGCATTCCTGAATTAAATGCTTAAAGTAATTGGCATGAAGCTAGGAAGAAAACAAACAAACAATGTCCCAGATCTGGCACTCATATGTCCTAGCTATGTGCCTTAAGCATGCTAACCACATCACACACCCAAGAAACAAGTATTCAGTATCCCATGGCTCCCTCTCAGCAACTCAGCAAGCTAACTGCCATCACCTGTTTCTTTATCCATCCGCTAAGCTGGAAGCAAAAGGAATCTTTTAAAAACCCTTGTCTTGTAGGTTGATGGTGACCATTTTAGTATCTGGCAATGTGAAATAAAATATTTAAAGGTCATATCTCTGTGATCCCATTTCAATAGAAAGTAATTTGAACAATTTCAGTGATGTTCCATTTTTTTTTTAATCCCACACTAGTGGTAAGGGACAGATCCCTTCTGACTTTAAAAACCATGTATCTATCATGAGGACTGAGCAACAGCACACACCATGGCACATGAGTGCTAGCAGAGAAGCAACTCAGCAAGTGAACACAGACGCAGTGCCACAGGTGCATCACAGGTGCATCACAGGTGCATCACAGGTGCATCACAGGTGCATCACAGGTGCATCACAGGTGCATCGAGCTGTCTTGCTGGTCCTGAGCGTCATTACTTTCATGGAGATTTTAGTCATTGGTTTTAGCACTTTGGCTGACTAAGATCAGAATAGAATTCTCTCTTAGGAGGCAGAACCTTCTCTTCATTGCTAAAGTGTTTTCTTTTCTTTTTTTTCTTTCTTTCTTTCTTTTTTTGAGATTATAATACAATTACACGACTTTCCCTTTCCCTTTTCTCCTTCTAACTGTCCCATGTCACCCTCCACCTTCTCTTTCAAATTCATGGCCTCTTTTTGTAATTGTTGTTGTGTGTACACACACACACACACACACACACACACACACGCCTCTGCTCATTCCATGTACTGTCACTTACATACATAGGATTTCATTGATGTTGTTGTTGTGTGTCCACACACACACACACACACACACACACACACACACACACACTGCTCATCCCATGTACTGTCACTTACATGGATGGGATTTTAGAACTGACCCTCTCTCTCTCTCTCTCTAGTCTAATTATTGCTCAAAATCCTTGGATTTGGAGATTTTGGGAATTGAAGCAAAACAAGAAGTATGTGAAATTTTTTGTCAATTCATTTTCTTTTAAATTTTATCTTACTTTAAATAAATAAATAAATAAAACAGAAGAGAAAACCCTAGCCTTGAATTAAAAGTAAACAACGCTTTAATATTAGATGATTTCACACATGGGGAAGGATGCCAGGGAGAGATTCAGGAGACGATAACATTTTCCCTCTTGTAAGACAGCTCAGCTTTCTCTGTTAGTGCCAACTTGAATTCTCTATTGAGCAATCCAAGATTCAAGATGTATGTCCAATAATCTTTGCTAAAATGATACAAGAAAAATGTTGTTTTCAGATAAACCAATAAAGTTGATTTTGACTCGGTTCTGACTGCTACATGTGAACAATTAATAATCGATTCACAAAGTAAAAGCTTAGTTTTAGTTGATGGACAAACTGGATAGAGAGTAATTAATTAAACTACTATAAGCAAGAGAACAAAAAGGTAAGGAATGACTTACAAATGGTGGTAGGGAGTGCAGATATTAAAACCTCAGAGCCTATTGTTACTAACTGAAGTAAGCACTAAAAGGGGAAATATGCTTGATAGGCAAACCTATTTTCATGTCCTAATACATAGTTAAAGCTTGATAGTCTAGGGAATCTGAACATCACTTGGCTAATCCCTTTTTCAAGATGCCTGATTAAAAACAGAAGTGGTAACACTTCAAAATAATTTAGAAAGATAAATGGATAGGTAGATAGATAAATATTAACAGATGGCATATGGACAAATAGATGTATCGTTTGATACTAATCCAAAAGGACCAAATGGATTAAGGCTATAACATGAGCAACAATGAAGTCAGTGTATTGCAATACAAATGGTCTACTCACTCATTTGATAAATAATACACTGTCAATTGCTAGAAGTTCTCAATCTTCTATAAGAGGTTAAAGATTTGCCAACAAACAAGCAAATAATGTACATCTTAGAAGACTGAAAATAATATATCCCTTAGAGTTAATAACCCAGGACTAAGTTTAAAGAAGTCTAAATGTGGTCAAAATGAGATATCTGGAAGTAACAGGTGGTCTGCTTCATGGGCCAGCAATAAAGAATGTTTGGGATGAACACTGGAAAGGGTATCATCAGAAGAACTAGTGGATTATGACTCTACCCCCACCCACCACCCCCAAGAAGGTAAGGAGAAGTCTAGCACAAACATCCTGGCAGAAAGCCCCAAAACTGTTCCCAGTGGGTCTTTTAAAAATAACCTGCCCTCATCAAAGTCTCCATCTGAATTGTGTAGAGCACTGCTGTCCAGCAGGAGAAATGGACCATACAAGGTGTGATGATTATCTGTAGGGAAGAATTCCACAGAGAGCTTCAACCAGCAGAGATGCTAAAATGAAATGAACTGACCATCTTTCATTGCTATTATGCAACTCTATGGCAGTCAAGGGCACTGAAAGAAAGTCTTGTGGGTTCACAGCTGTTAGCAACAACACAAATGATAGCATTTGCTACTCCTTCCTTAGATGAAAGGCTTTGTGTTTTCACAAAGCACTTTGAAACCATTTCCTTTTTAATTCTTACAACACCCAAGGTATGTAGGAGGTAAGTATTATCTCATTTTGCAAGTGTTAACATTGAGGTTGATGAAGATTGACTCACCCAAAAGTCAACAAACAAACTACATCTACTGACACTCAGAAAATGTCTTGTAGAAGATCTTAACCCTGGGTGTTAAGATTCTGTTCCATATATATAGCAATGATATAAATGGGAAAAGGAAAATAAAACTATAATATTAAATAAAGAAATTAAGCAAGATGATACAATCCTTAACAAACTCTGAAATACATTGGCAGAAAATAAATATCTTCTCCCAAAGATGCATAGAATAATAAAAAGGAGCAAAATTTGCATAGAATGACAAAAAAAAAAAAAAGAACAAAAGTCAAGCTTGTGAAATTAAAGTGAAAGGTATTTTAAATACAATTTTAGGGGGTCCATTTCCCAGGATCAACGCCATGATGAGTTTAACCATTTGGAACTCCAGTTTCAAGGAATCCAATGTCCTCTTCTGGCCTCTGAGGGCACCAGGACTACATGGAACACACATAAACAAACAGATACACTTAAAAATTTTAAAGATCTTTTATAAATAGAAGAAAGGCCTGTTGTGTTCTATTGTGCTGCAATAACGTCAAACTAACTGGAGTTCTGTCATTGTAAATACTCATGTTTGTTTCTGCTTTTTAAAGACCCTACCCAGGGCCTTATGCATGGGGACACATGCCCCACGACTGAGCTCTCTCTTCAGCCCAGGGTCTAAACTTTCAAACAACACTTGGCAAATAAAGCAGAAGTTGTCTGTCAGCTTTAGATCAAGTGTCCATACTACCTGGCTGCAGAAACAAAAACAAAACACAACTGCTGTTTAACTGTGAATGAATGAGCAAATGCTGACTAAATAAATAAATAAATACATAAAATACTTTCTCAAAAACAAAGGAAGCATTTAGTTCATCTCCTTCTTTGTAAGAGTTACTAAATGCCCTTAACAAATAGTTTCTAAATCAGAGCTAACTCTTTGTCCCAAAGAACAGGAAAGCAGTAATGGCAGAAAACTGAGCAAGGATGGTGATTTTCACAGTGGAAAAGGCGAGTTTTGCCAGATGGCCCTGGGCGGTCTGGGTCCCTAATACCTTGCACAGCTCACCTCACTCCAGGCATGCACTTGCATGCCTGTCAGCTCCACCTGCACAAGCTGAAGCTACTTCTCCTTTCCATCCATGTGTGCACACTACACCTGCCTGTGGACGCTGGGTTCTGGGGACCCTGCTTCAGGGAGGCACAGGGCTCCTGAGCACTCATAACTGCTGAGTCAGAAGGCAGAGGCCGGGCCCAGGGGTAGGACAGAGCCTCATAGCACCTGCACATTGTGACAGCGGATTAGGGGACGTCTCATGAGATCTCTCCTTTTCCGTGTGCTGCACTACAGCCGTTACTTCGGGAGAATGGCTAAGTCTGGAGAAGAGTGAGCAAGGGTAAAAGGAAGGACAACGTAATACCTGACGGATAACAGTTCACTATTTGTTTTTTATGATTGTTTTCATCTTGTCGGGGGTTTTTTGTTTTGGTTTGTTTTTTTTTTTTTTTTTTTTTTTTTTTTTTTTTTTTGTTTTGGTTTTGTTTTGTTTTGTTTTTTAGACCCAGAAGACAAATAAAAGCAAAGCATCATCCGATGTGTAGAGTACAAGAAAGAGAATGGCGTGCTGGGTCTGAGTATGGGTACCATAGGAAGGGGTGTGCTTCACAGGAGTGTGAGGCAGGGGGATGCTCAAAGGCCGGTACTTTGGCATCATGAGCTGGAGACAGGTACAGCATTAATCAATGTGAGACACACTATATTGAATAACTTACTCGTTTTCTTCAAGTCCAGCTTTCATCCTCAGCCGGGACGTTCATGTTTTTGTCATTTGTCTCCATAGTAACTAGGTATTTTATAATTATATGGATATTTGTTTACATAATTATCTTGAGTGTACATTCAGTACATGTATCTATTATAATCTGAGGTTTACAAGAAATACACTGCAGGCCATGCTGTGATTCTCCACCCACATCCCCTCATCCCCACCAAGGTAAGAATGAAGGTTTTGTTCTTCTGCTTTGAGAGTGCTATGTGAAACGGTCCCCACGGCCATTCTTGCTTGGAATCCTCTGACCTGAATAAAGATATCTCAGCTATAATGGCCCTGCCATTTACTGGTTTTCTACATCAGCACCAGTAGCCACAGGTGCAGGTCCCAGTGGCTACTGTGGCTAGTCTCTTGATATTACAGCCTAGCTCAGCATTTTCTCTTCCAAACTATTGTCAACTCTTCTATGTGGATTATTGCCTGCAATATTCCCTAACAATACTTGCAAGTCTATTGCCTTTTCAGAATCTGCTTTTGTGGTCATCTCCTACTACATAACCATCATATTAACTAATGTTTCCTGCTGAAGACTCAAAATAAGATAAAAAAAATGTATTAGCACAAACTCTGGACAGATAAGGATGTCTTATATATATCTATAGTTTGAGAGACATATGGTAAATGGTTTATAATTCAACAGGAAATAAAGCTTTCAAAGTTAACTCTATATTTCCAGAAAACTAGATATTAGGAGATTGGAGTGATTTGGTTTAGAAATATAGCAAGTGTCCTCAAGTATTTTATTTTATATGTGTATGAGTGTATATGTTCTAGAATGTTTGTGTATGTGTGTATATGTGTATATATGTTTATGTGTATGCATTTGTACATAAGTGTGTTTGTGTGTAATTGTGTACTATGTGTATGTGCATATATATGTGTGTACATATGTATATGTGTATATATATGCATGCATGTGTGTGTTTATGTATGTATGTCTGTGTGTGTACATACTTATGTGTGTGTATATGTGTATACATGTCTGTGTGTTTATGTGCATATGTGTGTATGTATGTATGAGTATTTGTATAAGTGCATGAGAATGTATATGTGAAGATGTATTACTATGATTGGGGTAATAAAAAGCTGAATGGCCAATATCTAGGCAGGAGAGATGAGCAGGATTTCTGAGGAGAGAGAGGAAGAGGAGAAAGAAACAAGGTGAGTGGATTTTTCCAGAAGACTCAGAGCAAGCTGGACTTGCAGTACTAAGAAAAGGTAACTGAGCCACCACATGGTAGAACTTAGAATAAAAATATCGGTAATTTAAGTTATAAGAGTTAGTTGAAAAAACCTAAACTAAGGTTACGGTTTCATAATTAATAAGAAGTCTCCATGTCATTATTTGGGGGCTGGTAATCCAAAGATACTCTGACAAGAACCCTTACTGCAAGTTGCTATTAAAAGTGAGCCTTCCACAGCCATTCATTCTGCCAGTGATACCTTAAATGGTGGGTTAATTTTAGGGAACGCAACTCTGGCCTGCCACTTTAGATACTGAATTCTATTCCTAATCAAATGTAGCCCTGCAAATTCAGATGATGAATTTTACTATGAAACACTCAGATCTCACTGACTGCTATTGCAATTGATTGGCATCCCTCCAAAGTTCACGCATTTCTCTTATCAAGTGAAGTCTAATCTCTTGGTCTTTCAGAGTAGCTAGAAGCCTCTTGAGGATTGATATTTGACTGTTATGTTTTTGGAATCTATCATGACACCCTGGGCCACAGACCCGCCTTCCTTGCTCACAAAGTAAAAAAGTGTTAGCTGATTCTATGCCTTATATAGCCTCCATCATGCTCAAGATGAGCCATACAACAAGTTGTGGGAAACAAACCATTATCTTCTCATTTCTGCAGCCCTAAGGATCTAGTCTAAGATTGCTTATACTCTAAGCAAGCGATCACTTTGCCTACTGAACTGAACCTCTAGCCCTGGGCTGCCGGAGAAGACACTAGAGAGGAAGGTAGGAGCCAGACAAGGAACTTGTCTTCTGTGGTAGAATTCTTGGATTTGATGCATAGTGACAGGCAGTCACTTTTTGTTTTGTTTAGATGAGAGCCAAATGGATGTGTTTTTAGCACCATCATTCTAGCTAAAGCATTGAAGAAGAAAAGGGAGGAGGCTGTGGCTGCTGTGTCAGGAAGAAGGGTTGTGAGGACTCTGTAATAGCCTAAGAAGTGGAAAGAGGAGGCAGAGGCTCAGCTAGAGCAGTGGCCCTGTGTGTCTGGATAGAGAACTGGCTTCTATGGACTGTGTTTAAAGAGCATCTGGGTTAACTGGCCCCTGGTTAGCTTTGACCAGTGACACTTACTGTTGAGAGACTGAAAAACAGAAAGGATAATGGAGTGCATTTCTCACACTAGCAGCAGCTGGATCTCCTCCTTGGCATCAGCTGCCTCTGCATGCATGCCACAGCCCTGGCTTCTGTCCAGGGAACCCACCCCTGGCTATGGAAACACCGCTTCCTCTCTTTGTCCCCGCAGCCCAGTGCTGATTATAGTTTCCTGATGTAACTAATGTGAGTGGCCTCATCTTCTGTTTGCCATCTCCCCTTTTCCGTCATCACCCCAACAAGCAACGCTCTCTGGGGAACAAGCTTTCTCCCCGCTAAGAAAGATTTTAAAAGGTGTTCTTTTTGTTGGGTGGACCCCGATGATACAAGAAGGGACACATTTCTGAAACATTTAGGAATCAGAACTTTGGGAACTTTCTAAATAACCCTTACTGCCTAACTCCACATTGGCCTCCCTTGTCCCCAACAGACACTTGCCATGTTGACTTCCCAGCCGGCTATACTCTCATTACCGTCTTCCATGGGAAGCTAGTTGCATTACTACAGAAATAAAAGCTCCAGAGCAATAGGATGCTGGCCTAAGAGGCAGACAAGCCTCTGCAGGGTTTTCATGCCGCAGGAACCATTCCTGTTCTGGACCTCCCAGGCTTCAGACTTCCAGAAGGAGAAACTCATCACACAAGGCCATATTAAAATGGCTCAGACATCAGGACTTGATTAGGATCATGACACATGGTAACCTCCTAACGAAACAAAGTTTTAAGACTCTGTTGGTCTTGGAGAATCAAGACAAAGGAAGGCCAGTTTTGAATGACAGTAAAAGGAGATAAATGCTCAGCACATGGCTGTCTGGGCTACAGAGACCAGCAGAGCACAAAAATAGGATGGAGCATGCTCAGTGAACCTGACCATGGAAGAGGCTTGGAAACAACCAGGAAGGATGCCCTGTGGGATGCTGAAGGTGTAGCCATGCTTGTAGAAGAGTAGCCACCTCTTTGAAGAGTAAAAGCACAGTGGCTTTTCATTTATCTTATTAAGTGAATACCCAAATGACTTTCCGAAATTATGATTATTATCCCAGACTTCAGTGACATTCCTCAGGGAAGGCCAGGCTGAGCTTTCTTGGCTGTGAGTTTCTCAGGGTGTGACCAGGCAAATGAACCAAGGGTTGAAAGTAGCAGGACTGAAATATCAGCCTGTGATTTTTATCTGTGCAGTTTGGAAAAATACTTAATGTCCAACTCCTGTAGGCTTTAGTGCTCTCATCTCTAAGAATAAATGGTCAATTACAATACCAAAGAAAAGGGACCAATCCAGATGTCAATTGAATTTGAAAAAGAGCATGGAGGGGGGGGTCAATGGGAGGACTTTGGGGGGACAGTGAGGGAAATTATGTAACTATAATCTCAAAATGAAAACCCATTTTTATAAAAAAGAAGACTAATAGAAATATGGTTGATACTATACCATGGAATCTTACTCACCCATGATAACTGCAGGAAAATGGATGGAACTGGAAATTGTTATGTTAAGTAAAATATCTCAGATTCAGACAGATTAACCACATGTTTTCTCTCATTAGAGGATTCTAGATTTTAACTTTTATATGTGTGGAGTTTTGTGTGTGTGTGCGCGCGCGCGCGCGTGTGTGTGTGTGTGTGTGTGTGTGTGTAGGAGTACAGATTGTAAAACTAAAAGGGACAGCGAAGGGAGAAATAAGTTCTCAAGTGGTATTTGAGGGTGCAAAATAGGAAAGAAGAGGTCCAATGTAAAAACGGAACCATTGGTGTGGAGAGGAGCCATCGGAAGGGAAAAGAGGGGACGTGGGAGACGGGGATGAAAAGCCGCCACGAGGGAGCCATACCAGCTATTTAAAAGGACGGTTAGGAAAGGGTACATGTGAATCCTTTAGAACTGTGCCTGAGTATGGAGGAAGCTGTCCCCCACGCGCGCTGGCTCAGAACACCCTATGGTTTTTCTCTCCCGGATACTTATTACAGTTTCAGTTATATGTTCCATGGCTATATTCTAGACCACAGTCCTCACGAGTTCCAGGACATCCCTAGCTAACTCATAGTGGGGCCTCGGGAGATAATACCTTCATGGTTTTACATGCTGAATGCAAAGCCTTTGACACGCCTATTACATGCACATACTCCAAATGCAAAATCATGAGGATGAGGAAGTCCATGAGATCCAGGTAAAACATCAATCAGCTACAAAGAAAAACTTAAGAGAAAGGAGGGTGGGTTTAAAAGTCAAGCATACACAAAGTACTACATTACATTTAGACAAATTAAAGATTGTATGTACTGATGGCCTACAACATGATGTTTTGAAGCAATATGTAATGACTAAGCTAATTAACATGTGTGCTACCTGACACACTTTGTACCTCTTTAGAGGTGAGGGCATATAAAATTTACTCCTTCAGCAATATTTGAAAGTGCCTTCTGTAGTCATTAAGTACTGCCACTCCATCCCATGACAGAACTCTTAAATGCATTCTGTTTGTTTGCTTTTGTTTCCTAGCCCCAGCTTGTGACACCTTATCCCTGCTCACAGTTTACACTCTCACTGAGTGTGGTACTCTACACCTATAATCCCAGCTGGGAGGGCTGAAGAGAAGATCGCAAGTTCTAAGGCAACCCGGGATAAACAGTAAGACAATGTTGTTTTAGAAAACACATACATAAAAATCTTCAATCCCTGTTCCTGTGTTAAATCTTAAAGGGGGGTGTTTATCTAATGTTAATAACTAGCAAACTTCTAGTAGAAAGACATTACCCTTCCAAGCTCTGGTAGGAAACAACTACAGAGGGAATTCTATATACAATTCCCAACTATACCTTTCTCGTAAACTGGCATTAATGACTCACATAACATAGGCAAATGTTATATTCAAATGGCACCAGTGTTCAAGTTTCTTGCCAAATGCCCTGAGAGACTGAGTGTGCTCTTTGTATAAATGTTCTCTTGGGCTCGGTGAATTCTAGGCCCAGATGTCTGTAAAGCCACCTATATTTCTGCCGTAAAGGCAACTTAAACTGTGCTGCCCTCTTATCCAGTCCTCCAGACAAGGAAGTTGTTAAACACACTTTGTTCCCCCTTTCCTGCAAGCTGCCTTAGCCTTTGAAATATCGCTCAGCAGTTGTCCCCGCTGGGTGGAGTTGGACCCGGCAGCTGCAGCCTTGGCTGGGCAGTCAGCCCTTTGGTATGCTGCTTCCTTTCACTTCAGGAGGCTGGGGAGGATCCCACCCATCCTTCGCATTCCTCCTGAGCAAGTTGTGTCAAAGAAGGGCGCGAGAGGAAACGATTCCCATCCTCCAGGGTGTAATCAGAAGGGAACGTTTTAATCAGCTTCTCAGGATGTTCTTGGTTTCTGCACACAGAAGCCCTTCCCTCCGGTGGCATCAGAGCACCCTATGCATTCTTTAGGAAGTGCAAGGCTTTTCTCCACCAGGCACCAACATTCTGTGTATTCACAGGCAATAAGGGGACGCAGCACCTCTCGCTTTTCGGCCTCTGCCCACAGCTGTGGTTTTGCATTGACGTGTATAACTACTTGACGGAAGGCTGTCTGTGTGATGAGGATTCAATTCGGCAGTGATAAGTCTGACTTAGTCCCTCACTGTATCACAAGCACTGGACAATGTGGTCGGCACATGCTAGGTCCTCCGTAAATGGGTGAAAAATAAAATAATGAGCACATAGTGAAATTTTTCTTCTATAGCAAACCATAAAAACAAGCACACAGCATCTGAAGCAAATGTGGTTTGGGGGTACTCTGTCTGTGTAAGGCTCTAGAAGGTGGACTGATGATAATGTACTATTTTGTTTGAACCAGATGTTATTCTAACAGTCACAGCACATGCTGGAGCTATTAACTAAAGGAAAACTCATAACAGCACAGGGAGCCAGTCTATCATTGTCTTCACTTTACAGTTTGGAATCTGAGACACAGAAAGCTTTCTGTGGTCTGGGTATGGTTTATGTTGTCAATTTTCATGATCTGGAGACTTGGTCAGCACTGAAAGCATCCCAGAAAGTGGGTCTTGGAGGGAGGTGCCTTTCTTTCCGGAGAGGCTGGCTATCACGGGACTGAATGAGTTACTAGGACAGAGATTTCTGGAAAGCAAAGTTGGCTTTCTCCATTCAAATATCCTCTCCCCAGGAGAGCTCTTTTATCACCTGTGAGCTAGGTCATGCTTTAACACACTTGTGAGTTTCTTGCCTGAACCTTGGACTTTCTCCCTCCAAGTTGCCAGTTGGTAAATCTCGTTTCTTTCTAAATTACTTATCTTCAGGTTTTGTTGTTGTTATTGCCAGAAGCACAAAGTAGACTAGGACAGAGAGAAATTTGGTTCCACTAGAGAGAGCAGCAGATCTGTGAATGGAGCAGCCAGCTCTGCGGAAGCCTTGACCCACCGTGACCTCCTGACATCCGCAATGCTGTATGAGCAGCTTTTGGATCCATACCGAATAACTGCCACAGGTAATAACGTACATCCTCACTGGCCAGGCTTTAAGAGCAAGCCTGGACAAATATGAATAAATTCATAACTGTCTCGTGTATTAACAGCTCCTTGTTTATACACAGACATTTCAGATTTAACAAGGTCCAAGATTGTTCCTTCACTAGCAAAAGCAAAATAAATAAAAAATTATCTTTTAATGTCTTACTGTAAAATGTAATCATAAATATTCATTAGGTTAATTGCTGTCAATCTTTTAAAGAGTCACCTTAAAGACAGGTGCCTGTGAAGACACAAACTAACTGCCCACACCGTTTCAAAGTCTTCATGGAATTCCATCAAATCTCACGTATGGTTTATGTGAGAAGCAAAGTTCTAACAGCACTGGATACATATACTAGAATTCCAGATGGCCTTTCAGACACAACTGGAAAGAAAAATCTTTTTCCCTGTCCTGGATTCCCAGTGCACACTGGGCCACTTTTCTTGTCCCTCGGTTAGGGCGTTCTATTCTTTTGCCTGTATGCGTGTGTTATCTCCCTACCAAAACTGCAAACTCTTTACAACAGGAATTGGTCTTGCAGTGAAAAGGGTGTGCACTGGAAAGCAGCAAGCATGGTGCATGGGTGCAGGGGTGCCACGAACTCTGTGTTGCAACTTCTCGCATGCCCGAGTTTCCCTCTTTAAAGTGACGAATGACAGGACATGCCATTATAAGCTACCACTCACTCTTTAAGGACTTTATGAATTTGAGTCAGCACAGAAGATGAAAATGTATAGCCTTTACTCCAGAAGCATGTTAAAATTTCAGTGACTTAATAAAAATTCCTCAAGTTCATAATGGCTAAAAGGGCAAAGTCAAGGTGATAACATGGAAAATGCACTGATGTGTGCATAACTGCAAAACAATGGGCAGATCTGTAGTGACTGCCTTGGCAACCATAAAATTCTGCAGCCAAGGAAATGAGGCCATGGAAAAGGCTTAGGGGTGGAGGAGAGAGAAAGGACCTTGAGAGAAAGCGAGCCGGCATTAGAGGGAATGCTGGGATGTTAATGGAGAGACTGTAGCAGAATAAGTGAAAGCCCTGAATCCATTCCTCCACCCCACAAGACACTCACACACGCACACACGCACACACACACACACACACACACACACATGCACACATACGCACGCGCGCGCACACGCACACACACAGGTGTCTGCTTGATTACCTGTGAATAATGCTGGCTTGCATATAGCCTTGTGCTGACTGAACATGCACATGGGGTTAGCCTACACAATGTAAGTTTCAATGACATACTGAGTTCCAGGCTACCCAGGGCTACATAGTGAAACATTGCTCAAAACCAAACCAAACCAAATGAAAAGCCACAAATAAGCAAACAAAAATAGCCCTTGGCTTCTGTTTTAGGATGTTCATATTAAGTGTATAAAGTCAACAAACTAATATTAGCCACGTTGGGCACCATATGTAATGAGTAAGGTTTTTCCTGCCGGCCTCTGGTCTTGTCCCACCGCAGTGTCAGCCCCAAATAACACACTGAGAATCTGTATTTGATATAATGCTGTTGGCTAGGTATTAGTTTCTTATTGGCTAGCTCTGTTGTAATTATTAACCCATTTCTATTAATCTAAGTACTTCCACATGGTCTCGTCTTACCGGAGAGCCAGCTGGCATCCTGCTCTCTCCAGACTCTCCATCTTGACTCCTTCTTCCTACTTCCTCTTTCCTCCTTGTCTCCTAGTTCCACCTATCTTGCTTTCCTATTGGCCAACAGTGCTTTATTCATTAACTGATATAAGAAACATATTTACAGAATGACATCTCCCATCAAATAGCTAAGTAGGAGATTATATAAAAACTGGAAAGAAGTTCCAGGAAAACAAATGGCTAAAAGAATCATTAAGTGGTCTCCTTTGGTAGGAGAATTGAAGAGAACTTTGAGAAACACAGAATGCTGGTTTCTAATATAATCTTAAATATTTGACAGGTGCATTGCAATCACCAAGAAACATTTTTTACAAGGAGTGCTAGGCAACCGTCAGCAAGCATCAGCAGCTCTCTTTAACCTCTGTTCATTTTTTGTTTTGTTTTGTTGTCTGCATATTTACTGCTTTCACAGTTAGTGACCTCTAAGTTCTCATTAAATGTTTTCTAAATGACAAATGAATGAGTCATGAAGCTCACACACTGACTCACCAACAAAACCTTCAGAAGGAAAAAAAAGCAGGATCAATTTGTTTCCTTAGATCTTATGAGAGATGGAAGGGAAGAGCCGTCATCCATTAACAGCATTTTAAAAGAGTTCATGGCTTGTCTTGGGTATTTTTTTATGGAGAGCGCCAAGCAGAGCAAAGCTGCTATCTATGGGAAATCAGGTACAAGCTCCAATCTTATAGTTTATGAAATATGAGAACTATGTTCAACTTGAAATGCTCCCTTAAAATACTATTAGCCACCTATATGTGAGCAGCAAATAGAAGGAATATCATCAACTCTTAAAATAATCTTTGAGGTCAGCATCACACAGACTTGCATTTCCTTGCTCCAGAGCCTTGGTGCTGATTAATCATTCCTATTGATCAAGTAGCATGTTCTTCCACGTCATGTTGAATCCGGGGAGTGTGATACAATTGAACACACACACACTTAAGATTTCCTAGCAACTATCCCCTTTGAGAGAAATTAGCATATTTCAACTTTGTTATTATTCTGTCCTGGAGGTTTTTCTTTCTAGGTTTTCTATTCTGCCCCTGTCTCCTCCATCACGCTTTCATCAGGACCAAAGAGATCAGATTAGGGTAGAGACAGATCTACAGGGATTCTTTCTCTTCCCACACTTGCATCCCACCACTTGCCACAGCCACAATTTCTTCAGTGATGCACAGATCAAACCTCAAGCAGAGGAGCATGGGCCCTATCGTTCTTGTTCATTCAAATTATGGAGGGAAAACAGCATGAACAGAACAGTAAGTAAATCTTTGTCTGGAAGAAATGCTTTTGAATTATCCAGACAGCATGGCCCTTAGAATGATTCTTTCAAAATTTTATCTTCAGTAACAACTACAAATGACACACTGTGCAGCAAAGCTAGTGGCTTATGATGAATAAACTTCTCTGAAACATAAAACCCAGATAAACAATAAAGGTTCATATGAAACACAAGCCACATCAACAGATGCCTGACACCACACACTAAATGCCAGCAAATAGAGGCTCTGGTGGAATGCACGAGGGAGGGAATTCCAGACACACTGAGTCATCCATGGAGCAATCTCACCACTGTAGAGCATGGGGAGATAGTCAGACGGAAAGTCCCAGGTGAAGAGTTCAAATGTAGCCAAATCCCATTTTTCTTTCTAAATCTTCACCGATGGAAGGTTTTAAAGCAGAGAATACCTGTCTAAATGTTGAATTGTATTATTTCATATGAAATAAATATCAAAAAAGGATTAAGAGTAGTGGCTGTCAGGTTGCCAAGCTAGCAACTTTACTTGCTAAGACATCTCACTTGCCCAATAATAGTATATTGAAAAAACAAAAAGTCAGCTGATATGGGTTGTGAATATGAATTAGCTTTAGCCAATTTTGCTTTGAAAAATCTTTAAGTTATTTGCAGCAGATAGGTCCCAGAACAATGTCCTACAATGTTTGAGACTAACTGTAGTACATATACATCTATTATTAAGTAGTTACCCAAAATGTAGCACTATAAACTTTATATGTCAGTTCCAGTTATCTGGAGATGTGTGGTGCTTACCCAACATATATGATGGAACACTCCCTCTATGCCCATGCAAAAGTATTTTGGAGAAAAGATTTAGATAAATTCAGGCAAATCATTGAATTACTGGAGATAGAGGTCTTGGTAAGGATGCTGAAGATATGGGGTAAGTATCCCTTTCCCTTGGATGAGTTATTTCTCTAAGGACATAAATTATGTTTTAATATTTCAAATCAGTCTAATGCAAGAGTTTGGTAAATAAAATATACTTTATTTTGATATAGGGTCTCACTGTGTAGCCAGGCAGGCATGGAACCCATGACCCTCTTATGTCCCCAACACTTGATGGCACAGTCTGTTTCTAACATTTTACAACTCTGAAATTCATTAACACAATTTTAATGCAATAGTTAATTCTTTGGTAGGGTCCTTAGTTAGATATTGCTTATGACTAGGGTAAAGAATGTTTCCCTGAAAAAGTCACTCAACAGGAACATGGGTATGTGACCCTATCTTGGAAATGGAATGAATGAGGTGGATATTGAATTAAATCCCCACCCTAAATCAACCTCAAGGAGGAAATACATAGTTTTAGTCAGCTGTTTTGGGCTTATGATAGTGTGGGCATGGCTCATCATAGGAGAGACAGATCTTTGTGAGTTTGAAGCTAGTATAGCCTACAGAGAAAATTCCAGGACATCTAGGATTACAGGGAAATCTTGTCTTGGAAAACAAAACAAACAAACAAGATTTAAATGCCTTCCATTAAGCCCAAAGCCCTGAACGATTCCACTTGTTCCCAACAGCCCCACTGGCTGGCAAACAAATGTTCACAAACAGACTTTTGGAGCATTTCAAATCTCAACTGTAGAACAGACAAAGAGGAGAACATGCCATGAGGTTTAAGTTCGAGATCAATGCCATGAATCAAGAACTCCTAGCATCCACCATAGCTAGGCAAAGGCAGGGAACACATATTCCTTAAGATACCTCAGGATGAATCAACCCAAGTAACACCTCAGTTTTCTACTTACAGCCTGAAGAACTGGGAGAGAATCAGTTTTTGTTGTTTTGATTCACCTAGCCTGCAATAATTTGTTTGCAGCACCCTTGGGAAACTAATATGGCATGAAATTTGTATCCAAGGAATGCACCAATCACTGCATAAGATAGATTGAAACTAATCCTAACACACACACACACACACACACACACACACACACACACACACCAACTACACAGACACATAACCGAATGCTAATGCCAACATATTTCAAAGCAAGGCCCAGACAACCCAAGGAAACACCCATAGCATCTCCTCACATGGGGATCATAAACACTGTCCATTTAGCAAATCTGCAGAGAGACCAGGTGCACTGACAACATATGAACTGCTTTTGTGCCCTAGAGACTTCCTATCTAGACTGCAAACAATGGGAAATAGGGTGGATTTTCCACATTGCCAGGGTTTTAGGATCTGTACAGATCATAGTTCACTAACTGGTATAGATTGTCATTGGATAGGAAAATCTACCTCTGCCCCAAAGGGATGTCAAATCCTGTATAAAAATCTACCACTACATTTTCATTTTTGAGATAAAATTAAGAGTATTTGGAAAACTCCTCTGTGAAACATGTTTTTTTTCTATAAGTAATAAAAAAAAAAAAAAAAAAGAAAAGAAAAGACCAGCATCTTGTGGACAGGAAAAAAGGAACACAATTTATCATAATTTTCCCTGATTATTTTCAGTTTCTCAGCACATTTTTCTGGTTCCTGTTTTCTCTGTGTCTGTTGAATCTTTCATTTTAATCATTCTAATGTAAGTCCCTTGCCTATATTGTCAGAGGTCCTCCATGTGGGGTCTAGGGGACACCGATGACAATGTGCCTGCCACATTGTGCAGAGGCTTCACAGAGAAGGTGTGAGAGGGATCTCACACCTAATACTACGGCAGATGTGTGGTGTCTTCTGTTGGTGAATGTCTTGAGTTTGCTTTTAGTACAGATCGCATCATCTTTGTGCTGTGATTGGTGATGTGGGCAGGCTTTAATAGGAGGCACAAAAACCTCCTCTTCTCCAGGTTTGCCTATGAACTCTGGCATGCTGTGGATTTGGACTGAAAATGCCCAGGCCCAGGTAGTAGCGCTTGCAGAGAGAATCTTGAACCATTTTCCAAAGGCTCCTTGCCCTGCAGTGACACAAGGCAGGGAGTAACATCAGGACTCAGGACACAGCACCTTTGGGGAAAGCTGAGATTTGTTCAAAATACAGGGAAAGAAACAAACCTGTATTTTTAAACCCAAGATAACCTGGGTCGGATCCATTACAAACACGGCATTCTGTAATGCAAACCTATGCCTAAGGCACCGTTCTACCTCAGCTGAACGTGCATGGTCTGAAGGTTTGGTTCACGCCAGTCTTTGCTTTTCCTGTTTTGTGTTGTTTCAGGGAACATGGAAAGTTCTTCAATATCTCACTGAGATAATTATGCTGTTAATTTCATTGTTGTTTATATGCATTGAAAAATCAAATAAGAAAATATGTATAGAATACTTAGACAAAGCCTAACTCATACTTGGCACGCAGCACTAGTGTACTCCCTCTCTAACCCTAATGTAGTGTACTAACTGTGCATTCTCTTCTCTTTTGTCAGAGAAATGTAACTTTCAGTGTCTGTGGTCATACCATATCAGCGCACACAATTTCATCTGATTTCAGAAACTATGCAGGCTTGGGCTTGGTTAGTAGTCAGATAGGGAAAACAATCCAGTTCTTCCCTCAAAGCTTTCCTGTCCTGACTCTGCTACTTTCCTTTCTCCCTTCATCAGTGAATTTATCCTACACTACATCCCCTGGTCTTTCCTGTAATCATAATAGAAACTTTCAGGCCTTACATGCCAAGAACTGCATAAATGCTCAGGCTCCCACTGTGACTCTCTGGGCCAGGTCAGACTATCCCTAATTTGAAGAAAAAGAAATTGAGGGTAGAAAAGAGTCATGTTGTCAAACTAGCAATGGAGAAATTGGAATTCAAGTCAGATGTGTCTGATACACTCTCTTCATACCACCCGGCCTGCCTGACTTCCTTAGCATAGACTACATTCAGGGTGTATCATGTAAGTGTGTCACCTGCCAACTCATGAGCACACCTTAGGACAGGTTCAGTGCTAGGTACAGTCCACAGTTAATGCTAAGTCAATATCAGCTAATGTTTATTACAGATAGTGAGTTCTCTGGCAATTAATTAGCTGATGATGACTCAACATCTGTGAATGTGTTGATTGTCCCATGGACTGACTTTGTCTCTTCGGGAAAGAGAGCCTTTGAAAAGTAATGGATTAAGCCAGGAGTTGGTCACGTTTTCATCTATAAACCCAGTTGGTAGGAACAAAGATATATCTATTGCTCAACTCAGGCACAAGCCCTGAGTAATGTGGGAAAGGAAATAGAGTGAAAGAAACAGAACAATTAATTGCAAAGAGAAGTAGGTAGAAGACTTCGGCCCACTGCAGAAGTGCAACTAGGGTTCTCCTTAGCAAAACTTCACAAAGCGGCACATTCCCAGGGTTCTTCAGAAAGTATATGCATGTGTTGGGCTGGCAGGCTTTGAAGCTATGATAAGATAATACTAAGAAGAGTGTAAAAGCAAGACAAGGCTCTATGTACAGATAGTAATCAAAAGTGGTCCGTTTATACTCATTTTCCCATGTTGCCAGCCAGCAGTAATGGCCTTAACCCATCTACACTAACTCTGCTAGAGTAAATACAGTTTCATTATTCCCTTCATTTGAAGGAATAATGGCTAATTCCTAGTGATAGCCATCTATTTCCTTCAGTTCAAACAGCAATGACAGATTTCTTATTACACCTTGATTTCTACACAACTATACAGAGTGGACCTTAACTTGTACTTAAAATCTTAGGAATTTAACTTTGTCTCCTAATTCAAGATTGCTGATTTTTGTTTTCTAACCAGTCTTAAAAAAATAAAAAGGATAGGTCACCAACAGAGAAGCAAAGCAAATACCCTGTCTCTGATCTGATGAAAGCCTGTACATGACATGGTCCTACCATGTCAGCTGGAGCAGTGACTATTAACATATGGTGCCGGGGTCAACCTGTTGGACACCTCATCTCTGCCTCAGAGTAGGAACGTGAAAGATGTCTATGGGCAGAGCCGCTACTGCTGACCAGGCCCCAAGTAGCTTGGCATAGGATGTTATTTCCTTCAGAAAGGGTGGACATTTGCTTTCATGTCTCCTCTGACACTCAATCATCTACTGGAAAGGCTGGCTCTCCCTCCTACCAGAAAGCTGTTTCATCGTTGTTGACTGGATTTTATTCATCTAGCTAGTCACTCATACAAACCGGAAGCAGAAAGGATTCCCTGGCCTAGAACCCCACACAGCAACCCTCAGAATGATGTGCACTAATCATAGCCTGACATAGCTCTGACTCCAGACCTCAGGAGACTCATTTGCAAATCTTTGTAGCAACTGTAGTTTCCAGATTCCCAAAATTCAAAGATCCGAAAAGCAAAATGCCATTTCTGGCAAGCATGGACATTAAAGACAAGAAAACAGAATTTCAAACAATGGACCACTATGTTTTCATAAAATAAGGACCTTTTAATGTTAAAAAAGAAAACAATCATGTCAGAAATAAGGGGAGCCCTTTAAATCTCTAATTTAACACATTTCCCAAACTAAACCAAGCTAAAAGAGAACAAAGAACAGTCCAGGCCACATTCTGATCATCCTTACGAAATCATCATCACCATCTTTATCATCACTATCACCATCATCACCATCACCATCCTCATAATAATTACCATAGCAATGGGAAACTCTGAGTGGTGCTTCCTACATCCCAGGAAACCTGTAACTATGACCCCCCCTGGGTCGCACTTGTCTGAGAAAACACACCTGTATTATACATACAAGAGTTGTTATGGAATTAACAAAAGCATAGGTTGGGTTAAAATATTTAATGAAACCCTGGAGATAGAAAGGTTGTGTAAAGACTGGAGCTGCAGCTGGATTTTTCTCCCCGTCTATCTCCTCCCCTCCCCTCCTTTCCCCTCCTCTACTCTCCTCTACTCTCCTCTCCCCTCCTCTCCCCTCCTCTCCCCTCCTCTCCTCCTCCTCTCCCTCCTCTCCCCTCCTCTCCCCCTCCTCTCCCCTCCTCTCCCCTCCTCTCCCCTCCCCCCTCCCTCTCCCCTCCTCTCCCCTCCTCTCCCCTCCTCTCCCTTCCTCTCCCCTCCAGCTACAGGCTCACTTACCCCTCTGCACTCTCTCCTATGGATACATGATTCACCTACGCCCTTGGCATTGAATCCCACAGCCTTTGAGATGGGTGGCATGCCATGCTTAACTAGGTCTCTGAGCACTTTATGCATCTTCTTGAAGACAAGAGTTTCTGAGTTTTTCCATGTCTAAAAGAAAGAAGGGTACAAAACAAATTAAGTTTTCTGTAAACTCAAATGGGATAACACTACAAAAGTAAGCCATGTGTAGGCATATCATCTCAGTTGGGGAGTGGAATTGGGGCATCTAAAGAAACCCCAGGAGCTAAATACCAGCTTTTAGGCACCATGACTTTTCTTAGACACTTTACTCTTAGGAAAGCTCCACCCTCTTCCCTTTGCCTGTCTTCTCTGCAGCATTTTTTCCTTTTGCAACCCTCATTAATTTCCCCGTTATGAATGAATATATATTATCTCATTGAAAGCAGGATTCTAACCTTCCAATTATCGTGGTTACCAAATGGATCTTTGGTTTCTGGTTCCTAGTTTCCTGCATCAAGCAAGATATTCCCATGCCTCTAACTACACAGGGTACCTTCCCAGGCGCTCTTTCTTCTGTCCCAATTTATGAATTCTCCCATTGAGCAAAATAACATTTAGGTATTGTGCACTTGTCTACTTCAGGATCCACAAATGCCACCAACACTGCTTCACAAATTTTGGGCTGTTTAATCCAGTCTTTAGTGAATCAATAAATTCTTCACTATTCCAATAGGAAAAAATAAAAATAAGGCCATTTGTTTATATCCCTATTAGACAAAACTGACTTTGTCTCCTGGTTAGCCAGTTCAACTTTAAACAGTGATTTACCTTAGAAAACATTATTTTGTCTCTATACAACCGAAACAACAATCAAACATGGCTCCTATCGAGCACAGTTTTTGCGTTAGTCTAACTAGTCTGTCTCTTTGTGAAGACAGTGAATAACTGATGAGGGTTGCAAACATTAAAACCTTTGCCTGATATTAAATGTAGAAAACAAACAATGTCACAAAATGAGTGGTTAACCTTAGCTTTACTAGAAAAAAAAAGTACTTTACAAATATCCCCAACAATATAAACATATTTTCTGACACGTTAAGATATTCTTCTAATTTTGTAAATTAAAGTCTATGGCTAAGTTTTGTAAATGTCAAGGTATAAGTGTATTTCTAAAATCCAGACTTTTTTCCTCTTTTTGCTGTAAAAAGACAAAGATGCCAGCAGAAGACCCAAATGCGTGCATCTGGGTGTCTTTAGAGTGTGTGTTTGGGGAGGGGTGCGGGAAGTAAAACATAAAAGCAGATCAAGGGGATGAAATGCTGTGAGAGCAGACTTTGAAGCAGGGCTTTTCACAACATTTATGTTCCCTTGTGACCTTTTGGAAGAAATGACGCACCCCATGTCTGAGTCAATGGAATCTTCTTTGCCATACCGTTTTAAGGATGGTAGAACAAGAGGATTTTTGCCAAAAGTCTGGTGAGGAAGAGACACACTGGTTGAAAACATGTCTTGCATTCAGATACCACTTCCATGGTTGTTGGTTTGTTTCAGTAAGTCTCTGTGTTCACTAGGAGCCCGTCCTTGATTGCTTTCTGGGTATCTCAGAGAGTTGAACTGAACCAAAATAATGTCTTCTAAGATAAAACCCTGGTGAAGTTGAACTTGGCAATGTTTGGTTGAGCAGAAGACACAATCAATTTTACATTAAAGCGATAAAAACAAATAAACATTGCTCTTCAGTATGTCCTAAACTACTCATTTAAGTGACACAAATTCCTCACTATAGTCACACTACATGCACTAGAGTAGTTTCTGGGTGCTTGGTTATTAACAAGAAAAGAAGCTGAAATTTCCCTTCTAGTCATTTTATCTCATATTCCAGAGATGGGTCATGACTTCTTTCAGATGGCCTTACTTGAAGATCATTCTTTTGCTTATGGAAGTCTTTAAATAATTATCCATCTTTTTGAGAAAAATATCATTGCTCTGCCTCATGTATTTTACTGTAACTATTCTAACCCATCTGGCTTATACACACTTTCAATAAATTCCAATGTTTTCACAAATGTTTACAGAAAGGTAAAATCCTTTGATCCTATTTCCCTCTTACAACGTTTTAACTGCAAAGATATTTAAAGGTTTTCATTAAATAAAATGAAGATGAAATTATCCAATCTAAACCAAAGTAAATGGGAAAAGAAAACACAAGTCTGCCATGAGATCTGCTTTAAAAGCAGCCTTCCATCTGCAAAGCTACCAGATGAAGACTAGGGTTGCACTGATTCTTCTTAAGTGCAAAATGTTTAGGTATCAGCAAAGGCCTTGGAGAGAGTTTCATTATTATTTCTTACAGAGTAAACAGAGCAAAATTTATAAGATCATTTACAAGGATAAAATCTTTTAGTGTATATGATGATAATACTGTTTGAAAAATACTTTCAAAGAATAGTGGTCTTTTGTTTTAAATATTCCATTGACTTCTTTTTTGATTGAACATGCCAAGTTATTGTGTTGGAAAATGGAAGCAGCCATGACTTTGGAATTACCTCAGGAGTGCAGAGACAAATCTGAAGAGTTGCAAATTAGACCAACTGGTAACCACACCACATTAGTTCCTTTTCATTGGTGTGATGAAGTACCACAACTAAGACAACTAATGGAAGAAATGATTTATTTGGGTGTGTGGTTCCAGAGGGAGAGTCCATAATGGCAGAGCAGGCATGAAGGCAGATGATTGGAGCAGAAGGCTGAGAGTTTCCATTTCCAACCTCAGACACGAAGCAGAGAAAGCACTGAGCTAGGAATGGGAGTGAGTCTATGGACTCTCAAAGCCTATTCCAGTGATTATCTCTTACAGGTCCAGCCTCCTAATGACTCCACAACCTTGTCAAAGTGTTCAGACACGTGAGCCTATAGAAGACATTTCTCATCAAGCCACCACACTTGCTATCTTAGGTAGCGTATATACTTGTAAGTGATGAGATGATAGGGGTATTCAGCAAACCCAACTTTTGTCCAAGAAGAAAAAGAAAGACAATAGCACACAGTAAACCCTAAGTTGTGCAGGATGCTAACTATTGTTTATGTTTATCAACAACATAAAATAAGGATGACAAATTCAAATTGCATTCATTAGGATTTGCTATTCATGAGGAGCATTAATGAGCTATGCATGAAGTTGGATCCTCTTTAGACAGAAGCCTCAAGTAACCAATATCTACTGTGACCCAAACCCAAACAATTCCACTCAGGCAGACACCTGTGCTTTTTGGCTTCCTCTTTCAATTCTGATAATGCTAGGCCATGGTCCTCTCTCTACTTGAGTATCTGAAGGTATAATATGCTAAAGCAACAGGCAGACACCTCATTGACACAGAAATAATTAACTTGATATAAAAATAAAGTAATTCCTGTGTGGGTATGATGGGGGAATGTCTTTCTGTATGCTGTTAGTATATGTTTCTCTTACTGGTTGATAAATAAAACACTGATTGTCCAGTAGCTGGGAAAGAAGTATAAGCAAGGTTTTGAGATGAGGAGAAGTCTTCAGAGAGATGCCATGTAGCTGCCAAAGAGTAACTGGGCCAGGCATTCTCCTGAAAGATAAGGCCATGTAGAAATACATAGATTAATAGTTATGGGTTTATAATTAAGAGAGGGCTAGTCAATAAGAAGCTTGAGCCATTGGCCAAACAGTTTCTAATTAACATAAGCCTCAGTATGTTTATTTGGAACTAAATGGCTGCAGGACCAGGTAGAACAAGAAACTCCATCTACAGATATGGTCAAGTGGTTATTGAAAGAGTCAGACTGAAATGGAAACAAGACTCACTTATTCTCCTCAAAGATCAGAGGAGGAAGGATTGGAAGTCAGAGTTCACTAATAACTCATTTTACTAGAAGCCTTATCCATTAAATAAAATATAATGTTAAAGTAGCTATCAGAAAGTGACACCTGGATCAGGTCATAGAGTTTATAACTTACAGAATAAATAGAAGAGGAAGGAAAGAATCCAACAGGGATGAGGAGAGGACTAAGGGAGTGGAGAAATGTGGGTCAGGCAGTCAAATGGATCAGGAAGTTCTATCACTTCCTCACTGAATGGCCTCTAGCAAACTACTTAATTAAAGCAAATCAAATGTCCCTTCTACATCTGTCAATGGAGGTGAAAATACCTGCTGCCAGCAGTTATGGAGATAAAAGAAATATGTTAGGCTTGTTGATTGGCATGCAGAATAGAGGCTTACTTATGCAGAAAGGAATGTTGATTAAGAAAGCTAGCCAATGTGTAGTGGCTGCACTGAATCTCTACATCTGTCCCTTAGTCGACACCATTGAAAACTCAGTCTCTTTGGAAAACATTTATAATTAGTTTTCAACCTTTTAAGAGCCATGATCATCTTAGACTCACAAAATCTGTCACAACTATGAAAAGTTTTGCAACCTGTAACTGCAGTATAGAGAGGTTGGGATGGAAGAGCTTGGGGTTATAGGCTTTCTTCTTCATCCTGGTGGGATTTTTAATGATCCATAAGAAATTCTATACATTATTTTGGCTTGTGTACATTTGCCAGTGTTCAACTGATACCAACAAGAAGGCTAGAGTTTATGGGAGTATGACTCTGTCTACACACACATACACATACACACACACACACACACACACACACACACACAAATACACACACTGACTGATTAATCTCACTTAAATCAGTAGATGTCACAGAGACATATAAGTGCTTTCCATAATATCACAAGCTTCAGATAAAATTTATAGGCCATATTTATTTATAGGGTGTTTTTTAAAACAAACTATACTTTTATTTGAATTTTATGCTAGGTTATATAAACAAATTTATCATAGATATCCTATAACTTACCATACTGAAATCTGGCGATTTTATCTTTAGATATGGGAATACTTGGCATGAGAATGTCCAGTTTGAAACTGGATACTTAGCAACTCATTCTAATAAAATAATAGCAAACAATAAAACACATAATAACAATAGCTTTATATCCTACAGCCAAGCAACATTTGGGCACCTATAAAAGGAAACTTAACATCTGGTATTTCAACAATGACATAAGACAGTGAACTATGATAAGGAAACAAACAAGACGGAGCGTTCTCCTTATATAGGGAGTAAAAACAAAGGAATGAGGAGGGGATGGTAAGAACAGTGAACAATGCTGTGACTGCATGACTCTCTGGCTAGTCACACAGCCCAATGATTAGATGACAACACCTTGAACCACAAGGTGTTAAAATTTCCATGGTGAGAGAACCAATGAGTGAAGACAAGACTTGAAAAGACTAGTACATAGGTCCAAAAAGTAAGAGTTCCATCCACCACAGGTATTATACCCTAAGGAGAAGCTTCTCCCTGCATCTGACAACCAAAGCCACAAAGAATGTGCATGTACATTTGGGAGACAATATTGTTCTGCTTGGAAATAGATGGCTGCGCAAGGCATTGAATCATCTCCCAGTGACTTCTATTTTGTGTTCTCACGACTGAACAATAATTTCAGTCTACACACTGACCACATTATACAACACTGTGCATGGTACATTGCTTTACACAATTTGTTCTCTAACGCTGAAAATGGAAGTTTGATCCACTTTATTTCAGATCTTAAGATACTCTGAAGACTCATTCTTAGGCACTTTCCCAAAGGATTCACATTCATACAACAAGGACATCTGTTCATCTATGTTCATAGCAGCATTTTTCTGTAATACCCAGAATCTGGAAGCAACCTAGATGCCCTTCAACTGAAGAACGGATGAAGAAATGTAATATATTTACACAATGAAGTATTACTCTGCAGAAAAAAAAATGGAATCTTGAAATTCACAGGCAAATGGATGGAACTAGAAGAAACCATCCTGAGTGAGGTAACCCAGTCACAAAAAAGACAAACATGGTATGTACTTACTCATATATGGGTTTTAGACCTAGAGCAAAGGATCCCAGCCTACAATCCACACTGCCAGAGAAGCTAGGCAAGCTAAGATATTCATACATGGCCTCTCAGAGAAGGGGAAAGACACAAAATCTCCTGAGCAAATTGGGAACATGGGGGGAGGGAGAGGGAGTTAGGAGAGAAGGGGAGAAGAGGAGGGGAGAGGTGGACATAAGGGAGCAGGAAGATTGATTCCCGAGAAGAAGAGAGCAAGAAAAGAGATACCATAATAGAGGGAGCCATTATATGTTTAAAGAGAAATCTGGCACTAGGCAAATGTCCAGAGATCTACAAGGATGACCCCAAATAACAATCTAAGCAATAGTGGAGAGGCTACCTTATATGTCCTTCCCCTATAATGAGATTGATGACTACCTTATGTGCCATCCTGGAGCCTTCATCCAGCAGCTGATGGAAACAGGAGCAGACACCCACAGCTAAGCACTGAGCCAAATTCCTGGGATTCAATTGCAGAGAGGGAGGAGTGATGAGCAAGGGGGTCAAGGCCAGGCTGGAGAAACCCACAGAGACTGCTGACTGAACAAGGGAGAGTTCATGGACCCCAGACTGATAGATGGGAAACCAGCATAGGACCAGCCCAGACCCCATGAATGTGGTGTTAGTTGGAAGGATTGGGCAGTCCCTCTGGTAGTGGGTCAGTATTTATCCCTAGCATACAGATGGACTTTAGGAGCCCATTCCACATGGAGTGATACTCTCAGCCTGGACACATGGGGGAGGGCCTAGGCCCTGCTCCAAATGATATGACATGCTTTGAAGACTCCTCATGGACGGCCTCACCCTCCCTGGGGAGCAGAAAGGGGATGAGATAGGTGGTCGGTGGGGGGCAGGGGAGGATGGGACAGGGGACTGAGATTGACATGCAAAACAAGATTGTTCCTAATTTAAGTTAAAAAATATAAAGCAAGTAAACAAACAGAAAAATAAATGTATACTGAGGACTCCAGTGAGTATAGGAGAAAAAAATAAATAAATATAAATAATAAGAAAAAAAGGATATATACTGAATGATCCAGTGTTGATGGTGAGTATAGGAAAGACTAGAAACTGGGAGTGATTTTACAGGACAACAGAAGCTGTGGGCCAAAACCAACACCTTGTGAGAATTAAATGAGATAATGTCTGTGAACCACCTTGTAAATGGCAATACACTACCGATGGTTATGATGATACCATTGATGAAATGCTGTAGATGTAGACGTAATTTCTCGCATCCATGCTACAATAAATCTATTGTCTAAGTATGGGTTTATGGAGAGCCAGCTACAAAACATTTCAGTAGAAGCCAAAAGTCTGACTTGGCATCTGGAAAAGATTATGTAATCTGAAATTACAGATGTGCAGATAGCTTCTGGGCCATAGCATTTGTTCCTATGAGCCACATTTGAAGCCACATAGACAAACCAGGCTCTCTTAAAGAAGACAGCAGTAAAGGCAATGGAATGTAGAATGTCCTGTCATATCAGCAGTGACAGAAAGAAGGAAAAAGAGATGTGCCATACCAAAGAACAGAATAAAACCAGGGTAGAAGTTATAAACTAACCAATTTCAGGAAAGCACTAATCATGACGAGTTTTTCAAAGTATATTATCCATTCTAAGTAGAGTATCCATTCTAAGCTACCTGAAGCAGGAGGATCACAAATCCAAAACAGACTGAGATGCTTTCTGATTATAAAATCTTTTAAAGGGCTAGAGATTTATCTCAGAATGCTTGAACACTTGCTTAGCATAAATTAATCTTGAGTTCAATCCCCATACTGTAAAGATAACTAAAAAAGTAAATAATAAAAATATAAAAGGACAATGTTTGCCTATAACAAAATTAAGGTAGAAATCAATAAACAAACATTCCAATATAATCCTCAAATATGCAGGCACTAAATAAACTTCAAATTGGCCCTTTAGTCAAAGAATAAATTAAAATAAAAAATATGTTCAGGTGAGTAAAATTGGAAGCAGAATATGTCAATATTGCTTGGTGTTGCAAAACCAGTACTTGTGGGTAAATTTTAAAGAAATAAATATTTGTATTGAAATGAGGAGAGTTTCAAATCAATTGATTCCAGTTTTTGCCATAAAACACTGGAAGAAGAAAAGTGAATTGAACCTAAAGCAATTATTTAAAAGATGGAAACTTGGAAATTAATCAATGAAGTAGAAATTTTCTGACTCATGAATGCTGACAAATTGTAGAACTCCCTGATCAAAGTAACTACAAATGAAAAGAAAACACAGAGAAATAAGAAAGACAGAGTAATTAGGGATCTTCAGGATGGGGATGGAGAAATGGCTCAGTGGTAGAGTGTGTTTACTGCCTTTGCAAAAGACCTACGTTCAATTCCCAGCACCCATGATGCAGCTCACAAAGACCTAAATCTCCAGTTCCAGGAGAACAGATTCTGTCTTCTAACCACCCAAGGTTCTTATGGGCACGTGGTGTACATACATATACTCAGGTACAAACACTCCCATTAAAAATTAAATTAAATTAAAATGATTCTATACAAATATAATAGAAAAACAAAATAACTTTATATTAGGGGATTCAAATATTTAGATGAAACAGATGTTAACTTTCTCTAATAAAGAGAATGCAATAATAAAAAACATAACACCTAGCATAATTAGTGGAGGAAGCTAGGATACTTCGTAAGATGATCAGAAACAATACAAGATGAATGCAATAAGTTGTAATTAAAGTAAATCTTTTCACTCTTACTGGAAGATCCAGATAGGAGAAGGAAAGCTCCAAGCTCTATGTTAGGTAACAATATTTGCAAGCCACATACCTGATCAAGGGTTTGCATTTCCCAGTTCCTCTATGGAGTCTGGTTAGGTGTGTTTTCTGGAATCTGCCTGCCTGGGCAGAACATTGCTACCTAGCACTATATAATGCTTTCTGACTTTAATAGTGTCTAAGCACATCAATTTTCATGTTTGGTAAAGGAGAAAATTTAGATTAACCACTTTAAAGCAGTATTGAAGAGATTAAATGTATGAAATTAATGTAGGTATCACAGAGTAAGCTAATAGGAAGGAATGCCCCCAAAATATGGGGTGAAGAGAGAGAAAAAGAGAAGAGAGGAAGACACAGAGACAGAAAGAGACACACAGAAATGAAGACAGAGACAGACTGAACTGGGAAACGGGAAAGAAAACAGACCTATAAATGTCAGACCTCACAATATGGAAATTATTTAAATTGTGACCTCTCCTGCCCCCTACCCTCACCGCTATTCTGCTTTTCAGCATTAGCTTGAGGTTTCATTTCTCTTAAAACATAAGTGAGAAAGCCAATTATGCTCATGTGTAGGATATAGAAATGAAATGTCAATCAAAAAAGTATGTCTTCTTACAACATAAAAATGATGATGCACCTAAAAAGAAAGTGTTAGGGAAAAAAAACCCATTTTCTACTTTAACACTATTTTTCTGGGTAGCTGGGAAATCACAGAATACCCCCAGAACATTCAGTCTTCTCTGATACCCAAGCTGCAGGGCAGTGAATCCCACAAGAAGCTACACAGGGTGCTGGACCAATTTCAAGGAAGCAATAGATGGTGTGGAAAAGATATAAATGCAGGATCTGTAGATAGCTGGCTGCTGACACAGCGTGGCTGCCAAGAGCTTAGCATCAGGCACCCTGGCTCAAAACGAAGATTGCCTCATTCACTTCACTAGAACCTTCTGCCTCAACCTATTGTATAAAAACTTCTCTTGTTTCCTATCAGCCTACTGGACAAAGCCTTACCAGGAATAATGCAAGAATTTCCAGAGACTGGAAATCTATAATCTGCAAATAACTTGTTCATCTTAGAAAAATGGATATTTATAAATCTCAAACAAATTCAACATAGCCTTCGCTTTCTTAGGACTATATGAGTGTGAGTGTTTTTTTGTGAGTTTTTTGTGAGTGTTTACAGCAGTCTAGACACAAGGCCAGTGGGCTTTATAGCTCAGACACACGAAGGAAGTACTCTCCTCTGTCCAAACAGAGAAGGAAGAACTCAGCACCTAACCTGTTTCTGCTGGGCGGGCTTTGATCCTCAGACACTGTCCTGCAGATAACATCAGGATTGACAAGGCTAAGGTGAAGAACCCCAAACTGAGACTAGCAGTGTGAACGACAAGTCAACACATCCCTTTAGCTTAGATTGGAAGCTCCTGGATCTTGGATAACTGCTGCACACTGTTTCTCATTTGTTCACCAAGTTAACAAATACTTATGCAGCTCCCACTAAGTACCAAACACCACTATGCAATGATTCAGAAGACAGCTCCACCACACGCACACCCCTTCCCAAGGACCTCATGGCTTATAGATGATTCTTAATGGGAGATATTGCTCATGATTCGTGAGATTTCTCTCAACCTAGAAGACCCACTGGGACATGAGTCTTGTGATGGAAACTAATGCTCCATGTTAGATTTTGTTGGTGGTGTTGTTTCATCGGAGATCCTAAAAGAAATGCTCATGGCTCTTGCAGATGGAGAGGTGGGTAGAACCTGCTGCGCTCTGTGCATTCTGCATTTGGGACACAGAAGACAGGAAAATGGAGCTGGGACACCAGCAGAGCAGCTCCTGCAGAGCCTTCCCACCTCCTTTGCAGGAGATGTTCAGAAGCCTGTCTAGCTGGGAATGGCCTGCCTCTCCTTATTTGGGTATGGGGAGTGAAGTCAGCACAGTAGTGTCTCTGGTATTTCTAGTTGGCAGAAACACCAGCAAAGCCACCCCAGATCTCACACTGTGTAACTATTCCCACGAAGTGACTCACTAGCCTCAGAATGCATTGCTAACCCTGAGGTCAGCTTCAGAGCCATCAGCTGCACTCAGCAAGGGAGCCAGCCTGTAGGAGATGAATTCTTCAAAGATAAGAGTGAATCTTTCCAGTCACACAATAAAGAACAACTTTTAAAGTATTGGACTTTCCCCATAAATTTATGAATGGAACAAACTTAGCCAGTCGACCCAAGGTTATATTGACTTTAAAGGTTTCAACAAAAGTATTTTTTCAAGCTAGGATATAAATAGGTTTCTGAAAAAATAGTAAACAGATGCTATAAAAAGAAACAAAATAAGCCTATATAAGAACTTGGATTTTTTTTTTCCTCTTACGCCATTTTACCTGTTGGTTAGCAATCACAGTGACTATTAACCAGGCAGATCTGTTTGTTTGTTGTCGTTGTTACATTCTGTCCTTCAAGCATTTCATCCTTCTAAGTCACCAAGCAAATGTTTAGTATTGCTTTTGAGTCTTGTAATTTGCGATGACTGCTAGATGTCTCTAACCTAGGAAAAATCAAGGGAGATTTAAAAAAAAAAAAAAAAAAAAAAAACTGAGGTCAGAACTCTTAAGAGTCCTTCTGATTCTTTCTGAGTCATTTCAATTGACAATTTGCAATATTTTGGATGTCTGAATTACATAAAAGATGATATCAGCATCTAATGAACAAAATAAAAGGATAATCAATAAACTCCCTGAGTTGCCAGATGAGGGGTAGGGTAGTGAGTGGGAAAAACGGAAACTGCCCAAGGTTCTGTTACTTGAAGTTGCTGGATCATTCTCATTAAACATGGCCACCAAGGCAACACAGCAGAAGTGTTAACTGTCTGTTCTACCAAGGAAGTAACAGCATCCAGGCAAGATTGCTTTATTCACAGCCAAAGATCCAATATTTGGAAAAATGGATTTTTGTATACTGAGTTTACAATAAACCCTTGTGAATGACTTGACTGAAGCTGTTTGTGGTTGTCACCTACTAGGGGACATTGTGACGGGAGATATCATTATGTATATATGTTTCTCATACTGGTTAATGAATAAAGCACTGTTGGCCAATAGGAAAGAAAGATAGGTGGGACTAGGAGAGAAGGAGGAAAGAGGAAGTAGGAAGGAGGAGTCAAGATGGAGAGTCTGGAGAAGATAGAACCGCCAGCCACCTCTCGCTGGTAAGACCACGTGGAAATACTAGATTAACAGAAATGTGTTAATAATTAAGACGGAACTAGCCAATAAGAAACTAGTACCTGGCCAACAGAATTATATCAAATACAGAGTCTCTGTGTGTTAATTGGGGCTGGCGCAGTGGCAGGACCAGACCAGCAGCGGCGGGCAGAAAAACCTTACTCCTTACAACATTGTGATTCAACTTGTCAGACCAGAGACTTACATTTCACCTTCTCTGTGCAGCTTTGATATCTGAAGATCTTAGCAAACTTCCATGGGCTTTGACAATTGAAACAACTAGGTTTTGGTCAAGCACAATCAGGAGCTTTGTAGATGAACTTGGCTTGCTAATTAGTGAACCACAAACAATAAACCCTCCTTGTGAATCTTAGGTTGGCTTTAGCAGGTAACCCGAGAACTAGTCCAGAAACATTCAAAAGAGACATCTGTAAAATTTCTATGCCGTGAGTAAACAAAGTCTCTAAGACCCAAAATTGAATCAGGATGGTCAGAGGTAGAGCTAATGCAACACCTTCATTGAAGCCTTTAAAGTGAGTAATAAGATTCTGGGTTTACTCCAGGAGAATTCACTTACACAAGAAACAGACGACTGCTGCGGGTTCCCGCTCCAAGGATGTCTCTGACCTGGAAGTAAGAGAGTGCATCCGGGTCAGGACCCAGCCCTAGACTCCACCGGTCACACCCACACCTGTCCTAAATGGGCGTGATCAATACAACAGGTGTGGGCTGGGTGGCTATCTCACTACAATTCCCCTTTTAATCTAAAGAAAAGATTTAGCTTGACACACAACTATAAACAAGGACAGTAAACATCAAATACGCTCTAGAAGGAAAAGCAAGAACATACACACTTAAGACCTATTGCCAATGATGTAACAAGAGCAAATGGCAAGAACTAAAAATCCAGTCCTAGGGTGAAGGCGTAATAGAGATTACTATGGAAGGTTAAGTCTTGTACCTAATATTTCTATCTAGGAAGAGAGAAGACAATAATTGTGACAGTCTAATCTTCAACCTCATCAAAGACCTGAGAAGGAAAATAACAATACTAGGGTAGGCAGGAAGTGTTGGCAAGCAGCTTCCAAAAGGTGCATTGAAGACAGAAGCAGCAGGCTACCTGGACAGGACCTAAAGTCTCACAGCAACATCGGGGCAACCAGCTTTGGCTAAGGCTTAGCGTATCTGACTGACCAACAAGAAGCAGGGAGGTAGAAAGTCTGTCTTACCCTGATTTGGCAGGGTTTAGCAGTCTTCTATGTTTATCTCCTGTAAGCACAGTAGGACTGCAGGTCCAAAGGCAGCCATTGAGGTGGGGTGGTTCAGGAAAGTGCTCTTAACAAGCCTTAGTTCATTTGCGTTCAAGACACAGAGCACATCTGGCTGCTTCCCTTCTGATTATTTGAGGATAGTGGGACTCAGTCATTGATGTTGTGGGTTCTAAGTAAAATGATTACCAGTTAGGAGCTGGTGTGAAATAACACAGGGTTTACAAGTCAGGCCTCGGTTTCCCATGGTAACTGAGAACCTTGGGGAAACAATTATAAATTAATTTAAAAATTTCAATTAAAAGTAACTTTTGGATCTCCAAGCTTCAAGTTCTTGGCTCTTTACCTACTCTGTTTCAGCTCATTTACTCCTCATGAACTCTTCTTTGGAACAGGCAAGGCAGCCATACAGCTGGATTCATTAAGATTTTGTTTTCAGCTTATTAACGAACAACCTAATCTTTTTTCCTAAAACTCTACAGCAACTAAAAAAAAAAAAAAGTGGATCCAAGAGATCTATGTAGACATGTGTGTGTCTTTGTGTGTCTCTCTGTGTGGGGGAGTGGTTGGTATCTGTGAGTGGGTGTCTGTATGTGTATGTGTGTGTCTTTGTGTGTGGGGAGTGTCTGTATATGGGGGCTGTCTGTATGTATGTGGGTGTCTGGGGTGGGGTGGGGGTGTCTGTGTGTGGGGGAGTGGGTGTGTGTCTGTGTGTTAATTCTAATAAAAGATTTGTTTCCCTTTAAATACATGCTGGTCTTTTAAACCAGCACCTAAGTGTTTACTTGTAGTTTTTGCATCTATCAGTCTTTCCATCTTAGGTTATTTAGAAATATATCTTTAAGCACATTGCAAAGCAGCAAATGGAAACCATCTCACCAAACTGTTCTCTTTTTAACAGCATCCACTTTTCAGGCACAACTTAAACAACTAAAGGAAATATGCTTATGATCTAGCCTCTCTCCTAAACAAAATTAGTTTTTGAGAAGATACTGATTTCCCCTAAAGTATTATGTTCAAATGCTACTTTTCTTAAAGGTTTTGTAGGAATTTTCTTCTATCCTTAACCCCCCATTCTTCCAATATGTTGAGGTAACTTTTGACCTGAAATCATAGAGTGAACGCAATAAAACAGAAATAACACATGGCTGCCTTAAGACACATAACAGTATTCTCTCTGTGTCGTTTGGTAATGAAACAGAGTCCATCATAGTTACAATGCTTTTTATTTTTCCATACAGCAATTTCCAAACTAGAGCTTCTAAAGGACCTTCAGGAAGGAACAGGATCACTCCTGTCGGGGTTTTCCATTCGCCAGTGTCCAAGCAGACAGCGTTTTTGTCTTCCTACCCATGGAAATGACAACCGTTATTTTCTCAAGCTGCCTCTGGCTTTCCCCAGGATATTTATTTCACTTAATGACAGAAAGGTAGGGCAGAAATCCTGGTTCATATGTAAAAATATCATCACACAGAGTCTTATAAAAACAAACAAACAAAAAGCATCTCCTTTGAGTGAACTTACAGCTAGGAAGCAAGGCACTAACTAGATTTCCAGTTGCACACAAATACCTAACGTTGGGATTTTTTTTTCTTTCAAATCTTTCCTGGGGATATCTATAACAAATAAGACTTCCGGGTTGCTAATTCTGTTGTAGTTTTCTGTCGAGATGCATGAGCCTGTTGTTCTGTGTTTCGGGGAACTGTGGTGTGTTATTTTTCACACATATAGTGGCATCCCTTAGACCTCCTAGCCAGCCACCCTTCATCATGACACTTGAAAGCTGATTTCTCTTGACAGATGTCTCCTTCTCTCTTGCATTTACTTCAGTTTAAGTTCAGTTTAATCCACAACTAATTTAAAAAGCCCCAGGACTAGAGAGAGGATGGCTCAGTGGTTAAAGGGTCATGTGGCTCTTGCAGAGAACAAAGATTTCATTTATAGCTCCCATGTAGGGTAGCCCCTTACCAGCCGTAACTCCAGTTACATGGGATCTCAGGCCTTTTTCTAGCCTCTGAGTGCACCTCACATGTGTGTACAAATTACACACAGACACACACAGAGAAAAAATAAACTATTGTAACATCTATTATTGTAGACAGCATTACAATGATTTTAAACTATAATGAAGCAGAGATCCCTGTGGGAATTAACAGCCCTTAGAGCAGTGATCTGGTCAACACTGGGTAGGTGGGAATGGGCTTTTCAGGGCCTCAGAGGAAGAAGATCAGGTACAAAGAGCAATTTGAAAACAGAAACCTATACCTTCATGTTTATTGGAAGGACCTAGAAAGACTACTGATGAGAGCCCAGATGTTAGATGTCTAAAAGTGTAAACATTATTAAGCCAGACTCTCAAATGGTGGCAGTATATATTTTGTCTTCTTATGTTATCAATTTTGTCTCCCAAGACTGATGACTACAAAGGAACATCCCAAGTTGTCTTCTGGCTTGTGCAAACATGCACAAGTATGTGCGTGTACCCCTAACAATAGATACACTGCACACACACACACACACACACACACACACACACACACACATGCACCACACACACACACATACACATGCTTGCATGCACCACACACACACATACACGTACACATGCACACTTTTTCCTTTAATTTACAAAAATATGATGGCTAATTTTGATGCACCTGAAGAGCAGAATAAGCCTAAAGACATAATGTACATGTGAATGTAAGTGTTCATGGTTCACAATGTCTAGAAGTGTGATAATGTAAAAACTATGCACCAGCACACTGTTTTCCAATAAACATATTTCAGTGCCTTTTATCAGCCATGTCATATCATGTTTCTGGATCCAGGTGCTCAACACAATTTTTGTTTTATTGGCATCAATAATGCAAAGAACTACAAGTATACACATATAGAAGCTTTCAAAAATCTCCATGTAATTTTGATAAAATTGCCCATAAAAGTAAATATAAATAAGGAAAGGCTATATTTCATCTTCTTCTAAAATACTTGAAATTAGGAAAACTATAAGGTAAAATAGAGGTCATATACATATATATATACATATGCATACACATATACACATATACATACATGCATATACATATACATACATATATACACACACATATGTACATATGTAATTAAAAATGGTTCTTTTAAGAAAACTAAGAGATTGTACCTAATTCCAGAGAAAATAAAATTTAATCTGAGGAACTACTTCTAGATTAGCAATACTACTTAAAATGTGAATAATTAACAGCCACCTAGCTTTTAATATTAATTTAGTTCACCGTGTCACAACTGAATCTGTGTTCATTACAGAGTTCTATTAGCTGTTTGATATTAATAATGTTTCTTATTCTCCATGTGCAAATTACAAACATTGTACAAGTTTAAAAGAACCTTCTAGCACTTCCATGGTGGTGGATCATGCTTCAGTCCTAACACTCAAAAGACGGAAGCAGGCAGATCTCCCCAAGGACAGCTAAAACTACCCAAAGAAACCCTGTCTCAAAACAAAAACAAAAGAGCGCCTTTCAAGCTATTAATTTTAGACAATAAGTAAAACAAAATATACTGTAAAGCCTACTGGGATGTGATAATTGATAGCAATAGAATTTGCTTTATTTGTGTTATATAACTGAAAGATGACAAATTAAAATAATTGATTTGCTTACTTACTATCTTCTACTGATCACTCCCTTTCTATACCCCAAAGGGATGCTCAAATTCAGTGTTAATAATAGCACAGTTGACCAAATGTTGTAGCATTTGGACCAGTCAATTTTTCATGTAAGGTAATAAATAGAATGGGAGATATGGAAAAGTAGATCTCAGGTCAAAAGAAATTTTGTGTGGGTGCTGAGCTCTGGATCCCAAGTGAGAAAGATGTATATGAGTTTTAAAGTAACTCTGAATGTGATCTTATTGTATTCAGGGGCCTTGGATCAAGGCAGAGACCCTCCAAGCCATGCCAAGAGTCATTGCCCAGCACCCAGTACCCTACTTAATATATATCAGGATTTAACAAATGTTTGCTTTGTTATAGAAGCTGGTGATCAGACAGATGCCAAGTGTAAAGCATATAAAAGAATTCCACTGGTGTAATGCTTGGAGACTGCTGGGGGAAATTTCAGCAATTTTAGAGGGAAAAAAGATTTGAGTCAAAAGAAGGGGAAAGTTTCATCTCTAAGGAGCACACTCAGGCTGTTGTTAGACTTCCAATGAGGCGGTGTCTGACTGCTTAGCCAATGGAACTCCTGTGATTTATCCAAGAAGAGCTCAAATGCAAAAACCATATATTAACTTTTAGAAGATAAATTTGAGAAGATATTCCAAGAGCAATCAGAAGTTCCCTACCAAAAGTTGGCTGTATAAGGTAGAAAGCCCATTAAAGAGTAAGACCAAGACTCAAAATGCAAATTCTGATTTTGGTAAAAACAGAAAAAATAAGCAAAAGGTCATACAGTGGAATGGATCCAGGGATGGAGTCAAACAATTGCAATTCAAGTGGATCACCTGGAGAAATTCATGGTACTGTATCTTAGGTGGAAATAAGGAATGAAGACAATTTCTATGGTATTTTCTTATAATTTATTTTTTTTTATTTATGTGCCATGTGTACATGCAGGTGTGTCCAAAGGACATCAGATCCTCTGGAGCTTACAACAGAAAAGTATAAGTTATCCAACTTTGGTACTGGGAACTGCACTCTTGTCTTCCGCATGAGCAGCAAGTGTTTTTAACAACTGAGCTTCTACCCAGCACCTAAAAATAGTATGTTCAAAGAGGAACACAAACTTGAGTCATAATTCCGAGCCCTTTGCTTGTTTTAATATCAGAGCAATAAGACATATACTTAAGTGAGACGTAAACAAAGGTGGAGCTAAAAATAACAGTTACTCACACAGAGGAACTGTATTGTGCACCAGTTGTGGCTGTAGCATGAAGCTGAGGGACATGCTTCCACTGTAAACAATCCAAAGCTGGGGAGAGGAAGTGCTTCGTGAGCTACCTGTACACTCCACACCATCAGCCAACTGCTGACCCAGAAGCCCGTGTTGAATTCTCTACAGTGGAAAGTTCCAGTCAATAACACTTGTCCAGGGACAGTCTGTTGTGTTCAGGAATGACTAAGGAAGAAATAAAGGAACCACAATATGCACACTGGAGTCATACAAGAAACATGGAAGAAAAGCCACCGGAACTGATGGAAACGATAACAAAATATCCTAACATGAATCCTCCCAAATGGATGAGTTATTTCCATGTGAAAGGTGCAAAGCAGAAATGCACGTATTCAAAGAAGTGTTAGCATCAGGGAAACAAAGCGTGAACTGAGAAACGTAAGATAAATAAAACACAAACGTGAAAACAAAGTAATAAAACATGGGCAATATTTAAAGCACAAATATTAGGGCTGAAGAGTAAAAGCATTTGCTGTGAACTCATGATGACCTGAGTTCGAATCCCCAGGACCCATGTAAAACACAGGTGCAACAGTGTACACATGAAACTCCTGCTCTAGGAAGTATCAAGGGCGTGGAGATGAACAAATCTTAGGAGCTCACAGCCTGCCAGACTGCCTGGTTTCAGTGCAAGAGAACTTGTCTCAAGACAACAAAGCAGAGTGTGCAGCTGCACATATAAACACATGAATCCCACACATACCAAAAATATTGTGGGAAATATCTGAACTGATCACGCTACTGTTCTAAAAACAGGGGAAAGTAGATAAAAGGATAGTAAACACAATCTTGAGACCCCCCCCAAGAAGAAATCTAGAAATGAGCAACACAAATTTATGAGTAAAGCCAAACAAGGCATTTGTAAAGCTACACAATTTGGATTAAATATTGATTTAGAACTTTATATGTGAAGCAGTGTTGAGCCAGTTGAGTCAACATGCGCTGCATCCCAATTGGACAGACTTCAAACATAAAGGGATGTTCTTTCGGGCAGTCAAAAATTATTTGAATGATTATTAAACTCATGAAAAGCTGTACCTCATTTGGGATAAGAGAGATCTTCATTGGATTGTAATGACAAATTCCCACCAATAATATTGAGAGGATATTGTGTCCAGCAGGTGATGGAGTAGAGATACAGGACCACGAGAGACAATTTGTCCTTTCTGCAATGCTGTTATAGGAAAGTTGACTCTTATCTATACAGACTTCAAATCTATTGCTGTAACTTGGTATGAATTATAAATGGGTGAATATGTCTTTTAGCCCCTTCTAGCTTGGTGAGTGGTTTATGGCTTGTGTTTCACACATACTCATGGTCTGATAAGTTCATGGCAATCTTTTCCCCTTTATGTTTGACAATTTGATCTACATCATAATTATATTAACTACCCTTTATCTTCTCTTATTCTTCTCAATCTCCCTCTGAGCCTGTCTTCTTTCTGCTAGTTTTCATCCTCATTCACATCTCCTTTTTCCATACCGAGTTTAATTTGGGTTCCTTGAATGAGCATGGATAGTCGGTTATTTGCTAGAGCATGAATAGTTTTACAGTAGCCACATCACAGAGGAAAATGAGAAGGAAATTTCAGTAGCTCCTCAGCAAGGCCCAGGGTACCTCCCCCATCCATTATGGAAAATTGAAGGACTCAACCTTGTTCAGGCCTTATGCAGACCATAGCTACCATGTGTTCATGTTTGCAATAGCTTTGTTATATCTGAGACAGTGTTTCATTTCATTTTTCCTCGTTTCTCTGTGATGTCCCTGGGGTTGGAGAGGGTGATATCAATGTCCAGTTTCTAGCTAAGCACTCAATATTCACTGATTCTCAGCACCCAAAACTGCCAAGTTCTGCACAGAAGCCCTGCTCACAACTTAAAATTGAGACAAGACCAACCACGCTACAACATAAACATAAACCACAAATTCCCCCTTTTCTGTGATTCATCTCAAGTCAACTCTGTGAGACTGAATCTCATGTCTTGCCAAGATCTGGACTTTACATCTTCCTTTTCTCTGAAATTATTCTCTAAGTGAGAGATATAGAAAAGTTGGCTTCAGAACACTGCACTAAGGATTTAACATTCATATATTTTGGAGTGGTCCAGAGAGGATGCTCTAGACAATAAATCATAGTTCTTCCTGCCACACAGAGGTGATGCTGTGTGTGTGTGTGTGTGTGTGTGTGTGTGTTATGTACGAATGTAAGGAACACTGTATTAATTGTTGCCTACATGTAAAATGACATGTCAGCAAGTCTTACTTAAAAATAGATTTTCTTTTTAAAATTAGGATCTAACTGTTATCAACACATTAGTGTGTCTGTAAATCTATGTAAATCTGAGGGCAGATATTATTAATTAAACATAATCATCACATTCACTTCGGGAACCCTTTTTACTTTCCAACTCCTGATGATAACTTTTAAAACAAACAAACAATAATAAAACTACTTCCTTTAACCTAGTGGCACATTTTCTGGTCTCCATACCTTATTTATATTATAGCCTTGTTTTAATGATAAAGAAACTGAAGTTCACATATTTTAAGTAACTTTCTTTGTGACATAATTGGAAGGACAATCCATTTATGTCACTCTAAGCCTGGTGTCTTTTGTGTTTTAACTAGTTATACATTCCCCCACTGTATTTTTTTTCCTTTCTCATTTCTAATTGTCAGATAACTGCACATACTGGTAAAATACAGTGTAGTGTGTGAATATCACACACACACACACACACACACACACACACACACACACACGATCAGGATAATTAGCATACCCACCATTTCTAACATTTCTCACATCTTTGTGATCTCTGTGGTGAGAACATTAAAAAAAGTCCTTCCTTCAGAGGAGTTTAAAATACACAATAAATTGTTGCCAATTTTAAATCTAGTTTTCTGTTGACTAAATTTCATTTATCAAAGCATAGTATGTCATTACTATTTAAAACATAGTATGTCATTACTATTATACGTGTCTATCCTAGTGATTACTAATGGCCCAACATAAAGGGTGAGCTTAAAAGAAAGAAAATGTTTGGCTTCATCATTCCCCAAGCTTCCCTCACTAGAACTATTTTAAACATGGACCTCCATGCTAAGGTTCTCTTGACCTCAGAGAAGAGAAAGCCATGGCGTTCAAGCCAAGGGTGGTAGTGACTCCTCCGGATTTAATTATCCACTTGCTTTCTCTTTGTATCCTTATAACCACTATCACAAATAAGAAATAAGTGGTCAAGCTAGAGTTATTTCTCTGTAGGAGAAGTAGGAAAAACAAGTTTCTTAAGGTAAAGATCTGTAAGTTTTTGACTCACTGGCAAAGATGAAAAGATGTTTCTCAATATGTTTCATATTAATAAATACACTAAATCATTTTAATACCCAAACCATAGCACACCCACCGATCTAAGAATCGGACCCTTGTGTGGTTGTCCATGTTCTAGGGCAGACCCCAAGAATATTTGGGCAAAACAAATTGAGTTCAAAACGATGGAGAATGGAGTATAATGTTGGGTAAGTGAAGGAGGTAGGGGTGGATCTGGAAAGACCTGATCAAAATACACCATGTGAACTGCTCATAGAGTAAACAATGTTACTGAATGGGGAAGACCTGATCAAAATACACCATATGAAATGCTCATAGAGTTAAACAATGTTACTGAATGGGGAAGGGGGGATCAAAATACACCATGTGAAATGCTCATAGAGTAAAAAAAAATGTTACTGAATGGGGAAGGGGGGATCAAAATACACCATATGAAATGCTCATAGAGTTAAAAAAATGTTACTGAATGGGGAAGGGCTGATCAAAATATACCATATGAAATGCTCATAGAGTTAAAAAAATGTTACTGAATGGGGAAGGGAGTATTATTTAAGAGAAAAAAAACAGTAACAGAGGGATGACTAGAGTAAAATATATATTATACACGTTATATGCCGTGATGAGACCCAGTGTTCTATACAGCTAATATACACTAATTCAAAGTAAAAAAATATTTATGAAGTCTTTTCTTCTCTCTTCTCAGTCATATGAGGACTCTAAGGAGGAAGTCTGGTCTATTTTCAGCCCCAAATCAAATATGGCCAATTTAAAATTAATTGACACAATAATATTTATAAATAGCTCAAGACTCATCTGAGGTGTCAACACTTCCTGTCTGTGTCACACACTCTGGTGTTGAAAACTTATGTTAGGCCCCCAAATAGAGCAATCTTTCTGAGTCACTAATAAATGTCATCCTGTCCACTCATGAGATGAGAAAAGATTTAACAAAAATACGTAAAAGCTTGCCTTGCTGAGCCCACACACTTTTGTCATGGAACCAGATTTCAACTTCATGATAGTTCCAGAAAACTATTTCTGACATGCCATATCATTGTAACACAGTCTTGGTGCAGAGAAGGGACTTCCCTTATTACAGAAGAACAGTGAGGTTATCAATCTTAGTCCAACCTGTCTACCCATTTCCCTTGATAGTCATTCATTTTGATCCCTCATCTTATGATAACTCAGGATTTCAGGCAAATTGTTGAACTTGGAAGGGACTCAGAGATCATAAAACCCATAGTCCTCATCAGTCACCTGAAAATCAGTACTAGACTATGAGGAACAATTCTGTGTGTAATTAATAATGACTTCCTCGCCTTCTCCCTCTCTTTAAACTTACATTTTCATTTCCTTTATCCACTCCTTTCTCAGCAGCATGTCAAAATGAACCCCAGTAGATAACACAAAATTGTTTTTCTGGAGTTTGTTCATTTACTCATTGAATAATATTCAGTGCCAACTTGTGCAAGTTTCTATCATAACTACTATGTAGCACACTGGTGGGGATTCTGCCTGCTGAGGACTGAGTTCACTGAGTTATACAAACAAAAAAGGTAACTGTGATGCTGTGGTACTTGTATATGGTAGATAATCAGGAACAAATATCAGAGAAATTATTTCTAGTCTGGATTCTTTCATAAAGGACAACCTTCTCTGGAAGGAGATACCTAATCTATGACCTTAATAAACAGCTAAAAGTTTGCTGGAGATGCAGAGATGAAAAGAGTCTTCTAAGGAAATCCTCAAAACCCAGAGAGTACTGATAGAAGACAGATCTGACTAACCAAAACCTATTCTGTCTAGAGGACAGGTGGTCCAGGGCAGGATGGTGAAGCAGGAAGCTGGAGAAACAGTCAGAGGCCAGATTATACAAGCATTATTAAAAGCAGTCATAAGGAGTTTAGACTTTTTCTTAAGAGTTTTGGAATGCAGTAAAGAATGTTAGCATCTGGGAAAGATTACTGTGGTTATGTTAAATGCAAAAATGGATTGGGAGAGATGGGATTTATGGCAAGAAAGTCGGGGAGAGACCATTCAGACATGTAGACAGGCAACGGGCAGTCTGAAATAAAACACATCTCAGCTGAACCACGGGGCTTTGCTTTTGCAAAGGGGAATATCCAAGGGCTTCTCTTCACTCTGCTTTCCCCCTGTGCCTGCAAACTAGGGGAGCATAGACCAAGCTCCCAGAGCATAGCTCCAAAACTCCAACAGTGCTAAGTGAAGTCTCGAGGGTTTAAAGAACGGAGACTATCAAAAGCTTCTTCTCTCACTAGTGCTCAGGTAGTTATTAAGAAACTAATATGTTGCAAGTATCATTCCAGACCTTGAGAATACAAACAGAAAGAACTCAGTGGCCATCCTTATGGATTCCTACCTTGTAGAGTATGATAGTCACATAAACACACCAGTATAAAGCCAAGGTAAAACTATGCAAAGACATGGCAGCCCACAAAGGAAATCACTAAAGACATCATAGGTGACTTCAAGTAGGGTCCCGGGGCCTCATTTAGGAGGGAAAATTGAAGCAATAGATGGGTGGAGGTAGTGACAAGGTGTCTGAGTGAAGCATATAGCCATACTGTGATAGGGAAGCCAGGAACGGGGGCTAAACACTGTGTGATCAAGGTTAAGAGGTTCATGGGTGTGGCCTGGTGGCTGTGTTAAGAAACTGGGATTTTAGCTATTATACAATGGAAGATTGAAACTGGCAAAACAAAAGTCTAATGTAATCAAGTTATGGATTAGATATTGATACAATATTTGTGCAGAGGATAAGATTTGAGAGAAGATGTCTAAAAGCAAGGTGTAAATCAAAAGGGCTCTTGAATTATGTAGAAAGGGTCATGATAGAAGTCTGCCTATGGGAGTAATGACAGGGATTCAGGGAAAAAGAAAGGGAACTCCTTAGAAGAGACATTGGGAGAGTATTCGGATAAATGGGATAGCAGTTGATAAAGGAGCTGGGGAGAAAAAAAGAACAGTTTCTTACTGGGTTGAATAGTGAGATCTAAGAGCTGAGAAAGAGATTGCTGATCATCATTTTACACACTAAATTATAGTTATATGTTCAGGTAATGCATAACTGAAGTCCAGCATAATATGCACACGTGAGTCCAGTTCATCAAAAAAAAAGTCTGTTTCCTTAGGAAAAATGTACTCATCTGTTTATTAAAAAAATAAATTGATCTAATACATTCATCAAAATGTGTTACCCCCCCAAAATAGTTGTAGGATATGTAAAAGTATACCAGAAAGAGGTGTAAAAAGAAAACAGCATAAAAATATTAACACACAAGAGCTGAAATGAAAAAGTGTCTGCTAATGAAACAGGAGAAATCATCTGATAGTTTCAAAGAGAAAAGAAGAGGGTAAGTATCAGAGAAGTCAAGAGAACAGCAAACAAGAATTAACCCAGAAAGTTAGGACTAACGTAGCCTTTGATCTGCCCTTGAAAACTTTATAGGTAATAGTGATTACAGTAGCATCAATGTAGGCATGAACAGAAATAGGTCAACTAAGCCAACTAACTGATGAGGAATATCCTTCTGTATATATGTCTCTCTTATTGGTTGATGAATAAAGCACTGTTTGGCCAGTAGCCAGGCAGCTAGTATAGGCAGGGTTACCAGACAAGAATTCAGGAGAAAGGAGTTGGAGAGGAGAGACGCCATGACCCGCTGAAAGAGTGTCACGTTGGAGCATTCCCTGGTAAGCCAAACCCACATAAAGATACATGAATTCTCTGGTACATAGAAATATGTAGATTAATAGTTATGGGTTGATAATTAAGGGAGACCTAGCCAGTAAGAAGCCTAAGCCATTGGCCAAATAGTTTATAATTAATACAAGCTTCTGTGTATTTATTTAGGACTAAAGGGCTGCGGAATCAGATGAGGCAGAAACTGTCTACAAACAACCTCAGTATTCACCAGTTGTTGACACCCTAGACTTTCCAGTCAATGCTTTCTGATGCCTAAGATTGGGAAAGCAAGTGTGATCAAATGCAACGATTATTGAATGGTTTCCTCAGAAATACAGAGAGTTAAATAAGGAGTTCTTGGTTATTCCTTGAAACCCAGATATTCAAAGATTGTTAGTTTCATAATTTTCTAAGACTTACACTGCTTCCAATTAAAGTCATCTTCTTCATTGGCTCGATTTGATCTAAAAGTTAGAAAAGTGAGTTCAGATACTGAGCAAACCTATAAATATTTGATACCTGTGTATTAGAAACTGAGTGGTTGGAGTGTAGACAGTAACAAACACCAGCTTTTTGAGTTGTGTTTGGCCTGAGCATTCCCAAGAAGCAATTGTGACTGACCTTGTCCCCAGAACGGCACTGCTAGAAAGTTGTGGGAAATTAAGCCTAGTTAGAAGAGCTTGAGTCATTGGTATTCCAGGGATGAGAGTTCAGCGGTGGATGGATGAATACGCATATCATTTTATTTCTTAAATGTTATCTTATATATCCTAGAGACTTGAGGGAATCATTTTATTTTTCTCTTGACTCTAGATAAAGGCAATAAACTCTCCAAGGCAAGGTTTAGAAGTGTAAACTCTTCCGTGACATGACCAACAAACTAGAGCCAGCTAACACTAGCCTGCTTGCTGCCTTTAAGTCACTCACATATCCTGTGTGCTGTAGGGTCCTCGTGTATAATATCTAGTCCGATAACCTCTTGGAGCCCTTCTAGCCCTCATCATATATGTCTAGAGACACGATTATGCATTAGGTTTTGCTATAGCCATTGATACACAAAGCTGTTTTCTCACAGGATGTGCCAAGGGTTCTAGGAAGACATCTGGTTTACCCTCTACTGTGGAAAGTCCTGTATCTATTCCAATAAGGAAAGAAATACAAGAAAGGATACTTTTATATCTTCCTAAAAGATGAAAAAAGGTACTTATAAATCAGAGGCAAAGAATGTCAGGCTAATAATTAGCTCCCATCTACCAATAGAATTCATCTAAAAATAAATAAAAATAAAATTTAAAAATAACTAAGGTCCCTTGGAAAATCTCTAGACCTGTATCAAAAGTTTTGTTCTTAAAGGTTTGAAGTAGCAAGTTACTATCATGCTGTTTATAATGTATCTCATTGCATCCTAAACCTTGTTCCAGGCCTGGGAGAAATTTGCATTAGTAGAATTACAATGTTCTCCCAGCCCTTTGGAATGAGACCTCAGAGAGTTTCAAATCATTAGGCATTTACATTTCAGAAGCAGGAAACAGCAAACTTCTTCCAAGCATGTCTTATTTGTGCTGGCTTATCAGCAGGCTGCATAAAGCAATGGAAAAACAAAAGAGATAATTATCTAGAGACACTGGACAGAAACTTCAGAAAATCCAATTATTCAACACCTGAAAATTCTTACTTTGAATTTTTATTTTTCATATAAGAGTAACAGGTGCATTTTAGGACAGTAAAAGATAGGGAATTTGGGTTTTATCCTCCCTTTTTTTATGTTCCAAACGATCAAGTAACTGTTGCTAAGTAATAGAAGAGTGAGAATATGTTTACATATCTTTATTTACTTGAAAACATACTGAAGACATATATATATAATAATGGATGAATACTGTGTGTTAAGCACATTATTTTATCAGGCCTAAAATTATTCAATCATGACCTTTTCAGACACAAGCTTACCTGGTCCCAAATTCCCTATCATGTGAGTATCTGTAACGATCACAAGATAAGAAGAAAGAAGAGTGAATGCTCATCTGAATCCCTCAAAGTGATGTGAGAGTATGATCTGTGAAAGTGTGACTACAAGGGTCATCTTTATAAAGGAGGTGGAGAGAGAAAATGACGTTGTGAAGGTCTGGGAAAGGAGCACATACGGTGAAGCTGTAATAAGAGAGAACACGACCTGGTAAGGCTGTGGAAAGACATCAGGGAACAACCTTGTGAAGGTAGGGGGAGGAGGCATGGCCTTGTAAAGGTGTGGTGAGAGGGCATGACTTTGTTACACCGTAGTTAAGGAATCCCTGGGGTCCTGATGGTTTTACTGTCTTAGGTGTCCTTCATACTGCTCACAGTTTTGCCTTCCTAAGCCTTTCATTTTGGTACTCTCCTCTTACATGCACATTCAACCCTTCCAAGTTTTTCAAGTATACAAGATGCTTTTGTTTCTCCTCTTAGTTCAAAGGACATCTAAAGTTGATGAGAAAAGCATTTTACTTGAAAGGATTTAAAGAGGGATAGAGGCCAGGAGAGTAAAGCAGGACCTGGGGGCAAAGGGTATGACGTGAAGCAGCTGGACCTGCTGCTCAGTTCAGCAGAGAACTTGGGTTAAATTAGACTCAAACATTTGGAAGTTAGGAAATCAATAACACTGAGCCCCATCCCAGCTGAGAACGGCTCCCAGGTTGGTGAATTCCACTTTCTGGATATCCAAGTCAAAAGAAAGTCATCCACTGGAGAGTTCCAGTGTGTTTAGAAGGGAATGGATTAAAGGTACTGGCATGCAAGCATGAGAAGACAGGAGTTTGGCTCAGGTACCACCTACTACATTTCTCACACACACACTGTACTTGACAGCCTCTGCTCTTTATATACACACTATTTCTTCTCCTTAAAGAATTAGCCTCTCCTTTCATATTTCCTCCTGTTTGGGCTTCTTCTTAAAGTTTACCTGTTCCTGTTTTACAAAATCACATCCAATTCCATTTATATTTACAAAGCCAAGTCAAGATCATTGAATACTTTTGCACTGTAGCAAATAATGTGATAGCTAACATTTACAGGAAGTCTGATAAATATCCAAGTCTTTCCAAACTCAATACAACTCATGTCTGTCCCGTTCTGTGAAGACGCTATATGATATCCTCAAGATAGTAAAAACAAAGAAAATAGAGGATCTAAGCCAACATGGTCTGTATCTCAAGCCCAAGTTATAAAACACTATCCTGGCAAGACAGAGAAAGTATAGGAAACTACCCCAGAGATTTCAGAATGTAGAGCTGTGGAGGCAACCCAATGAAAAACAGCCTGCTGTGGAGACAGGAGCGTCTGAGCTTGTATCTCTAAATCCACAAAAAATCCAGGCACATTAGTAATCCCAATGCTAAGGGGACAGAAGCAAAGACAGACAGATACTGGGGTGTCCCTGCCAGCCAGCCGCACTAAAACACAAGCTCCAGATTCAGTGATAATCTTTGCCTCAAGAACAAAACCATATGACTAGAGAACACACTACAAAGGAGATAGCTGAAGACATATACCCACAGAGAGAGAGAGAGAGAGACAGAGAGAGACAGAGAGAGACAAAGAGAGAGAGAGAGGCCATCAGAAGGGGGTGCTAGAAAAAGGATGAGTGCCAGAATTAACAACCATCTTTACAAGTTAAGTGCATATTTAGCGTATACAAATAAATGTAAGACCAATCAGGGTGCTAAGATTGGTCAGCACAGCTAGTACATGGCAGCTAGTATAAAAGAGCAAGGGTGGGAAGGCGCCACAGGAGGAAGCTTCTGTGTCTGTCAGCTTGACATGAGACAGGGTCATCTGGGAAGTGGGAACTTCAACAGAGAGAACACTTCGATCAGATTGGCCAGCAGCAAGTCTGAGGAGGCATTCTCCTGGTTAATGATTGGTGTGAAATAGCCCAGCTCACTATGGTTGCTACCACCCCTGGACAGGTGGCCCTAAGTGAGCCAGAAAGAAGCATGTCACCATGGCTTTTGCTTCAGTTCCTGCCTCTCGGTTCCTGCCTTCAGTTCTTGCTCTGACTTTTTTCAAGATGGACTACATCTATCAGCTGAAATAAACCCTTTCTTTCCCAAGTTGCTTTTGCTTATGGTGCTTACCATAGCAACAGAAGGCAAACAAAGACAGGATAGTTATAATTTTTAATATTCAGAGCATTCATTATCTGGAGGCAAGAAGTAGAAAAATAACACCTAAACTTTGTTTTTTTGTGTGTAGGTAAAGAGGAGAGGAATAACTAAATTTGAGTAAATACAGTGAAATGTAGGTATGGGCATCACTAATATCAGGAAACATCACCTTTGCAAGGGATAATTCCACATAGAGTAGAAGGTTGCATCATTACCAGAAGGTCAGTTTATTAAAGAAATACATAATAATTATACTTTTTTTTGTCTAGAAAGCAGTAGATTCGAACCACATGAAAGTCACGCAAATGAAAAATTAACAGTACACATTTACAACAACCCTCTCCCAGCTATTAATAGGACAAATAAGGAGAAAATCCGTGTAAACAAACACAAAACATGATCCATGCTACAGACTTTAATTTATTTGCAAGGATGCACATTTTAGAATAGTAGAGTAAGCATACTATCCTAGCATACAGGGAACTGTCTAGAATAAAACATGTTTTGGGCACAAAGAACTATTGTTAGAAGGTCAGAAAGAATAGAAATGTATACAGAGTATATTTTCTAAGTACAACTGAATTGAATTTTAAAATGAATAACAGGAAGATTTTGGAAAACGTCCAAGTAGCTGGAAACTAAAGAACATACATCTAATAATCCTTGGGTTAAGCAGGAAATCACAAGGGCAACTAGAAAGTATTTGGAACAGAGAGGCGTAATGATTTCTCGGGAGAACATGAGTCAAGGCAATGCTGCCGCTTTTCTCGGGATTGGTGTGTTTCTGCTATAGAAAGTCCTTGAAGCAGTGCTATGGGAGTCGCCTTTTTATTATTCTTTACTCCTGCATCCGTCTATTTGTGGTTGTTATAATGAAATAGTTAAGGCTGTGGAGGTTTTGTTTAAAAGACATTTATTTACCTCATAGTTCTAAAGTTCAAGGACCTGCATTTGGTTGTCCCTTTACAAGAAGCAAAGGGGCAGACAGTGTGTGTGTGTGGGTGTGTGTGTGTGTGTGTGTGTGAGAGAGAGAGAGAGAGAGAGAGAGAGAGAGAGAGAGAGAGAGAGAGTGTGTGTTGAGAGTTTTTATTGTCTTTATAAAGCCATTTCAATTACTCAGGTTCTACACTGATGACTTCATTTCATGTAAATCACCATACCACCCCTCTCTTGGATAGTGTTTGTCAACTTGACAAGCTAGTGTCATCTGACAGGAGGGACCCTCAGCTAAGAAATGTGCCCATAAGTGTAGGAAAGTCAGTAGGACAGTTTCTTAATTAGTGATTGGTGTGGGGGCACTCAGCCCATTGTGAGTGACAACTACACTAGGCTGGCAGAACTGAGGTGTATAAGAAAGCAGGCTGAATAAGCCGTGAGGAGCGAGCCAGTAAGCAACACTCCTCCATGGCTCCTGCATCAGATTCCTGCCCTGCCTCAGTTCCAGCCCCAACTTCCTTCAGTAACAAACAGTGAAGGGTATGTGACTTTGCTTTGGTCATGGTGCTTCATCAACGCATAGTAACCTTAACTAAGATAACCCCCAAGGCTCTGAGTCTAGATACCTCGGTAAGATGAACATTCCACCATCCATAATATTTTACAGTGGGAATTGAGTTTCAACACATGAGCCTTTTGGACCTACTTTAACTGCACCAAAACTGTAACATCTTCACAGGCCATTTAGCATCTAAACCCAATGTGACAAGTTACAAACATGGTGAGATCAAGAACTGATCAGTGCATTGCAAATCTAGTGTTTCGTATGAACCTGCTTTGCTTCAGTGATAAATATGGTGACCAAAAGCCGCTTGGGGAGGAAAAAGCTGATTAAGAGCAGCCAAGACTAGGGCTCAAGGCAGGGATGTGGAGTCAGGAAACGAAGCTGAGGCCGCAGAGGAACTCCACTTACTGGCTTGCTCTCCATTCTTGCTCAGCTTGCTTCCTTAAATGAACCAGCACCCACACACACACACACACACACCTTCCCTGTGGATAGCATTGTGAGATGGGTGGGTTCTCCACTGTCAGTCATTAATCAGAAAACACCCAGCAGGCATGCCTACAGGCCAGTTAGGTGAAGAGAATACTCTGAACTAAGGTTCTCTTTCCCCCACATGACTGGAATGTGTGTTTCAAGCTGACAAAAGCCAACCAGCATAATGTGTATAACGGTAATTCTGGGATTTGCAGCCATGTGTTAAGGACTTTTTCCCATTTTCTGAAGATGTCTGCTTTACTGTTTTTTCATCTCTGGGAACAGATGTCTTTTCTTGGACCCCAGCCTATCTATGTGGGATTCTGAAATAACCCTAGCTATGGCTTGAATCTTCTTTCTATAGGGTAGGTCCTACTTTCTGATTCCATCTGTTGTCTAAGATCACACTCTTAACGGGTTAGAATGAAAAAAAAAAAATGACTGCCGTGTTTAAAACAAAATTGCCACCATAAGTTTGTATTCTTTCTTGGCCTCTTTTTAATTGTTGCGTGTGTGGTGTATGTATACATATATATCAGTGTGTGTGTGTGTGTGTGTGTGTGTGTGTGTGTGTGTGTGTGTGTGTATTCCTAAAATTGTAAATATAACCTTCATTCATATAAGGTTTCCTGCATGCATAAGATCTCAGGGCTGACCACTTGGTATTGGAAAGTTGGAAAACCAATTGGAGGGCTCTTCCCTTTTCAACTGGTATGCCTGCCATCTTTACTCCCAGTCAGGACTGATATACCTCAAACCCTGATGTTATAAATACTAAAACCTAATCCCCAAATGCTCTTCCAGCTTTAGAGATAAGTCCCCAGGGAACTGAGAATGTGATGTTGTTAGAAAAGAGTCTTTGAAGCCACGATTACAGCAAGAATCTATACCCACCAGGGACCAAGCTGAACTGAAGTTTCAGGAACAGCTGGAAGTCCTCTGCCTATAGCTTCATGACATGCTCACCAGGTATCAAGTGTTAGGTTGCTGGGAGCTGATGCCATCTCACTGTAAATCACTTTATGGGGTTACGTCTCCTTTTTGGGGGGTGAGGGGTCTGGTTTAAAACAATGACTTCGTGGTCTTGGTTTCCCTAATATGATTTTAATAATCCCATGTGTTCTCACAGTTTCACACCTATAGAGTAGCTTACTTCCTGCTCTCAGAAATAAGTAATTTATCATTCTGGGCTATACGGGTGGTGCCAGACAGAAGGTGGTGTTTGTCTTATACAGCCACTTTGAAAATCAGTATGGTGGTTCCTCAGGAAAATGGGAATCAGTTTATCATAAGATCCAGCAATTCCACTCGTAGGCATGTGCCCAAAAGATGCACATTCATACAACAAGGACATCTGCTCAACCATGTTCATAGCAGCATTATTTGTAATAGCCAGAACCTGGAAGCAACCTAAATGTTCCTCAACTGAAGAATGGATGGAGAAAATGTGGTACATTTACACAATGGAATACTACTCGGTGGGGGGAAAAACAATGGAATCTTGAAATTCACAGGCAAATGGATGGAACTAGAAGAAACCATTGTGAGGTAACCCAGTCACAAAAAGACAAACATGGTATTTATTCACTCATATACGGATTTTAGACAAAGAGCAAAGGATCACCAGCCAACCATCCACGCAGCCAGAGAATCTAGGAAACAAGGACGACCCTAAGAGAGACCTCACAGAAGTAGGAAGGGACAAGATCTACCGGGTAAATTGGGAGCATGGGAGGAGGGGAGATGGAGTTAGGAGGAAGAGAACGGGAGAAGAGGAGGGGAGAGGAGGACATGAGGGAGCAGGAAGATTGAGTCTGGGGAAGAACAAAGGAGAGCAAGAAAAGAGATGCCACAATTGAGGGAGCCATTATAGGTTTTAAGAGAAATCTGGCACTAGGGAAATGTCCAGAGATCTACAAGGATGACTCCAACTAACAATCTAAGCAATAGTGGAGAGGCTACCCTAAATGCCCTTCCTGATAATGAGATTGATGACTACCTTATATGCCATCCTAGAGCCTTCATCTAGTAGCTGATGGAATCAGAAGCAGACACCCACAGCTAAACACTGAGCAGAACTCCTGGAATCCAGTTGCAGAGAGGGAGGAGTGATGAGCAAAGTAGTCAAGACCAGACTGGAGAAACTCACAGAATCAGCTGACCTGAACAAGGGGGAGCTCAAGGACTTCAGTCTGAAAGCTGGAAAACCAGCATAGGACTGACCCAGACCCCCTAAACGTGGGTGTTAGTTAGGAGGACTGGGCAATTTATGGGGCCTCTGGTGACGGATCAGTATTTATCCCTTGTATACGAATGGACTTTGGGAGCCCATTCCACATAGAGGGATACTCTCTCAGCCTAGACACATGGGGGAGATCCTGGGCCCTGCTCCAAATGATATAACAGACTTTGAAGACTCCCCATGGATGGAAGACCTCACCCTCCCTGGGGGGCAGAAAGGGGATAGGGGGATGGGATGGGGGTTTGGGACAGAGAAGGATGGGAGGGTGAGGGAACTGGGATTGACATGTAAAACAAGCTTGTTTCAAATTCAAATAAAAATATTATCATAAAAAAAAGAAGGTGGTGTTTGTAGATCTATCTAGAAGTTGATGTCATCTTCTCAAAATGGGGCCTTTTAGGGCAAGGCTCAGCCTCAGAAATCATTGTTTTATACAATACAAATGTGTAGTGATGAACCTCAATATTACTGTATACAGATATAATAAGAGAGCTTTGGTTGCCTCTTTTCGAGATAAACACTCAGAAAAAAAAAATTGCAGTGCCTCTACTAAAAGCCCCCGAGTGCAGCAAAGCGTTGATGCATCTATCTGCATACAGAATTTGGGAAACTTGGGAACTGTGTATTATTCTATGCATTGGTCCCAAAATAGTACTAATTTTTATTCTGCTAGAGAACAACTCCTCCAGGTTTTATTTGTAGCTTCCACTGAACCCAGGCTTAGGCATAAATCTATGGAAACTGCACTGACATCGGAGAGAGACAATTCATAATCACCCAGTGTCCCCACCCTACTCCTGGTAAGAGTCATGTGCACCCGATAGGGGTCCTTTACGTAAATGCAATCACCTTGGCACTTCTCTGCAATCTGCAAGATATGCCCAGGCATGTCTATAGCCTAGAAGAACTGAAAATAAATCCCTCTCTCTCTCTCTCTCTCTCTCTGTCTGTCTCTGTCTCTCTCTCTCTGTCAGTGTGCATCACAGGAAACCTGTGCTTCTCATCTTCTGTTTCAGGAGCCTGCCAATATTCTTGTTTAATACCTGGGGCATTTGTGTAACAGCCTGACAGACCACATGCCAACAATCACCCCATGTTACTCTCTGGCCTTTGTGCTCTGCCATTAATAATAGGTTGTCTGTCATCCTCCTTTGGCCAAGTCTCCGTATTTCTTCCTCTAAGAATAGGAAGGAGGACCTCGAGCCCAGGTTCCAGTGACCTACGTGTGGCCCCAGCACCCTCCAGGAGCTGTGTCCCTAAGTGCTTCCCCTTTTGTGAACTCATTGTGTAAGGAAGGATGATTCTGCGGATCCTGGAGGCAAATGCCTGTAATTCCAGAGCTGAGGGCGTGGAAGCAACAGGGTCAGAAGTCTGAAGCCAGTCTGGGCTGTGCAGTATAACCTCAAAAGACAAAACAGAAAAGAACCTGGCCCTCGAACAGGGCATCCCACCATGTGGAATGGGCTTCCAAAATCCAGCTCTTGCACTAGTGACAGATCCTGCCCCCATTGCTAGGGGTCCTACAAACAGACCAGGCTACTTAACCGTGGCCCACTTCAGAGAACCTAGTTCGGTCCCATGCAGGTCCCCCAGCTGTGGGTCTGGAGTCTGTGAGTCCCCACAAGCGTGAGTCAACTGTCCCTGTGAGTCTCCTCATCATGATCTTCACACCCCTTGCTCATATTATCCCTGCTCCTTCTTTTCGACCGGACTTCTGTGACTCAGCCTGGTCCCTGGATGTGGATCTCTGCATATGCTCCCATCAGTTACTTGATGAAGGTTCTATGATGACGGTTAGGGTAGTCAACAATCTGATTACAGGGGAAGGCCAGTTTAGGCACCCTCTCTCTACCTATGCTAGGGATATTAGCTGGTGTCATCCGAGTGGATTCCTGAGAATTTCCCTAGCATCGGGTTTCTCCCCAGCAGTGTAATGGCTCCTACTCACTCGTAAGTGGATACTAGATGTGTGTGCGTGTGTGCGTGCGTGTGTGCGTATGTGTGCGTGCATGTGTACGTGTGTGTGCGGGGGGTGCGGCGTGTGTGGCGTGTGTGTGCTGCATGTGTATACGTGTGTGTGCGCGTGTGTGCGTGTGTGTGCGCGCGTGTGTGTGTGTGTGTGTGTGTATGTGAGAGAGAGAGAGAGAGACGAGGTTGCCATCAGGGTCTTTTCTTTCATTGCCTCTCCACATTGAGAAAGGTTCTCTCATTGAACTTGGAGATGGCCATAGACTGCCTGCTCAAAGAACACCAAGGACTCCATTGTTTCTGTCCCTCAGTGGTGGGGTTATAGCAGTTTATCATCACACACCTCTACATGTGAGCACCAGGGATTTGAACTCAGTTCCTCATGCTTGGGCAGGAAGAACTGCACCTACTGAACTATTTCCTCATCCCCAGCCCCACATTTTATCTATTTTATATCACTTTAAATTTAAAAATAAATTAAAACCCACTGCCTCTCTGCCTAGAGTAATGAAACGGTGGTGATATCAGGGAAGTTTTTAAATGTCCACAGTAAAATGGAAGCCAACTTGTGCATTCTCAAATGTCATAAATGCCTTTCCAAAGGTTTGAGCTCCAATACAATTTAAATGCATTTGGTATAATGCATACCTCTTCTCATCCAAACCCAGGTGAGCTTTAAGAAAAATACAATTCAAGTGTTTCTTATCAATTTAAATGTGAGTCAGCCAAGTGGGATTTGAAAACAGCTGGATAGTTTTTGATATCCAAAACCAAAACAAAACAAGTAAACCTTTTAAATTAAAGCTGTTGGGTTTTGGTGGTGATGGTTTGTTTGTTTGTTTTTGTTTCTGGTTTTTGTTTTCTTTAAAGAGAAAGAAAGGAATCTAATATAAACTCCCTTGCAATTATCCAACTATAACGGATACTTCAGCCACTAATACTGAACTCAGTGTCCCTCTTTGGTTTCAGGTGATATGCTGACTTGTCTTGTATATGAAGATACATTACAGATTCGTGTTTTATTCATGTCCATCTCCACAGGCCAAGAAGAATCAATGGAGACAGTGCATGATGAACTTTCAGCGTATGGTGTTAAAAAAAAAAGTGGATGAGGGCATGGATTGTATTCCTGGTCTAAAACTGAATTCAACAACAGTTGTGGTACCAGCAGCCATGGTAATTATAGAGAGGTCTGGCAGTCACTGAAGGAAGGCCAGTGGAAGGGATTGGCTTAACATCTGACAAAAAAAATATTCCAGGATATTGGAGAAATGCCAAACACAGAAACGCCAAAGAATTGGGGTTAAGAACTAGGTATGTAGCTCAGTTTAAATTATATGCCTAGCTTGTGCAAATTTGGGAAGTTTAACCTGAGGGTGGTGGCATGCACCCATAATCCAGAACAGGAAAGCTGAGGCAGGCTTGCTTGAGTCCATGAATCTGAGATCAGCCTGAACAACATAGAGACTGCCCCTACCCTAAAAGATATCTTCAGACTCCTGCGTACACAGCTCTAGTTTGGACAGTGTGAGAAGGAGGGAAAGCCAAGTTCCTGGTCACATGGTACAGATGGTCATTTTAAAACATTATAGTAAAAATAAGCACACTTCTAAGAAGCAAATGATGACACCTGAGAACCTGGGTTTCATTTCTAGCCCTACTTTACATGCTGAGTGAGTTAGGTTCAGCAAGTCGCTGGCCCACTCAAACCTCAGTTTGATCTCATTCGATCAAAGTGGATAATAATACCTACCTCAGTCTAAGAACATGCCATTCAGAGATTGCCATCAATCCCATATATAAATATATATATATACATATATATATACACATATATATATGTGTGTGTGTATATATATGTGTATATATGTATATATATATGTGTGTGTGTGTGTATATGTGTATATATGTATATATATGTGTGTGTGTGTGTGTGTGTGTGTGTGTGTGTGTATGTATATACACACCTCCCTTTTGTCCACTGGAAAATGAAACATGAAAGAAAGTGTATGTATTAGCCACAACCATTGTGAACATTTTTTTAAAATAAGAAACATATATTTGTTCTTCATTAAATGACCTTAGAGTAGACATCAGCTTCAAAATGGATGTTAAAGAAGTAGTTTATCCTTGGTCCTATGTATAGATACATGTGTGCAAACACATGCACATGTATGTATGCACGAAGAGACATTGAAGCGTTACTCAGAACCATACAACTAGCAACCAAGAATAAATGGCAGAGTCCCCCAAAAGTTCTCCACTCACACAAATTCACAAAGGCAAGGGACAACCTTTTTGAGTCCAAATATTGCACAGCTTTCTGTCATCCTCTCTTGGATTACATCTGTGTTAAAGGATTCTCCCCAAAAGTGACAGGTGCCATCCTTTCCTGGATCCCCAGACCTTGTTAGGAATAGCAGAACTAAACTAAAGAAAAGAAGATTCAACAATAAAGTCTAATAAAGTCTTTCCTCTCTACTCTCTATTCCACAGTGCAAACGTCTAAGGACTCCATGGAAGACCGCCATAGACTCTGTAGAACAAAGTGTGTTACTTAATTGTGGCTTAGCCTTTTCAAGAAATGTTGCAAAACAAAGCTCATTGTTTTAGGACTAACTGCTGCACACATCCTAAAGATATGATAAGAAACTATGAAATCAGCACTGTTGCAATTGAGAGAGAGAGAGAGAGAGAGAGAGAGAGAGAGAGAGAGAGAGAGAGAGGACGGAGGGAAGGAGGAGAGAGAGAGGGCTCTCAAGCAGGCAAGCTCCATCCAGAAACAAATAGACTTCCTACACTTCTGTGATCTTGCTTATCTAGAGGAAGGTTTTGTTTGCTTGTCAATCAAGCTGAGCAGATCTTCTGAGGGCTGGCCACACCTTGGGCTGGGGAAGCTCAGGAAGGAATGTGGGAAGGAAGAGGGGAGAGGCCATTTCCTGATGGGTCAGCTGCTGACAAGTGTCTGGACCCTGGGAAAGCTGTGGTGTAAGAGTTCCTCTCCTTGGAGAGCAACCAGAGCAACAGGAACAATGGTGTGAAAGGCTGCTGGTAACTCCCAGGTCACGCCTGGAGCAGCATGGTCCACTGGCAGCAGGTTATGTCACAACATGTCCCGGACTCTCAGAAGCCTGTTGTTCAATCTGCCTGTCAACCCCACCGCCAACATGGAGCGTGTTTCAAGGCAATTTCTCTCCAAGGCAGATACAGATTCTTGCACTGGGATAACTGAAGTCACACCACAGGAGAACAAGGCTTCTTTCTGACATTTCCAGACAACCAATCCCATGGTTCTTATGTTTTGACAGCCAGGGTGATCTTTTCGTGTGCAGTTTCTCATGTATCTGCAGAACAGCCTCCCATGTCAGGCAACTCAGGGTCTGGAGAGAGAATCCAACACCCCTGCTCCCTGCTTCCAGGCTTGACCTGACCATGCTTTTTAAGGGTGAACTTGGGAAACTTAACTTCCACTGCTAAGGTCTCAGATAAAAAGTGCTTAATTGTTATAAGAATTTCTTAGCTGGGGGAGATAGTACACAACTATAATCCCAAATTTGGGGGGCAGAGGCAGAAGGACAGGGAATTTAAGGTTATCCAACACCACAGAGAGTTCATGGCAAACAGAGTGCAAAATACAAAATCTCAAAAACAAAAGCAAACAAAAATATAAAAAGGAAAACAATGACCAGTTGGATTGGTGCAGAGGAAACCCAAGATAAACCATGGTGGGGGGGGAATCAATTTAAAAATACCTTAAATATCTTATTCAATATTCAAGACAAGATTCCACACTTCCTAAGAGACTAAATTAGGGAGATTTATTTCCCTCATCCTCTTTAGCACAAGCATAGGCCCAACTTGGGCTCCTCCTGAGCTCTCGGAGATGTTCTTCAAACTAAGTGCATTAGTGACCTCTAGAGGCCAGAGTTCCCATCAAGCCTAAGATCAACAGTTTCTAGCTCTGGGTGGGGGAGAAGTATGAATATGGTATCAAATTCATAGCAGAGAAGTAGTCCCGTGGGCTCACACAGGTACAACAAATTTTCAAGAATTCATCTTGGTCCAGGTGGTTCCCAAGCATCTAAAGGATCAAAAGTCAATGTTCTTGTAAACAAGACGAGTTTGCTGGTGGTGAAAATGTAATAATTGATGGATTCATTTCTCCAGAATTTAGCCCGATTTCCTACAAGTGCCTAAATTATCCACAACATTGGTAATGAACTTAAGTGAGTGTCTTTGGAGAGTCTGCCTAATTTTCATCCCTCACTTCCCAACGTTAGCTCCCAAGAGTACCAGGAGAAGCGACTGACTCTTCAATCCTCTTAAGCTGACAGGGCTTTTCACTTCCCGATGGGAGAGAAGCAGCTGGTCACAGTCTCCACCACTTGCAGAACTTGTTGGTGTAGCCAAGAGGGCCGGGGGACATCCTCTAGGTCACAGAGCTGGGACTAGGCATATTGTGCAATGGGGCCAGAACTTACCATAATGTTTCCAAGCCTGTGACAACATCACTTTCTATTCAAAGACAGAGCCAGGGATGTGAGTCATTTTACTCTTAGTAACATAGATGCCATGCTATTCATCACCAGGGACAGAAATCATCCTAGAACTTCATCCCCAGGTGGTGGTTTGAATATAATCTCCCATGAAAGGCCTCACTATCCTTGAGTAGGGGGTGGGTTGTGGGGGCCGGTGGGGGCCATGGGAGGGAGAGGGAATGGGGGGATTGTTATGTAAAATAAGATTGCTTCTAAAAAAAAAGAAAGAAAGTGACCCCCATAGGCTCATGGGTAGTGAGTGGCACTATTAGGAGGCGTGGCCTTGTTGGAGTAAGTGTGGTCTTGTTGAAGGATATCTGCCACGGCAGGAAGCTTTGAGATTTCAGATGCCCGAGCCACACCCAGTGTCTCTCTCTTCCTGCTGCCTTCAGATCTGGGTGTAGGACTCTCAGCTACTTCTCTACCACCAAGTCTGCCTGCATGCTGTCTGCTTCCCACCATGATGGCAATGGACTAAACCTCTGAACTACAAGCCAGCCTCCAATTAAATCTTTTCTATCATAAAAGTTGCCATGGTCATAGTGTCTCTTCACAGAAAGAGAAACCCTAAGACACCCCGAAACACATGTCTATCTCAGACTAGGTCATGGCACCATTGGATACAGCTAGCTTTGTGGTTCAAGTCATCTATATTCTGGAACTTCACAAAGTATTTATGACACTGGCTCTCATTTTACAACAACTTCCTAGGTGTTATTCTCTTCATTCATTTTATGAATAAGAAACTAAGGGGTATCACTGGCCCATAGAACATACAACTGGAAGATTTCTTCTTCTCCATTTTATCACTAAGCCTCTAATATCATCAAATGTTCAAACAAACAAAAGCACACTGCACTGAAATGACTTAATCTATTTGCTTATGAAATAAGACGGAAATGGCATGCCTTAGGCTGCAGACTGCAGTGGCAGAGACTGGGCTAGCAGAGATTTTAAACTCTAAGCCAGTCACTGTACAGAGTCTATAATAGCTCGCTCCTCACCCATGTACCAGCTGTAGAAATCCACCATGACATCCCCACACACATTAGACAGCTCCTTCCTCACGTCTCTGCTGCTGCATCTGTCTGGGGTGTGCAGATGGCTTGCTCTCTCAGACTACCAACGCCACCCCTCAAACCTGCCTCACCATTTGTGTCTGGCTTAGTGGTCCTTATCTATATCCAGGTTGGAATGAAACTGTCATTTCCCAGGGCACAACAAAGCCTGTCAATAACAGGAAGAACAGCTGGGCCTCAGACTCAAAATTTGGAGGATTATGGAAAAGATGTGAAAGCCAGATTGTCTAGAATTGGAAATTCTCTTCTCCTCTAAAAGAATCTACTCAAATGAGTTTTTGGGGAAAGTCCCACTGACTTCTGCTTCTAATGTCATCTTTAAGTTCTTGTCTGATTGTGGTTTATGAGAAAATGATAAAAAAAATGGCACACAAGCTAAAGTGTATTTATTTACTGATAATGAAAGGATGGAAAGAAAAAACTCAAAACTGTACAACTCGCCTCACAGGAATGGGTTTTAATCCATTTTTGGGTTTTTATCCACTTTCTAGCAGCCAATCGTGGTCAACCCAGCATGCTCCATCTTCTCAGCCAGATGCCGGCTCTCCGAAGTCTCTCATCAGGAAAGTAACTCCAGTAGAGACTCAGGAATAAAGCTGGGCAAGTGTAATGGTACATGCCGATAACTCCAGCACATAGAGGCAGGAAGGTCAGGAGTTCAAGGTCATCTTCAGCTACATAAAAGATCCAAGGCCAGTCTGAGCTATATGAAATCTTGTTTAAAACCTAGAAGAGAGGGTGGCGTGGGGGCTTTCCAGAGAGCCCCACAGTCTGTGCCAGTGGCTATTACTCCCAGAAACTATCGGGTTACTGACAGTTTTTGGAGTCTCATCCTTGAAGTCTAGAGAAAGGGGTTCTGGAAACCACCCAGGTTTTCTCATCAGTTTTTAAAAAGTGGGAAGCTTTCTTCATTCTTAGAAATCAGGGGTTTCCTATTCGGCCTGGAGAAGTGAACAACCTTCCTATTTGGCCTTTGGAGATCATTACAGAGAAACAGGAAAACATCCTTGTTGATTGGCCAGTAAGCTAGTGTGTTAGTTATCCTGGTAAAAATACAAGAAAGATGTGTACCACAGATCCACAGATGGTTGCCCGGCTGTAGGGCTGTGATTGGTTCGGAGAAGTGGGGATTGAATAATGATGATGATTTGGGGGTTTCCACTCACTTTTGACCCCTGGCCTGACCTTGTTCACGTTCAACACTGGTCACCTGATGCATCTAACATCAGGCACTAACTGGAATGTGGTGTTCTACCTTCTCCTGCATCCATTGGTCATGGTGAAGCTGTTCATGACAGCTCTACACAGGGCTCCCTCTAGCCATTTACTGATTACTTTTTCAGGAGGTCCGCTTTCCACCTTTTTCTAGTTCTGCTCTAGGAATGGTGGTTCCAAGTGCTATGGAGTGTGTTCAGATGTCAGCTGCTCCCGCTGCTGAGGTCACTCACTGATGTATGCTTGGGGTTGAACAGACTGTTGTCTAATTCCCAACTGATCCCTGAGTATTGCAGAAAGGAAGCTGTGGCACACTGAACCCTCCCACACAATCCTATAAAACAAATGCCGCTGTCTCAGCCAGCAGACACCTATTAACAATTAAAAGCTGAGGGGAAGAGGACTTGTAGCTGAAAAATGTAGCAGGCTGCGAAATGTGGAGTAGGAAAAGAGGCAGGCATTGAAAGACTTCTGATGCAGTTGTCTGGGTAGATTTAAAAAGCAATGTTTACTATTTATTTAACTTCCCCTGCAGGCAAAGCAGACAAAACCTGTCTTCTAGGACAATACGTGGGGTGTGGGGGGGGAATGCAGGGGGAAGAAGTCTGACTTACAGATGCAGTCTTGTATTTCTGTATCTAGTAATAAGGGGGTTTTCAACAACAGAACGGGATTGTAGGGACCTATAGACAAGAAGAGAGGGAGGGAGGGACTCTGGCATCAGATAGCTCAGTGATGTCTAGGGAGATGCAGCTGTTGAGCTGGAAAAGGTAGATTTACAGATCCAATTTGCAGTGTCCTTTTGGATGTTCCACCAAAGTCACGGGTTGAGTTGGCTCAGTTTATAGCCCACGAGGCAGAGCACGGGCTCTTATGGTGAGTCCTATAAACAGGGACCACAACTGTTCTCAAGAAAAATGGCAAAGCACTTTCCAGATGATCTTGTCAGTGGTATCCAATCATCTTTAGATGGCAAGGCTGATCCTCTAATCATAGCAGCAGCTGTCAGTAGTTTGGAAGGGAATAGCTTTGCTTATTCATAGGGCTCAAGAGCCAAGTCCGTCTTGAATCAACATCACTTTTTAGGGATGGAAAGAATATGCTCATAAGAAATACTCCTCCAGCCCCTTGCCCAAAGACACTTGAGCCCTGACTTTGAAATAGCCCTTTACTGGAGTCCTTCTGTTTGCCCCTGCAGAAATTCCAGGGGCCTATTAAGGGGCACATACCTTCTGCGAACTTTATAAATGGCTTCTCATTGAAGTTTTATTATTATTCTGACCTTTATGAAACAGATAGTGTTTTTGATAGTGAGCAAGTTGTGTACAGTGGGCCAGAAGACAATGGTAAGGAGGGGAATCCAAATGCTCTTAACTTCAAGGCTAGCATTCTATGTTCCTATGTTCCTAAGCATCCTCAGACCAAAGGCTGCCAGGACCAGTTATCAAAGAACAGCTGTTCTGGTTATGTAAATGGCTTGTCACTCAGCCCAAGTGGCCATTACACTCTATGTCAGTTCTCATGAGACCATAGACACTGCAGAGGCAGAGGAGGTGTGTTTCTGTGATGAAGGGCCCATCAGACATACATCCACACTTGTGAATTCTTCCACAAATATGATGAACATAAAACAAAATGTTCATTTGAACATTTGGTGACTTGAAATTGCCTAGGCTTGGGAGTATGACAAACAAGACTCAAAAAATCTTATCAGTATGCACACTATTCTCTCTCTCTCTCTCTCTCTCTCTCTCTCTCTCTCTCTCTCTCTCTCTCTCAGCATCCATGGGTATCAGATAAAGCATCAGGCATCAGTGCACGTCAAATCCAGGTGCCAGCTGAAGATGGTGTAAGTGGTGTGTGGCAGCAGTCTAGATAAGATATGGGATGTAGTTCATGTCTCCTCCCCTAGTTGAATGGTGCATAGACACCATGGGAGGTAAGCCTGCACCAAATAATGAAAAATAACAATCATCGAATAAATGCTTTCACAAAGCTAGAGAGTGAGAAATGCTTTTGTAAGATGAAGAGTAAGTCAGTTCTCCTAAAAGAGCACCAAAAAGTGTGTATGTATCTAATAGGAATGTCTATACTCATTCTTGTAGAATTAGCTCCAAACAGTTATGGATAATACCAAGAATTCTAGACAATAGTTACAAAGAGTAATGACAATAAAATAACCAACAACAGAAATCTTGACAAACCTTTCTGAGTAAGAAAAACTTTTCACAAGATGAAAAGACAATAAATTCAACTGGGAACACATTATTCTCCACACTGAGAACTTATCTAGTAAAACTATCTGGCCCTGATTCTGGTAGAGGACCGATTTACTCACATCATAAAATCCAGTTGGGAGCTGATTTTAGCCAGGGATTTCAACAACAACAGAACCAAGGATATACATAACTATCCAAAAACAGACTCATTCTGAGGGATTGGCTGAAGCAAGAAGCCCCATAACTCCTACATGCAGGCTGTAGGTCAAAAGAAGCCAGTACTATAAGCAGGACCAAAGGATTGATGTAGGAAAACCAACAGCATAAATTCCAGACCATTCACAGCAACCCAATAGCTCGGCAAGTGTGTCGCTGTTTAAGTCTAGGTCTGTAAGAAAGCACAAGTTCAATGACAAAAGTAGACCGATGCCTGACCTAGAGAGAGGTGGAAGAGAGGAAAGAGAGAGAAATGGGGGAGGGGAGAGAGAGAGGGAGGGAGGGAGAGAGAGAGGGAGGGAGAGAGAGCAAATCTATTCTTATCTGCCTCTTGAGACTTGGCCATCAAAGGATACTCACCTACATTGTTGGGGACAATCATCTTTACTCAGCTTTACTCACTCAAATACTTAGCTTCTCCAAAGCTACCATCAGCACATCACTCAGAAACAATATTTTATCAGCTAGCCAAGCATCCCCCATAGGCCATTCAGGTTGTCACATAAAGGTAACCATAAGAAAATTGAATCCCAGAGCACTCTGCATTTTGTAAATAGAATATGAACTGAAATTGGAAGTTCCTTAGACCTCTCTCTCTCTCTCTCTCTCTCTCTCTCTCTCTCTCTCTCTCTCTGTGTGTGTGTGTGTGTGTGTGTGTGTGTGTGTGTGTGTGATAACTTAACAGACACTTAAGACTTAAGTTGGATATTTAAAGGCAGTATTTCAACATCAGGTCACTAAAAGGCCACACCAAGAGGAATCTTAAAAATGGTAATATAGGATGACTGATGTATTTGCATTGGCTGCTTGAAGAACCAGAGTTTGGAGTTTCCTTGTATACAGTAGGAATTATCTCAGCTCCAAAGGATTTCTAACTAGGGATGTCTTAACCAAGTAGAAGATTGCATAGTTTACCACACAGTGTTGGGACGAATGGAGCATCAGCTGCAAGAGCAATCATTCTGCTGTGTTCCCAAAGAAAGAAACATACCAGCAAGTAGCTGTGACGTGTTCTCACGTTACACACAACATTTATGATATAAATGCATTAAGCATGACTCCACCATACACTTTAAACATTTTTAAATTGGTCATGTCTAATATCTTCCAAATTGAATTCAACTCCTCTGGATCATTTTCAACTCCAAACTGCCAATGAGCTTTCTATGAAAATTCATCTCCATGACAACAAAAGCACAAATAGCATCATGTCCCTCAAATGCTTCTTAAAGAACCTGCTTGCTGTGCACCCCAGGCAGTTTTGAAAGAAGCACTAACCCCTCTCAGAGTGGGCCTAAGACACACCTACTCCACCATCTCTGCATCCTCTCCCTTAGCTCCTGGGGTTGCAAGAATATTCTGCTACCCTTCCTAGTCATAGTAGTAATTATAGAGATGCAGAAATTCCAAAACAAGCAAGTGGTCCAAACTTTAGCAGAACTTTTAAGAGGAACTCCGAAGACAGGTAGTATAGAAGTTTCAACAATGAGTGGATGAAAGTTGTTCTTCTGCTTCATGTGTGTTATTGTTTCACGATCAGAAGATGAATGCCTCAGCATCTGACACCACACTTATCCAAAGGAGGGGAAAGCAGGGAAGACAGGATAGCAGAGATACAACCACCATGTTATCTGGAAAGCCTGTCTTCTCGAGACCTGAAGATCGCCAGATTTTACCAGAATCGTCCCTTCAGTATCAACAGCAAATTCATAGCACCTGGAATTGTATAAAGAAAGCTAGTAAAAGGGTAAAGGATCTTGTAACTATCATAAATTGATCTGAAATCTCTAATTATTATTTATTGTAAACAAAATGGAGGTTCTGCTACCAAGAAAGGAGATGGAGAATTAGTTGCCAGACTGCGTAGGGAAGCAACTAGCTACATATGCGTGCAGGACTCTAAACAAATTAACTACTTTTCTTAAATGAGTGTGTAGACAAAGTCCTGTTTTCCAGCAGAGAAATGAGTAGGTGACAAATAGGTGTGGTGGTTCTTCAGTGACCAAGATCTCACAAACTCACTGCTACATTTCAATATTATAAACTTCAACCATGACTTTCAAAAGTGTTTTGTCTTTCCTCCCCACCAAATGTTCAGTATGCTAACTAGAACCACCGGTTGTCATATAATGCTCAGGTTGATCTGTTTTTCTGCTTCATTTAGGACATTGTTAAAAGGTAACGCTACGGTATGGATAAGGCTATGTACGGGCATACGTGGGGGAGTTGCTTAAGAAAGTAGACTTCCCTAATGGCCCTGACTGTGTGGCTGTTCACCCAACAGTAGATGGTTTTACTCAAATTCTATGTACACTTCTCCTCTTGCCATAAACAGTCAAGAGTGAAAAGGAATCGGCTCTCCCGGAACTCTCTTCTGCACGATTTAGAGACAAATATTAAAATTAAGCTAACACTGGAGCTCCTTAAGCATCCAAACTTAGATTGCTTGAGAGTCAACCTTAGTCAACTCTTAGAAGAGTCAGCCTTAGAAATCGACCTTCCTCTGTGTTTTAGCTGCTTCTCCAGAGTAGATCCCTTCCCCCAACACACATGAAAACAGAGTACTTCAGAGGAAATTGGGAAATTGGTCCTTTCGTTACACAGAAGTCTATAGTGCCCAAGGATTTTATATGAACCTGGTGTGAGAAAGCTGTAAGTGACCGAAGGGTTACAGTGGCCCAACTTAGGAGTGGGGACAAACCCCAAGGCTAGGAGATCAGTATGACAGTCATGACTCAACTTCTCCTAGTTATGAGCTCACTTGTCCTGAGTTCATAACGCCCAGCACAGTCCCCACACGGAGAGAACTTCAACAGGTGTCTGTCCCTTCAAATTCAGGCCCCAATTAAACAAGGTCAAGCCTAGAAGATGGGAACAGGATTTGGAAAGTCTCTAGAAAGCCACTAATCCCCAAACGCATCTCCGTGCCATGAGGCAGCACTTGAGAACAGTGATCCCTGCATTTGGTTTAGGGTCAGAGATTTCTACAAAGTAAGTGTTCCCTGGGGGCAAATATTGACTGCTAACCTTTGTGTACTTTTCATTTCTCCAAAACAACTAGTCAGTTGCGTTAAGACTCTCAGAACTAAATAAATATCCTGAGAGAATTAGATTCATTTTGTTTCCGGATCAGGAGTCCTTGCATTTCTATCTTTTGTGTGGAGGGGAGATGCTTATTGCCAGCCTTTCCTGACAGAAAAGCTGTGAGAGAGGAGGTAAGAACATGTTACCAGTGGAATAAGGAGTGAGATGCAACTCCCAAAGGCCCTGTGTTGATTGCTTTGGGGACAGGTAGGCATGTCCTTAGGACAATAACAAAGGAAACTAATTCTGGGGAAACTTTTCTAACTTTAGAAAATATCAGTAGACATCATAGAGTCCTCATCTAGTAGCTGATGGAAACAGAAGCAGGCACACACACAGCTAAACACTGAGTCAAACTGGAATCCAGATGCAGAGAGGGAGGAGTGATAAGAAAATGGGGTCAAGACCAGGCTGGAGAAACCCACAGAGACAGCTGACCCAAAGGAGGAGCTAATGGGTCCCCAGACTGATAGCTGGGAATCCAGCATTGGACAGACTAAGACCCCTGAACATGGGTCTCAGTTAGAAGGTCTGGGCAGTCTAAAGGACCTCAGACAGTGGAACCAGGATTTATCCCTGGTACACAAAAGGACTTTGGGGCACATTCCCCATGGAGAATACTCTCTTAACCTAGAGGCAGGAGGGAGGGCCTAGTCCCTACTCCAAATGACTTGACAGGTTTTGTTGACCTCTCCTGGAAGGCACCACCCTCCCTGTGGAGTGGTGAGGTGGAATGGGAGGGTGGTCTGGGGGGGGATTGGAGGGAGGAAAGAGGGAACTGGGATTGATATGTAAAATAAGAAAAAAATAATAAAACAAAAAATAAAATAAAATAAATAATTGGATGGGAAAAATATCAATAGAATAAAACACTGGGTCATCTTTAGAAACAGCAAATCTCACTTTTAAATTTGGTAAATATACATACATATCTATTACACATATAAATATATAATACACACACACACATATATATGTATATATATATATATATATATATATATATATTATACACAGAGACACATGTGAACAGTCTATGTGACTTTACAGCCTTTTCTATACATTACGGTCTGCAGAAGTCTTAATCTAGCCCTCTGGTAGCAGTGAAGGAAACTGACAAGTTCTCATCACCATATAACCGAGGTTAAGATCATTCAGGGGGTCACATGAGTATCACACGATAGGTATGACACCTTACTTATACGGCCTTCCTTCTAAAAATACACAACTCCAGCATAAGTACAACAAAATAATCAAACATCCCAGTTTAGAATACTTCACCAAATACTTGACTCTCGAAAGCCATTTAAAGAACAAGCTGTACTCAGATACTGTGAACTAGAAGAACCTGAGAGGTGATCACTGAACACAGGGAGGAATCTGGAAGGGCTCCTGGAACCATCTTATAAAGGATATTGGGGGGAAGTGTGGAAAACGGAGTCAACAATAGGCCTTGGTTAATAATAGCCCATCCATACGCATTAGCTGTAATAAGTGAGCCACACCATGTACGGTATTACTAAGAGGGAAAGCTGGGGGCGGGGCACAAACATCTCTGCACCATGTTCTCGATTGCTTCCTGAAGACACCAGTGTTGTAAAAGCCTTGTTTCCCTTGTTTTTGAGTTTTATTTCAAGGTAGTCTTTGTAGTGCTTGTGTCCCTAATAGTGCTCAGTGCTTTCTTCCTTTTTTTCCCCCTATAACATTTCTCAACCTTCAGAACTCAGAGTCCGAACTAGCAAGAAAGATTTTTCTGACAAAGCCAAGAAGTGAAAAATCACCTTTTCTCCCCAACGTCTTTCCCCGGTACAGTTCGTGGAAATAGCATCAAATGCATCCCCTAGCTCTGAAAGATCCCGAAACTCACCCAGTAGACCAGATCTGCCCACTTCCACTTTCTGTGAAGAGCTAAGCTTTGCCTCAGGGAAGAAGGGCACTGACCTAAGGTGTGGAGTTACAGCCACTTCCCTCCTCTGCTGGCAGGGCCTTTGTGTGGCTCTGTGAGCACGTGACCAGGCACAGGATAAAATTACTGATAAGCTGGGGGGCATCGTCACAGAAACTTCACTTTGGAAGGTGTCAAATCCTGTTTCCAGTTACAAACTAAGCGTGAACCCCAGGATGTGATCCTGAACAATCCATCTTGGGGCCTCCCTGCGTTAGGGACGCTCTGGATTTTCATTCCTGGAAAGAGATAACTTCCAGTCACATCAAAGTCCTACATTCCAAACAGCTGGACAAAACAGCCCTACAGACTACAGCTAGGATATCTGAATCTTCTTCGAATCCCCCAAGACAGCGCCCCTTACCAGCAGGAAGTAGTTTGGAAAGAACGACGCCCAAATTCCCAAATATTGTGTATAAATGTTTGTTTTCATTTGTCTAATTTTTTATTATTGCTATTTTAGATGCCTGCTTATGTACTAATGAAAGGGAGATGAAAAGAAGTGCATTTGGGTGGGAAGGGAAGTGGAGAGATTCTAGGAAGAGATGGAGGAGGGAAAATATAATCAAAATATACTGTGTTAAAAATCTATTTTCAAAAAACATAAAACAAAAATTTCCTTCAACTTTTTAAAAAGGCAAGTTATAGTCATGCAATTATATAAATAAAAACAAAATAATCAGAAAAAGGAAGAAATTATGAGATATGTAGGGACACTGTAGTCAAGTTCTGTTACTTTTCTCAACTCTTACATTACATTTTATGTTTATCAGAGTGCTATATTTACATTAAAATGTTAAAAGTACTGTTAAAATTTTATCTAGTGTAGATCCCTACCATCCCGAGGTAAACAAAATTAAAGTATCTGCCACTCCTTTTGAAAAAAAAAAAAAAAACAAAGTCAAGGACATACATTTAAAAGTTTCAGTTGAATGATCTTCGATGAAGAAAAAACACAGTGAGCAAAAAGAAATGGAATCAGGGTCCATTCAGTAATCATCATCGAAAGACTGGGCAGTCACCAGGAAAGTAAATGCGAAATGGACAATAGTTCAGGGAAGAAAAAGGTTTCACTTCATGTGCTGAGAAATTTCCTCGGCCCTGTCGTTAGTTAGCCTGTCATTCTGTGCCCTCTCAATTGTGCAGTGCATGTGAGTTGCAACTCGGGTTATATTCTCCTTCTAGCAGTTCCGACCCTCCCCATTCCTGACTTTAGTCCAGTACAGTAGGTTTCAGACTTCAAAGTGCCCAAGAGGTACTTAAAATTTTTCCAAATAATATGAGGAAAGAGGTATTTTTAGATTCATAAATATCTAAGTACTTCAGAAGTATTTTCAGACTATAAAAAATGTTTAGAGTACTATGTTTAGAACTGTAGTGATAAATTCTCATATTTACTTTTTTTCTTAAATTATTCTTCATGGGAATGTGGCTACTGTGGAGGTTTGGCACACTGGCATTTTATCTTTTATTATATCCGTTCTCCCACTTACAAAACTATAAACTAAATAGGCACTGATACACTTGAATGTCCATGTTGAGGGGGTACATTTTGACCATACCTTACACACTGTACTCTATGAACTGAAGATTTGAATAGTAGCAATAAAATTACATATCTTAAAGGTATTTTAAGACTTTCAGCAACTTGATGGTCTGATCAGTTTGTATTCATGATCGCTTAGTTAGGCAGCTTCAGGTCTAGCAACATAAATGCCTGACAAGTTTGAAAGTTCTGTAGGGAGAAGAGATCTGAAAAAGCAGCAATAAGAATCCAAAAACAGATTGATAGTTTGGAAGTTCCTTTTCTCCAAAGAAAGAAAGACAAAAAGAGAGACAGAAAGGAGAGAGGAAGAGGAGAAAAAAGAGGGAGAGAGAGAGAGAGAGAGAGTAAAGAGGGAGAGAGGGAGGGAGGGGAGAAAAGAGAGGGAGCTGGAGAAAGAAAGAAAGACCTGCTTCGTTTTCAAGTTCAGTTTGATTACTTGATATCCAGCAGGTAACTCTATGTTAGATTATTCTGTCTGTTGCTATGGAGTTCTGGAGCCCAGTCTAAAACAATGACCTTGCATAAATTATGTTTAACAGAGGTAATAAAACTATATAGGACAAATTTTCCATGGCCCTGGAATGGCTAATGATTCTTTAATAGGGTACAAAAAGCACAAACTGTGAAATTAAAAAAAAAAAAGATAAATTGGAGTATATAAAAAACTCAAAATACTGTCGAGAAAAAGATATTGTCCCGTATGACAAAGCAAGCTATAGAATGGAGCATAACATTTCACAATATACATCAAAAGGTACATTTAAATGTTTTCAATACTGTAAGTGGTATGCTTTCATTGTGCATGGTACTAGGTTTCCAGAGGTCATATTGATGCAAACATCTAATGTACTTTGACAGCGTTCCTGACTGTACCACTTAGAGAGATCTTCGCTTAACCCCTTCCTCCCTCCCACCAATGGCCTTTGTCTGCCATGACAGTTCCCTTCTGTTTTCCTGTCTATGTATACATGTGACTTTATGCATCCGGGATCCACAAATGAGAAGGAACCTAATAACCGCCTTTCTGAAACTAACTTAGCTGATTTGCTGCTAACTACATCTATTTGCTTGCAAATACCATAATTTTGCTGGTCGATGGTGGTGCATGCCTTTAATCCCAGCACTCAGGAAGGCAGAGGCAGTCAGATCTCTGTGAGTCCAAGGCTAGTCTTGTCTACAGAGTGAGTTCCAGGACAGGCTCCAAAGCCACAAGAAACCCTGAGGGAGAGGTGGGCATGAGGGAGCAGGAAGATTGAGTCAGGAGAAGAATAGAGGAGAGCAAGAAAAGAGATAATAATAGAGGGAGCCATTGTAGGTTTTAAGAGAAATCTGGCACTAGGAAAATGTCCAGAGATCTACAAAGATGACTCCAACTAACAATTTAAGCAATAGTGGAGAGGCTACCTTAAATGCCTTTCCCCCATAATGAGACTGATGACTACCTTATATGCCATCCTAGAGCCTTCATCCAGAGCTGATGGAAGCAGATGCAGACACCCAGAGCTAAAAACTGAGCTTAACTCCTGGAATCCAGTTACAGAGAGGGAGGAGCAAAGGGGTCAAGACCAGGCTGGAGAAACCCACAGAGACAGCTGACCTGAACAAGGGGGAGCTCATGGACTTCAGTCTGACAGCTGGGAAACCAGCATAGGAACGGCCCAGTCTCCCTGAACATGGGTGTTAGTTAGGAGGACTGGGCAGTCTATGGGGCCTCTGGTAGTGGATCAGTATTTATCCCTAGTGTACAAATGAATTTGGGAACCCATTCCACATAAAGGGATACTCCCTCTGCCTAGAAACAAGAGGGAGGGCCTGGGTCCTGCTCCAAATGATATGACAGACTTTGAAGACTCCCCATGGAAGTCTGCTCCCTGGGGAGCAGAAAGGGCATGGATAGGGGTTGGTGGAGGGAACAGGCAAGGACAGGAGGGTGCAGGAACTGGGATTGGCATGTAAAACAAGCTTGTTTCAGGTTTAAATTTAAAAAATTATTTTAAAAATCTATTTTTCAACAAAACAAAAAACACATATTTTTTCTTTATGGCTGAAAAAAATCAGTGTGTGTGTGTGTGTGTGTGTGTGTGTGTGTGTGTGTGTGTGTATGTGTGTTTATACACACCTTTATTGACTGATACCTATGTTGGTTCTAAAATTTAGAATAATGGATAGCGCTGCAATAATCATTGACCTGCAAGTAACCCCTTGATATGTTGTCTTGAAGTACTTTGTATAAAGACTCGGGAGTGGTCTAACTGGATGTACAGCCCATCTGTTTTTGTGTGTTTGAGTAATACCCATACTGATTTCCTGAGTGACTGACATCATTTTCGGAAAGTCAATGTCTGTGCCTATGAGATGTTTCCCCTACATTTTACTCCATAAATGCCAGAGTTTCTGCTATCTCATTTCAAGGTTGTTGACCAAAACTGCTGTGTAAAACTGACAAAAACATTAGAGAAAATGGGCAAAAAGAAATGAATGTTTCACAAAAGAACTACAAATGCCCAATAAACATCTGAAATAATGATCATTAGTCTGAGATTTGTGTCAGATTCCCTGGACCTGGAACTACCATGTAGGGATTCGGTACAAATAAAAAACAACATGGTAGCAAATAAATCCACAAAAATAAATAAATAAATACAAAATAAAAAAGAACAAATAAGTGTAGGCAAACACATGTGGCAACCATAAATATCATTAATTGTTGATAGATGAATGGTACAACTATTTTGGAGAACTATTTGGTAACACGAAGTGAAACTGTGCTGTTAATAGCCTATGGCCCCAGAAATTCTAGGTATTTCCCTCACAAATATACTCAGAAATATACCAACACACATGTACCCAAATGTGGATAGTGTTGCTCCTGAGAGCCCCAAGCTATAGAACTAGCTGAATGCCAACCAACAAAACAAAAACAAACACTTTACAACAATATGGAATGATTTCTCTAGTCTCAATCTCAATGAACTAAATCTTTAAAAGGGAATGTGCTCTATATGATTGTCTATATGACAGTTACAAACAATGGGCAAAATGAGGTGGGTATGGGGAGAGGGAGGAAACGTATGGAATTTGTGTGGTGCTGATAACATTCTGATTCCCGTTGATCTGGGTGCTAGTTGCACCAGTAAATGTGTCCTTCAGCTGCACAGTATAAATCATTGTTAATGGAGTTGTTAATTGGTCTGAGTAATAAAAACCCAGAGTCAAATACAGAGGAAGATGCTGAGAGATCAGAGAGAAGAAAAGCAAGCCACAGTACACCTTACCTCCTTAGCATCTTAACAGGCCAGAGAGCCACTTCCTGTTTCTCCCTGATTATATCCTGTCTCCACCTAGCTACCTCACTTCCTGTCTGTCTGTACAGACCTCCAAACCTCTATGGTTAGCTAGTGGCAAGCTCTGCCCTCTGACCTTCAGACAGGCTTTATTTGTACAAGCAAGATATCACCACAAAGCATTGCGTTTTCTGCACCTAGGAATTCATCAATCATCCACCAAAAATTGCTCTTCATAGTAAAAATTTCCAGTAAAGCTCAGTGTCTAGTATCTTTGAGAAAAAGTCTGGCAAACGAAGTTAAAATCTTTTTGCATAGAAAGTTTCTAATCCTTTGATTTTTATGGAATTGGAAAATAATCTAATTAGTTTGTGTTTTGAGGCATCATTGAACCAACCAAATTCAGGGGTTAAATAACATGAAGAATGAGCTCATTGAGATGACAGTGAACATGGAATTGTGATCAAATCAAATTTGTCATGAAAAGATATCCCTTTAGGCCTAGAATTTTACTTTTGAAAGACTGTAGTAATATATTCATCTGTGCCTGTAGCACTGACCACGCCTTTGGGCTTGGTCACAGGTGCGGACAGATGTGACCAGTTAAAAGAAAAGGGTAGGAGTTGGAGACCCCCTTCAAGTTATGGAGTGCATCGGGGAGCAGGGTCTGTCTCCTCGGGGCAGAAGCGCTGTATCAGTTACTTATTGTTGTCCGTATAAGTCATTTACTAGTAAAGTCCAATTATACTGGTCTGGTGAATCCTAATATCCACACCTCCAAAGATGAGCTATTTGAAAATAATTATTATTCTCACATATCTATTTGTGTCATGGATAAATAGTAGGATATGATGTACTAAGCATCATATACAGGATTAACTTTGGTGGAAGAAGTTATGAAGATATTAATCTCAATAAGTAATTTTAATAATGATGATGTACATCAAATTTCTATGATACCTAGAGTCTATCGGATGCCTTTAATAGACTGATAAGTGTTACTATAAAGTTGTGATTTTGGCAAATCTTACAATTTAGAAAGTATTTTTCTAGATTAAAAGTATAAGAGATTTCCAGGCGGTGTTGGCAGACACCATTAGTCCCAGCACTCGGGAGGCAGAGACAGGCGGATCTCTGTGAGTTCAAGGCCAGCCTTGTCTACACAGAGAGTTCCAGGACAGGTTCCAAAGCTACAAAGAAACCCTGTCTGGGAGAAAAAGGGTAAGTGTTTAGCAAGCAAGATGTTCTCTCTGGTAAAGATGCCTTCCTGAGTGTTATGCCCACACTCTACCCAATCAGTGAAGGAGTGAAGGAGGAAACTGACTCCTGGTAGTTCTCCTCTGACCTCTACATACACACCATGGCATGCATTTACCCGTGCACATATATGCATACTAAATAATTCCAAAAGAAAAGTTAAAAACTGTGAAAGAGTAACCCAGTTTTATAAAAATGTATCAGTTCTACTGTCCTTACCCAGCTCATGTTTAAGTAGTCACATTAGTGAGACCATATTGGTATAATTTCTGACATTCCTAGCAGACAAACTCATAGCGAACTTCCTGATCATTGAATTCTTAAAGTCTTCCTACCCCCTCTTCCTCAATGCTCCCCCATGTCTCAGGGGAGGGTGTCATTCTGTAGTAGATACATCTGTTGGGATGGTCATACAAAGAAACCAGAAGAATTGTCCCCCGCACATGCTACAAAACCGATCCATTTCTAAAAGGCTGTTACCTCTGTTCACTGAAGAGGAGAATATTGGGGACAAACACTTCAAATGTAGTTATCCTATGATTTTTCTCTTATTCTGTAGGTGAGTCCCTGTGCCAGGTGCCACTGTTACAGAGGCCAAGGCGAGGGGAACTTTCAAGGTATAGACACAGATTCTTCCATGAGCCCGCCACGATGGAAGAGCTTGAGTCCCTCCTTTCCTGCCATACTGTTGTCCCCATACCTCTATAGATGGAACTGAAAATCTCAGCACGTCTGCTGGGGTCTGAGACTAAACAGACAGTGAGCAACAACAACACCTGCAGAGTTTATTTTATTACTTACTGCTACAGGATTTGCTGTGAAAATTCTTTGTTTGTTCTGTCAGCCACTTTCAATAGATACCTTAAAGATATTAAGAGCTTCGTGGTTCAAATCTTTGCGTCACCACAAACCTCATATTGTGAGACACATTTCCCAGTGCACTAGCATTAAGTGATAGCCATTCAAACTGGAGGAAGCATCATCTAAGGACCGGAGATGAAGCCTTGATGAAGCAAATAACACCTTGATAGTGGACTGTTGATTATAACCAAAGCAATTCATGTTATTTGTTATAGACCTAACTGCAATGGTTTAGACGATGAGAATCTCTTAGAAACGGTTGCTAGAGGACAAGCTGCTTCTTCACCCCAGTTCTAGCCCAGTAAAGAAGCTCTGAGAACAATCGTTGGAATGCACACTAGCAGATAAGCCTCATAAATGTGTATGTGCGTGCACACACACACACACACACACACACACACACACACAGTCTTTGTGTAATGCTCCTGAGGGCAGACAGAAAGGGAGCCTTCTGGTGCTACTTGGGTAAGAAGAGATTACATAACCAAATTTTGGTGATGCAAGTTGTATAATGGATTACCTTTCAATAAAGAGCTGGACTACATTGATGTGGGATAATGCTCTTGTTCACTGTAAATATCACTCATATTGGTTTAATAAAATACTGATTGGTCAATAGCCAGGCAGGAAGTATAGGCCAGGCTACCAGACTAGAATTCTGGGAGGAGGAAAGGCAGGGTTACGGTCTCCAGCCAGACTCAAAGGAAGCAAGATGAGAACGCCTTACTGAGAAAAGGTACCAAGCCACGTGGCTAAACGTAGATACGAATTATGGGTTAATTTAAGTTGTAACAGTTTGTTAATAATAAGCCTGAGCCATAGGACAAACAGTATATAATTAATATAGCCTCTGTGGGATTATTTGGGACTGAAGGGCTGCAGGGCCAGGCAGGACAGAAACTTCTGTCTATATTATATCAAGCTTATGTATAGTAAAGAAAGTGTCCGTGAAGGTGGTAACCCCCGGCAGAGCATGAAAGCATATCACGACAGAAGTTAATAATGTCAACAATACAGTACACTGAATAATCTCTCCCAAAGATAGCCACAGTCTAACCTCTAGAACCTGCACCCAGATGCCTTACACTGTATTTGGAGTTTGCGGCTGTAACCAAGGGTCCTACGATAGGAAGGGTATCCCGTAGTAAACATGTGGCCCCAATGCAATGACAAGAGTGCTTATAAGGCAGGAGGCTCAAAGTTACAGAAGATTTAAGGACAAATCAGGTACCAGCATGAAGGCACTGCTTAAAGAAGGCCGTGAGCCAAGAAATGTAGGCAGCTTCTAACAGCTAGAAATGGTGAGTAATGATCTTTCCTCCCATGGCTCCATTAGAAGTGCAGACCTGCCAGCACCTTGACTTCATCCCCGTTGAGACTCATTTGGAACTTCTGACATAATTGTGGCATAATGAATTTATTAACTAGCTAACATAAGTAATATGTTTATTATGTTTGATGCCCGCAAGAATTTAAAGTATAGAAAAACTAATGGTGAGTTGGGGTGGGGGTCTTATGAAAACTGAGGTACAAGAGACACAATTTGGGGCATTTCAATAAGTTCATTGTGACCTTAGAGGCTTGCTCTTGAAACCCACAGTGATGAAGTGTGCCCAGCCAACCTTGTTCATTTGCTGTTTCTCTCCTCCTCCCTTTCCTATACACTTCTTCTTAGTCTTTTCAAATGAGATATTATGTATTCCCCAGACTTCCCTTGACCTCACTATATAGCTAAGGATGGCCTTGAATTTCTGACCCTGCTGTCTCCACCCCTGGTGCTTGGATTGCAGGTGTATGCTCTGCTGCCAGCATATTTATGTAGGTCATAGTAACCTGCAGTCGGGCATACATGCTTGCATGATATGCACTTTAGTGACCGAGCTATTTCCCTAATCCAAGCATTTGCTGTTGTAATATCTGTGCCATTGTTAACTGGGAGGAAGACAGCTTCCCTACTGGATCACAATTAGGAAAGGGGGCCACCTCAGTCCTCACAAGGTCGCCTCTTGTGCACTACTGACCTCAGTGGGTGCTATGGCTCACCCTCTAATACAGCCACAACATGGGGTAATAGAAGGATCACCACACACACACACACACACACACACACACACACACCCTGCCACCACCAAGTTCATTATGAATTCATTTCAAAATGCATAATATTCTCATGAGACTAAATACAGGAAGATCACTTGAAATCATGAGGCTAGCCAGAAAATAGCAAAATGCCATCACTTTAAGGAAGATGGCAGGGGAAGGGAAAGCAAGAGTATCCCCTAGTGCATACATGTACATACATGTACAGTCATGCATATAGAATCTATAGCGGTATTTCTTCTTATCAAAATTCAGTTTGCATACTTTATGCAGTAATGAAGCCAACATAAAGCTCCTTCAAACTCATCTAACTAGCTTGACATTAATAGAAATGTTCTCAGTTCCCCAAAGGTTAAGCTTAACCAAGTCCAAATAGGACTGTGCAAAGGAAATGCTCAAACAAATCATCAGAATGCTATTTCCATCTGCTTCAATCTCCAAGCTATTAAAAGGCAGAGTGGAGGGATGATTGATCTGAGCCCTGAATTTCATGGAGCAAATTACCAAAGAAAAGCTGCAAGGAAAAATTAGTTCTCAAGGAGCATCACATCAGGTTTCAAACGGCTAATTCTCCAAGAGTCCACTTCACATGAAAACTGTGAGGGATTTGTGACATGATTAGAAAGCCCCGGTTGAAGCCCTCAATTCGTCATTAATGAGTTGTATGATCTTGAGTATGCTGCTTAAAACCTAAGAACTTGAAAGACTTAGTCAGTGAAAAGCAGGCATTTTTATGGTAAGAGGCAGCTTTGTAATCATTAACAAGAACAAACATCTGAGATATCCTCTCTCCATTTTTTAAAATATGGAAAATGCTTTTGTTTTGTTCTTTAAATGGGAACTGGAGATTGCCCAGTCACATAAACATGAGAACCCAAGCTTGGATTCCCAGAATCCACATAAAGTTAGGCATAGTTGTAGGTGCCTCTAACCCTAGCTCTGGGGGAAGGTGAAGTCAGAGGGGGTCCCTGCAGCTCATTCATTGATCAGCCAGCCTACACAATCCATAGCCTTCAGGTTCAGTCTCAAACAATAAGGTGGAGAATGATAGAGGAAAATGGTCACAGGCTTTCACACACATCCATACCTACCCCCACACAACCTCATCTCACACACACACACACACACACACACACACACAAGTAATCTGCATGGATTAATGAGGACTAAATGATAGAACACATATGAGTATTTATCACAAACATGGCATTCACTGCCACTGCTGACCCTAGACCTGTGACCCCAACATCAAGCATCCCTGCTCCCCATCACATCCCTACTGCTGGCTTTGCAGCTCATCCTCTAACACCCCAATCAAACCCAAACAGTTCTTCTCTGCTAGCTAAGTGTTTTTCTAGTTTTTCTGTGTGAGTGTGTTATTATCGGAACTATATGAACTGGTCCATAGTTGGCAGTTACTGCTGAATTTCATATATCAAAATTTTAATTGAAATGACAGCTATTTTTATATGGTTCTTTGGTTTTGCCATTTATTTAAAATGTTTCCCTGTTTTCTTTATTTAGAGGTCTCTTCCAACTCTCCCTGGATGTCCCAGTGTCTTCTTCAGGCCTCTTCTCTCTACCGCTACACACTGTGGGTTGTCATAGTTTCATATATCTCCAGGTCGATTCTCCCTTGATTTCAGGTTCATTGTTCTGCCAATTAGTCCATCTAGGTCTCTAACGCTACTCACCTTAATAATAATACTCATTGTTATACGTGACTCAAATCTCCAATGTGGTCTTCAGAATGTGATGAAGCGCCTGCTGGAAGTGCAAACCTGACTTTTCCAGCTATGTTCTGATACCCAGTGCCCTTGGATCCAATGTAAATTCTTCAATTTCTGAGGGCTGGAGGCCCTCAAAGACTGTGACATTGTCCTGCCACGCATGTTCCTTCTTCCCAGATCTCCACTTTCTATGACTTCCAGGACACAGCATGCTTCTGACTGCTTTGAGTAACTCTTCAAACATTTTTTAAATGCAGTTTCATATGAACATGTGCTGCTTTACTTCCCTTGGGTCTATATACAGGAGGATTTAGGTTTTACTATATCACTGCAAGTTCCTGACCACTGTGATTACTTAGATGTTGAAAGACTATTCCTGTATTCGATACTGAGACTAGATGGTAGCAGAAGCACAGATGGCTCGGTGGATGAAGGTGCTTGTTGCAAAGCCTGGTGACTTCAGTTTATTCCAGGCCCCACCTGAGAAAGACAAGGATCAACTTCCAAAAAGTTGTCCTTTGACCTTGACTGATATGCAATTTCATGAGGGTATTTATCTCATGTCTACGTAACCTACTAAAACAACAGTAGACAGCAATTGGCACTGGGTGGGTGCTGGGAGATCGGTTTGAGACTGTTGTAATGAGGAAGGTGAGGGTGAGTTCAGTGGGCATCTGGCAATGCAAATGATGACAGGCGATAACATCTTACAAATGCACTGAAGAGAAAGCTCACTCCTCTTCTGGATCTGATGTGACGGACAGTGAAGAGTCACTGAATATTTCAAGATCTTTGTCCTGAAGAACTAAAGCGCAGAAGTGTCATTGACAAAGAAAACATTGGGGCAGGAGCAGTGTTGGAGGAGAAAAGTCAGGACGCAGAATGTGTGTTGTTTAGTTTGTTTAGTAGATACCAAGAGAGACCTGTGGTGCACAGTCCTCTCTGGGGTTTAGAGAGAGCTGTGAGCTGAAGGTGGGAGATTTCTAAGTCTGTATTATGGAGGTGATATATTAAAAACAGAATCAACTCAGATGCTTTTAAACTAAGGCCATAACCTCATCTTCAGCTTTTCAACTTTTCACGGGTGCCATTGATTGATTGGTTGGTCTGGAGTAAAACACCCCAGCTCTACAGAGAAATCACCTTATAGCATTACCCTGTCTGTTCAGAGGCACATACAATCCCATGGGAAGCAAAGAGCTCTGATCTCAATGTTCCTGTCTTGCCCAACAGAGAAGGCATTTTCAATCTACATTTATTCTCTCCCTGGATCCACCCTGTTGAGATGGAGTATGACCGTCCACCTTCCCCCTTTGGAATTCCGTGTCTCACATTCATTGATTCTTGGAGGATAAGAAAATTCTCCCTAACTATATTCATTTTCTCTTGCTGTTTAAAACAAAGTGACACAAACCAGAAACAGCTGAAGTTTACCTTACAGTTCTAGGAATGAAGGCCAAAGAGTCCCTCTCAGGGAGTTAAGTGTTAGTAGGGTTGGTCTACCTTCTACATGATCCAAAGGAGAATTGCTTTGCCGATCCCTTCCTATTTCTAGACACCAACTGCATTCCTTGGCTCTTGGCCTTAGCGCTCTGTCTACAAGGCAATCCTTCTTTCTATGAAAATACCCTTGCAGGGCACACCTGAATAACTCAGGCTAACTTCCCCATTGAAGAATCAGCTGCTTGAAAACTTTCACCTCATCAGCAACTCCATCTTTTGTCAAACAACCTAACGTATTGAGTGGTTCCAGGGACTGGGATATGGGGCCTGGATCAGAGGCATTATTCTGACTACTACTATCTATAATACATGGTTCTTGGCATAAATCCTGAAATAAATAGCAACACTAAATAGGTGCATATTAAATAGTAAATGCATCTTTCAATGCATGTTTCCCTCAGCTTAAAAAAATGCACTCACTTTTTGAAGAGTTTAAAATTATCAGAAAAAAAAACCCTGAAAGTAAAACATTATTGTATTCCTGGTCTGAATATTGCTACCTGTGTGTTATCATGTAGAAGAGTTTCTTCTTAAGCTTCATTCTAGGATATAGGAAATATCATGTTCAAAGATGTGAAGCATATTAGGAGAGAAGAATACATACATTTGGTCAGGCTGGGCTCTTGTTACCGAATTCTACTTGCCAGTGTTGAAAGATCCTTCACCTGACCTCTTTGTCACTCCAGAGAACTGAAATGACCAGTGCTGACACGCAAAATTATTTTCAAGAGTATCTTCAAGAACCTGGGTAAGGTTCAAGGTCAGACCATCAAACCATAGAAACCAGACAGCAAAATTCCTTGACCACTCCCTTCCTATAGTTCTCCACTGTCTCTCTGTGGTACACTCTATATGCTTTACTATCAATTCTGTCTTTCCTGCTACTTCATGAGCTTCATACAAGCAATGCTCACTTGCTGTCTAACCCACCATTGTAAACCAGAGCTTGGCACACATCACATGTGCAGTGGTTGGTACATGACTACCCAACTGTTATTTGAGTTCAGACTGAGTGAGAGTGAGCTTTCATGTGATGATCTATCTGCATGAATGCACACATTCATGTTGACATTTGGGAGGTGCAGACTTCTTCACGGTCCCTGAGTGGTGTCTCTGACTATGGTCCTTTGACTCACTCTCCATCCACAGGCTTGCAGATTACCCCCCCCCCCAGACACATCATTGTCTGCCCGTTAACTGAAGCACACTGTTCCTTCCCACGCAAGGAAATAAGAACACTGCACATCACCACTGGGCTCCTACAAATGTCACTGTGATACTGACAAAGATGGGAGTGGATGGAAATTTCCCTTTGCTGTACCTCGGGGTTGAGTCTTCACCAAAAAACAAAAAGTAGATATGAGAACATGTTGTGAGCATGATTCACAAATTGTATTCATTTAGTTTTGGATGTCCCTCTTTAAAAAAAAAAAACTGTAACTCCTTTGCATTTGTGAGTAATTGTGTGCTATTATTGTGTGATTCATCCTAAAATCAATTCCAAACACCCCGTACTTCCAAAGCTAGGGCTGGCTGTTTGTCATGAGCTGATTTTGGTTTTTGTCACAGTATTGCTCGTGGATGCACACTAATCCTTAGGTGTTGCTAAGAGATCTATTTACAAAATGATATTTTTTATTAAATTCTGCTCCAATATGGCAGTAAGAGCTTTGATTATCAATTATGAAAAAAGCAGGCAACCAACAGCTTTCTGTGATTGGATTTAAGACCTTCTTCACAAGAAGCAACTCATACCTAGGACTGTTAACCTGGCCAAAAGCCGGTAACCCAACACCTAGCCCGAGAGCTATCGGAAGCTGGTGACTGCTGCTGCACACAGAGTCAAGTTTGGTCGTGTTGTTTTCAGCTTTAAGGCCTCTGCTCTGGTTGCCTGCATTCCATGGGTGGCCCTACACTCCATGGGTGGCCCTACACCTGTGTGCGTACCAGCCCTGCTAACCTGACCCAGTGGTTTATAAAGAAAAAAGAAGGATAGGAAGTTGGGAGGGGAATGGGGTGTTTCCAGGAGAACTTGAAGGGGTGGATAGGAGTAGATAAAAAGTGCATTCTATACATGTTGAAAGTGTTCAAGAATAGACAGATACAATAAAAGGTTTTAACAGTATAGAGCAGGTTGGAAAGAAAGGCAAACATCGGTGGGAGCTGGTCCTTTGTTAAGTGTGCCTGTTGGTGTAGGGAAAGCTCCGATGTGGCCTTGGCTTGATGAGGTCTTAGTGGCAGCTCCCAACATACATGCACAATGTGCTGATGTATGGGGAAGGGCCGGCAAGGGCAGCCTGAGCCCTGTCTGGTGCCCTGGAAATCGCCGTTCTAGGGTTTAGCCCGTAAGGGCAGGACTCTGCATGTGAATCCAAAGCAGGCTTACTTTGTGGAGTCCCTTGTAACCCAGTGGGAAACAAGGCCTGTGTGGGGGAAATTCAACTGCGGCAAGCCAGGCAGCTTTCTTGAGACTTGAACAGCCCACAATATACCCTAGACTTTTCCTCCACACTTTGCCGCTGCTGTGAGTAAGAAGCCTGCTCCATGTGACTTAGACGTTTGGGTGTAGTGTCTCACCAGACTCAGACAAGCTGGTAACCATGGCATGAGGGAACTGGCTTCAGTAGGCACCAGCTGAATCCCAGCTGACATTTTAACATCTTAGAATGCAGGGTCTATATGAATCCTAATGGCAACTGTGTCTATAATTTACATTCGTCTAGACTACATTTAAGATGGGAAGGGATTTTATATACACTCAATCATTGAGATCCTTGGGCTCTTGAACGGAGTTCCTGAGTTCACCTCCCATCTTTGGTTACTTGTTAGTCGCACAAAGTCTGGCAGAGATCCTTAATCTGCCTTGAACCCCTCCCAACTATAACATGAGAGTAAGTTGAGAGTAAAAACCCATCTCACTGAAACGTAAAGCTAAATAAATCCACGAAGAGGTTGGGATGCTGGGCATGGGCACAGAGGGCGTTCATTTACTGGTATTATTGCCCCGTCACGTGCATCCTTTGCAAATTGTTTCAGACCTTCTTACCTTCCTCAGATCACCTCATCCAGCTCTTTCTACTAACTGGCATCCAGACTACACCCCCAGAATACAGCTGTATCCCAGACAGATCCTGTGCCTCAGACACACCTGAGCACAGATGTGTGAGGGCTCACAGCATACTGAGGTTAACATATCAACAGAAGTCTTGATGTCTTCTCCAATATCTATTTCTCTGCATCTTGTCTAGTAAGGAACATCGTCATAGACTCCAGTTTTCAAACCAGAAAACATCAGAATAATAACTCATTCCCACCGCCAAACAATCCTACCCGTACTTCTCAGTTTTCCAATGGCCTATAGCCAACCTTACCTCATACAGCTAAAGGTTCCTGAGTGTGTGAACTCCTGCCCATGTCTCCACTATAAACCCAGCTGCTGACCTCTGATCCCCACCGCCTCAGGACCTTTGTATCTGCATTTCATTCCAGCCTCCACATTCTTCCCTCAGTTATCTATGTATCTGGTCTTTCTTGCCACTAAGTCTCTAAGTTTCTCCTTCAGAGGTCTCCATTCCCATCGCTGTGACTATTCTTTATTACATTGAGTGAAAGGATTAGTCTGTTCTAATTAGTACATTTATTCTGTTAATTTTTTGTTTACCTGCTTCTGAGTTTTCTGTGCTAGAGCCTACAGTAGACCCACACATATTAGAACATAGGACCAGGGGTGGACCTCACTGGAAATTTTGCCCATAGCATTTAAATTAACTCAAACTATTTTTAGGAGTGAAGCAATTTTGTATGCATTCAAAATTTGAGAGCATAGACTCTTAAATAAAAGTCCTTGTAATAAAAATAACATGTTCTAATGTCTCAACACTGTGATATACCTTCCAGAATAAGAGGGAATTTGCAGGTGTTTCAGGTGAAGAAATTTTTCAATTGAGAGAGGTTCCTAGGCCATCTTCCAATCCCAATGTAAAAGCAAGTTTGTTTTTCTGAGAAGAAGGCAGGAGGCACTATCTGGGAGATCACAGCAGAAGCTGGGAATGGCCAAGTCATCTGTGGGAATCCAAGAATGGGGTAAACCAATAGCAGCCACTGGAAGCTAAAAATCCAAGGGAATGGATTCTTCTCTAGAGCCTCCAGAAGTGACCATGCTAACACTCAGGTTTTAGCCCCATGAAGCTGTTTTTGGACTTTAGCCTGCACAACCAGAAAACGAATACATTTGTGATGATTTTTGGAATGATGCCTGTGGAAATTTGTTTGAGTAACCATGAGAAATTAATTCAGAGTTAGGAGATGACTCACAAGTAAGAGAGCTTACTGCATAAGCCTGAGGATATAAGTTCAAATCCCTAACACCCACATCAAGAGTCAGGTATGCCCCTGTGACCTCAACAGTGTTAGTAGCAGAGACGGGAGTACCACTCAAGTTTGCCTGTTTCCAAGCAAGCTCCAAGGTCAGCAAGATGCCCCGTGAGGGTTTGGAGTGAGAATGGCTCTGCTAGGCTCACTTATTTGCATGCTTGGTCTCCAGTTGGTGTAACTGTTGGTGAAGGGTTAGATAGATTGGTGAAAGATAGAGAGATAGATGGCGATAGGTAGGTCAAGCATATACATACACATATATTGCTAGGGTGTGGTTCAATGATAGAATCTTGCCTAATTTGTACAAGGCTTGGCTTGAAACATAAGAGAGAGAGAGAGAGAGACAGAGAGAGAGAGAGAGATTTATAATGTGAATAAACTGGAGGAAACAATAAAGAGAGGTAGACGGAAATGCCAGCTGGATTTATTGCAAATTTAATTGGCATTTTTAAGGAACGTCTCTGTGAGACGCAAAAAGCTAAGCCAGCACTTGGAGGGAGCAAGGAAGCCTTGTCTCAGACAAGAGAGAGGATTCTAAGGCAAAGGGAACAGCCAGAGGTAAGACCGTGATGCTAAGAGGCCTCGTGTGTCTGAGATTGAGTAATGTGGCCAAAGCTGCTGGTGGAGTGAAGGAGGAAGCAATTGAACCCCAGGGTGGGAAGGGCCTTGGAGAGTGGGCAGGGGCTGCAGATTCTACCTTCCCACTCCATCTCCTGAACGAGTAGAGATGGCTTCCATTTCCTCCTCCATATCCCACATCACTATTTGCATATCTCTCACAGAAAAATGGAAAAAACAGAACACTTTTTTGTTTACATAAATATAGTGTTGTAGTTTTGAATGAAAATGTCCCCATAGGCTGAGGGTGGCCCGGGCACTATTGGGAAGTCATGTCCTTAGTTGGAGCAGATACTGGCAGGGTTGGAGGAAGTATGTCACCGGCAGTGGGCTCTGGAGCCCTCAGAAACTCAAGCCAACGTAGTGGAACCACTTTCTCTAACTGCTACCTCGCCAGCACCATGTCTGCCTGCCTGCCACTGTGCTACCCACCATGATGATAATGGACTAAACCTCTGAACTGTAAGCCAGCCCCAATTAAATACTTTCCTCTATAAGTGTTGCCATAGACTTGGTGTTTCTTCACAGCAATAGAACCCTAAGACATAGAACCCTAAGACATACACATATGATGTGATCTTGGGCCAGCATTCATATTTGTGCTGATGGATATAGAATTGTTCTAATGCAACTTTCTTGAAAACAACTTTTATTTGAATGACTTTTGTACCTGTTGGCCATTCCTAGATATTCCTTGAGACTTTCTATTTTGCTTCCCCCAACTCTTTTCCCTCCCTCCCTCCCTCCCTCCTCTCTCTCTCTCTCTCTCTCTCTCTCTTTCTCTCCTTGAATAAAAGGATTGCTTAACTCAGCTTTCCTTCCATGGTAACTGGCACAATGTCTGTCCCACAGAAAATACACAGCAAATAAAGGTTTATTAAACCATCAGCAGAAACTTGGCTCCCTTGGTTTTTGTCAGTGATGACCACCCCTCCAGCCCACTCATATTTCCAAAGAGGAACTAAAAAGCATTGGCACTGAACGTTCTGTGCTAACCCCTCAGTATTTACTGAGGGTCCATCTGTCCCCATTGCTTTGGAGCTTTCTGAACCAACCATGGTATCACCACATCACGGGCACTACGTGTGCTACAGACTCAGGCAAGGAAAATACAAATGAGAAGCAGTCTTTGGTTTGTTTTCCATAACACACTGTAGTAATAACAAAATGCATGGCCAAGCAGGAAGGGACATGAATCCTAAGTAGCTATTTACTATGTGTCTGGCTCTCAGAAGGCTATTCGTTTGATTGTGGAATTTAATTAAATAAAGTAATGTTATCTTTAATTACGTGTGTATGTGCCTGTGTGTACAAGGAGTGTAAGTGCTTTCAGGTATAGGAAGAGCACATTAAGTTTGTGGTTCTTGAATTAAAGACTGCTGTTCTCCCCTCCCGTGGGTGCTGGGAACCAAACTTGGGTCTTCTGTGAGAGCAGTATACTTATCCATCAAGCTCTCTCTCCAGCCTTTAGTTTACATTTTAAAGCCATAAGTAAATATTCATGCAATGGCAGTTAAAGCGCAGATGTAGAAATGTTCCAAATAAATAATTTAATGATACAGTTAAAGTTTTTAACATAGTACCTTTCCAGAATTTATAAAAACTTAGTAAAGATTAGCTGCCGCCATCTATTTCCATTTGTTAATGTTTTAGTAGATTGTTTTTCCCAGGAAAAATTCACCAGAGCCCGGGTAGAGTTCTTGGGGAGACTGGACTTGAGCCCCAGTAAAAAAGAATTAAGAAAATGCCTTCTCCCATCTTCTCAGTATAAGTCAAAATAAAATATAAATGTGTTGC